>NW_027362765.1:636434376-637154376 GCF_046119375.1 Phyllobates terribilis
AGCTGTGGAGTCCAAAGTGGTTTAACAAGACGGTTTTAATGCCCCTTGGAAGAGATGTGGAGGTTACAGTGGCTTAACAAGACGGTTTTAATGCCCCTTGGAAGAGTGTTGGAGGTTATAGTGGAATAAAAAGACAATATCAATGCACCGTGGAAGAGACGTGGATATCACAGTAGCATAACAAGACGGTTATAATGCACCTTGGAAGAGTGGTCGTGGTCGCAGTGGATTAAAAAGACAATATCAATGCCCGTTGGAAGACTGATGGAGGTCGCAGTGGCATGGAAAGACAATATCAATGACCCCGTGGTAGAGACATGGAAGTCCTAGTAGCTTAGCAAGACGGTTTTAATGCCCCTTGGGAGAGTGGTGGAGGTCGCAGTGGACTAAAAAGACAATATCAATGCCCCTTGGAAGAGTGGTTTAGGTCGCAATGGAATTAAAATACAATATAAATGCCACGTTGAAGAGACGTGGAGGTCACAGTTGCTTAACAAGACAGATTTAATGCCCATTGGAAGAGTGGTGGAGGTCGCAGTGTAAAAAAAAGAAAATATCAATGCCCCGTGGAAGAGACTTGGAGGTCACTGTAGCTTAACAAGACGGTTTTAATGCCCCTTGTAGAGCTGTGGAGTTCTGAGTGGTTTAACAAGATGGTTTTAATGACCCTTGGAAGAGACGTGTAGTTCACAGTAGGTTAACAAGACGGTTTTAATGCTCCTTGGAAGGGTGGTGGAGGTTACAGTGGAATAAAAAGACAATATCAATGCACCGTGGAAGAAACGTGGATATCACAGTAGCTTAAGAAGACGGTTATAATGCACCTTGGAAGGGTGGTGGAGGTCGCAGTGGATTAAAAAGACAATATCAATGCCCCGTGGAAGAGACGTGGAGGTCACAATAGCTTAACAAGACATTTTAATGCCCGTTAAAAGAGTGGTGGAGGTCGCAGTGGAATAAAAAGACAATATCAATGCCTCTTGGAAGAGTGGTGGAGGTCCAGTGCAATAAAAAGACAATGTTAATGCCCCGTGGAAGAGACGTGGTCACAGTAGCTTAACAAGACAATTTTATTGCCCCTTTGAAGAGTGGTGCAGGTCGCTGTGAAAAAAAAGACAATATCAATGCCCCGTGGAAGCGACGTGGAGGTCAAAGTTGCTTAACAATGTGGTTTTATTGCCCCTTTGAAGAGTGTTGGAGGTTACAGTGGAATAAAAAGACAATATCAATTCCCCGTAGAAAAGACGTGGAGGTCATAGTAGCTTAACAAGACGGTTTTAATGCCCCTTGGAAGAGTGGTGGAGTTCAGAGTGATTTAACAAGACAGTGTTAATGCCCCTCTGCAAAGATGTGGAGGTCACAGTAGCTTAACAAGATGGTTTTAATGCCCCTTGGAAGAGTGTTGGAGGTTACAGTGGAATAAAAAGACAATATCAGTGCCCCTTGGAAGAAACGTGTAGGTCACAGTAGCTTAAAAAGACGGTTTTAATGTCCCTTGGAAGAGTGGTGTAGGACGCTGGGAATAAAAAGACAATATCAGCGCCCCGTGGAAGAGACGTGGAGGTCACAATAGCTTAACAAGACATTTTAATGCCCGTGAAAAGAGTGGTGGGGGTTGCAGAGGAATAAAAAGACAATGTCAATGCCTCTTGGAAGAGTGGTGGAGGTCCAGTGCAAAAAAAAGACAATGTTAATGCCCCGTGGGAGAGACGTGGTCACAGTAGCTTAACAAGACAGTTTTATTGCCCCTTTGAAGAGTGGTGCAGGTCGCTGGGAAAAAAAAGACAATATCAATGCCCCGTGGAAGAGACGTGCTGGTCAAAGTTGCTTAACAATATGGTTTTATTGCCCTTTGAAGAGTGTTGGAGGTTACAGTGGAATAAAAAGACAATATCAATACCCCGTAGAAAAGACGTGGAGGTCACAGTAGCTTAACAAGACGGTTTTAATGCCCCTTGGAAGAGTGGTGGAGTTCAGAGTGGTTTAATAAGATAGTGTTAATGCCCCTCCGCAAAGACGTGGAGGTCACAGTAGCTTAACAAGACGGTTTTAAGGCCCCTTGGAAGAATGGTGGAGGTCGCAGTGGAATAAAAAGACAATATCATTGCCCTGTATAAGAGACGTGGAGGTCACAGTAGCTTAACAAGACTGTATTAATGCCCTTTGAAAGAGTGGCTGAGGTCGCAGAGGAATAAAAAGACAATATCAATGCTCCGTGTAACAGACGTGGAGGTCACAGTAGCATAACAAGACAGTTTTAATGCCCCTTGGAAGAGCTGTGGAGTTCAGAGAGGTTTAACAACATGGTTTTAATGCCCCTTGGAAGAGACGTCTAGGTCACAGTAGCATAACAATATGGTTTTAATGCCCCTTGGTAAAGTGGTGGAGGATACAGTGGAATAAAAAGACAATATCAATACCCCGTGGAAGAGACGTGGAGGTCACAGTAGTTTAACAAGACGGTTTTAATGCCCCTTGGAAGAGCTGTGTAGTTCAGAGTGGTTTAACAAGACTGTTTTCCTCCCCTTGGAAGAGACGTGGAGGTCACAGTAGCTTAACAAGACAGTTTTAATGCCCCTTGGAAGAGTGGTGGAGGTTACAGTGGAATAAAAAGACAATATCAATGCACCGTGGAATGGACGTGCAGATCACTGTAGCTTAACAAGATAGTTTTAATGCACCTTGGAAGACTGGTGGAGGTCGCAGTGGAAAAAAAAGACAATATCAATGCCCCTTGTAAGAGTGGTGGAGGTCGCAGTGGAATAAAAAGACAATATCAATGCCCCGTGGAAGAGAAGTGGAGGTCAGATTAGCTTAATAAGATCGTTTTAATGCCCCTTGGAAGAGCTGTGGAGTTCATATTGTTTTATCAAGATAGTTTTAATGCCCCTTGGAAGAGACGTGGAGGTCACAGCAGCTTAACAAAATGGTTTTAATTCCCCTTGGATGATTGGTGGAGGTTACACTAGAATAAAAGAAAATATCAATGCCCCGTAGAAGAAACGTGGAGGTCACAGTAGCTTAAGAAGATGGTTTTAGTGCCCCTTGGAAGAGTGGTGAATGTCGCAGGGGAATAAACAGACAACATCACTGCCCTTTGGAAGAGTGGTGGAGGTCGCAGTGGAATAAAAAGACAATTTCAATGCCCATTGGAAGAGTGGGGTAGATCGCAGTGGAATAAAAAGACAATATCAATGACCCGTGGAAGAGACGTGGAGGTCACAGTAGCTTAACAAGATGGTTTTAATGCCCCTTGGAAGAGTGGTGGAGGTCGCAGTGGAATAAAAAGACAATATCAATGCCCCGTGGAAGAGACGTGGAGGTCACAGTATTTTAACAAGACGGTTTTAATTCCCCTTGGAAAAGACGTGGAAGTCACAGTAGCTTAACAAGACAGTTTTAATGCCCCTTAGAAGAGTGGTGGAGGTTACAGTGGAATAAAAAGGCAATATCAATGCCCCGTGGAAGAGACTTGGAGGTCACAGTCGCTTAACAAGACGGTTTTCAAGCCCCTTGGAAGAGTGGTGGAGGTCGCAGTGGAATAAAAAGATAATATCAATGCCCATTGGAAGAGTGGTGGAGGTCGCAGTGGAATAAAAAGACAATATCAATGCCCCGTGGAAGAGACGTGGAGGTCACAGTAACTTAAAAAGACGGTTATAATGCCCTTTGGAAGAGCTGTGGAGTTCAGAGTGTTTTAACAAGACGGTTTTAATGCCCCTTGGAAGAGATTTGGAGGTTACAGTGGTTTAAAAAGACGGTTTTAATGCCCCTTGGAAGAGAGTTGTAGGTTACAGTGGAGTAAAAAGACAATATCAATGCCCGTTGGAAGAGTGGTGGAGGTCGCAGTGGCATAGAAAGACAATATCAATGACCCCGTGGTGGAGACGTGGAAGTCCTAGTAGCTTAACAAGACGGTTTTAATGCCCCTTGGGAGAGTGGTGGAGGTCGCAGTGGACTAAAAAGGCAATATCAATACCCCTTGGAAGAGTGGTTTAGGTCGCAATGGAATTAAAATACAATATAAATGCCACGTTGAAGAGACGTGGAGGTCACAGTTGCTTAACAAGACAGATTTAATGCCCCATGGAAGAGTGGTGGAGGTCGCAGTGGAAAAAAAAATATATATCAATGCCCCGTTGAAGAGACTTGGAGGTCACAGTAGCTTAACAAGATGGCTTTAATGCCCCTTGGATAAGTGGTGGAGGTCGCAGTGGAAAAAAAAGACAATATTATTGCCCCGTGGAAGAGACGTGGAGGTCACAGTAGCTTAACAAGATGTTTTAATGCCCCTTGGAAGAGTGGTGGAGGTCGCTGTGGAATAAAAAGACAATATCAATGCACCGTGGAAGAAACGTGGATATCACAGTAGCTTAAGAAGACGTTTATAATGCACCTTGAAACTGGAGCTTAACAAGACGGTTTTAATGCCTCTTGTAGAGCTGTGGAGTTCTGAGTGGTTTAACAAAATGGTTTTAATGACCCTTGGAAGAGACGTGTAGTTCACAGTTGGTTAACAAGACGGTTTTAATGCCCCTTGGAAGGGTGGTGGAGGTTACAGTGGAATAAAAAGACAATATCAATGCACCGTGGAAGAAACGTGGATATCACAGTAGCTTAAGAAGACGTTTATAATGCACCTTGGAAGGGTGGTGGAGGTCGCAGTGGATTAAAAAGACAATATCAATGCCCGTTGGAAGAGTGGTGGAGGTCGCAGTGGAATAAAAAGACAATATCATGCCCCGTGGAAGAGACGTGGAGGTCACAGTAGCTTAACAAGATGGCTTTAATGCCCCTTGGATAAGTGGTGGAGGTCGCAGTGGAAAAAAAAGACAATATTAATGCCCCGTGGAAGAGACGTGGAGGTCACAGTAGCTTAACAAGACGGTTTTAATGCCCCTTGGAAGAGTGGTGGAGGTCGCTGTGGAATAAAAAGACAATACCAATGCCCCGTGGAATAGATTTGGAGGTCACAGTACCATCAAGATATGGTTTTAATGCCCATTGGAAGAGTGGTGGAGGTCGCTGTGGAATTAAAAAACAATATCAGTGCATCGTGGAAGAGACGTGGAGGTCACAGTAGCTTAACAAGACGGTTTTAATGCCCCTTGGAAGACCTTTGGAGTTCAGAGTGGTTTATCAAGATGGTTTTAATGCCCCTTGGAAGAGACGTGGAGGTCACAGCAGCTAAACAAAATGGTTTTAATGCCCCTTGGATGATTGGTGGAGGTTACACTGCAATAAAAAGACAATATCAATGCCCCTTAGAAGACACGTGGAGGTCACAGTAGCTTAACAAGATGGTTTTAGTACCCCCTGGAAAAGTGATGGATGTCGCAGTGGAATAAACAAACAACATCAATGCACTTTGGAAGAGTGATGGAGGACGCAGTGGAATAAAAAGACAATATCAATGCCCCGTGTAAGAGACGTGGAGGTCACAGTAGCTTAACAAGACTGTTTTAATGCCCCTTGAAAGAGTGGTGGAGGTCGCAGAGGAATAAAAAGACAATATCAATGGTCCGTGGAAGATACGTGGAGGTCACAGTAGTTTAGCAAGACGGTTTTAATTCCCCTTGGAATAGCTGTGGAGTTCAGAGTGGTTTAACAAGATGGTTTTAATGCCCCTTGGTAGAGACGTGAAAGTCACAGTAGCTTAACAAGACGGTTTTAATGCCCCTTGGAAGAGTGGGGGAGGTTACATTGGAAAAAAAAGACAATATCAATGGCCCATGGAAGAGACGCAGAGGTCACTGTAGCATAACAAGATTGTTTTAATGCCCCTTGGAAAAGTGGTGGAGGTCGCAGTGGAATAAAAAGACAATATCAATGCCCAGTGGAAGAGTGGTGGAGGTCACAGTGGACTAAAAAGACAATATCAATGCCACGTGGAAGCGGCGTGGAGGTCAAAGTTGCTTAATAATATGGTTTTATTGCCCCTTGGAAGAGTGTTGGAGGTTACAGTGGAATAAAAAGACAATATCAATGCCCCGTAGAAAAGACGTGGAGGTCACAGTAGCTTAACAAGATGGTTTTAATGCCCCTTGGAAGAGTGGTGGAGTTCAGAGTGGTTTAACAAGACAGTGTTAATGCCCCTCCGCAAAGACGTGGAGGTCACAGTAGCTTAACAAAATGGTTTTAATGCCCCTTGGAAGAGTGTTGGAGATTACAGTGGAATAAAAAGACAATATCAGTGCCCCTTGGAAGAAACGTGGAGGTCACAGTAGCTTAAAACGACGGTTTTAATGTCCCTTGGAAGAGTGGTGTAGGTCGCTGGTTATAAAAAGACAATATCAGCGCCCCGTGGAAGAGACGTGGAAGTCACAATAGCTTAACAAGACATTTTAATGCCCGTTAAAAGAGTGGTGGAGGTCGCAGTGGAATAAAAAGACAATGTCAATGCCTCTTCAAAGAGTGGTGGAGGTCCAGTGCAATAAAAAGACAAGGTTAATGCCCCGTGGAAGAGACGTGGTCACAGTTGCTTAACAAGACAGTTTTATTGCCCCTTTGAAGAGTGGTGCAGGTCGCTGGGAAAAAAAAGACAATATCAATGCCCCGTGGAAGAGACGTGCTGGTCAAAGTTGCTTAACGATATGGTTTTATTGCCCCTTTGAAGAGTGATGGAGGTTACAGTGGAATAAAAAGACAATATCAATGCCCCGTAGAAAAGACGTGGAGGTCACAGTAGCTTAACAAGACGGTTTTAATGCCCCTTGGAAGAGTGGTGGAGTTCAGAGTGGTTTAACAAGACAGTGTTAATGCCCCTCCGCAAGGATGTGGAGGTCACAGTAGCTTAACAAGATGGTTTTAATGCCCCTTGGAAGTGTGTTGGAGGTTACAGTGGAATATAAAGACAATATCAGTGCCCCTTGGAAGAGACGTGGAGGTCACAGAAGCTTAACAAGACGGTTTTAAGGCTCTTTGGAAGAGTGGTGGAGGTCGCAGTGGAATAAAAAGACAATATCATTGCCCTGTATAAGAGACGTGGAGGTCACAGTAGCTTAACAAGACTGTATTAATGCCCCTTGAAAGAGTGGTGGAGGTCGCAGAGGAATAAAATGACAATATCAATGCTCCGTGGAACAGACTTGGAGGTCACAGTAGCATAACAAGACAGTTTTAATGCCCCTTGGAAGAGCTGTGGTGTTCAGAGACATTTAACAAGATGGTTTTAATGCCCCTTGGAAGAGACGTCTAGGTCACAGTAGCATAACAATATGGTTTTAATGCCCCTTGGTAAAGTGGTGGAGGTTACAGTGGAATAAAAAGACAATATCAATACCCCGTGGAAGAGACGTGGAGGTCACAGTAGTTTAACAAGACGGTTTTAATGCCCCTTGGAAGAGCTGTGTAGTTCAGAGTGGTTTAGCAAGACTGTTTTCCTGCCCCTTGGAAGAGACGTGGAGGTCACAGTAGCTTAACAAGACGGTTTTAATGCCCCTTGGAAGAGTGGTGGAGGTTACAGTGGAATAAAAAGACAATATCAATGCACCGTGGAATGGACGTGCAGATCACAGTAGCTTAACAAGATGTTTTTAATGCACCTTGGAAGAGTGGTGGAGGTCGCAGTGGAAAAAAAAGACAATATCAATGACCCTTGTAAGAGTGGTGGAGGTCGCAGTGGAATAAAAAGACAATATCAATGCCCCGTGGTAGAGACGTGGAGGTCAGATTAGCTTAATAAGATGGTTTTAATGCCCCTTGGAAGAGCTGTGGAGTTCAGATTGTTTTATCAAGATAGTTTTAATGCCTTTTGGAAGAGACGTGGAGGTCACAGCAGCTTAACAAGATGGTTTTAATGCCCCTTGGAATAGTGGTGGAGGTCGCAGTGGAATAAAAAGACAATATCAATGCCCCGTGGAAGAGACGTGGAGGTCACAGTAGCTTAACAAGACGGTTTTAAAGCCCCTTCGAAGAGACGTGGAAGTCACAGTAGCTTAAAAAGACAGTTTTAATGCTCCTTGGAAGAGTGGTGGAGGTTACAGTGGAATATAAAGACAATATCAATGCCCCGTGGAATGGACGTGCAGATCACAGTAGCTTAACACGATGGTTTTAATGCACCTTGGAAGAGTGGTGGAGGTCGCAGTGGAAAAAAACGACAATATCAATGACCCTTGTAAGAGTGGTGGAGATCGCAGTGGAATAAAAAGACAATAACATTGCCCCGTGGAAGAGACGTGGAGGTCAGATTAGCTTAATAAGATGGTTTTAATGCCCCTTGGAAGAGACGTGGAGGTCACAGCAGCTTAACAAGATGGTTTTAATGCCCCTTGGAATAGTGGTGGAGGTCGCAGTGGAATAAAAAGACAATATCAATGCCCCGTGGAAGAGACGTGGAGGTCACAGTAGCTTAACAAGACGGTTTTAAAGCCCCTTGGAAGAGACGTGGAAGTCACAGTAGCTAAACAAGACAGTTTTAATGCCCCTTGGAAGAGTGGTGGAGGTTACAGTGGAATAAAAAGACAATATCAATGCCCCGTGGAAGAGACGTGGAGGTCACATTAGCTTAACAAGACGGCTTTCAAGCCCTTTGGAAGAGTGGTGGAGGTCGCAGTGGAATAAAAAGATAATATCAATGCCCATTGGAAGAGTGGTGGAGGTCGCAGTGGCATAGAAAGACAATATCAATGACCCCGTTGTAGAGACGTGGAAGTCCTAGTAGCTTAACAAGACGATTTTAATGCCCCTTGGAAGAGTGGTGGATGTCGCAGTGGAATAAAAAGACAATATCAATGAACCGAGGAAGAGACATGGAGGTCACAGTAGCTTAGCAAAATGGTTTGTTTGCCCTTTGGAACAGTGGTAGAGGTCGCAGTGGAATAAAAAGACAATATCAGTGTCCCGTGGAAGAGACTTGGAGGTCACAATAGCTTAAAAAGACGGTTTTAATGACCCTTGGAAGAGCTGTGGAGTCCAGAGTGGTTTAACAAGACGGTTTTAATGCCCCTTGGAAGAGATGTGGAGGTTACAGTGGTTTAACAAGATGCTTTTAATGCCCCTTGGAAGAGTGTTGGAGGCTACAGTGGAATAAAAAGACAATATCAATGCACCGTGGAAGAGACGTGGATATCACAGTAGCATAACAAGACGAATATAATGCACCTTGGAAGAGTGGTGGTGGTCGCAGTGGATTAAAAAGACAATATCAATGTCCGTTGGAAGAGTGGTGGAGGTCGCAGTGGCATAGAAAGAAAATATCAATGACGCCGTGGTAGAGACGTCGAAGTCCTAGTAGCTTAACAAGACGGTTTTAATGCCCCTTGGGAGAGTGGTGGAGGTCACAGTGGACTAAAAAGACAATATAAATGCCCCTTGGAAGAGTGGTTTAGGTCGCAATGGAATTAAAATATAATATAAATGCCACGTTGAAGAGACGTGGAAGTCACAGTTGCTTAACAAGACAGATTTAATGCCCCTTGGAAGAGTGGTGGAAGTCGAAGTGGAAAAAAAAGAAAATATCAATGCCCCGTGGAATAGACTTGGAGGTCACTGTAGCTTAACAAGACGGTTTTAATGCCCCTAGTAGAGCTGTGGAGATCTGAGTGGTTTAACAAGATGGTTTTAATGACCCTTGGAAGAGACGTGTAGTTCACATTAGGTTAACAAGACTGTTTTAATGCCCCTTGGAAGGGTGGTGGAGGTTACAGTGGAATAAAAAGACAATATCAATGCACCGTGGAAGAAACGTGGATATCACAGTAGCTTAAGAAGACGGTTATAATGCACCTTGGAAGGGTGGTGGAGGTCGCAGTAGATTAAAAAGACAATATCAATGCCCTTTGAAAGAGACGTGGAGGTCACACTAGCTTAACAAGACGGTTTTAATGCCCCTTGGAAGAGTGGTGGAGGTCGCTGTGGAATAAAAAGACAATATCAATGCCCCGTGGAATAGATTTGGAGGTCACAGTACCTTAAGAAGATGGTTTTAATGCCCATTGGAAGAGTGGTGGAGGTCGCTGTGGAATAAAAAAACAATATCAGTGCATCGTGGAAGAGACGTGGAGGTCACAGTAGCTTAACAAGACGGTTTTAATGCCCCTTGGAAGACATTTGGAATTCAGAGTGGTTTATCAAGATGCTTTTAATGCCCCTTGGAAGAGACGTGGAGGTCACAGCAGCTTAACAAAATGGTTTTAATGCCCCTTGGATGACTGGTGGAGGTTACACTGTAATAAAAAGACAATACCAATGCCCCATGTAAGAGACGTGGAGGTCACAGCAGCTTAACAAGACTGTTTTAATGCCCCTTGAAAGAGTGGTGGAGGTCGCAGAGGAATAAAAAGACAATATCAATGGTCCGTGGAAGATACGTGGAGGTCACAGTAGTTTAGCAAGACGGTTTTAATTCCCCTTGGAATAGCTGTGGATTTCAGAGTGGTTTAACAAGATGGTTTTAATGCCCCTTGGTAGAGACATGGAGGTCACAGTAGCTTAACAAGACGGTTTTAATGCCCCTTGGAAGAGTGAGGGAGGTTACATTGGAAAAAAAAGACAATATCAATGGCCCATGGAAGAGACGCAGAGGTCACAGTAGCATAACAAGACTGTTTTAATGCCCCTTGGAAAAGTGGTGGAGGTCGCAGTGGAATAAAAAGACAATATCAATGCCCAGTGGAAGAGTGGTGGAGGTCACAGTGGACTAAAAGGACAATATCAATGCCCCGTGGAAGCGACGTGGAGGTCACAGTAGCTTAAAAATATGGTTTTAATGCCCCCTGGAAGAGTGTTGGAGGTTACAGTGGAATAAAAAGACAATATCAATGCCCCGTGGAAGAGACATGGAGGTCACAGTAGCTTAAAAAGATGGTTTTAATGCCCCTTGGAAGAGATGTGGAGTCCAGAGTTATTTAACAAGATATACTTAATGCCCCAAGGAAGACATGTGGAGATCACAGTAGCTTTACAAGACTGCTTTAATGCCCCTTGAAAGAGTGTTGAAGGTTGCAATGGAAAAAAAAAACAATATCAATGCACCGTGGAAGAGACGTGGAGGTCACAGTAGCTTAACAAGACTGTTTTAATGCCCCTTGGAAGAGTGGTGAAGTTTAAAGTTGTTTAACAAGACTGTCTTAATGCCCCTTGGAAGAGAAGTGGAGGTCACAGTAGCTTAACAAGACGGTTTTAATTCTCCTTGGATGAGCTGTGGAGTTCAGCGTGTTTTAACAAGACTGTTTTAATGCCCCTTGGAAGAGACGTGGAGGTCACAGTAGCTTAACAAGACGGTTTTAATGCCCCTTGGTAGAGTGAGTGAGGTTACATTGGAAAAAAAAGACAATATCAATGCCCCATGGAAGAGATGCAGAGGTCACAGTAGCATAACAAGACTGTTTTAATGCCCCTTGGAAAAGTGGTGGAGGTCGCAGTGGAATAAAAAGACAATATCAATGCCCTGTGGAAGAGTGGTGGAGGTCGCAGTGGAATAAAAAGACAACATCAATGTCCCGTGGAAGCGACGTGGAGGTCACGGTAGCTTAAAATTATGGTTTTAATGCCCCTTGGAAGAGTGGTGGAGGTTGCAAGGGGATAAAAAGACAATATCAATGCCCCGTGTAGCAGACATGGAGGTTACAAAAGCATACCAAGACAGTTTTAATGCCCCTTGGAAGAGCTGTGGAGTTCAGAGTGGTTTAACCAGATGATTTTAATGCCCCTTGGAAGAGGTCACAGTAGCTTAACAAGACGGTTTTAATGCCCCTTGGTAAAGTGGAGGAGATCGCAGCAGAATAAAATGAGAACATCACTTCCCCTTGGAAGAGTGTTGGAGGTCGCAGTGGAATAAAAAGACAATATCAATGCCCCGTGGAAGAGACGTGGAGGTCCCAGTAGCTTAACAAGATGGTTTTAATATACCTTCGATGATTGGTGGAGGTTACACTGGAATAAAAAGACAATATCAATGCCCCGTAGAAGAGACGTGGAGGTCACAGTAGCTTAACAAGATGGTTTTACTGCCCCTTGGAACAGTGGTAGATGTTGCAGTGGAATAAACAGACAACATCAATGCCCTTTGCAAGAGTGGTGTAGGTCGCAGTGGAATAAAAAGACAATATCAATGCTCCGTAGAAGAGACGTGGAGGTCACAGTAGCTTACCAAGATGGTTTTAATGCCCCTTGGAAGATCTGTGGAGGTCAGAGTGGTTTAACAAGACGGTTTTAATGCCCCTTGGTAGAGAGGTGGAGATCACAGTAGCTTAACAAGACGGTTTCAATGCCCCTTGGAAGAGCTGTGGAGGTTACAGTGGAATAAAAAGACAATATCAATGATCCGTGGAAGAGACGTGGAGGTCACAGTAGTTTAACAGGACGGTTTTAATGCCCTTGGCAGAGTTGTGGAGTTCAGAGTGATTTAACAAGAAGGTTTTAATGCCCCTTGGATGAGAAGTGGAGGTCACAGTAGCTTAACAAGGCAGTTTTAGTGCCCCTTGGAAAAGTGGTAAAGATTACAGTGGAATAAAAAGACAATATCAATGCCCCGTGGAAGATACGTGGAGGTCACAGTAGCATAACTAGGAGATTTTAATGCTAATTGAAAGAGTGGTGGAGGTTACAGTGGAATAAAAAGACAATATCAATGCCCCGTGGAAGAGATGTGGAGGTCACAGTAGCTTAACAAGACAGTTTTAATGCACCTTGGAAGAGTGGTGGAGATCGCAGTGGAATAAAAAGACAATATCAATGCCACTTGTAAGAGTGGTGGAGGTCACATTGTAACAAAAAGACAATATGAATGCCCCGTGGAAGAGACGAGGAGGTCACAGTAGCTTAACAAGACTGTTTTAATGCCCCTTGGAAGAGCTGTGGAGTTCAGAGTGGTTTAACAAGACAGATTTAATGCCCCTTGGATGAGACGTGGAGGTCTCAGTAGCTTAACAAGGCAGGTTTAATGCCCCTTGGAATAGTGGTAAAGGTTACAGTGGAATAAAAAAACAATATCAATGCCCCATGGCAGAGACATGGAGGTCACAGTAGCATAACAAGACGTTTTAATGCCCCTTCGAAGAGTGGTGGAGGTCGCAGTGGAATAAAAAGACAATATCAATGTCCCTTGGAAGAGTGGTGGAGGTCGCAGTGTAATAAAAAGACAATATCAATGCCCCTTGGAAGAGTGGTAGAGGTCGCAGTGGAATAAAAAGACAATATCATGCCCCATGGAAGAGACGTGGACGTCACAGTAGCTTAACAAGATGGCTTTAATGCCCCTTGGAAGAGTGGTGGAGGTCGCAATAGAATAAAAAGAAAATATTAATGCCCCGTGGAAGAGACGTGGAGGTCACAGTAGCTTAACAAGACGGTTTTAAGGCCCCTTGGAAGAGTGGTAGAGGTTGCTGTGGAATAAAAAGACAATATCAATGCCCCGTGAAGGAGACGTGGAGGTCACAGTAGCTTAACAAGACGGTTTTAATGCCCCTTGGAAGACCTTTGGAGTTCAGAGTGGTTTATCAAGATGGTTTTAATGCCCCTTGGAAGAGTGATGGTGATCGCAGTGGAATAAAATGTAAACATCACTTCACCTAGGAAGAGTGTTGAAGGTCGCAGTGGAATAAAAAGACAATATCAATGCCCCTTGGAAGAGACGTGGAGGTCCCAGTAGCTTAACAAGATGGTTTTAATACCCCTTGGATGATTGGTGGAGGTTACACTGGAATAAAAAGACAATATCAATGCCCCGTAGAAGAGACGTGGAGGTGACAGTAGCTTAACAATACGGTTTTAGTGCCCCTTGGGACAGTGGTGGATGTCGCAGTGGAATAAACAGACAACAACAATGCCCTTTGGAAGAGTAGTGTAGGTCGCAGTGGAATAAAAAGACAATATCAATGCTCCGAAGAAGAGACGAGGAGGTCACAGTAGCTTAACAAGACGGTTTTAATGCCCCTTGGATGAGTGGTGGAGTTCGCAGTGGAATAAAAAGACAATATCAATGCACCGTGGAAGAGACGTGGTCACAGTAGCTTAAAAACACGTTTTTATTGCCCCTTGGAAGAGTGGCGTAGGTCGCAGGGAATAAAAAGACAATATCAATGCCCAGTGGAAGAGACGTGGAGGTCAAAGTTTCTTAACAATACGGTTTTATTGCCCCTTTAAAGAGTTGTGGAGATTACAGTGGAATAAAATGACAATATCCTTGCCACGTGGAAGAGAGGGGGAGGTCACAGTAGCTTAACAATATGGTTTTATTGCCCCTTGGAAGGGTGGTGGTGGTTGCAGTGGAATAAAAAGATAATATCAATGCCCCGTGGAAGAGACGTGGTGGTCACTGTAGCTTTGCAAGACGGTATTAATGCCCGGTGGAAGAGCTGTGGAATTCAGAGTGGTTTAACAAGATGGTTTTAATGCCCCTTGTAAGAGAGGTGGAGATCACAGTAGCTTAACAAGACGGTTTTATTGCCCCTTGGAAGAGAGGTGGATGTCGCAGTGGAATAAATAGACAATATCAATGCCCCGTGAAAGAGACATGGAGGTCACAGTAGCTAAACAAGACGGTTTTAATGCCCCTTGGAAGAGTGGTGGATGTCGCAGTGGAATAAAAAGACAATATCAATGCCCCTTGGAAGAGTGGTAGAGGTCGCAGTGGAATAAAAAGACAATATTAATGTCCAGTGGAAGAGAGGTGGAGGTCACAGTAGCTTAACAACACGGTTTTAATGCAACTTGAAAGAGTGTTGGAGTTCGCAGTGGAATAAAAAGACAATATCAATGCCCCTAAGAAGAGATGTGGAGGTCACAGTAGCTTAACAAGAGCGTTTTAATTCCCCTTGGAAGAGCTGTGGAGTTCAAAGTGGTTAAGCAAGACGGTTTTAATGCCTCTTGGGAGAGACATGGTGGTCACAGTAGCTTAAAAAGACGGTTTTAATGCCCCTTGGAAGAGTGGTGTAGGTCGCTGGGAATAAAAAGACAATATCAATGCCCCGTGGAAGAGACGTGGAGGTCACAATAGCTTAACAAAACATTTTAATGCCCATTAAGAGTGGTGGAGGTCGCAGTGGAATAAAAAGACAATATCAATGCCTCTTGGAAGAGTGGTGGAGGTCGCAGTGCAATAAAAAGACAATGTTAATGCCCCGTGGAAGAGATGTGGTCACAGTAGCTTAAGAAGATGGTTTTATTGCCCCTTGGAAGAGTGGTGCAGGTCGCTGGGAATAAAAGACAATATCAATGCCCCGTAGAAGAGACGTGGAGGTTAAAGTTGCTTAACAATATGGTTTTATTGCCCCTTTGAAGAGTGGTGTAAGTAACAGTGGAATAAAAAGACAATATCAATGCCCCGTAGAAAAGACGTGGAGGTCACAGTAGCTTAGCATGACGGTTTTAATGCCCCTTGGAAGAGTGGTGAAGTTCAGAGTGGTTTAACAAGACAGTGTTAATGACCATCGGCAAAGACGTGGAGGTCACAGTAGCTTAACAAGATGGTTTTAATGCACCTTGGAAGAGTGGTGGAGGTCGCAGTTGACTAAAAAGACAATATAAATGCCCCTTGGAAGAGTGGTTTAGCTCGCAGTGGAATTAAAATACAATATACATGCCCCGTTGAAGAGACGTGGAGGTTTCAATTGCTTAACAAGACAGATTTAATGCCCCTTGGAAGAGTGGTGGAGGTCGCAGTGGAAAAAAAAGACAATATCAATGCCCCGTGGAAGAGACGTGGAGGTCACAGTAGCTTAACAAGACGGTTTTAATGCCCCTTGGTAGAGCTGTGGAGTTCAGACTGGTTAAACAAGATGGTTTTAATGACCCTTGGAAGAGACGTGCAGTTCACAGTAGGTTAACAAGACGGTTTTAATGCCTCTTGGAAAGGTGGTGGAGTTTACAGTGGAAAAAAAAGACAATATCAATGCACTGTGGAAGAGACGTTGACATCACAGTAGCTTAGCAAGATGGTTTTAATGCACCTTGGATGAGTGGTGGAGGTCGCAGTGGATTAAAAAGACAATATCAATGCCCTTTGGAAGAGTGGTAGAGGTCGCAGTGGAATAAAAAGACAATATCATGCCCCGTGGAAGAGACGTGGAGGTCACAGTAGCTTAACAAGATGGCTTTAATGCCCCTTGGAAGAGTGGTGGAGGTCGCAATAGAAGAAAAAGACAATATTAATGCCCCGTGGAAGAGACGTGGAGGTCACAGTAGCTTAACAAGACGGTTTTAAGGCCCCTTGGAAGAGTGTTGGAGGTTGCTGTGGAATAAAAAGACAATATCAATGCCCCGTGAAGGAGACGTGGAGGTCACAGTAGCTTAACAAGACGGTTTTAATGCCCCTTGGAAGACCTTTGGAGTTCAGAGTGGTTTATCAAGATGGTTTTAATGCCCCTTGGAAGAGTGATGGTGATCGCAGTGGAATAAAATGTAAACATCACTTCACCTAGGAAGAGTGTTGAAGGTCGCAGTGGAATAAAAAGACAATATCAATGCCCCTTGGAAGAGACGTGGAGGTCCCAGTAGCTTAACAAGATGGTTTTAATACCCCTTGGATGATTGGTGGAGGTTACACTGGAATAAAAAGACAATATCAATGCCCGGTAGAAGAGACGTGGAGGTGACAGTAGCTTAACAAGATGGTTTTAGTGCCCCTTGGGACAGTGGTGGATGTCGCAGTGGAATAAACAGACAACAACAATGCCCTTTGGAAGTGTAGTGTAGGTCGCAGTGGAATAAAAAGACAATATCAATGCTCCGAAGAAGAGACGAGGAGGTCACAGTAGCTTAACAAGACGGTTTTAATGTCCCTTGGATGAGTGGTGGAGGTCGCAGTGGAATAAAAAGACAATATTAATGCCCCGTGGAAGAGACGTGGAGGTCACAGTAGTTTAACAAGACGGCTTAAATGCCCCTTGGAAGAGTAGTGTAGGTCGCAGTGGAAAAAAAAGACAATATCAATACCCCGTGGAAGAGACGTGGAGGTCACTGTAGCTTAACAATACGGTTTTAATGCCCCTTGGTAGAGCTGTGGAGTTCAGAGTGGTTAAACAAGATGGTTTTAATGACCCTTGGAAGAGACGTGCAGTTCACAGTAGGTTAACAAGACGGTTTTAATGCCCCTTGGAAGAGCTGTGGAGTTCAGAGTGGTTTAACAAGACGGTTTTAATGCCCCTTGGTAGAGACGTGGAGATCACAGTAGCTTTACAAGACGGTTTCAATGCCCCTTGGAAGAGCTGTGGAGGTTACAGTGGAATAAAAAGACAATATCAATGATCCGTGGAAGAGACGTGGATGTCACAGTAGTTTAACAAGATGGTTTTAATGCCCCTTGGCAGAGTTGTTGAGTACAGAGTGATTTTACAAGAATGTTTTAATGCCCCTTTGATGAGACGTGGAGGTCACAGCAGCTTAACAAGGCAGTCTTAGTGCCCCTTGGAAAAGTGGTAAAGGTTACAGTGGATTAAAAAGACAATATCAATGCCCCATGGAAGATACATGGAGGTCACAGTAGCATAACTAGGAGGTTTTAATGCCCCTTGAAAGAGTGGTGGAGGTTATAGTGGAATAAAAAGACAATATCAATGCCCCTTGGAAGAGTGGTGGAGGTCACATTGGAATAAAAAGACAATATGAATGCCCCGTGGAAGAGACGTGGAGGTCACAGTAGCTTAACAAGGCGGTTTTAATGCCCCTTGGAAGAGCTGTGGAGTTCAAAGTGGTTTAACAAGACAGATTTAATGCCCCTTGGATGAGACGTGGAGGTCTCAGTAGCTTAACAAGGCAGGTTTAATGCCCCTTGGAATAGTGGTAAAGGTTACAGTGGAATAAAAAAACAATATCAATGCCCCATGGCAGACACGTGGAGGTCACAGTAGATTAACAAGATATTTTAATGCATCTTGGAAAAGTGGTGGAGGTCGCAGTGGAATAAAAATACAATATCAATGCGCCTTGGAAGAGTGGTGGAGGTCGCAGTGCAAAAAAAAGACAATATCAATGCCCATTGGAAGAGACGTGGTCACAGTAGCTTTAAAAGACGTTTTTATTGCCCCTTGGACGAGTGGTGTAGGTCGCAGGGAATAAAAAGACAATATCAATGCCCCGTGGAAGAGACGTGGAGGTCAAATTTGCTTAACAATACGGTTTTATTCCTCCTTTGAAGAGTGGTGGAGATTA
Source organism: Phyllobates terribilis (assembly GCF_046119375.1). Classification (NCBI taxonomy): domain Eukaryota; kingdom Metazoa; phylum Chordata; class Amphibia; order Anura; family Dendrobatidae; genus Phyllobates; species Phyllobates terribilis. The sequence continues at coordinate 636,452,470 of NW_027362765.1, forward strand.
CAGTGGAATAAAAAGACAATATCCTTGCCACGTGGAAGAGACGTGGAGGTCAAAGTTGCTTAACAAGACGGATTTAATGCCCCTTGGAAGAGTGGTGGAGGTCGTAGTGGAATAAATAGACAATATCAATGCACCTTGTAAGAGTGGTGGAGGTCGCAGTGGAATAAAAAGACAATATCAATGCCCCGTGGTAAAGACGTGGAGGTCACAGTAGCTTAACAATATGGTTATAATGCCTCTTGGAAGAGTGGTGGAGGTCGCAGTGGAATAAAAAGACAATATCAATGCCCCTAAGAAGAAACGTGGAGATCACAGTAGCTTAACAAAACGGTTTTAATTCCCCTTGGAAGAGCTGTGGAGTTCAAAGTAGTTTAGCAAGATGGTTTTAATGCCCCTTGGGAGAGACGTGGTGGTCACAGTAGCTTAACAAGACATTTTAATGCCCGTTAAAAGAGTGGTGGAGGTTGCAGTGGAATAGACAATATCAATGCCTCTTGGAAGAGTGGTGTAGGTCGCAGTGCAATAAAAAGACTATGTTAATGCCCCGTGGAAGAGACGTGGTCACAGTAGCTTAACAAGACGGTTTTATTGCTCCTTGGAAGAGTGGTGCCGGTCGCTGGGAATAAAAAGACAATATCAATGCCCCGTGGAAGAGACGTGGAGGTCAAAGTTGCTTAACAATATTGCTTTATTGCCTCTTTGAAGAGTGTTGGAGGTTACAGTGGAATAAAAAGACAATATCAATGCCCCGTAGAAAAGACGTGGAGGTCACAGTAGCTTAACAAGACGGTTTTAATGCCCCTTGGAAGAGTGGTGGAATTCAGAATGGTTTAACAAGACGGTTTTAATGCCCCTCGTAAGATAGGTGTAGGTCACAGTAGCTTAACAAGACGGTTTTAATGCCCCTTGGAAGAGTGATGGAGGTTACAGTGGAATAAATAGACGATATCAATGCCCCATGAAAGAGACATGGAGGTCACAGTAGCTTAACAAGACGGTTTTAATGCCCCTTAGAAGAGTGGTGGAGGTTATAGTGGTAGAAAAAGACAATATCAATGGCCAGTGGAAGAGACGTGGAGGTCACATTAGCTTAACAAGACGGTTTTAATGCACCTTGGAAGAGTGGTGGAGGTCGCAGTGGACTAAAAAGACAATATCAATGCCCCTTGGAAGAGTGGTGGAGGTCGCAGTGGAATAAAAAGACAATATCAATGCCCTGTGGAAAAGATGTGGAGGTCACAGTAGCTTAACAAGACGGTTTTAATGCCCCTTGAAAGAGTGGTGGGGGTCACAGTGGAATAAAAAGCCAATATCAATGCCCCGTGGAAGAGACGTGGAGGTCAAAGTAGCATAACAAAATGGTTTTAATGCCCCTTGGAAGAGCTGTGGAGTTCAGAGTGATTTAACAAGACAGATTTAATGACCCTTGGATGAGATGTGGTGGTCACAGTAACTTAAAAAGACTGTGTTAATGCCCCTTGGAAAGTGGTGGAGGTTACAGTGGAATAAAAAGGAAATATCAATGCACTGTGGAAGAGACTTGGAGGTCACAGCAGCTTAACAAGACAGTTTTAATGCCCCTTGGATGAGTGGAGGAGATCGCAGTGGAATAGAAAGACAATATCAATGCCCCCTGGAAGAGTGGTGGAGGTCACATTGGAATAAAAAGACAATATGAATGCCCCGTGGAAGAGACGTGGAGGTAACAGTAGCTTAACAAGACGGTTTTCATGCCCCTTGGAAGAGCTGTGAAGTTCAGAGTGTTTTAACAAAACGGTTTTAATGCCCCTTGGATGAGATGTGGAGGTCACAGTAGCTTAACAAGGTAGTTTCAATGCCCCTTGGAATAGTGGTAAAAGTTACAGTGGAATAAAAAAACATTATCAATGCCCCATGGAAGAGACGTGGAGGTCACAGTAGCTTAACAAGACATTTTAATGCCACTTGGAAGAGTGGTGGAGGTCGCAGTGGAATAAAAAGACAATATCAATGCCCCTTGGAAGAGTGGTCGAGGTCGCAGTGCAATAAAAAGAAAATATCAGTGACCCGTGAAAGAGACATGGAGGTCACAGTAGCTTAACAAAATGGTTTTAATGCCCCTTGGAAGAGCTGTGGAGTACAGAGTGGTTTAACAGGACGGTTTTATTGCACCTTGAATGAGACGTGGAGGTCACAGTAGCTTAACAAGGCAGTTTTAATGCTCCTTGGAAAAGTGCTAAAGGTTACAGTGGAATAAAAAAACAATATCAATGCCCCGTGGAAGAAACGTGGAGGTCACAGTAGTTTAACAAGACATTTTAATGCCCGTGGCAAGAGTGGTGGAGGTCGCAGTGAAATAAAAAGACAATATCAATGCCCCTTGGAAGAGTGGTGGAGGTCGCAGTGCAATAAAAAGTCAATATTAACCCCTTTACAACCCAAGGTGGTTTGCACGTTAATGACCAGGCCAATTTTTACAATTCTGACCACTGTCACTTTATGAGGTAATTACTATGGAAAGCTTCAATGGATTCTGAGGTTGATTTTTCTCGACATATTGTACTTCATGATTTTGGTAAAATTTCTTCCATATCTCTTGCGTTTATTTGTGAAAAAAACGGAAATTTGGCGAAAATTTTGAAAATTTAGCAATTTTTAAAATTTGAATTTTTATGCTCTTAAATCAGAGAGATATGTCACACAAAAGAGTTAATATATAACATTTCCCACATGTTTACTTTACATCAGCACAATTTTTGAACCAAATTTTTTTTTTGTTAGGGAGCTATAAGGGTTAAAATTGACCAGCGATTTCTCATTTTTCCAACAAAATTTACAAAACCATTTTTTTAGGGACCACATCACATTTGAAGTCACTTTGAGAGGTCTTTATGACAGAAAATACCCAAAAGTGACAGCATTCTAAAAACTGCACCACTTAAGGTGCTCAAAACCACATTCAAGAACTGTATTAACCCTTCAGGTGCTTCACATTAATTTTTGGAATGTGTAAGAAAAAAATGAACATTTAACTTTTTTCACAAAAATGTTACTTTAGACCCAATTTTTTTTATTTTTGCAGGGGTAACAGCAAAAAATGGACCCCAAAATTTGTAGTGCAATTTCCCCTGGGCATGCAGATACCCCATATATGGGGAAAAAACACTGTTTGGGCGCACAGCTGAGCTGGGAAGGGAAGGAGCACCATTTGACTTTTTGATTGTAAAATTTGCTTGAATAATTAGCGGACGCCATGTAGCGTTTGGAGAGCTGATGTGCCCAAACAGTGGAAACCCCCCACAAGTGACACCATTTTGGAAACTAGACCCCCCCAAGGCACCTATATAGATGCATAGTGAAAACATGGAACCCCTAGGTGCTTCACAAATTGATTCGTAAAAATGAAAAAGTATTTTTTTTTCCACTTTTTAATTTTTACGAATCAATTTGTGAAGCACCTGAGGTTTCCAAGTGTTCTCTATGCATCTAGATTGGTGCCTTGGGGGGTCTAGTTTCCAAAATGGGGTCACTTGTGGGGGAGCTCCACTGTTTAGGCACATCAGGGGCTCTCCAAACACGACATGGTGTCCGCTAACAAATTGAATGGAAAATCGGCTCAAATTGTTAGCGGACAACATGTTGCGTTTGGAGAGCCCCTGTGTGCCTAAACATTGGATCTCCCCCACAAGTGACCCCATTTTGGAAACTAGACCCACCAAGGCACCTATCTAGATGCATAGTGAGCACTTGGATCCTCCAGGTGCTTCACAAATTGATTCGTAAAAATGAAAAAGTGGAAAAAAAACACTTTTTCATTTTTACGAATCAATTTGTGAAGCACCTGGGGGTTCAAAGTGCTCACTATGAATCTAGATAGGTGCCTTGGGTGGTCTAGTTTCCAAAATGGGGTCACTTGTGGGGGAGCTCCAATGTTTAGGCACACAGGGGCTCTCCAAACGCAACATGGTGTCCGCTAACAATTTGAGCCGATTTTCCATTCAATTTGTTAGCGGACACCATGTCGCGTTTGGAGAGCCCCTGATGTGCCTAAACAGTGGAGCTCCCCCACAAGTGACCCCATTTTGGAAACTATACCCCTCAAGGATTTTATTAAGGGGTATAGCGAACATTTTGAACTCAGAGGTACGACACAGAATTTGATAACATTAGGTCATCATATTGAATAAGTTGTCATTACTCTTGAGCGCAAGTGCTTGCTACTTGAGTTTGCATCGGGTACTCAGGTATGCACCATGTATCACGGATGCTCAAGTGAAATGCTCGAATCCCCGCCCGCATGTTTCACGGTTATTAGACACCCCCAAAAAAACATGCGGGATCGCTCGTGGATGGCAGGCAATCCCCGCGAGGTTTTTTTGGCCGCGCAGCATATGGGACGGAGACTCGAGCACCCGCGATACTCAGTGTATACCCGAGCACCCGATGCAAACTCAAGTAGCGAGCACTTGCGCTCAACACTTTTCACCATATCTTCATCTTTTTTTTTTTTTTTTTTTACTTTTGAAAAAAACAACAACCCCAACCCTAACATTAGCACAACCCCAACCCCAGCCCTAGCGTTTATTTTTTATGCCGTTCCTCATGCGATATACGTGATGAGATTACTTTGTTCTTCGGGTCGGTGCGATTACAGCGATACCAGAATCATATCGGGTTTTTATGATTGACAGCTGTCACACACTAAAAGACACATATTTTGTAAAATCTAGTTTTTGCATCGCCATATTTTGGCAGACAGAGTCATGTGACGGCTTTTTTTTTGCGGGATGAGTTGACGTTTTTATTGGAGCCATTTTCAGGCTCGTGACATTTTTTGATCGCTTTCTATTCCTATTTTTGGGAGGCAGAATAAACAAAAACCAACAATTCAGGAATTGTGTTTTTTTACATTTTTTTATTCTGCTCCGGTTGTGGTAAAATTGATAAGGTAGCTTTATTCTTCAGGTCAGTACGTTTACAGCGGTACCACATTTATATCGCTTTTTATGTTTTGGCGCTTTTACAAAGTAAAAGCTATTTTATAGAAAAAATTTTTTTTTTGCGTCGCTTTATTCTGAGAGCTGTAACTTTTTGATTTTTCGGATCATGGAGCTGTATGGCACCTTGTTTTTTGCAGGACGAGATGAAATTTTCAGCGGTACCATTTTTATTTATATTTGTCTTCTTGATCGCGTGTTATTCCATTTTTTATTTGGCGGTATGATGATAAAGCATTGTTTTTTGCTTTATTTTATTTTTATTTTTTTACCGTGTTCACTGAAGGGGTTAACTAGTGAAACAGTTATCTAGGTCAGGTCATTACGGACGCGGCGATACCAAATATGTGTACTTTTATTTTTTGTTTGTTTTTTTTCATAATAAAATTTATTGATGGGTACATTATATTTTTATTTTTAGTGGATTATATTTGTTATTTCTTTTAAAATATTTTTACAATTTTTTTTTTATTTATTTTTTTCACTTTCAGACAGTTTTTTTACTTTTTTACTTTGTCCCACTATGGGACTTTCACTATTTTTATTCTGATCGCCTGCATGGCACAGGAATGCAGCACCATCCCTGTGACATGCAGGCTGTCAGCGCTGGACAGGGAGAAGATAGTTTGGAGATGCACTGCGCATGTCCAAACAATCTTCCTGCTCTCTGGTGACCTGGATGTTGTCATGATGACATCGGATCGTCATGGCAACACCCGGTAAGCCGCAGCAGACAGCGCTGGAGGCCGGAAGAGGAGGTGAGTATAACGATCACCTCCCCTTGCCACCGCAATGCTGCGATCTACTTCGATCGAAGCATTGCGGGGGTTAACGTGCTGGGAGCGGTGCGAAATCGCTCCCTGCACATAGTACCGGGTGGCAGCTGTGACAATCAGCTGACACCCGACGGCGATCACGCCCGCACAGCCTGTGTGCGCGCGCGATGACGTACTAATACGGGTCAGGCTCTTAAAGCCCAGGGCACAGACGCGTATTAGTAAATCATGGGCTTTAAAGAAGTTACTTCCCCGTGGAAGAGACGTGGTCACAGTAGCTTAAAAAGACGTTTTTCTTGCCCCTTGGAAGAGTGGTGTAGGTCGCTGGGAATAAAAAAAACAAAATCAATGCCTCGTGGAAGAGACATGGAGGTCAAAGTTGCTTAACAATATGGTTTTATTGCCCCTTTGAAGAGTGGTGGAGGTTACACTGGAATAAAAAGACAATATCAATGCCCCGTGGAAAAGACGTGGAGGTCACAGTAGCTTAACAAGACGGTTTTAATGCCCCTTGGAAGAGTGGTGGAGGTCGCAGTGGAATAAAAAGACAATATCAATGCCCCGTGGAAAAGACGTGGATGTCACAGTAGCTTTGCAAGACAGTTTTAATGCCCCTTGGAAGAGTGGTGGAGGTCGCAGTGGAAAAAAAAGACAATATCAATGCCCCGTGGAAAAGACGTGGATGTCACAATAGCTTTGCAAGACGGTTTTAATGCCGCTTGGAAGTGCTGTGGAATTCAGAGTGGCTTAACAAGACGGTTTTAATGGCCCTCGTAAGAGAGTTGGAGGTCACAGTAGCTTAACAAGATGGTTTTATTGCCCCTTAGAACAGTGGTGGAGGTTACAGTGGAATAAAAAGACAATATCAATGCCCTTTGGAAGAGTGGTGGAGGTCGCAGTGGAATAAAAAGATAATATCAATTCCCATAGGAAAAGTGGTGGAGGCTAAAGTGGAATAAAGAGACAATATCCTTGCCCCTTTGATGAGATGTGGAGTTCAGAGTGGTTTAACCAGACGGTTTTAATGCGCCTTGGAAGAGACTTGGATTTCATAGTAGCTTAACAAGATGTTTTTAATGCCTCTTGGAAGAGTGGTGGAGGTCGCAGTGGAATAAAAAGACAATAGCAATGCCCTGTGGAAGAGATGTGGAAGTCACAGCAGCTTAACAAGACGGTTTTAATGCACCTTAGTACAGTGGTGGAGGTTATAGTGGAATAAAAAGACAATATTAATGCCCCTTGGAAGAGTGGTGGAGGTCGCAGTGGAATAAAAAGACAATATCAATGCCCCTTGGAAGAGCTGTGGAGTTCAGAGTGTTCTAACCAGACAGTTTTAATACCCCTTGGAAGAGACGTGGAGGTCACAGTAGCTTAACAAGATGGTTTTAATGCCTCTTGTAAGAGTTGTGGAGGTCGTAGTGGAATAAAAAGACAATATCAATGCCCCTTGGAAGAGTGATGGAGGTCACAGTGGACTAAAAAGAATATATCAACCCCCCTTGGAAGAGTGGTGGAGATTACAGTGGAATAAAAAGACAATATCAATGCCCCGTGGAAAATACGTGGAGCTCACAGTAGCTTAACAACATGGTTTTAATGACCCCTTGGAAGAGTGATGGAGGTCGCAGTGGATTAAAAAGACAATATCAATGCCCCTTGGAAGAGAGGTGGAAGTCGCAGTGGAATAAAAGGACAATATCAATGCCCCTTGGAAGAGTGCTGGAGGTTACAGTGGAATAAAAGGACAATATCAATTTCCCTTGCAAGAGCTGTGGAGTTCAGAGTGGTTTAAATTGATGGTTTTAATGCCCCTTGAAAGAGACGTGAAGGTCACAGTAGCTTAACAAGATGGTGTTAATGCCCCTTGGAAGAGTGGTGGAGGTCACAATGGATTAAAAAGACAATATCGATGCCCCTTGAAAGAGTGGTGGAGGTCCAAGTGGAATAAAAAGACTATATCAATGCCCCTTGGAAGAGTGGTGGACGTCGCAATGGAATAAAAAGACAATATCAATGCCCCGTGGTAGAGACGTGGAGGTCACAGTAGCTTAACAAGACGGTTTTAAGGCCCCTTGGAAGAGCTGTGGAGGTCACAGTGGAATAAAAAGACAACATCAATGCCCCGTGGAAGAAACGTGGAGGTCACAGTAGCTTAACAGGACGGTTTTATTGGCCCTTGGAAGAGTAATGGAGGTCGCAGTGGGATAAACAGACAATATCAATGCCCCGTGGAAGAGACGTGGAGGTCACAGTAGTTTAACAAGATGGTTTTAATGCCCCTTGGAAGAGTGGTGGAGGTCGCAGTGGAATAAAAAGACAATATCAATGCCCCTTGGAAGAGTGGTGGAGGTCGCAGTCGAATAAAGAGACAATATCAATACCCCGTGGAAGAGACGTGGAGGTCACAGTAGCTTAACAAGACGGTTTTAATGCCCCTTGGGAGAGTTGTGGAGGTCGCATTGGAATAAAAAGACAATATCAATGCCCCGTGGAAGAGACGTGGAGGTCACAGTAGCTTAACAAGATGGTTTTAATGCCCCTTGGAATAGTGGTGTAGGTCGCCGTGAACTAAAAATAAAATATCAGTGCCCCTTGGAAGAGTGGAGGAGGTCCGCAGCGGAATAAAAAGACAGTATCAATGCCCCTTGGAAGAGTGGTGGAGGTCGCAGTGGAATCAAAAGACAATATCAATGCCCCGTGGAAGAGACGTGGAGGTCAAAGTAGCTTAACAAGACGGTTTTAATGCCCCTTGGAAGAGTGGTGGAGGTTACAGTGGAATAAATAGACAATATCAATGCCCCCGTGGAAGAGACGTGGAGTTCACAACAGCTTACTAAGAAAGTTTTAATGCCTCTTCGAAGAGTGATGGAGGTCGCAGTGGAATAAAAAGACAATATCAATGCCCCGTGGAACAGACGTGGAGGTCAAAGAAGCTTAACAAGACGGTTTTAATGCCCTTTGGAAGAGCTGTGGAGTTCAGAGTGGTTTAACAAGACGGTTTTAATTCCCCTTGGAAAAGTGGTGGAGGTTACAGTGGAATAAAAAGACAATATCAATGCCCAGTGGAAGAGTAGTGGAGGTCACAGTAGCTTAACAAGATGGTTTTAATGCCCCTTTGAGGAGTGGTGGAGGTTACAGTGGAATAAAAAGATAATATCAATGCCCCTTGGTAGAGTGGTGGAGGTAACAGCGGAATAAAATACAATATCACTGCCCCGTGGAAGAGACATGGAGATCACAGTAGCTTAACAAGACGGTTTTAATGCCCCTTGGAAGAGCTGTGGAGTTCAGAGTGGTTTAACAAGACGGTTTTAATGCCCCTTGGAAGAGACGTGGAGGTCACAGAAGCTTAACATGACGGTTTTAATGCCCCTTGGAAGAGTGGTGGAGGTTACAGTGGAAGAAAAAGACAATATCAATGCCCAGTGGAAGAGACGTGAAGGTCGCAGTAGCTTAATAAGACGGTTCTAATGCCCCTTGGAAGAGTGGTGGAGGTTACAGTGGAATAAAAAGACAATATCAATGCCCCATGGAAGAGCCGTGGAGGTCATAGTAGCTTATCAAGACTGTTTTAATGCCCCTTGAAGAGTGGTGGAGGTCGCAGTGGAATAAAAACACAATATCAATGCTCCTTGGAAGAGTGGTGGAGGTCGCAGTGGAATAAAAATACAATATCAATGCCCCGTGGAAGAGATGTGGAGGTCACAGTAGCATAACAAGATGGTGTTAATGCCCCTTGTAAGAGTGGTGGTGGTCGCAGTGAAATAAAAAGATAATATCAATGCCCCGTGGAAGAGACGTGGAGGTCACAGTAGCTTAACAAGACGGTTTTAATGCCCCTTGAAAGAGTGGTGGAGGTCGCAGTGGAATAAAAAGACAATATCAATGCCCCGTGGAAGAGAATTGAAGGTCACAGTAGCTTAACAAGATAGGTTTAATACCCCTTTGTAGAGTGGTGAAGGTTACAGAGGAATAAAATACAATATCACTGCCCCGTGGAAGAGACATTGAGATCACAGTAGCTTAACAAGACGGTTTTAATGCACCTTAGAAGAGCTGTGGAGTTCAGAGTAGTTTAACAAGACGGTTTTAATGCGCCTTGGAAGAGACGTGGAGATCACAGTAGCTTAACAAGACGGTTTTAAAGCGCCTTGGAAGAGTGGTGGAGGTTACAGTGGAAGAAAAAGACAATATCAATGCCCAGTGGAAGAGACGTGAAGGTCACAGCAGCGTAACCAGATGGTTTTAAAATCCCTTGGAAGAGTGGAGGAGGTTCGCAGGGGAATAAAAAGACTATATCAATGCCCCTTGGAAGAGTGGTGGAGGTCGCAGTGGAATAAAAAGACAATATCAATGCCCCGTGGTAGACACGTGGAGGTCACAGTAGCGTAACAAGACGGTTTTAATGCCCCTTGGAAGAGTTGTGGAGGTCGCAGTGGAATAAAAAGACAATATCAATGCCCCGTGGAAGAGACGTGGAGGTCACAGTAGCTTAACAAGACGGTTTTAATGCCCCTTGGAATAGTGGTGTAGGTCGCAGTGAACTAAAAATACAATATCAATGCCCCTTGGAAGAGTGGAGGAGGTTCGCAGGGGAATAAAAAGACAATATCAGTGCCCCTTGGAAGAGTGGTGGAGGTCGCAGTGGAATCAAAAGACAATATCAATGCCCCGTGGAAGAGACGTGGAGGTCACCGTGGCTTAACAAGACAGTTTTAATGCCCCTTGGAAGAGTGGTGGAGGTTACAGTGGAATAAATAGACAATATCAATGCCCCGTGGAAGAGACGTGGAGTTCACAACAGCTTACCAAGAAAGTTTTAATGCCTCTTCGAAGAGTGATGGAGGTCGCAGTGGAATAAAAAGACAATATCAATGCCCCGTGGAACAGACGTGGAGGTCAAAGAAGCTTAACAAGAAGGTTTTAATGCCCCTTGGAAGAGCTGTGGAGTTCAGAGTGGTTTAACAAGACGGTTTTAATTCCCCTTGGAAAAGTGTTGGAGGTTACAGTGGAATAAAAAGACAATATCAATGCCCAGTGGAAGAGAAGTGGAGTTCACAGTAGCTTAACAAGATGGTTTTAATGCCCCTTTGAGGAGTGGTGGAGGTTACAGTGGAATAAAAAGATAATATCAATGCCCCTTGGTAGAGTGGTGGAGGTAACAGCGGAATAAAATACAATATCACTGCCCCTTGGAAGAGACATGGAGATAACAGTAGCTTAACAAGACGGTTTTAATGCCCCTTGGAAGAGCTGTGGAGTTCAGAGTGGTTTAACAAGACGGTTTTAATGCCCCTTGGAAGAGACGTGAAGGTTGCAGTAGCTTAATAAGACGGTTCTAATGCCCCCTGGAAAAGTGGTGGAGGTTACAGTGGAATAAAAAGACAATATCAATGCCCCATGGAAGAGCCGTGGAGGTCATAGTAGCTTATCAAGACTGATTTAATGCCCCTTGAAGAATGGTGGAGGTCGCAGTGGAATAAAAAGACAATATCAATGCTCCTTGGAAGAGTGGTGGAGGTCGCAGTGGAATAAAAAGATAATATCAATGCCCCGTGGAAGAGATGTGGAGGTCACAGTAGCATAACAAGATGGTTTTAATGCCCCTTGTAAGAGTGTTGGTGGTCGTAGTGAAATAAAAAGATAATATCAATGCCCCGTGGAAGAGACGTGGAGGTCACAGTAGCTTAACAAGACGGTTTTAATGCCCCTTGAAAGAGTGGTGGCGGTCGCAGTGGAATAAAAAGACAATATCAATGCCCCGTGGAAGAAACTTGAAGGTCACAGTAGCTTAACAAGATCGGTTTAATACCCCTTTGTAGAGTGGTGAAGGTTACAGAGGAATAAAATACAATATCACTGCCCCGTGGAAGAGACATTGAGATCACAGTAGCTTAACAAGACGGTTTTAATGCACCTTAGAAGAGCTGTGTAGTTCAGAGTAGTTTAACAAGACGGTTTTAATGCGCCTTGGAAGAGACGTGGAGGTCACAGTAGCTTAACAAGACGGTTTTAAAGCGCCTTGGAAGAGTGGTGGAGGTTACAGTGGAAGAAAAAGACAATATCAATGCCCAGTGGAAGAGACGTGAAGGTCACAGCAGCGTAACCAGACGGTTTTAAAATCCCTTGGAAGAGTGGAGGAGGTTCGCAGGGGAATAAAAAGACAATATCAATGCCCCTTGGAAGAGTGGTGGAGGTCGCAGTGGAATCAAAAGACAATATCAATGCCCCATGGAAGAGACGTGGAGGTCACAGTAGCTTAACAAGACAGCTTTAATGCCCCTTGGAAGAATGGTGGAGGTCGCAGTGGAATAAAAAGACAATATCAATGCCCGGTGGAAGAGACGTGGAGGTCACAGTAGCTGAACAATACGGTTATTGCCCCTTGGAAGAGTGGTGGAGGTCGCAGTGGAATATAAAGACAATATCAATGCCCCGTGGAACAGACGTGAAGGTCAAAGAAGCTTAACAAGACGGTTTTAATGCCCCTTGGAAGAGCTGTGGAGTTCAGAGTGGTTTAACAAGACGGTTTTAATTCCCCTTGGAAAAGTGGTGGAGGTTACAGTGGAATAAAAAGACAATATGAATGCCCAGTGGAAGAGTAGTGGAGGTCGCAGTAGCTTAACAAGATGGTTTTAATGCCCCTTTGAGGAGTGGTGGAGGTTACAGTGGAATAAAAAGATAATATCAATGCCCCTTGGTAGAGTGGTGGAGATAACAGCAGAATAAAATACAATATCACTGCCCCGTGGAAGAGACATAGAGATCACAGTAGCTTAACAAGACGGTTTTAATGCCCCTTGGAAGAGCTGTGGAGTTCAGAGTGGTTTAACAAGACGGTTTTAATGCCCCTTGGAAGAGACGTGGAGGTCACAGAAGCTTAACATGACGGTTTTAATGCCCCTTGGAAGAGTGGTGGAGGTTACAGTGGAAGAAAAAGACAATATCAATGCAGAGTGGAAGAGACGTGAAGGTCGCAGTAGCTTAATAAGACGGTTCTAATGCCCCTTGGAAGAGTGGTGGAGGTTACAGTGGAATAAAAAGACAATATCAATGCCCCATGGAAGAGCCGTGGAGGTCATAGTAGCTTATCAAGACTGTTTTAATGCCCCTTGAAGAGTGGTGGAGGTCGCAGTGGAATAAAAAGACAATATTAATGCTCCTTGGAAGAGTGGTGGAGGTCGCAGTGGAATAAAAAGACAATATCAATGCCCCGTTGAAGAGATGTGGAGGTCACAGTAGCATAACAAGATGGTTTTAATGCCCCTTGTAAGAGTGGTGGTGGTCGTAGTGAAATAAAAAGATAATATCAATGCCCCGTGGAAGAGACGTGGAGGTCACAGTAGCTTAACAAAACGGTTTTAATGCCTCTTGAAAGAGTGGTGGAGGTCGCAGTGGAATAAAAAGACAATATCAATGCCCCGTGGAAGAGACTTGAAGGTCACAGTAGCTTAACAAGATAGGTTTAATACCCCTTTGTAGAGTGGTGAAGGTTACAGAGGAATAAAATACAATATCACTGCCCTGTGGAAGAGACATTGAGATCACAGTAGCTTAACAAGACGGTTTTAATGCACCTTAGAAGAGCTGTGGAGTTCAGAGTAGTTTAAAAAGACGGTTTTAATGCGCCTTGGAAGAGTGGTGGAGGTTACAGTGGAAGAAAAAGACAATATCAATGCCCAGTGGAAGAGACGTGAAGATCACAGCAGCGTAACCAGACGGTTTTAAAATCCCTTGGAAGAGTGGAGGAGGTTCGCAGGGGAATAAAAAGACTATATCAATGCCCCTTGGAAGAGTGGTGGAGGTAGCAGTGGAATAAAAAGACAATATCAATGCCCCGTGGTAGAGACGTGGAGGTCACCGTAGCTTAACAAGACGGTTTTAATGCCCCTTGGAAGAGCTGTGGAGGTCACAGTGGAATAAAAAGACAACATCAGTGCCCCGTGGAAGAAACGTGGAGGTCACAGTAGCTTACCAGGACGGTTTTATTGGCCCTTGGAAGAGTAATGGAGGTCGCAGTGGGATAAACAGACAATATCAATGCCCCGTGGAAGAGACTTGGAGGTCACAGTAGCTTATCAAGATGGTTTTAATGCCCCTTGGCAGAGCTGTGGAGTACAGAGTGGTTTAACAAGACGGTTTTAATGCCCAATGGAAGAGACGTGAAGGTCAGAGTAGCTTAACAACACGGTTTTAATGGCCCTTGGAAGAGTGGTCGAGGTTACAGTGGAATTAAAAGACAATATCAATGGCCCGTGGAAGAGACGTGGAGGTCACAGTAGTTTAACAAGATGGTTTTAATGCCCCTTGGAAGAGTGGTGGAGTTCGTAGTGGAATAAAAAGACAATATCAATGCCCCTTGGAAGAGTGGTGGAGGTCGCAGTCGAATAAAGAGACAATATCAATACCCCGTGGAAGAGACGTGGAGGTCACAGTAGCTTAACAAGACGGTTTTAATGCCCCTTGGAAGAGTTGTGGAGGTCGCAGTGGAATAAAAAGACAATATCAATGCCCCGTGGAAGAGACGTGGAGGTCACAGTAGCTTAACAAGACGGTTTTAATGCCCCTTGGAATAGTGCTGTAGGTCGCAGTGAACTAAAAATACAATATCAATGCCCCTTGGAAGAGTGGAGGAGGTTCGCAGGGGAATAAAAAGGCAATATCAATGCCCCTTGGAAGAGTGGTGGAGGTCGCAGTGGAATCAAAAGACAATATCAATGCCCCGTGGAAGAGACGTGGAGTTCACAACAGCTTACCAAGAAAGTTTTAATGCCTCTTCGAAGATTGATGGAGGTCGCAGTGGAATAAAAAGACAATATCAATGCCCCGTGGAACAGACGTGGAGGTCAAAGAAGCTTAACAAGACGATTTTAATGCCCCTTGGAAGAGCTGTGGAGTTCAGAGTGGTTTAACAAGACGGTTTTAATTCCCCTTGGAAAAGTGTTGGAGGTTACAGTGGAATAAAAAGACAATATCAATGCCCAGTGGAAGAGAAGTGGAGGTCACAGTAGCTTAACAAGATGGTTTTAATGCCCCTTTGAGGAGAGGTGGAGGTTACAGTGGAATAAAAAGATAATAGCAATGCCCCTTGGTAGAGTGGTGGAGGTAACAGCGGAATAAAATACAATATCACTGCCCCGTGGAAGAGACATGGAGATCACAGTAGCTTAACAAGACGGTTTTAATGCCCCTTGGAAGAGCTGTGGAGTTCAGAGTGGTTTAACAAGACGGTTTTAATGCCCCTTGGAAGAGACGTGAAGGTCGCAGTAGCTTAATAAGACGGTTCTAATGCCCCCTGGAAGAGTGGTGGAGGTTACAGTGGAATAAAAAGACAATATCAATGCCCCATGGTAGAGCCGTGGAGGTCATAGTAGCTTATCAAGACGGTTTTAATGCCCCTTGAAGAATGGTGGAGGTCGCAGTGGAATAAAAAGACAATATCAATGCTCCTTGGAAGAGTGGTGGAGGTCGCAGTGGAATAAAAAGATAATATCAATGCCCCGTGGAAGAGATGTGGAGGTCACAGTAGCATAACAAGATGGTTTTAATGCCCCTTGTAAGAGTGTTGGTGGTCGTAGTGAAATAAAAAGATAATATCAATGCCCCGTGGAAGAGACGTGGAGGTCACAGTAGCTTAACAAGACGGTTTTAATGCCCCTTGAAAGAGTGGTGGCGGTCGCAGTGGAATAAAAAGACAATATCAATGCCCCGTGGAAGAGACTTGAAGGTCACAGTAGCTTAACAAGATCGGTTTAATACCCCTTTGTAGAGTGGTGAAGGTTACAGAGGAATAAAATACAATATCACTGCCCCGTGGAAGAGACATTGAGATCACAGTAGCTTAACAAGACGGTTTTAATGCACCTTAGAAGAGCTGTGTAGTTCAGAGTAGTTTAACAAGACGGTTTTAATGCGCCTTGGAAGAGACGTGGAGGTCACAGTAGCTTAACAAGACGGTTTTAAAGCGCCTTGGAAGAGTGGTGGAGGTTACAGTGGAAGAAAAAGACAATATCAATGCCCAGTGGAAGAGACGTGAAGGTCACAGCAGCGTAACCAGACGGTTTTAAAATCCCTTGGAAGAGTGGAGGAGGTTCGCAGGGGAATAAAAAGACAATATCAATGCCCCTTGGAAGAGTGGTGGAGGTCGCAGTGGAATCAAAAGACAATATCAATGCCCCATGGAAGAGACGTGGAGGTCACAGTAGCTTAACAAGACAGCTTTAATGCCCCTTGGAAGAATGGTGGAGGTCGCAGTGGAATAAAAAGACAATATCAATACCCGGTGGAAGAGACGTGGAGGTCACAGTAGCTGAACAATACGGTTATTGCCCCTTGGAAGAGTGGTGGAGGTCGCAGTGGAACATAAAGACAATATCAATGCCCTGTGGAAGAAACTGGGAGGTCATAGTAGCTTAACAAGATGGTTTTAATGCCAAATGGCAGAGCTGTGAAGTTCATAATGGTTTAAAAAGACGGTTTTAAAGCCACTGGGATGAGACGTGAAGGTCGCAGTAGCTTAACAGGACGGTTTTAATGCCCCTTGGAAGAGTGGTGGAGGTTACAGTGGAATAAAAAGACAATATCAATGCCCCGTGGAACAGACGTGAAGGTCAAAGAAGCTTAACAAGACGGTTTTAATGCCCCTTGGAAGAGCTGTGGAGTTCAGAGTGGTTTAACAAGACGGTTTTAATTCCCCTTGGAAAAGTGGTGGAGGTTACAGTGGAATAAAAAGACAATATGAATGCCCAGTGGAAGAGTAGTGGAGGTCGCAGTAGCTTAACAAGATGGTTTTAATGCCCCTTTGAGGAGTGGTGGAGGTTACAGTGGAATAAAAAGATAATATCAATGCCCCTTGGTAGAGTGGTGGAGATAACAGCAGAATAAAATACAATATCACTGCCCCGTGGAAGAGACATGGAGATCACAGTAGCTTAACAAGACGGTTTTAATGCCCCTTGGAAGAGCTGTGGAGTTCAGAGTGGTTTAACAAGACGGTTTTAATGCCCCTTGGAAGAGACGTGGAGGTCACAGAAGCTTAACATGACGGTTTTAATGCCCCTTGGAAGAGTGGTGGAGGTTACAGTGGAAGAAAAAGACAATATCAATGCCCAGTGGAAGAGACGTGAAGGTCGCAGTAGCTTAATAAGACGGTTCTAATGCCCCTTGGAAGAGTGGTGGAGGTTACAGTGGAATAAAAAGACAATATCAATGCCCCATGGAAGAGCCGTGGAGGTCATAGTAGCTTATCAAGACTGTTTTAATGCCCCTTGAAGAGTGGTGGAGGTCGCAGTGGAATAAAAAGACAATATCAATGCTCCTTGGAAGAGTGGTGGAGGTCGCAGTGGAATAAAAAGACAATATCAATGCCCCGTTGAAGAGATGTGGAGGTCACAGTAGCATAACAAGATGGTTTTAATGCCCCTTGTAAGAGTGGTGGTGGTCGTAGTGAAATAAAAAGATAATATCAATGCCCCGTGGAAGAGACGTGGAGGTCACAGTAGATTAACAAGATGGTTTTAATGCCTCTTGAAAGAGTGGTGGAGGTCGCAGTGGAATAAAAAGACAATATCAATGCCCCGTGGAAGAGACTTGAAGGTCACAGTAGCTTAACAAGATCGGTTTAATTCCCCTTTGTAGAGTGGTGAAGGTTACAGAGGAATAAAATACAATATCACTGCCCTGTGGAAGAGACATTGCGATCACAGTAGCTTAACAAGACGGTTTTAATGCACCTTAGAAGAGCTGTGGAGTTCAGAGTAGTTTAAAAAGACGGTTTTAATGCGCCTTGGAAGAGTGGTGGAGGTTACAGTGGAAGAAAAAGACAATATCAATGCCCAGTGGAAGAGACGTGAAGATCACAGCAGCGTAACCAGACGGTTTTAAAATCCCTTGGAAGAGTGGAGGAGGTTCGCAGGGGAATAAAAAGACTATATCAATGCCCCTTGGAAGAGTGGTGGAGGTCGCAGTGGAATAAAAAGACAATATCAATGCCCCGTGGTAGAGACGTGGAGGTCACAGTAGCTTAACAAGACGGTTTTAATGCCCCTTGGAAGAGCTGTGGAGGTCAAAGTGGAATAAAAAGACAACATCAATGCCCCGTGGAAGAAACGTGGAGATCACAGTAGCTTACCAGGACGGTTTTATTGGCCCTTGGAAGAGTAATGGAGGTCGCAGTGGGATAAACAGACAATATCAATGACCCGTGGAAGAGACTTGGAGGTCACAGTAGCTTATCAAGATGGTTTTAATGCCCCTTGGCAGAGCTGTGGAGTACAGAGTGGTTTAACAAGACGGTTTTAATGCCCAATGGAAGAGACGTGAAGGTCAGAGTAGCTTAACAACACGGTTTTAATGGCCCTTGGAAGAGTGGTCGAGGTTACAGTGGAATTAAAAGACAATATCAATGGCCCGTGGAAGAGACGTGGAGGTCACAGTAGTTTAACAAGATGGTTTTAATGCCCCTTGGAAAAGTGGTGGAGTTCGTAGTGGAATAAAAAGACAATATCAATGCCCTTTGGAAGAGTGGTGGAGGTCGCAGTCGAATAAAGAGACAATATCAATACCCCGTGGAAGAGACGTGGAGGTCACAGTAGCTTAACAAGACGGTTTTAATGCCCCTTGGAAGAGTTGTGGAGGTCGCAGTGGAATAAAAAGACAATATCAATGCCCCGTGGAAGAGACGTGGAGGTCACAGTAGCTTAACAAGACGGTTTTAATGCCCCTTGGAATAGTGGTGTAGGTCGCAGTGAACTAAAAATACAATATCAATGCCCCTTGGAAGAGTGGAGGAGGTTCGCAGGGGAATAAAAAGACAATATCAATGCCCCTTGGAAGAGTGGTGGAGGTCGCAGTGGAATCAAAAGACAATATCAATGCCCCGTGGAAGAGACGTGGAGTTCACAACAGCTTACCAAGAAAGTTTTAATGCCTCTTCGAAGAGTGATGGAGGTCGCAGTGGAATAAAAAGACAATATCAATGCCCCGTGGAACAGACGTGGAGGTCAAAGATTTTAATGCCCCTTGAAAGAGCTGTGGAGTTCAGAGTGGTTTAACAAGACGGTTTTAATTCCCCTTGGAAAAGTGTTGGAGGTTACAGTGGAATAAAAAGACAATGGAATAAAATGCCCAGTGGAAGAGAAGTGGAGGTCACAGTAGCTTAACAAGATGGTTTTAATGCCCCTTTGAGGAGAGGTGGAGGTTACAGTGGAATAAAAAGATAATATCAATGCCCCTTGGTAGAGTGGTGGAGGTAACAGCGGAATAAAATACAATATCACTGCCCCGTGGAAGAGACATGGAGATCACAGTAGCTTAACAAGACGCTTTTAATGCCCCTTGGAAGAGCTGTGGAGTTCAGACTGGTTTAACAAGACGGTTTTAATGCCCCTTGGAAGAGACGTGAAGGTTGCAGTAGCTTAATAAGACGGTTCTAATGCCCCTTGGAAGAGTGGTGGAGATTACAGTGGAATAAAAAGACAATATCAATGCCCCATGGAAGAGCTGTGGAGGTCATAGTAGCTTATCAAGACTGTTTTAATGCCCCTTGAAGAATGGTGGAGGTGGCAGTGGAATAAAAAGACAATATCAATGCTCCTTGGAAGAGTGGTGGAGGTCGCAGTGGAATAAAAAGACAATATCAATGCCCCGTGGAAGAGATGTGGAGGTCACAGTAGCATAACAAGATGGTTTTAATGCCCCTTGTAAGAGTGGTGGTGGTCGTAGTGAAATAAAAAGATAATATCAGTGCCCCGTGAAAGAGACGTGGAGGTCACAGTAGCTTAACAAGATCGGTTTAATACCCCTTTGTAGAGTGGTGAAGGTTACAGAGGAATAAAATACAATATCACTGCCCCGTGGAAGAGACATTGAGATCACAGTAGCTTAACAAGACGGTTTTAATGCCCCTTGAAAGAGTGGTGGCGGTCGCAGTGTAACAAAAAGACAATATCAATGCCCCGTGGAAGAGACTTGAAGGTCACAGTAGCTTAACAAGATCGGTTTAATACCCCTTTGTAGAGTGGTGAAGGTTACAGAGGAATAAAATACAATATCACTGCCCCGTGGAAGAGACATTGAGATCACAGTAGCTTAACAAGACGATTTTAATGCACCTTAGAAGAGCTGTGAAGTTCGGAGTAGTTTAACAAGACGGTTTTAATGCGCCTTGGAAGAGACGTGGAGGTCACAGTAGCTTAACAAGACGGTTTTAAAGCGCCTTGGAAGAGTGGTGGAGGTTACAGTGGAAGAAAAAGACAATATCAATGCCCAGTGGAAGAGACGTGAAGGTCACAGCAGCGTAACCAGACGGTTTTAAAATCCCTTGGAAGAGTGGAGGAGGTTCGCAGGGGAATAAAAAGACAATATCAATGCCCCTTGGAAGAGTGGTTGTAACGGGTCTGGGAGGCGGAACCTCTGAGCTACTATACAAGGGGGCGGTCCTTGTAAGGGAGCGGGTGGCGACCAGGGTAGACGGGCAGGCAGTCACAGCAGGTGACTGGGACAGTTTCTGAATGAACGGACAGGAGGTCACGGCAAGTGACCGGGGCAGTCTCTGGATGAACGGGCAGGAGGTCACGGCAAGTGACCGGGGCAGTCTCTGGATGAACGGGCAGGAGGTCACGGCAAGTGACCGGGGCAGTCTCTGGATGAACGGGCAGGAGGTCACGGCAAGTGACCGGGGCAGTCTCTGGGTGAAGGGTTGGTACGACCTGTGGCGGCTGATGGCAGACGTGAGCTCCCAGGTGAGCAGGCGAGAGTCTCTGGATAAACGGGTGGTCACAGCATGTGACGGCGGAGCCTCCAGGAAGACCAACAGACAGGCGGCAGATGAGCGCTCCCAGGTGAGCGGGCAGAAGTCTCTGGACAGGCGTGTGGTCACAGCACGTGACGGCAGAGCCTCCAGGTAGGCTAGCAGACAGGCAGCAGATGAGCACTCCCAGGTGAGCGGGCAGGAGTCACTGGACAGGCAGGTGGTCACAGCATGTGACGGCAGAGCCTCCAGGTAGGCTAGCAGGCAGGTAGCAGATGTGCGCTCCCAGGTGAGCGGGCAAGCTGGTCCATAGACAGACTGACAAGAGTTGGAAGGCAGACCGTCGGACCTCAGGCAAGCAGGCAGGTAGTTGATGTGCGCTCCCAGGTGAGCGGGCAAGCTGGTCCTTAGACAGACTGACAGGAGTAGTAAGGCAGACCGTCGGACCTCAGGCTAGCAGGCAGGTAGCAGGAATATCAGGCAGGAAACAGACAGCAAACTGGCAGGACTCTGGCAGGAATCAGGCAGGTAACTGGCAACGGGACCTGAGGGCTGAAGCAGAGTAGTGAACAGTGCAACAACATTGCTCGGGCACCTCCATTTTGGAGGAGGTGCCTTATATATGGTGAAGTCCTCCGGCCATTGGCCGGGGACTCCTTAGGACGGCGCGCGCGGCCCCTTCAAGAGGGAGGAAGCGCGCGCGCCCTAAGCACAGTGGCCGGGAAGGAGCGCGCGCTGCCAGCAGAGCGGGAGGAGGACGCCGGGCTCGGAGCAGAGAGGTGAGGGGAACAGCGTCCCTGCCTAGCAGAGGGCAGGGACGCCGACGCTACAGTGGTGGAGGTCGCAGTGGAATCAAAAGACAATATCAATGCCCCATGGAAGAGACGTGGAGGTCACAGTAGCTTAACAAGACAGTTTTAATGCCCCTTGGAAGAATGGTGGAGGTCGCAGTGGAATAAAAAGACAATATCAATGCCCGGTGGAAGAGACGTGGAGGTCACAGTAGCTGAACAATACGGTTATTGCCCCTTGGAAGAGTGGTGGAGGTCGCAGTGGAATATAAAGACAATATCAATGCCCCGTGGAAGAAACTGGGAGGTCATAGTAGCTTAACAAGATGGTTTTAATGCCAAATGGCAGAGCTGTGAAGTTCATAATGTTTTAAAAAGACGGTTTTAAAGCCACTGGGAAGAGACGTGAAGGTCGCAGTAGCTTAACAAGACGGTTTTAATGCCCCTTAGAAGAGTGGTGGAGGTTACAGTGGAATAAAAAGACAATATCAATGCCCCGTGGAAGATACGTGGAGGTCACAGTAGCTTAACAAAATAGTTTTAATGCCCCTTGGTAGAGTGGTGGAGGTCGTAGTGGAATAAAAAGACAATATCAATGACCCTTGGAAGAGTGGTAGAGGTTGCAGAGGAATAAAGAGACAATATCAATGCCCCGTGGAAGAGACGTGGAGGTCACAGTAGCTTAGCAAGACGGTTTAATTGCCCCTTGGAAGAGTTGTGGAGGTCTCAGTGGAATAAAAAGACAATATCAATGCACCGTGGAAGAGACGTGGAGGTCACAGTACCTTAAAAAGACGGTTTTAATGCCCCTTGCAAGAGTGGTGGAGGTCGCAGTGTACTATAAAGACAATATCATGCCCCGTGGAAGAGTGGTAGCGGTAGCAGTGGAATTAAAAGACAATATCACTGCTCTGTGCAAGAGACGTGGAGGTCACAGTAGCTTAACAAGACAGATTTAATGCCCCTTGGAAGAGTGGTGGAGGTTACAATGGAATAAATAGACAATATCAATGCCCCGTGGAAGAGATATGGAGTAAACAGCAGCTTACCAAGACAGTTTTAATGCCTCTTTGAAGAGTGATGGAGGTCGCAGTGGTATTAAAAAACAATATCAATGCCCCGTGGCACAGACGTGGAGGTCAAAGAAGCTTAAAAAGACGGTTTTAATGTCCCTTGGAAGAGCTGTGTAGTACAGAGTGGTTCAACAAGACGGTTTTAATTACCCTTTGAAAAGTGGTGGAGGTTACAGTGGAATGAAAAGACAATATCAATGCTCAGTGGAAGAGTAGTGGAGGTCACAGTAGCTTAACAAGATGGTTTTAATGCCCTTTGGAGGAGTGGTGGAGGTTACAATGGAATAAAAAGATAATATCAATGCCCCTTGGTAGAGTGGTGGAGGATACAGCGGAATAAAATACAATATCACTGCCCCGTGGAAATGACATGGAGATCACAGTAGCTTAACAAGACGGTTTTAATGCCCCTTGGAAGAGCTGTGGAGTTCAGAGTGGTTTAACAAGAAGGTTTTAATGCCCCTTGGAAGAGTGGTGGAGGTTACAGTGGAATAAATAGACAATATCAATGCCCCGTGGAAGAGACGTGGAGTTCACAACAGCTTGCCAAGAAAGTTTTAATGCCTCTTCGAAGAGTGATGGAGGTCGCAGTGGAATAAAAAGACAATATCAATGCCCCGTGGAACAGACGTGGAGGTCAAAGAAGCTTAACAAGATGGTTTTAATGCCCCTTGGAAGAGCTGTGGAGTTCAGAGTGGTTTAACAAGACGGTTTTAATTCCCCTTGGAAAAGTGGTGGAGGTTACAGTGGAATAAAAAGACAATATCAATGCCCAGTGGAAGAGAACTGGAGGTCACAGTAGCTTAACAAGATGGTTTTAATGCCCCTTTGAGGAGTGGTGGAGGTTACAGTGGAATAAAAAGATAATATCAATGCCCTTGGTAGAGTGGTGGAGGTAACAGCGGAATAAAATACAATATCACTGCCCCGTGGAAGAGACATGGAGATCACAGTAGCTTAACAAGACGGTTTTAATGCCCCTTGGAAGAGCTGTGGAGTTCAGAGTGGTTTAACAAGACGGTTTTAATGCCCCTTGGAAGAGACGTGGAGGTCACAGAAGCTTAACATGACGGTTTTAATACCCCTTGGAAGAGTGGTGGAGGTTACAGTGGAAGAAAAAGACAATATCAATGCCCAGTGGAAGAGACGTGAAGGTCGCAGTAGCTTAATAAGACGGTTTTAATGCCCCTTGGAAGAGTGGTGGAGGTTACAGTGGAATAAAAAGACAATATCAATGCCCCATGGAAGAGCCGTGGAGGTCATAGTAGCTTATCAAGACTGTTTTAATGCCCCTTGGAAGAGTGGTGGAGTTCGCAGTTGGAATAAAAAGACAATATCAATGCTCCTTGGAAGAGTGGTGGAGGTCGCAGTAGCATAACAAGATGGTTTTAATGCCCCTTGTAAGAGTGGTGGTGGTCGTAGTGAAATAAAAAGATAATATCAATGCCCCGTGGAAGAGACGTGGAGGTCACAGTAGCTTAACAAGACGGTTTTAATGCCCCTTGAAAGAGTGGTGGAGGTCGCAGTGGAATAAAAAGACAATATCAATGCCCCGTGGAAGAGACTTGAAGGTCACAGTAGCTTAACAAGATCGGTTTAATACCCCTTTGTAGAGTGGTGAAGGTTACAGAGGAATAAAATACAATATCACTGCCCCGTGGAAGAGACATTGAGATCACAGTAGCTTAACAAGACGGTTTTAATGCACCTTAGAAGAGCTGTGGAGTTCAGAGTAGTTTAACAAGACGGTTTTAATGCGCCTTGGAAGAGACATGGAGGTCACAGTAGCTTAACAAGACGGTTTTAAAGCGCCTTGGAAGAGTGGTGGAGGTTACAGTGGAAGAAAAAGACAATATCAATGCCCCTTGGAAGAGACGTGAAGGTCACAGCAGCTTAACCAGACGGTTTTAAAATCCCTTGGAAGAGTGGAGGAGGTTGGCAGGGGAATAAAAAGACAATATCAATGCCCCGTGAAAGAGACGTGGAGGTCACAGAAGCTTAACATGACGGTTTTAATGCCCCTTGGAAGAGTGTTGGAGGTTACAGTGGAAGAAAAAGACAATATCAATGCCCAGTGGAAAAGACGTGAAGGTCGCAGTAGCTTAATAAGACGGTTCTAATGCCCCTTGGAAGAGTGGTGGAGGTTACAGTGGAATAAAAAGACAATATCAATGCCCCATGGAAGAGCCGTGGAGGTCATAGTAGCTTATCAAGACTGTTTTAATGCCCCTTGGAAGAGTGGTGGAGTTCGCAGTTGGAATAAAAAGACAATATCAATGCTCCTTGGAAGAGTGGTGGAGGTCGCAGTGGAATAAAAAGACAATATCAATGCCCCGTGGAAGAGATGTGGAGGTCACAGTAGCATAACAAGATGGTTTTAATGCCCCTTGTAAGAGTGGTGGTGGTCGTAGTGAAATAAAAAGATAATATCAATGCCCCGTGGAAGAGACGTGGAGGTCACAGTAGCTTAACAAGACGGTTTTAATGCCCCTTGAAAGAGTGGTGGAGGTCGCAGTGGAATAAAAAGACAATATCAATGCCCTGTGGAAGAGACTTGAAGGTCACAGTAGCTTAACAAGATCGGTTTAATACCCCTTTGTAGAGTGGTGAAGGTTACAGAGGAATAAAATACAATATCACTGCCCCGTGGAAGAGACATTGAGATCACAGTAGCTTAACAAGACGGTTTTAATGCACCTTAGAAGAGCTGTGGAGTTCAGAGTAGTTTAACAAGACGGTTTTAATGCGCCTTGGAAGAGACGTGGAGGTCACAGTAGCTTAACAAGACGGTTTTAAAGCGCCTTGGAAGAGTGGTGGAGGTTACAGTGGAAGAAAAAGACAATATCAATGCCCAGTGGAAGAGACATGAAGGTCACAGCAGCTTAACCAGACGGTTTTAAAATCCCTTGGAAGAGTGGATGAGGTTGGCAGGGGAATAAAAAGACAATATCAATGCCCCTTGGAAGAGTGGTGGAGGTCGCAGTGGAATCAAAAGACAATATCAATGCCCCATGGAAGAGACATGGAGGTCACAGTAGCTTAACAAGACGGTTTTAATGCCCCTTGGAAGAGTGGTGGAGGTCGCAGTGGAATAAAAAGACAATATCAATGCCCGGTGGAAGAGACGTGGAGGTCACAGTAGCTGAACAATACGGTTATTGCCCCTTGGAAGAGTGGTGGAGGTCGCAGTGGAATATAAAGACAATATCAATGCCCCGTGGAAGAAACTGGGAGGTCATGCAGCTTAACAAGATGGTTTTAATGCCAAATGGCAGAGCTGTGAAGTTCATATTGGTTTAAAAAGACGGTTTTAAAGCCATTGGGAAGAGAAGTGAAGGTGGCATTAGCTTAACAAGACGGTTTTAATGCCCCTTGAAAGAGTGGTGGAGGTCGCAGTGGAATAAAAAGACAATATCAATGCCCTGTGGAAGAGACTTGAAGGTCACAGTAGCTTAACAAGATCGGTTTAATACCCCTTTGTAGAGTGGTGAAGGTTACAGAGGAATAAAATACAATATCACTGCCCCGTGGAAGAGACATTGAGATCACAGTAGCTTAACAAGACGGTTTTAATGCACCTTAGAAGAGCTGTGGAGTTCAGAGTAGTTTAACAAGACGGTTTTAATGCGCCTTGGAAGAGACGTGGAGGTCACAGTAGCTTAACAAGACGGTTTTAAAGCGCCTTGGAAGAGTGGTGGAGGTTACAGTGGAAGAAAAAGACAATATCAATGCCCAGTGGAAGAGACATGAAGGTCACAGCAGCTTAACCAGACGGTTTTAAAATCCCTTGGAAGAGTGGAGGAGGTTGGCAGGGGAATAAAAAGACAATATCAATGCCCCTTGGAAGAGTGGTGGAGGTCGCAGTGGAATCAAAAGACAATATCAATGCCCCATGGAAGAGACATGGAGGTCACAGTAGCTTAACAAGACGGTTTTAATGCCCCTTGGAAGAGTGGTGGAGGTCGCAGTGGAATAAAAAGACAATATCAATGCCCGGTGGAAGAGACGTGGAGGTCACAGTAGCTGAACAATACGGTTATTGCCCCTTGGAAGAGTGGTGGAGGTCGCAGTGGAATATAAAGACAATATCAATGCCCCGTGGAAGAAACTGGGAGGTCATGCAGCTTAACAAGATGGTTTTAATGCCAAATGGCAGAGCTGTGAAGTTCATAATGGTTTAAAAAGACGGTTTTAAAGCCACTGGGAAGAGAAGTGAAGGTGGCATTAGCTTAACAAGACGGTTTTAATGCCCCTTGGAAGAGTGGTGGAGCTAAAAGTGGAATAAAAAGACAATATCAATGCCCCGTGGAAGATACGTGGAGGTCACAGTAGCTTAACAAAACAGTTTTAATGCCCCTTGGTAGAGTGGTGGAGGTCGTAGTGGAATAAAAAGACAATATCAATGCCTCTTGGAAGAGTGGTAGAGGTTGCAGAGGAATAAAGAGACAATATCAATGCCCCGTGGAAGAGACGTGGAGGTCACAGTAGCTTAGCAAGACGGTTTTATTGCCCCTTGGAAGAGTTGTGGAGGTCTCAGTGGAATAAAAAGACAATATCAATGCACCGTGGAAGAGACGTGGAGGTCACAGTACCTTAAAAAGACGGTTTTAATGCCCCTTGCAAGAGTGGTGGAGGTCGCAGTGTACTATAAAGACAATATCATGCTCCGTGGAAGAGTGGTAGCGGTAGCAGTGGAATTAAAAGACAATATCACTGCTCTGTGCAAGAGACGTGGAGGTCACAGTAGCTTAACAAGACAGATTTAATGCCCCTTGGAAGAGTGGTGGAGGTTACAATGGAATAAATAGACAATATCAATGCCCCGTGGAAGAGATATGGAGTAAACAGCAGCTTACCAAGACAGTTTTAATGCCTCTTTGAAGAGTGATGGAGGTCGCAGTGGTATTAAAAAACAATATCAATGCCCCGTGGCACAGACGTGGAGGTCAAAGAAGCTTAAAAAGACGGTTTTAATGTCCCTTGGAAGAGCTGTGTAGTACAGAGTGGTTCAACAAGACGGTTTTAATTACCCTTTGAAAAGTGGTGGAGGTTACAGTGGAATGAAAAGACAATATCAATGCTCAGTGGAAGAGTAGTGGAGGTCACAGTAGCTTAACAAGATGGTTTTAATGCCCTTTGGAGGAGTGGTGGAGGTTACAATGGAATAAAAAGATAATATCAATGCCCCTTGGTAGAGTGGTGGAGGATACAGCGGAATAAAATACAATATCACTGCCCCGTGGAAATGACATGGAGATCACAGTAGCTTAACAAGACGGTTTTAATGCCCCTTGGAAGAGCTGTGGAGTTCAGAGTGGTTTAACAAGAAGGTTTTAATGCCCCTTGGAAGAGTGGTGGAGGTTACAGTGGAATAAATAGACAATATCAATGCCCCGTGGAAGAGACGTGGAGTTCACAACAGCTTGCCAAGAAAGTTTTAATGCCTCTTCGAAGAGTGATGGAGGTCGCAGTGGAATAAAAAGACAATATCAATGCCCCGTGGAACAGACGTGGAGGTCAAAGAAGCTTAACAAGATGGTTTTAATGCCCCTTGGAAGAGCTGTGGAGTTCAGAGTGGTTTAACAAGACGGTTTTAATTCCCCTTGGAAAAGTGGTGGAGGTTACAGTGGAATAAAAAGACAATATCAATGCCCAGTGGAAGAGAACTGGAGGTCACAGTAGCTTAACAAGATGGTTTTAATGCCCCTTTGAGGAGTGGTGGAGGTTACAGTGGAATAAAAAGATAATATCAATGCCCTTGGTAGAGTGGTGGAGGTAACAGCGGAATAAAATACAATATCACTGCCCCGTGGAAGAGACATGGAGATCACAGTAGCTTAACAAGACGGTTTTAATGCCCCTTGGAAGAGCTGTGGAGTTCAGAGTGGTTTAACAAGACGGTTTTAATGCCCCTTGGAAGAGACGTGGAGGTCACAGAAGCTTAACATGACGGTTTTAATACCCCTTGGAAGAGTGGTGGAGGTTACAGTGGAAGAAAAAGACAATATCAATGCCCAGTGGAAGAGACGTGAAGGTCGCAGTAGCTTAATAAGACGGTTCTAATGCCCCTTGGAAGAGTGGTGGAGGTTACAGTGGAATAAAAAGACAATATCAATGCCCCATGGAAGAGCCGTGGAGGTCATAGTAGCTTATCAAGACTGTTTTAATGCCCCTTGGAAGAGTGGTGGAGTTCGCAGTTGGAATAAAAAGACAATATCAATGCTCCTTGGAAGAGTGGTGGAGGTCGCAGTAGCATAACAAGATGGTTTTAATGCCCCTTGTAAGAGTGGTGGTGGTCGTAGTGAAATAAAAAGATAATATCAATGCCCCGTGGAAGAGACGTGGAGGTCACAGTAGCTTAACAAGACGGTTTTAATGCCCCTTGAAAGAGTGGTGGAGGTCGCAGTGGAATAAAAAGACAATATCAATGCCCCGTGGAAGAGACTTGAAGGTCACAGTAGCTTAACAAGATCGGTTTAATACCCCTTTGTAGAGTGGTGAAGGTTACAGAGGAATAAAATACAATATCACTGCCCCGTGGAAGAGACATTGAGATCACAGTAGCTTAACAAGACGGTTTTAATGCACCTTAGAAGAGCTGTGGAGTTCAGAGTAGTTTAACAAGACGGTTTTAATGCGCCTTGGAAGAGACATGGAGGTCACAGTAGCTTAACAAGACGGTTTTAAAGCGCCTTGGAAGAGTGGTGGAGGTTACAGTGGAAGAAAAAGACAATATCAATGCCCCTTGGAAGAGACGTGAAGGTCACAGCAGCTTAACCAGACGGTTTTAAAATCCCTTGGAAGAGTGGAGGAGGTTGGCAGGGGAATAAAAAGACAATATCAATGCCCCGTGAAAGAGACGTGGAGGTCACAGAAGCTTAACATGACGGTTTTAATGCCCCTTGGAAGAGTGTTGGAGGTTACAGTGGAAGAAAAAGACAATATCAATGCCCAGTGGAAAAGACGTGAAGGTCGCAGTAGCTTAATAAGACGGTTCTAATGCCCCTTGGAAGAGTGGTGGAGGTTACAGTGGAATAAAAAGACAATATCAATGCCCCATGGAAGAGCCGTGGAGGTCATAGTAGCTTATCAAGACTGTTTTAATGCCCCTTGGAAGAGTGGTGGAGTTCGCAGTTGGAATAAAAAGACAATATCAATGCTCCTTGGAAGAGTGGTGGAGGTCGCAGTGGAATAAAAAGACAATATCAATGCCCCGTGGAAGAGATGTGGAGGTCACAGTAGCATAACAAGATGGTTTTAATGCCCCTTGTAAGAGTGGTGGTGGTCGTAGTGAAATAAAAAGATAATATCAATGCCCCGTGGAAGAGACGTGGAGGTCACAGTAGCTTAACAAGACGGTTTTAATGCCCCTTGAAAGAGTGGTGGAGGTCGCAGTGGAATAAAAAGACAATATCAATGCCCTGTGGAAGAGACTTGAAGGTCACAGTAGCTTAACAAGATCGGTTTAATACCCCTTTGTAGAGTGGTGAAGGTTACAGAGGAATAAAATACAATATCACTGCCCCGTGGAAGAGACATTGAGATCACAGTAGCTTAACAAGACGGTTTTAATGCACCTTAGAAGAGCTGTGGAGTTCAGAGTAGTTTAACAAGACGGTTTTAATGCGCCTTGGAAGAGACGTGGAGGTCACAGTAGCTTAACAAGACGGTTTTAAAGCGCCTTGGAAGAGTGGTGGAGGTTACAGTGGAAGAAAAAGACAATATCAATGCCCAGTGGAAGAGACATGAAGGTCACAGCAGCTTAACCAGACGGTTTTAAAATCCCTTGGAAGAGTGGATGAGGTTGGCAGGGGAATAAAAAGACAATATCAATGCCCCTTGGAAGAGTGGTGGAGGTCGCAGTGGAATCAAAAGACAATATCAATGCCCCATGGAAGAGACATGGAGGTCACAGTAGCTTAACAAGACGGTTTTAATGCCCCTTGGAAGAGTGGTGGAGGTCGCAGTGGAATAAAAAGACAATATCAATGCCCGGTGGAAGAGACGTGGAGGTCACAGGAGCTGAACAATACGGTTATTGCCCCTTGGAAGAGTGGTGGAGGTCGCAGTGGAATATAAAGACAATATCAATGCCCCGTG
Organism: Phyllobates terribilis; assembly: GCF_046119375.1. Lineage (NCBI taxonomy): Eukaryota > Metazoa > Chordata > Amphibia > Anura > Dendrobatidae > Phyllobates > Phyllobates terribilis. The sequence goes on from NW_027362765.1 coordinate 636,482,935, forward strand.
GAAGAAACTGGGAGGTCATGCAGCTTAACAAGATGGTTTTAATGCCAAATGGCAGAGCTGTGAAGTTCATATTGGTTTAAAAAGACGGTTTTAAAGCCATTGGGAAGAGAAGTGAAGGTGGCATTAGCTTAACAAGACGGTTTTAATGCCCCTTGAAAGAGTGGTGGAGGTCGCAGTGGAATAAAAAGACAATATCAATGCCCTGTGGAAGAGACTTGAAGGTCACAGTAGCTTAGCAAGACGGTTTTATTGCCCCTTGGAAGAGTTGTGGAGGTCTCAGTGGAATAAAAAGACAATATCAATGCACCGTAGAAGAGACGTGGAGGTCACAGTACCTTAAAAAGACGGTTTTAATGCCCCTTGCAAGAGTGGTGGAGGTCGCAGTGTACTATAAAGACAATATCATGCCCCGTGGAAGAGTGGTAGCGGTCGCAGTGGAATTAAAAGACAATATCACTGCTCTGTGGAAGAGATGTGGAGGTCACAGTAGCTTAACAAGACAGATTTAATGCCCCTTGGAAGAGTGGTGGAGGTTACAATGGAATAAATAGACAATATCAATGCCCCGTGGAAGAGATATGGAGTACACAGCAGCTTACCAAGACAGTTTTAATGCCTCTTTGAAGAGTGATGGAGGTCGAAGTGGTATTAAAAGACAATACCAATGCCCCGTGGCACAGACGTGGAGGTCAAAGAAGCTTAACAAGACAGTTTTAATGCCCCTTAGAAGAGCTGTGTAGTACAGAGTGGTTCAACAAGACGGTTTTAACTACCCTTTGAAAAGTGGTGGAGGTTACAGTGGAATAAAAAGATAATATCAATGCCCCTTGGTAGAGTGGTGGAGGTTACAGCTGAATAAAATACAATATCACTGCCCCGTGGAAATGACATGGAGATCACAGTAGCTTAACAAGACGGTTTTAATGCCCCTTGGAAGAGTTGTGGAGTTCAGAGTGGTTTAACAAGACGGTTTTAATGCCCCTTGGAAGAGTGGTGGAGGTTACAGTGGAAGAAAAAGACAATATCAATGCCCAGTGGAAAAGACGTGAAGGTCACAGTAGTGTAACCATATGGTTTTAATATCCCTTGGAAGAGTGGAGGAGGTTCGCAGGGGAATAAAAAGAAAATTTCAATGCCCCTTGGAAGAGTGGTGGAGGTCGCAGTGGAATCAAAAGACAATATCAATGCCCCGTGGAAGAGAAGTGGAGGTCACAGTAGCTTAACAAGACGGCTTTAATGTCCCTTGGAAGAGTGGTGGAGGTCGCAGTAGAATAAAAAGACAATATCAATGCCCTGTGAAAGAGACATGGCGGTCACAGTAGCTGAAAAGACGGTTTTATTGCCCCTTGGAAGAGTGGTGGAGGTCGCAGTGAAATAAAAAAACAATATCAATGCCCCATGGAAGATACGTGGAGGTCACAGCAGCTTAACAAAACAGTTTTAATGCCCCTTGGAAGAGTGGTGGAGGTCGTAGTGGAATAAAAAGACAATATCAATGCCCCTTGGAAGACTGATGGAAGTTGCAGTGGAATAAAGAGACAATATCAATGCCCAGTGGAAGAGACATGGAGGTCACAGTAGCTTAACAAGACGGTTTTAATGCCCCTTGGAAAAGTGGTGGAGGTCGCAGTGAGCTAAAAAGACAATATCAATGCCCCTTGGAAGAGTGGTAGAGGTCGCAGTGGAATTAAAAGACAATTTCAATGCCCTATGGAAGAGACGTGGAGGTCACAGTAGCTTAACAAGACAGAGTTAATGCCCCTTGGAAGAGTTGTGGAGGTAACAGTGGAATAAATAGACAATATCAATGCCCCGTGGAAGATACGTGGAGGTCACAGCAGCTTACCAAGACAGTTTTAATGCCTCTTTGAAGAGTGATGGAGGTCGCAGTGGAATAAAAAGACAATATCAATGCCCCGTGGAACAGACGTGGAGGTCAAAGAAGCTTAACAAGACGGTTTTAATGCCCCTTGGAAGAGCTGTGGAGTTCAGAGTGGTTTAACAAGATGGTTTTAATTCCCCTTGGAAAAGGGGTGGAGGTTACAGTGGAATAAAAAGACAATATCAATGCCCAGTGGAAGAGAAGTGGAGGTCACAGTATCTTAACAAGATGGTTTTAATGCCCCTTGGAGGAGTGGTGGAGCTTACAGTGGAATAAAAAGATAATATCAATGCCCCTTGAAAGAGTTGTGGAGGTCGCAGTGTAATAAAAAGACAATATCAATGCCCCGTGGAAGAGACGTGGTCACAGTTGCTTAACAAGACGGTTTTAATACCCCGTGGAAGAGTGGTGAAGTTCAGAGTGGTTTAACAAGATGGATTTATTGACCCTTGGATGAGACGTGATGGTCACAGTATCTTAAAAAGACAGTTTTAATGCCCCTTCAAAAAGTGGTGGAGGTAAAAGTGGAATAAAAAGGCAATATCAATGCCCCGTGGAAGAGACGAAGAGGTCACAGTAGCTTATCAAGACAGTTTTAATGCCCCTTGGAAGAGTGGTGGAGATCGCAGTGGAATAAAAACACAATATCAATGTCCCTTGGAAGATTGGTGGAGGTCACATTGGAATAAAAGACAATATCAATGCCCCGTGGAAGAGCCGTGGAGGTCACAGTAGCTTAACAAGGCAATTTTAATGCCCTTGGAAAAGTGGTAAAGGTTACAGTGGAATAAAAAAACAATATCACTGCCCCGTGGAAGAGAACTGGAGGTCACAGTAGCTTAACAAGACATTTTAATGCCCGTTGGAAGAGTGGTGGATGGTCGCAGTGGAATAAAAAGACAATATCAATGCCCCGTGGTAAAGAGGTGGAGGTCACAGTAGCTTAACAATACGGTTTTATTGCCCCTTGGAAGAGTGGTGGAGGTCGCAGTGGAATAAAAAGACAATATCAATGCCCCGTGGAAGAGATGTGAAGGTCACAGTAGCTTAACAAGACAGTTTTAATGCCCCTTGGAAGAAGGGAGAAGGTCGCTGTGGAATAAAAAGACCATATCAATGCCTGGTGGAAGAGACTTGGAGGTTACAGTAGCTTAACAAGACGGTTTCAATGCCCCTTGGAAGAGTGGTGGAGGTTACAGTGGAATAAAAAGACAATACCAATGTACCGTGGAAGAGACGTGGAGATCACAGTAGCTTAACAAGACGGTTTCAATGCCCCTTGGAAGAGTGGTGGAGGTCGCAGTGGAATAAAAAGACAATATCAATGCCCCGTGGAAGAGACGTGGAGGTCACAGTAGCTTAACAAGACTGTTTTAATGCCCCCTTGAAAAGTGATGGAGGTCGCTGTGGAATAAAAAGATACCCCGTGAAAGAGATGTGGTGGTCAATGTAGCTCAAAAATATGGTTTTAATGCCCCTTGGAAAAGCTGTGGAGCTCAGAGTGGTTTAAAAAGACGGTTTTAATTCCCCTTGGAAGAGACATGGAGGTCACAGTAGCTTAACAAGACGGTTTTAATGCCCCTTTGAAGAGTGGTGGTGGTTACAGTGGAATAAAAAGACAATATCAATGCCCCGTGGAAGTGACGTGGAGGTCACAGTAGCTTAACAAGATGGTTTGAATGCCCCTTGGAAGAGTGGTGGAGTTAGCAGTGGAATAAAAAGACAATATCAAAGCCCTGTTGAAGATACTTGGAGGTCACAGTAGCTTAACAAGATGGTTTTAATGACCCTTGGAAGAGTGGTGGAGTTCAGAGTGGTTTAACAAGACAGTTTTAATGCCCCTTGGCAAAGACTTTGAGGTCACAGTAGCTTAACAAGATGGTTTTAATGCCCCTTGGAAGAGTGTTGGAGATTACAGTGGAAAAAAAAGACAATATCAATGCCCCATGGAAGAGAAGTTGAGGTCACAGTAGCTTAACAAGATGGTTTTAATGCCCATTGGAAGAGTAGTGGTGGTCGCAGTGGACTAAAAAGACAATATCAATGCCACGTGGAAGAGACGTGGAGGTCACAGTAGCTTAACAAGAGGGTTTTAATGCCCCTTGGAAGAGTAGTGGAGGTCGCAGTGGAATGAAAAGACAATATCAATGACCTGTGGAAAAGACGTGGAGGTCACAGTAGCTTAACGAGATGGTTTTAATGCCCCTTGTTAGAGCTGTGGTGTTCAGAGTGGTTTAACATGACGGTTTTAATGCCCCTTGGAGGAGACATGGAGGTCACAGTAGCTTAACAAGATGGTTTTAATGCCCCTTGGAAGAGCGGCGGAGGTTACATTGGAATAAAAACACAATATCAATGCCCCATGGAAGAGATGCAGTGGTCACAGTAGCATAACAAGACTGTTTTAATACCCCTTGGAAGAGTGGTGGAGGTCGCAGTGGAATAAAAAGACAATATGAATGCCCCTTGGAAGAATGGTGGAGGTCGCAGTGGAATAAAAAGACAATATCAATGCCCCGTGGAAGAGACATGGAGGTCACAGTAGCTTAACAAGATGGTTTTAATGCCCCTTGGAGGAGTGGTGGAGGTCGCAGTGGAATAAAAAGACAATATCAATGCCCCGTGGAAGAGACGTGGTGGTCACAGTAGCTTAGCAAGACGGTTTTAATGCTCCTTGGGAGTGTAGTGGAGGTCGCTGTGAAATAAAAAGACAATATGAATGCCCCGTGGAAGAGTCGTGGAGGTCACAGTAGTTTAACAAGACGGTTTTACTGCCCCTTGGAAGAGCAATGGAGTTCAGAGTGGTTTAACAAGACGGTTTTAATGCCCCTTGGAAGAGACGTGGAGGTCACAGTAGCTTAACAAGACGGTTTTAATGCCCCTTGGAAGAGTGGTGGAGGATACAGTGGAATAAAAAGACAATATCAATGCACCGTGGAAGAGACGTGGAGATCACAGTATATTAACAAGACGGTTTTAATGCCCCTTGGAAGAGTGGTGAAGTTCAGAGTGGTTTAACAAGACGGTTTTAATGCACTTTGGCAAAGACGTGGAGTTCACAGTAGCTTAACAAGATGGTTTTAATGCCCCTTGGAAGACTGTTGGAGGTTACAGTGGAATAAAGAGACAATATCAAGGCCACGTGGAAGAGACGTGGAGGTCACAGTAGCTTAACAACATGGTTTTAGTGCCCCTTGGAAGAGTGGTGGAAGTCGCATTGGACTCAAAAGACAATATCAATGCCCCTTGGAAGATTGGTGGATGTCGCAGTGAAATAAAAAGACAATATCAATGCCCCGTGGAAGAGACGTGGAGGTCACAGTTGCTTAACAAGACAGATTTAATGCCCCTTGTAAGAGCAGTGGAGTTTAGAGTGATTTAACAAGACGGTTTTAATGCCCCTTGGAAGAGTGGTGGAGGTTACAGTGGAATAAAAAGACAATATCAATGCACCGTGGATGAGTAGTGGAGATTACAGTAGCTTAGCAAGACGATTTTAATGCCCCTTGGAAGAGTGGTGAAGTTCAGAGTGGTTTAGCAAGACGGTTTTAATGCCCCTTGGGAAAGACGTGGAGTTCACAGTAGCTTAACAAGATGGTTTTAATGTCCTTTGGTAGACTGTTGGAGGTTACAGTGGAATAAAAAGACAATATCAATGCCGCGTGGAAGAGACGTGGAGGTCACAGTAGCTTAACAAGATGGTTTTAGTGCCCCTTGGAAGAGTGGTGGACGTCGCAGTGGACTCAAAAGACAATATCAATGCCCCTTTTAAGATTGGTGGATGTCGCAGTGAAATAAAAAGACAACATCAATGCCCCGTGGAAGAGACGTGGAGGTCACAGTTGCTTAACAAGACAGATTTAATGCCCCTTGGAAGAGTTGTGGAGGTCACAGTGGAAAAAAAAGACAATATCAATGCCCCATGGAAGAGACGAGGAGGTCAAAGTAGCTTAAAAAGACGGTTTTAATGCTCCTTGTAAGAGCAGTGGAGTTCAGAGTGGTTTAACAAGACGGTTTTAATGCCCCTTGTAAGAGACGTGGAGGTCACAGTAGCTTAACAGGACGGTTTTAATGCCCCTTGTAAAAGTGGGGGAGGTTATGTTGGAATAAAAAGACAATATCAATGCCAAATGGAAGTGACGCAGAGGTCACAGTAGCATAAAAACAATATTTTAATGCCCCTTGTAAAAGTTGTGGAGGTCGCAGTGGAATAAAAAGACAATATCAATGCCCCGTGGAAGAACCTTTGAGATCACAGTAGCTTAACAAGACAATATCAATGCCCCGTGGAAGAGTGTTGGAGGTTGCAGTGGACTCAAAAGAAAATATCAATGCCCCTTGGAAGAGTGTTGGAGGTCGCAGTGAAATAAAAAGACTATATCAATGCCCCGTGGAAGAGACATGGAGGTCACAATAGCTTAACAAGACGGTTTTAATGCCCCTTGGAAGAGTGGTGGAGTTCAAAGTGATTTAACAAGACAGTTTTAATGCCCCTTGGCAAAGACGTGGAGGTCACAGTATCTTAACAAGATGGTTTTAATGCCCCTTGGAAGAGTGTTGGAGGTTACAGTGGAATAAAAAGACAATATCAATGCCCTGTGGAAGAGACGTGGAGGTCACAGTAGCTTAACAAGATGGTTTTAATGCCCCTTGGAAGATTGGTGGATGTCGCAGTAGACTAAAAAGACAATATCAATGCCTCTTGGAAGAGTGGTGGAGGTCGCAGTGGACTCAAAAGACAATATCAATGCCCCTTAGAAGAGTGTTGGAGGTCGCAGTGAAATAAAAAGACTATATCAATGCCCCGTGGAAGAGACGTGGAGGTCACAGTTGCTTAACAAGACAGATTTAATGCCCCTTGGAAGAGTGGTGGAGGTTACAGTGGAAAAAAAAGACAGTATGAATGCCCCGTGGAAGAGACGTGGAGGTAACAGTAGCTTAACAAGATGGTTTTAATGCCCTTTGGAAAAGTGGTGGAGGTCGCAGTGGAATAAAAAGACAATATCAATGCCTCTTGGAAGAGTGGTGGAGGTCGCAGTGGAATAAAAATACAATATCAATGCCCCGTGGAAGAGACGTGGAGGTAACAGTTGCCTCACAAGACAGAGTTAATGCCCCTTGGAAGAGTGGTGTAGGTCGCAGTGGAAAAAAAAAGGCAATATCACTTCCCCTTGGAAGAGTGTTGGAGGTTTCAGTGGAATAAAAAGACAATATCAATTCCCCGTGGAAGAGACGTGGTGGTCACAGTAGCTTAACAAGACAGTTTTAATGCCCCTTGGAAGAGCTGTGGAGTTCAAAGAGGTTTAACTAGACGGTTTTAATGCCACTTGGAAGAGATGTCGACGTCACATTAGCTTAACAAGACGGTTATAATGCCCCTTGGAAAAGTGGTGAAGGTTATAGTGGAATAAAAAGACAATATTAGTGCCTAGTGGAAGAGACGTGGAGGTCACAGTAGCTTAGCAAGAAGGTTTTAATGCCCCTTGGAAGGGTGTTGGAGGTCGCAGTGGTATAAAACACAGAATCAATGCCCCGTGGAGGAGACATAGAGTTCACAGTAGCTTAAAGAGACGGTTTTAATGCCCCTTCGAAGAGCTGTGGAGTTCAGAGTGGTTTAACAAGACTGTTTTACTGCCCCTTAGAAGAGACGTGGAGGTCACAGTAGCCTAACAAGATGGTTTTAATGCCCCTGGAAGAGTGTTGGAAGTTACAGTGGAATAAAAAGACAATATGAATGCACCGTGAAAGATACGTGGAGATCACAGTAGCTTAACAAGACGGTTTTAGTGCCCCTTGGAAGAGTGGTGAATGTCGCAGGGGAATAAACAGACAACATCAATGCCCTTTGGAAGAGTGGCAGAGGTCGCAGTGGAATAAAAAGACAATATCATTGCCCATTGGAAGAGTGGGGTAGGTCGCAGTGGAATAAAAAGACAATATCAATGACCCGAGGAAGAGACGTGGAGGTCACAGTAGCTTAACAATATGATTTTAATGCCCCTTGAAAGAGTGGTGGAGGTCGCAGTGGTATAAAAAGACAATATCAATGCCCCATGGAACAGACGTGGAGGTCACAGTAGCATAACAAGACGGTTTTAATGCCACTTGGAAGAGCTGTGGAGTTCATAGAGGTTTAACAAACTGGTTTTAATGCCCCTTGGAAGAGACGTCGAGGTTACAGTAGGTTAACAAGACAGTTATAATGCCCCTTGTAAAAGTGGTGGAGGTTACAGTGGAATAAAAAGACAATATCATTGCCCCGTGAAAGCGACGTGGAGGTCACAGTAGCTTAACAAGACGGTTTTAATGTCCCTTGGAACAGTGATGGAGTTCGCAGTGGAATAAAAAGACAATATCACTTCCCCTTGGAAGAGTGTTGGAGGTCGGAGTGGAATAAAAAGACAATATCAATGCCCCGTGGAAGAGACGTGGAGGTCCCATTAGCTTAACAACATGGTTTTAATTCCCCTTGGATCAGTGGTGGAGGTCGCAGTGGAATAAAAAGACAATATCAATGCCCCGTGGAAGAGACGTGGGGGTCACAGTAGCTTAGCAAGATGGTTTTAATGCTACTTGGGAGTGTGGTGGAGGTCGCTGTGAAATAAAAATACAATATAAATGACCCGTGGAAGAGTCGTGGAAGTCACAGTAGTTTAACAAGACGGTTTTAATGCCCCTTGGAAGAGCAATGGAGTTCAGAGTGGTTTAACAAGACGGTTTTAATGCCCCTTGGAAGAGACGTGGAGGTCACAGTAGCTTAACAAGATGGTTTTAATGCCCCTTGGAAGAGTGGTGGAGGTTTCAATGGAATAAAAAGACAATATCAATGCACCGTGGAAGAGACGTCGAGATCACAGTAGCTTAACAAGACGGTTTTAATGCCCCTTGGAAGAGTGGTGAAGTTCAGAGTGGTTTTGCCAGACGGTTTTTATGCCCCTTGGCAAAGACTTGGAGTTCACAGTAGCTTAACAAGATGGTTTTAATGCCCCTTGGAAGACTGTTGGAGGTTGCAGTGGAATAAAAAGACAATATAAATGCAGCGTGGAAGAGACGTGGAGGTCACAGTAGCTTAACAAGATGGTTTTAGTGCCCCTTGGAAGAGTGGTGGACGTCGCAGTTGACTCAAAAAACAATATCAATGCCCCTTGGAAGATTGGTGGATGTCGCAGTGTAATAAAAAGACAATGTCAATTCCCCGTGGAAGAGACGTGGAGGTTACAGTTGCTTAACAAGACAGATTTAATGCCCCATGGAAGAGTGGTGGAGGTCACACTGGAAAAAAAGACAAAATCAATGCCCCGTGGAAGAGACGAGGATGTCACAGTAGCTTAACAAGACGGTTTTAATGCCCCTTGGAAGAGACGTGGAGGTCACAGTAGCTTAGGAAGACGGTTTTAATGCCCCTTGTAAGAGTAGGGGAGGTTATGTTGGAATAAAAAGACAATATCAATGCCAAATGGAAAAGACTCAGAGGTCACAGTAGCATAACAGAATGTTTTAATGCCCCTTGTAAATGTGGTGGAGGTCGCAGTGGAATAAAAAGACATTTTCAATGCCCCTTGGAAGAGTGGTGGAGGTCGCAGTGGAGTAAAAAGACAATATCAATGCCCCGTGAACGAGACGTGGAGGTCAATGTAGCTTAACAAGATGGTTTTAATGCCCCTTGGAAAAGCTGTGGAGTTCAGAGTGGTTTAACAAGACGGTTTTAATGCCCCTTGGAAGAGTGTTGGTGGTTACAGTGGAATAATAAGACAATATCAATGCCCAGGGGAAGATACGTGGAGGCCACATTAGCTTAACCAGAAGTTTTTTTTACCCCTTGGAAGAGTGGTGGAGGTCTGCAGTGGAATAAAAAGACAATATCAATGCCCCGTGGAAGAGACGTGGGGGTCACAGTAGCTTAGCAAGACGGTTTTAATGCTCCTTGGGAGTGTGGTGGAGGTCGCTGTAAAATAAAAAGACAATATAAATGCCCCGTGGAAGAGACGTGGAGGTCACAGTAGTTTAACAAGACGGTTTTAATGCCCCTTGGAAGAGCAGTGGATTTCAGAGTGGTTTAACAAGACCGTTTTAATGCCCCTTGGAAGAGACGTGGAGGTCACAGTAGCTTAACAAGACGGTTTTAATGCCCCTTGGAAGAGTGGTGGAGGTTAAAGTGGAATAAAAAGACAATATCAATGCACCGTGGAAGAGAAGTGGAGATCACAGTAGCTTAACAAGACTGTTTTAATGCCCCTTGGAAGAGTGGTGAAGTTCAGAGTGGTTTAACAAGACGGTTTTAATGTCCCTTGGCAAAGACGTGAAGTTCACAGTAGCTTAACAAGATGGTTTTAATGCCCCTTGGAAGAGTGGTGGATGTCGCAGTGGACTCAAAAGACAATATCAATGCCCCTTGGAAGATTGGTGGATGTCGCAGTGAAATAAAAAGACAATATCAATGCCCCGTGGAAGAGACGTGGAGGTCACAGATGCTTAACAACACAGATTTAATACCCCTTGTAAAAGTGGTGGAAGTTACAGTGGAAAAATAAGACAATATCATTGCTCCGTGGAAGAGACAAGGAGGTCACAGTAGCTTAATAAGACGGTTTTAACGCCCCTTGTAAGAGCAGTGGAGTTCAGAGTGCTTTAACAAGATGGTTTTAATGCCCCTTGGAAGAGTGGTGGAGGTCGCAGTGGAATAAAAAGACAATATCAATGCCCCGTGGAAGAGACGTGGATGTCATAGTAACTTAAGAAGACGGTTTTAATGCCCCTTGGCAGAGCTGTGGAGTACAGAGTGGTTTAACTAGACAGTTTTAATGCCCCTTGGAAAAGACGTGAAGTTCACAGCAGCTTATTAAGGCTGTTTTAATGCCCCTTGGAAGAGTAATGGAAGTTACAGTGGATTAAAAAGACAATATCAATGCCCCGTGGAAGAGACATGGAGGTCACAATAGTTTAACAAGACGGTTTTAATGCCCCTTGGAAGAGTGGTGGAGTTCAAAGTGATTTAACAAGACAGTTTTAATGCCCCTTGGCAAAAACGTGGAGGTCACAGTATCTTAACAAGATGGTTTTAATGCCCCTTGGAAGAGTGTTGGAGGTTACAGTGGAATAAAAAGACAATATCAATGCCCCGTGGAAGAGATGTGGAGGTCACAGTAGCTTAACAAGATGGTTTTAATGCCCCTTGGAAGATTGGTGGAGGTCACAGTGGACTAAAAAGACAATATCAATACCTCTTGGAAGAGTGGTGGAGGTCGCAGTGGACTTAAAAGACAATAACAATGCCCCTTGGAAGAGTGGTGGAGGTCGCAGTGAAATAAAAAGACTATATCAATGCCCCGTGGAAGAGACTTGGAGGTCACAGTTGCTTAGCAAGACAGATTTAATGCCCCTTGGAAGAGTGGTGGAGGTTACAGTGGAAAAAAAAGACAATATCAATGCCCCGTGGAAGAGACGTGGAGGTCACAGAAGCTTAACAAGATGGTTTTAATGCCTCTTGGAAGAGTGGTTGTATTCGCAGTGGACTAAAAAAACAATATCAATGCCTCTTGGAAGAGTGGTGGAGGTCTCAGTGGAATAAAAATACAATATCAATGCCCCGTGGAAGAGACGTGGAGGTAACAGTTGCCTAACAAGACAGAGTTAATGCCCCTTGGAAGAGTGGTGGATGTCGCAATGGAAAAAAAAAGACAATATCACTTCCCTTTGGAAGAATGTTGGAGGTTTCAGTGGAATAAAAAGACAATATCAATTCCCAGTGGAAGAGACGTGGAGGTCACAGTAGCTTAACAAAACAGTTTTAATGCCCCTTGGAAGAGCTGTGGAGTTCAGAGAGGTTTAACAAGACGGTTTTAATGCCCCTTGGAATAGACGTCGAGGTCACAGTAGCTTAACAAGACGGTTATAATGCCCCTTGGAAAAGTGGTGGAGGTTACAGTGGAATAAAAAGACAATATTAGTGCCCGGTGGAAGAGACGTGGAGGTCACAGTAGCTTAGCAAGAAGGTTTTAATGCCCCTTGGAAGAGTGTTGGAGGTCGCAGTGGTATAAAAACACAATATCAATGCCCCGTGGAGGAGACATAGAGGTCACAGTAGCTTAAAGAGACAGTTTTAATGCCCCTTCGAAGAGCTATGGAGTTCAGAGTGGTTTAACAAGATGGTTTTAATGCCCCTAAGAAGAGATGTGGAGGTCACAGTAGCCTAACAAGATGGTTTTAATGCCCCTGGAAGAGTGTTGGAAGGTATAGTGGAATAAAAAGACAATATCAATGCCCCGTGGAAGAGACGTGGAGGTCACAGTAGTTTAACAAGACGGTTTTAATGCCCTTTGGAAGAGCTGTAGAGTTCAGAGTGGATTAACAAGACGGTTTTAATGCCACTTGGAAGAGAAGTGGAGGTCACAGTAGCTTAACAATATGGTTTTAATGTCCCTTGGAAGAGTGGTGGAGGTCGCAGTGGAATAAAAAGACAATATCAATGCCCCGTGGAAGAGACGTGGAGGTCACAGTAGTTTAACAAGACGGTTTTAATGCCCTTTTTAAGAGCTGTGGAGTTCAGAGTGGATTAACAAGACAGTTTTAATGCCCCTTGGAAGAAACGTGGAGGTCACAGTAGCTTAGCAAGACGGTTTTCATGCCCCTTGGAAGAGTAGTGGAGATCGCAGTTTAATAAAAAGATAATATCAATGCCCCTTGGAAGAGTGGTGGAGGTCGCAGTGGCATAGAAAGACAATATCAGTGACCCCGTGGAAGAGTCATGGAGGTCACAGTAGCTTAATAAGACAGTTTTAATGCCCCTTGGAAGAGTGGTGTAGTTCAGAGTTGTTTAACAAGATAGTCTTAATGCCCCTTGGTAGAGAATTGGAGGTCACAGTAGCTTAAAAAGACTGTTTAAATGTCCCTTGGAAGAGCTGTGGAGTCCAGAGTGGTTTAACAAGACGGTTTTAATGCCCCTTGGAAGAGATATGAAGGTTACAGTGGCTTAACAAGACGGTTTTAATGCCCCTTGGAAGAGTGTTGGAGGTTACAGTGGAATAAAAAGACAATATCAATGCACCGTGGAAGAGACGTGGAGATCACAGTAGCTTAACAATATGGTTTTAATGCCCCTTGGAAGAGTGGTGAAGTTCAGAGTGGTTTAACAAGATGGTTTTAATGCCCCTTGGAAGAGTGTTGGAGGTTACAGTGGAATAAAAAGACAATATCAATGCCCCGTGGAAGAGACGTGGAGGTCACAGTAGCTTAACAAGATGGTTTTAATGCCCCTTGGAAGATTGGTGGAGATCGCAGTGGACTAAAAAGACAATATCAATACCTCTTGGAAGAGTGGTGGAGGTCGCAGTGGACTTAAAAGACAATATCAATGCCCCTTGGAAGAGTGGTGGAGGTCTCAGTGAAATAAAAAGACTATATCAATGCCCCGTGGAAGAGACTTGGAGGTCACAGTTGCTTAGCAAGACAGATTTAATGCCCCTTGGAAGAGTGGTGGAGGTTACAGTGGAAAAAAAAGACAATATCAATGCCCCGTGGAAGAGACGTGGAGGTCACAGAAGCTTAACAAGATGGTTTTAATGCCTCTTGGAAGAGTGGTTGTATTCGCAGTGGACTAAAAAGACAATATCAATGCCTCTTGGAAGAGTGGTGGAGGTCGCAGTGGAATAAAAATACAATATCAATGCACCGTGGAAGAGACGTGGAGGTAACAGTTGCCTAACAAGACAGAGTTAATGCCCCTTGGAAGAGTGGTGGAGGTCGCAATGGAAAAAAAAGGCAATATCACTTCCCTTTGGAAGAATGTTGGAGGTTTCAGTGGAAGAAAAAGACAATATCAATTCCCAGTGGAAGAGACGTGGAGGTCACAGTAGCTTAACAAGACAGTTTTAATGCCCCTTGGAAGAGCTGTGGAGTTCAGAGAGGTTTAACAAGACGGTTTTAATGCCCCTTGGAATAGACGTGGAGGTCACAGTAGCTTAACAAGACGGTTATAATGCCCCTTGGAAAAGTGGTGGAGGTTACAGTGGAATAAAAAGACAATATTAGTGCCCCGTGGAAGAGACGTGGAGGTCACAGTAGCTTAGCAAGAATGTTTTAATGCCCCTTGGAAGAGTGTTGGAGGTCACAGTGGTATAAAAACACAATATCAATGCCCCGTGGAGGAGACGTAGAGGTCACAGTAGCTTAAAGAGACAGTTTTAATGCCCCTTCGAAGAGCTATGGAGTTCAGAGTGGTTTAACAAGATGGTTTTAATGCCCCTAAGAAGAGACGTGGAGGTCACAGTAGCCTAACAAGATGGTTTTAATGCCCCTGGAAGAGTGTTGGAAGGTATAGTGGAATAAAAAGACAATATCAATGCCCCGTGGAAGAGACGTGGAGGTCACAGTAGTTTAACAAGACGGTTTTAATGCCCTTTTTAAGAGCTGTGGAGTTCAGAGTGGATTAACAAGACAGTTTTAATGCCCCTTGGAAGAAACGTGGAGGTCACAGTAGCTTAGCAAGATGGTTTTCATGCCCCTTGGAAGAGTAGTGGAGATCGCAGTTTAATAAAAAGATAATATCAATGCCCCTTGGAAGAGTGGTGGAGGTCGCAGTGGCATAGAAAGACAATATCAGTGACCCCGTGGAAGAGTCATGGAGGTCACAGTAGCTTAATAACACAGTTTTAATGCCCCTTGGAAGAGTGGTGTAGTTCAGAGTTATTTAACAAGATAGTCTTAATGCCCCTTGGTAGAGAATTGGAGGTCACAGTAGCTTAAAAAGACTGTTTTAATGTCCCTTGGAAGAGCTGTTGAGTCCAGAGTGGTTTAACAAGACGGTTTTAATGCCCCTTGGAAGAGATGTGAAGGTTACAGTGGCTTAACAAGACGGTTTTAATGCCCCTTGGAAGAGTGTTGGAGGCTACAGTGGAATAAAAAGACAATATCAATGCACCGTGGAAGAGACGTGGAGATCACAGTAGCTTAACAATATGGTTTTAATGCCCCTTGGAAGAGTGGTGAAGTTCAGAGTGGTTTAACAAGATGGTTTTAATGTCCCTTTGGAAAGACGTGGAGTTCACAGTAGCTTAACAAGATGGTTTTAATGTCCCTTGGAAGACTGTTGGAGGTTACAGTGGAATAAAAAGACAATATCAATGCAGCGTGGTAGAGACGTGGAGGTCACAGTAGCTTAACAAGATGGTTTTAGTGCCCCTTGCAAGAGTGGTCGACGTCGCAGTGGACTCAAAATACAATATCAATGCCCCTTGGAAGATTGGTGGATGTCGCAGTGAAATAAAAAGACAATATCAATGCCCCGTGGAAGAGACGTGGAGGTCACAGATGCTTAACAACACAGATTTAATACCCTTTGTAAGAGTGGTGGAAGTCACAGTGGAAAAATAAGACAATATCATTGCCCAGTGGAAGAGACGAGGAGGTCACAGTAGCTTAATAAGACGGTTTTAAAGCCCATTGTAAGAGCAGTGGAGTTCAGAGTGCTTTAACAAGACGGTTTTAATGCCCCTTGGAAGAGTGGTGGAGGTCGCAGTGGAATAAAAAGACAATATTAATGCCCCGTGGAAGAGACGTGGATGTCATAGTAACTTAAGAAGACGGTTTTAATGCCCCTTGGCAGAGCTGTGGAGTACAGAGTGGTTTAACTAGACAGTTTTAATGCCCCTTGGAAAAGACGAGAAGGTCACAGCAGCTTATAAAGGCTGTTTTAATGCCCCTTGGAAGAGTGATGGAAGCTACAGTGGATTAAAAAGACAATATCAATGCCCCATGGAAGAGACATGGAGGTCACAATAGCTTAACAAGACGGTTTTAATGCCCCTTTGAAGAGTGGTGGAGTTCAAAGTGATTTAACAAGACAGTTTTAATGCCCCTTGGCAAAGACGTGGAGGTCACTGTATCTTAACAAGATGGTTTTAATGCCCCTTGGAAGAGTGTTGGAGGTTACAGTGGAATAAAAAGACAATATCAATGCCCCGTGGAAGAGACGTGGAGGTCACAGTAGCTTAACAAGATGGTTTTAATGCCCCTTGGAAGATTGGTGAGGTCGCAGTGGACTAAAAAGACAATATCAATACCTCTTGGAAGAGTAGTGGAGGTCGCAGTGGACTTAAAAGACAATATCAATGCCCCTTGGAAGAGTGGTGGAGGTCACAGTGAAATAAAAAGACTATATCAATGCCCCGTGGAAGAGACTTGGAGGTCACAGTTGCTTAACAAGACAGATTTAATGCCCCTTGGAAGAGTGGTGGAGGTTACAGTGGAAAAAAAAGACAATATCAATGCCCCGTGGAATAGACGTGGAAGTCACAGTAGCTTAACAAGATGGTTTTAATGCCCCTTGGAAGAGTGGTGGTATTCCCAGTGGACTAAAAAGACAATATCAATGCCTCTTAGAAGAGTGGTGGAGGTCGCAGTGGAATAAAAATACAATATCAATGCCCCGTGGAAGAGACGTGGAGGTAACAGTTGCCTAACAAGACAGAGTTAATGCCCCTTGGAAGAGTGGTGGACGTCGCAGTGGAAAAAAAAAGGCAATATCACTTCCCTTTGGAAGAATGTTGGAGGTTTCAGTGGAATAAAAAGACAATATCAATGCCCCGTGGAAGATACGTGGAGGTCACAGTAGCTTAACAAAACAGTTTTAATGCCCCTTGGTAGAGTGGTGGAGGTCGTAGTGGAATAAAAAGACAATATCAATGCCTCTTGGAAGAGTGGTAGAGGTTGCAGAGGAATAAAGAGACAATATCAATGCCCCGTGGAAGAGACGTGGAGGTCACAGTAGCTTAGCAAGACGGTTTTATTGCCCCTTGGAAGAGTTGTGGAGGTCTCAGTGGAATAAAAAGACAATATCAATGCACCGTAGAAGAGACGTGGAGGTCACAGTACCTTAAAAAGACGGTTTTAATGCCCCTTGCAAGAGTGGTGGAGGTCGCAGTGTACTATAAAGACAATATCATGCCCCGTGGAAGAGTGGTAGCGGTCGCAGTGGAATTAAAAGACAATATCACTGCTCTGTGGAAGAGATGTGGAGGTCACAGTAGCTTAACAAGACAGATTTAATGCCCCTTGGAAGAGTGGTGGAGGTTACAATGGAATAAATAGACAATATCAATGCCCCGTGGAAGAGATATGGAGTACACAGCAGCTTACCAAGACAGTTTTAATGCCTCTTTGAAGAGTGATGGAGGTCGAAGTGGTATTAAAAGACAATACCAATGCCCCGTGGCACAGACGTGGAGGTCAAAGAAGCTTAACAAGACAGTTTTAATGCCCCTTAGAAGAGCTGTGTAGTACAGAGTGGTTCAACAAGACGGTTTTAACTACCCTTTGAAAAGTGGTGGAGGTTACAGTGGAATAAAAAGATAATATCAATGCCCCTTGGTAGAGTGGTGGAGGTTACAGCTGAATAAAATACAATATCACTGCCCCGTGGAAATGACATGGAGATCACAGTAGCTTAACAAGACGGTTTTAATGCCCCTTGGAAGAGTTGTGGAGTTCAGAGTGGTTTAACAAGACGGTTTTAATGCCCCTTGGAAGAGTGGTGGAGGTTACAGTGGAAGAAAAAGACAATATCAATGCCCAGTGGAAAAGACGTGAAGGTCACAGTAGTGTAACCATATGGTTTTAATATCCCTTGGAAGAGTGGAGGAGGTTCGCAGGGGAATAAAAAGAAAATTTCAATGCCCCTTGGAAGAGTGGTGGAGGTCGCAGTGGAATCAAAAGACAATATCAATGCCCCGTGGAAGAGAAGTGGAGGTCACAGTAGCTTAACAAGACGGCTTTAATGTCCCTTGGAAGAGTGGTGGAGGTCGCAGTAGAATAAAAAGACAATATCAATGCCCTGTGAAAGAGACATGGCGGTCACAGTAGCTGAAAAGACGGTTTTATTGCCCCTTGGAAGAGTGGTGGAGGTCGCAGTGAAATAAAAAAACAATATCAATGCCCCATGGAAGATACGTGGAGGTCACAGCAGCTTAACAAAACAGTTTTAATGCCCCTTGGAAGAGTGGTGGAGGTCGTAGTGGAATAAAAAGACAATATCAATGCCCCTTGGAAGACTGATGGAAGTTGCAGTGGAATAAAGAGACAATATCAATGCCCAGTGGAAGAGACATGGAGGTCACAGTAGCTTAACAAGACGGTTTTAATGCCCCTTGGAAAAGTGGTGGAGGTCGCAGTGAGCTAAAAAGACAATATCAATGCCCCTTGGAAGAGTGGTAGAGGTCGCAGTGGAATTAAAAGACAATTTCAATGCCCTATGGAAGAGACGTGGAGGTCACAGTAGCTTAACAAGACAGAGTTAATGCCCCTTGGAAGAGTTGTGGAGGTAACAGTGGAATAAATAGACAATATCAATGCCCCGTGGAAGATACGTGGAGGTCACAGCAGCTTACCAAGACAGTTTTAATGCCTCTTTGAAGAGTGATGGAGGTCGCAGTGGAATAAAAAGACAATATCAATGCCCCGTGGAACAGACGTGGAGGTCAAAGAAGCTTAACAAGACGGTTTTAATGCCCCTTGGAAGAGCTGTGGAGTTCAGAGTGGTTTAACAAGATGGTTTTAATTCCCCTTGGAAAAGGGGTGGAGGTTACAGTGGAATAAAAAGACAATATCAATGCCCAGTGGAAGAGAAGTGGAGGTCACAGTATCTTAACAAGATGGTTTTAATGCCCCTTGGAGGAGTGGTGGAGCTTACAGTGGAATAAAAAGATAATATCAATGCCCCTTGAAAGAGTTGTGGAGGTCGCAGTGTAATAAAAAGACAATATCAATGCCCCGTGGAAGAGACGTGGTCACAGTTGCTTAACAAGACGGTTTTAATACCCCGTGGAAGAGTGGTGAAGTTCAGAGTGGTTTAACAAGATGGATTTATTGACCCTTGGATGAGACGTGATGGTCACAGTATCTTAAAAAGACAGTTTTAATGCCCCTTCAAAAAGTGGTGGAGGTAAAAGTGGAATAAAAAGGCAATATCAATGCCCCGTGGAAGAGACGAAGAGGTCACAGTAGCTTATCAAGACAGTTTTAATGCCCCTTGGAAGAGTGGTGGAGATCGCAGTGGAATAAAAACACAATATCAATGTCCCTTGGAAGATTGGTGGAGGTCACATTGGAATAAAAGACAATATCAATGCCCCGTGGAAGAGCCGTGGAGGTCACAGTAGCTTAACAAGGCAATTTTAATGCCCTTGGAAAAGTGGTAAAGGTTACAGTGGAATAAAAAAACAATATCACTGCCCCGTGGAAGAGAACTGGAGGTCACAGTAGCTTAACAAGACATTTTAATGCCCGTTGGAAGAGTGGTGGATGGTCGCAGTGGAATAAAAAGACAATATCAATGCCCCGTGGTAAAGAGGTGGAGGTCACAGTAGCTTAACAATACGGTTTTATTGCCCCTTGGAAGAGTGGTGGAGGTCGCAGTGGAATAAAAAGACAATATCAATGCCCCGTGGAAGAGATGTGAAGGTCACAGTAGCTTAACAAGACAGTTTTAATGCCCCTTGGAAGAAGGGAGAAGGTCGCTGTGGAATAAAAAGACCATATCAATGCCTGGTGGAAGAGACTTGGAGGTTACTGTAGCTTAACAAGACGGTTTCAATGCCCCTTGGAAGAGTGGTGGAGGTTACAGTGGAATAAAAAGACAATACCAATGTACCGTGGAAGAGACGTGGAGATCACAGTAGCTTAACAAGACGGTTTCAATGCCCCTTGGAAGAGTGGTGGAGGTCGCAGTGGAATAAAAAGACAATATCAATGCCCCGTGGAAGAGACGTGGAGGTCACAGTAGCTTAACAAGACTGTTTTAATGCCCCCTTGAAAAGTGATGGAGGTCGCTGTGGAATAAAAAGATACCCCGTGAAAGAGATGTGGTGGTCAATGTAGCTCAAAAATATGGTTTTAATGCCCCTTGGAAAAGCTGTGGAGCTCAGAGTGGTTTAAAAAGACGGTTTTAATTCCCCTTGGAAGAGACATGGAGGTCACAGTAGCTTAACAAGACGGTTTTAATGCCCCTTTGAAGAGTGGTGGTGGTTACAGTGGAATAAAAAGACAATATCAATGCCCCGTGGAAGTGATGTGGAGGTCACAGTAGCTTAACAAGATGGTTTGAATGCCCCTTGGAAGAGTGGTGGAGTTAGCAGTGGAATAAAAAGACAATATCAAAGCCCTGTTGAAGATACTTGGAGGTCACAGTAGCTTAACAAGATGGTTTTAATGACCCTTGGAAGAGTGGTGGAGTTCAGAGTGGTTTAACAAGACAGTTTTAATGCCCCTTGGCAAAGACTTTGAGGTCACAGTAGCTTAACAAGATGGTTTTAATGCCCCTTGGAAGAGTGTTGGAGATTACAGTGGAAAAAAAAGACAATATCAATGCCCCATGGAAGAGAAGTTGAGGTCACAGTAGCTTAACAAGATGGTTTTAATGCCCATTGGAAGAGTAGTGGTGGTCGCAGTGGACTAAAAAGACAATATCAATGCCACGTGGAAGAGACGTGGAGGTCACAGTAGCTTAACAAGAGGGTTTTAATGCCCCTTGGAAGAGTAGTGGAGGTCGCAGTGGAATAAAAAGACAATATCAATGACCTGTGGAAAAGACGTGGAGGTCACAGTAGCTTAACGAGATGGTTTTAATGCCCCTTGTTAGAGCTGTGGTGTTCAGAGTGGTTTAACAAGACGGTTTTAATGCCCCTTGGAGGAGACATGGAGGTCACAGTAGCTTAACAAGATGGTTTTAATGCCCCTTGGAAGAGCGGCGGAGGTTACATTGGAATAAAAACACAATATCAATGCCCCATGGAAGAGATGCAGTGGTCACAGTAGCATAACAAGACTGTTTTAATACCCCTTGGAAGAGTGGTGGAGGTCGCAGTGGAATAAAAAGACAATATGAATGCCCCTTGGAAGAATGGTGGAGGTCGCAGTGGAATAAAAAGACAATATCAATGCCCCGTGGAAGAGACATGGAGGTCACAGTAGCTTAACAAGATGGTTTTAATGCCCCTTGGAGGAGTGGTGGAGGTCGCAGTGGAATAAAAAGACAATATCAATGCCCCGTGGAAGAGACGTGGTGGTCACAGTAGCTTAGCAAGACGGTTTTAATGCTCCTTGGGAGTGTAGTGGAGGTCGCTGTGAAATAAAAAGACAATATGAATGCCCCGTGGAAGAGTCGTGGAGGTCACAGTAGTTTAACAAGACGGTTTTACTGCCCCTTGGAAGAGCAATGGAGTTCAGAGTGGTTTAACAAGACGGTTTTAATGCCCCTTGGAAGAGACGTGGAGGTCACAGTAGCTTAACAAGACGGTTTTAATGCCCCTTGGAAGAGTGGTGGAGGATACAGTGGAATAAAAAGACAATATCAATGCACCGTGGAAGAGACGTGGAGATCACAGTATATTAACAAGACGGTTTTAATGCCCCTTGGAAGAGTGGTGAAGTTCAGAGTGGTTTAACAAGACGGTTTTAATGCACTTTGGCAAAGACGTGGAGTTCACAGTAGCTTAACAAGATGGTTTTAATGCCCCTTGGAAGACTGTTGGAGGTTACAGTGGAATAAAGAGACAATATCAAGGCCACGTGGAAGAGACGTGGAGGTCACAGTAGCTTAACAACATGGTTTTAGTGCCCCTTGGAAGAGTGGTGGAAGTCGCATTGGACTCAAAAGACAATATCAATGCCCCTTGGAAGATTGGTGGATGTCGCAGTGAAATAAAAAGACAATATCAATGCCCCGTGGAAGAGACGTGGAGGTCACAGTTGCTTAACAAGACAGATTTAATGCCCCTTGTGAGAGCAGTGGAGTTTAGAGTGATTTAACAAGACGGTTTTAATGCCCCTTGGAAGAGTGGTGGAGGTTACAGTGGAATAAAAAGACAATATCAATGCACCGTGGATGAGTAGTGGAGATTACAGTAGCTTAGCAAGACGATTTTAATGCCCCTTGGAAGAGTGGTGAAGTTCAGAGTGGTTTAGCAAGACGGTTTTAATGCCCCTTGGGAAAGACGTGGAGTTCACAGTAGCTTAACAAGATGGTTTTAATGTCCTTTGGTAGACTGTTGGAGGTTACAGTGGAATAAAAAGACAATATCAATGCCGCGTGGAAGAGACGTGGAGGTCACAGTAGCTTAACAAGATGGTTTTAGTGCCCCTTGGAAGAGTGGTGGACGTCGCAGTGGACTCAAAAGACAATATCAATGCCCCTTTTAAGATTGGTGGATGTCGCAGTGAAATAAAAAGACAATATCAATGCCCCGTGGAAGAGACGTGGAGGTCACAGTTGCTTAACAAGACAGATTTAATGCCCCTTGGAAGAGTTGTGGAGGTCACAGTGGAAAAAAAAGACAATATCAATGCCCCATGGAAGAGACGAGGAGGTCAAAGTAGCTTAAAAAGACGGTTTTAATGCTCCTTGTAAGAGCAGTGGAGTTCAGAGTGGTTTAACAAGACGGTTTTAATGCCCCTTGTAAGAGACGTGGAGGTCACAGTAGCTTAACAAGACGGTTTTAATGCCCCTTGTAAAAGTGGGGGAGGTTATGTTGGAATAAAAAGACAATATCAATGCCAAATGGAAGTGACGCAGAGGTCACAGTAGCATAAAAACAATATTTTAATGCCCCTTGTAAAAGTTGTGGAGGTCGCAGTGGAATAAAAAGACAATATCAATGCCCCGTGGAAGAACCTTTGAGATCACAGTAGCTTAACAAGACAATATCAATGCCCCGTGGAAGAGTGTTGGAGGTTGCAGTGGACTCAAAAGAAAATATCAATGCCCCTTGGAAGAGTGTTGGAGGTCGCAGTGAAATAAAAAGACTATATCAATGCCCCGTGGAAGAGACATGGAGGTCACAATAGCTTAACAAGACGGTTTTAATGCCCCTTGGAAGAGTGGTGGAGTTCAAAGTGATTTAACAAGACAGTTTTAATGCCCCTTGGCAAAGACGTGGAGGTCACAGTATCTTAACAAGATGGTTTTAATGCCCCTTGGAAGAGTGTTGGAGGTTACAGTGGAATAAAAAGACAATATCAATGCCCTGTGGAAGAGACGTGGAGGTCACAGTAGCTTAACAAGATGGTTTTAATGCCCCTTGGAAGATTGGTGGATGTCGCAGTAGACTAAAAAGACAATATCAATGCCTCTTGGAAGAGTGGTGGAGGTCGCAGTGGACTCAAAAGACAATATCAATGCCCCTTAGAAGAGTGTTGGAGGTCGCAGTGAAATAAAAAGACTATATCAATGCCCCGTGGAAGAGACGTGGAGGTCACAGTTGCTTAACAAGACAGATTTAATGCCCCTTGGAAGAGTGGTGGAGGTTACAGTGGAAAAAAAAGACAGTATGAATGCCCCGTGGAAGAGACGTGGAGGTAACAGTAGCTTAACAAGATGGTTTTAATGCCCTTTGGAAAAGTGGTGGAGGTCGCAGTGGAATAAAAAGACAATATCAATGCCTCTTGGAAGAGTGGTGGAGGTCGCAGTGGAATAAAAATACAATATCAATGCCCCGTGGAAGAGACGTGGAGGTAACAGTTGCCTCACAAGACAGAGTTAATGCCCCTTGGAAGAGTGGTGTAGGTCGCAGTGGAAAAAAAAAGGCAATATCACTTCCCCTTGGAAGAGTGTTGGAGGTTTCAGTGGCATAAAAAGACAATATCAATTCCCCGTGGAAGAGACGTGGTGGTCACAGTAGCTTAACAAGACAGTTTTAATGCCCCTTGGAAGAGCTGTGGAGTTCAAAGAGGTTTAACTAGACGGTTTTAATGCCACTTGGAAGAGATGTCGACGTCACATTAGCTTAACAAGACGGTTATAATGCCCCTTGGAAAAGTGGTGAAGGTTATAGTGGAATAAAAAGACAATATTAGTGCCTAGTGGAAGAGACGTGGAGGTCACAGTAGCTTAGCAAGAAGGTTTTAATGCCCCTTGGAAGGGTGTTGGAGGTCGCAGTGGTATAAAACACAGAATCAATGCCCCGTGGAGGAGACATAGAGTTCACAGTAGCTTAAAGAGACGGTTTTAATGCCCCTTCGAAGAGCTGTGGAGTTCAGAGTGGTTTAACAAGACTGTTTTACTGCCCCTTAGAAGAGACGTGGAGGTCACAGTAGCCTAACAAGATGGTTTTAATGCCCCTGGAAGAGTGTTGGAAGTTACAGTGGAATAAAAAGACAATATGAATGCACCGTGAAAGATACGTGGAGATCACAGTAGCTTAACAAGACGGTTTTAGTGCCCCTTGGAAGAGTGGTGAATGTCGCAGGGGAATAAACAGACAACATCAATGCCCTTTGGAAGAGTGGCAGAGGTCGCAGTGGAATAAAAAGACAATATCATTGCCCATTGGAAGAGTGGGGTAGGTCGCAGTGGAATAAAAAGACAATATCAATGACCCGAGGAAGAGACGTGGAGGTCACAGTAGCTTAACAATATGATTTTAATGCCCCTTGAAAGAGTGGTGGAGGTCGCAGTGGTATAAAAAGACAATATCAATGCCCCATGGAACAGACGTGGAGGTCACAGTAGCATAACAAGACGGTTTTAATGCCACTTGGAAGAGCTGTGGAGTTCATAGAGGTTTAACAAACTGGTTTTAATGCCCCTTGGAAGAGACGTCGAGGTTACAGTAGGTTAACAAGACAGTTATAATGCCCCTTGTAAAAGTGGTGGAGGTTACAGTGGAATAAAAAGACAATATCATTGCCCCGTGAAAGCGACGTGGAGGTCACAGTAGCTTAACAAGACGGTTTTAATGTCCCTTGGAACAGTGATGGAGTTCGCAGTGGAATAAAAAGACAATATCACTTCCCCTTGGAAGAGTGTTGGAGGTCGGAGTGGAATAAAAAGACAATATCAATGCCCCGTGGAAGAGACGTGGAGGTCCCATTAGCTTAACAACATGGTTTTAATTCCCCTTGGATCAGTGGTGGAGGTCGCAGTGGAATAAAAAGACAATATCAATGCCCCGTGGAAGAGACGTGGGGGTCACAGTAGCTTAGCAAGATGGTTTTAATGCTACTTGGGAGTGTGGTGGAGGTCGCTGTGAAATAAAAATACAATATAAATGACCCGTGGAAGAGTCATGGAAGTCACAGTAGTTTAACAAGACGGTTTTAATGCCCCTTGGAAGAGCAATGGAGTTCAGAGTGGTTTAACAAGACGGTTTTAATGCCCCTTGGAAGAGACGTGGAGGTCACAGTAGCTTAACAAGATGGTTTTAATGCCCCTTGGAAGAGTGGTGGAGGTTTCAATGGAATAAAAAGACAATATCAATGCACCGTGGAAGAGACGTCGAGATCACAGTAGCTTAACAAGACGGTTTTAATGCCCCTTGGAAGAGTGGTGAAGTTCAGAGTGGTTTTGCCAGACGGTTTTTATGCCCCTTGGCAAAGACTTGGAGTTCACAGTAGCTTAACAAGATGGTTTTAATGCCCCTTGGAAGACTGTTGGAGGTTGCAGTGGAATAAAAAGACAATATAAATGCAGCGTGGAAGAGACGTGGAGGTCACAGTAGCTTAACAAGATGGTTTTAGTGCCCCTTGGAAGAGTGGTGGACGTCGCAGTTGACTCAAAAAACAATATCAATGCCCCTTGGAAGATTGGTGGATGTCGCAGTGTAATAAAAAGACAATGTCAATGCCCCGTGGAAGAGACGTGGAGGTTACAGTTGCTTAACAAGACAGATTTAATGCCCCATGGAAGAGTGGTGGAGGTCACACTGGAAAAAAAGACAAAATCAATGCCCCGTGGAAGAGACGAGGATGTCACAGTAGCTTAACAAGACGGTTTTAATGCCCCTTGGAAGAGACGTGGAGGTCACAGTAGCTTAGGAAGACGGTTTTAATGCCCCTTGTAAGAGTAGGGGAGGTTATGTTGGAATAAAAAGACAATATCAATGCCAAATGGAAAAGACTCAGAGGTCACAGTAGCATAACAGAATGTTTTAATGCCCCTTGTAAATGTGGTGGAGGTCGCAGTGGAATAAAAAGACATTTTCAATGCCCCTTGGAAGAGTGGTGGAGGTCGCAGTGGAGTAAAAAGACAATATCAATGCCCCGTGAACGAGACGTGGAGGTCAATGTAGCTTAACAAGATGGTTTTAATGCCCCTTGGAAAAGCTGTGGAGTTCAGAGTGGTTTAACAAGACGGTTTTAATGCCCCTTGGAAGAGTGTTGGTGGTTACAGTGGAATAATAAGACAATATCAATGCCCAGGGGAAGATACGTGGAGGCCACATTAGCTTAACCAGAAGTTTTTTTTACCCCTTGGAAGAGTGGTGGAGGTCTGCAGTGGAATAAAAAGACAATATCAATGCCCCGTGGAAGAGACGTGGGGGTCACAGTAGCTTAGCAAGACGGTTTTAATGCTCCTTGGGAGTGTGGTGGAGGTCGCTGTAAAATAAAAAGACAATATAAATGCCCCGTGGAAGAGACGTGGAGGTCACAGTAGTTTAACAAGACGGTTTTAATGCCCCTTGGAAGAGCAGTGGATTTCAGAGTGGTTTAACAAGACCGTTTTAATGCCCCTTGGAAGAGACGTGGAGGTCACAGTAGCTTAACAAGACGGTTTTAATGCCCCTTGGAAGAGTGGTGGAGGTTACAGTGGAATAAAAAGACAATATCAATGCACCGTGGAAGAGAAGTGGAGATCACAGTAGCTTAACAAGACTGTTTTAATGCCCCTTGGAAGAGTGGTGAAGTTCAGAGTGGTTTAACAAGACGGTTTTAATGTCCCTTGGCAAAGACGTGAAGTTCACAGTAGCTTAACAAGATGGTTTTAATGCCCCTTGGAAGAGTGGTGGATGTCGCAGTGGACTCAAAAGACAATATCAATGCCCCTTGGAAGATTGGTGGATGTCGCAGTGAAATAAAAAGACAATATCAATGCCCCGTGGAAGAGACGTGGAGGTCACAGATGCTTAACAACACAGATTTAATACCCCTTGTAAGAGTGGTGGAAGTTACAGTGGAAAAATAAGACAATATCATTGCTCCGTGGAAGAGACAAGGAGGTCACAGTAGCTTAATAAGACGGTTTTAACGCCCCTTGTAAGAGCAGTGGAGTTCAGAGTGCTTTAACAAGATGGTTTTAATGCCCCTTGGAAGAGTGGTGGAGGTCGCAGTGGAATAAAAAGACAATATCAATGCCCCGTGGAAGAGACGTGGATGTCATAGTAACTTAAGAAGACGGTTTTAATGCCCCTTGGCAGAGCTGTGGAGTACAGAGTGGTTTAACTAGACAGTTTTAATGCCCCTTGGAAAAGACGTGAAGTTCACAGCAGCTTATTAAGGCTGTTTTAATGCCCCTTGGAAGAGTAATGGAAGTTACAGTGGATTAAAAAGACAATATCAATGCCCCGTGGAAGAGACATGGAGGTCACAATAGTTTAACAAGACGGTTTTAATGCCCCTTGGAAGAGTGGTGGAGTTCAAAGTGATTTAACAAGACAGTTTTAATGCCCCTTGGCAAAGACGTGGAGGTCACAGTATCTTAACAAGATGGTTTTAATGCCCCTTGGAAGAGTGTTGGAGGTTACAGTGGAATAAAAAGACAATATCAATGCCCCGTGGAAGAGATGTGGAGGTCACAGTAGCTTAACAAGATGGTTTTAATGCCCCTTGGAAGATTGGTGGAGGTCACAGTGGACTAAAAAGACAATATCAATACCTCTTGGAAGAGTGGTGGAGGTCGCAGTGGACTTAAAAGACAATAACAATGCCCCTTGGAAGAGTGGTGGAGGTCGCAGTGAAATAAAAAGACTATATCAATGCCCCGTGGAAGAGACTTGGAGGTCACAGTTGCTTAGCAAGACAGATTTAATGCCCCTTGGAAGAGTGGTGGAGGTTACAGTGGAAAAAAAAGACAATATCAATGCCCCGTGGAAGAGACGTGGAGGTCACAGAAGCTTAACAAGATGGTTTTAATGCCTCTTGGAAGAGTGGTTGTATTCGCAGTGGACTAAAAAAACAATATCAATGCCTCTTGGAAGAGTGGTGGAGGTCTCAGTGGAATAAAAATACAATATCAATGCCCCGTGGAAGAGACGTGGAGGTAACAGTTGCCTAACAAGACAGAGTTAATGCCCCTTGGAAGAGTGGTGGATGTCGCAATGGAAAAAAAAAGACAATATCACTTCCCTTTGGAAGAATGTTGGAGGTTTCAGTGGAATAAAAAGACAATATCAATTCCCAGTGGAAGAGACGTGGAGGTCACAGTAGCTTAACAAAACAGTTTTAATGCCCCTTGGAAGAGCTGTGGAGTTCAGAGAGGTTTAACAAGACGGTTTTAATGCCCCTTGGAATAGACGTCGAGGTCACAGTAGCTTAACAAGACGGTTATAATGCCCCTTGGAAAAGTGGTGGAGGTTACAGTGGAATAAAAAGACAATATTAGTGCCCGGTGGAAGAGACGTGGAGGTCACAGTAGCTTAGCAAGAAGGTTTTAATGCCCCTTGGAAGAGTGTTGGAGGTCGCAGTGGTATAAAAACACAATATCAATGCCCCGTGGAGGAGACATAGAGGTCACAGTAGCTTAAAGAGACAGTTTTAATGCCCCTTCGAAGAGCTATGGAGTTCAGAGTGGTTTAACAAGATGGTTTTAATGCCCCTAAGAAGAGATGTGGAGGTCACAGTAGCCTAACAAGATGGTTTTAATGCCCCTGGAAGAGTGTTGGAAGGTATAGTGGAATAAAAAGACAATATCAATGCCCCGTGGAAGAGACGTGGAGGTCACAGTAGTTTAACAAGACGGTTTTAATGCCCTTTGGAAGAGCTGTAGAGTTCAGAGTGGATTAACAAGACGGTTTTAATGCCACTTGGAAGAGAAGTGGAGGTCACAGTAGCTTAACAATATGGTTTTAATGTCCCTTGGAAGAGTGGTGGAGGTCGCAGTGGAATAAAAAGACAATATCAATGCCCCGTGGAAGAGACGTGGAGGTCACAGTAGTTTAACAAGACGGTTTTAATGCCCTTTTTAAGAGCTGTGGAGTTCAGAGTGGATTAACAAGACAGTTTTAATGCCCCTTGGAAGAAACGTGGAGGTCACAGTAGCTTAGCAAGACGGTTTTCATGCCCCTTGGAAGAGTAGTGGAGATCGCAGTTTAATAAAAAGATAATATCAATGCCCCTTGGAAGAGTGGTGGAGGTCGCAGTGGCATAGAAAGACAATATCAGTGACCCCGTGGAAGAGTCATGGAGGTCACAGTAGCTTAATAAGACAGTTTTAATGCCTCTTGGAAGAGTGGTGTAGTTCAGAGTTGTTTAACAAGATAGTCTTAATGCCCCTTGGTAGAGAATTGGAGGTCACAGTAGCTTAAAAAGACTGTTTTAATGTCCCTTGGAAGAGCTGTGGAGTCCAGAGTGGTTTAACAAGACGGTTTTAATGCCCCTTGGAAGAGATATGAAGGTTACAGTGGCTTAACAAGACGGTTTTAATGCCCCTTGGAAGAGTGTTGGAGGTTACAGTGGAATAAAAAGACAATATCAATGCACCGTGGAAGAGACGTGGAGATCACAGTAGCTTAACAATATGGTTTTAATGCCCCTTGGAAGAGTGGTGAAGTTCAGAGTGGTTTAACAAGATGGTTTTAATGCCCCTTGGAAGAGTGTTGGAGGTTACAGTGGAATAAAAAGACAATATCAATGCCCCGTGGAAGAGACGTGGAGGTCACAGTAGTTAACAAGATGGTTTTAATGCCCCTTGGAAGATTGGTGGAGATCGCAGTGGACTAAAAAGACAATATCAATACCTCTTGGAAGAGTGGTGGAGGTCGCAGTGGACTTAAAAGACAATATCAATGCCCCTTGGAAGAGTGGTGGAGGTCTCAGTGAAATAAAAAGACTATATCAATGCCCCGTGGAAGAGACTTGGAGGTCACAGTTGCTTAGCAAGACAGATTTAATGCCCCTTGGAAGAGTGGTGGAGGTTACAGTGGAAAAAAAAGACAATATCAATGCCCCGTGGAAGAGACGTGGAGGTCACAGAAGCTTAACAAGATGGTTTTAATGCCTCTTGGAAGAGTGGTTGTATTCGCAGTGGACTAAAAAGACAATATCAATGCCTCTTGGAAGAGTGGTGGAGGTCGCAGTGGAATAAAAATACAATATCAATGCACCGTGGAAGAGACGTGGAGGTAACAGTTGCCTAACAAGACAGAGTTAATGCCCCTTGGAAGAGTGGTGGAGGTCGCAATGGAAAAAAAAGGCAATATCACTTCCCTTTGGAAGAATGTTGGAGGTTTCAGTGGAAGAAAAAGACAATATCAATTCCCAGTGGAAGAGACGTGGAGGTCACAGTAGCTTAACAAGACAGTTTTAATGCCCCTTGGAAGAGCTGTGGAGTTCAGAGAGGTTTAACAAGACGGTTTTAATGCCCCTTGGAATAGACGTGGAGGTCACAGTAGCTTAACAAGACGGTTATAATGCCCCTTGGAAAAGTGGTGGAGGTTACAGTGGAATAAAAAGACAATATTAGTGCCCCGTGGAAGAGACGTGGAGGTCACAGTAGCTTAGCAAGAATGTTTTAATGCCCCTTGGAAGAGTGTTGGAGGTCACAGTGGTATAAAAACACAATATCAATGCCCCGTGGAGGAGACGTAGAGGTCACAGTAGCTTAAAGAGACAGTTTTAATGCCCCTTCGAAGAGCTGTGGAGTTCAGAGTGGTTTAACAAGATGGTTTTAATGCCCCTAAGAAGAGACGTGGAGGTCACAGTAGCCTAACAAGATGGTTTTAATGCCCCTGGAAGAGTGTTGGAAGGTATAGTGGAATAAAAAGACAATATCAATGCCCCGTGGAAGAGACGTGGAGGTCACAGTAGTTTAACAAGACGGTTTTAATGCCCTTTTTAAGAGCTGTGGAGTTCAGAGTGGATTAACAAGACAGTTTTAATGCCCCTTGGAAGAAACGTGGAGGTCACAGTAGCTTAGCAAGATGGTTTTCATGCCCCTTGGAAGAGTAGTGGAGATCGCAGTTTAATAAAAAGATAATATCAATGCCCCTTGGAAGAGTGGTGGAGGTCGCAGTGGCATAGAAAGACAATATCAGTGACCCCGTGGAAGAGTCATGGAGGTCACAGTAGCTTAATAACACAGTTTTAATGCCCCTTGGAAGAGTGGTGTAGTTCAGAGTTATTTAACAAGATAGTCTTAATGCCCCTTGGTAGAGAATTGGAGGTCACAGTAGCTTAAAAAGACTGTTTTAATGTCCCTTGGAAGAGCTGTTGAGTCCAGAGTGGTTTAACAAGACGGTTTTAATGCCCCTTGGAAGAGATGTGAAGGTTACAGTGGCTTAACAAGACAGTTTTAATGCCCCTTGGAAGAGTGTTGGAGGCTACAGTGGAATAAAAAGACAATATCAATGCACCGTGGAAGAGACGTGGAGATCACAGTAGCTTAACAATATGGTTTTAATGCCCCTTGGAAGAGTGGTGAAGTTCAGAGTGGTTTAACAAGATGGTTTTAATGTCCCTTTGGAAAGACGTGGAGTTCACAGTAGCTTAACAAGATGGTTTTAATGTCCCTTGGAAGACTGTTGGAGGTTACAGTGGAATAAAAAGACAATATCAATGCAGCGTGGTAGAGACGTGGAGGTCACAGTAGCTTAACAAGATGGTTTTAGTGCCCCTTGCAAGAGTGGTCGACGTCGCAGTGGACTCAAAATACAATATCAATGCCCCTTGGAAGATTGGTGGATGTCGCAGTGAAATAAAAAGACAATATCAATGCCCCGTGGAAGAGACGTGGAGGTCACAGATGCTTAACAACACAGATTTAATACCCTTTGTAAGAGTGGTGGAAGTCAAAGTGGAAAAATAAGACAATATCATTGCCCAGTGGAAGAGACGAGGAGGTCACAGTAGCTTAATAAGACGGTTTTAAAGCCCATTGTAAGAGCAGTGGAGTTCAGAGTGCTTTAACAAGACGGTTTTAATGCCCCTTGGAAGAGTGGTGGAGGTCGCAGTGGAATAAAAAGACAATATTAATGCCCCGTGGAAGAGACGTGGATGTCATAGTAACTTAAGAAGACGGTTTTAATGCCCCTTGGCAGAGCTGTGGAGTACAGAGTGGTTTAACTAGACAGTTTTAATGCCCCTTGGAAAAGACGAGAAGGTCACAGCAGCTTATAAAGGCTGTTTTAATGCCCCTTGGAAGAGTGATGGAAGCTACAGTGGATTAAAAAGACAATATCAATGCCCCATGGAAGAGACATGGAGGTCACAATAGCTTAACAAGACGGTTTTAATGCCCCTTTGAAGAGTGGTGGAGTTCAAAGTGATTTAACAAGACAGTTTTAATGCCCCTTGGCAAAGACGTGGAGGTCACTGTATCTTAACAAGATGGTTTTAATGCCCCTTGGAAGAGTGTTGGAGGTTACAGTGGAATAAAAAGACAATATCAATGCCCCGTGGAAGAGACGTGGAGGTCACAGTAGCTTAACAAGATGGTTTTAATGCCCCTTGGAAGATTGGTGAGGTCGCAGTGGACTAAAAAGACAATATCAATACCTCTTGGAAGAGTAGTGGAGGTCGCAGTGGACTTAAAAGACAATATCAATGCCCCTTGGAAGAGTGGTGGAGGTCACAGTGAAATAAAAAGACTATATCAATGCCCCGTGGAAGAGACTTGGAGGTCACAGTTGCTTAACAAGACAGATTTAATGCCCCTTGGAAGAGTGGTGGAGGTTACAGTGGAAAAAAAAGACAATATCAATGCCCCGTGGAATAGACGTGGAAGTCACAGTAGCTTAACAAGATGGTTTTAATGCCCCTTGGAAGAGTGGTGGTATTCCCAGTGGACTAAAAAGACAATATCAATGCCTCTTGGAAGAGTGGTGGAGGTCGCAGTGGAATAAAAATACAATATCAATGCCCCGTGGAAGAGACGTGGAGGTAACAGTTGCCTAACAAGACAGAGTTAATGCCCCTTGGAAGAGTGGTGGACGTCGCAGTGGAAAAAAAAAGGCAATATCACTTCCCTTTGGAAGAATGTTGGAGGTTTCAGTGGAATAAAAAGACAATATCAATTCCCCGTGGAAGAGACGTACAGGTCACAGTAGCTTAGCAAGAAGGTTTTAATGCCCCTTGGAAGAGTGTTGGAGGTCGCAGTGGTATAAAAACACAATATCAATGCCCCGTGGAGGAGACGTAGAGGTCACAGTAGCTTAAAGAGACGGTTTTAATGCCCCTTCGAAGAGCTGTGGAGTTCAGAGTGGTTTAACAAGACGGTTTTAATGCCCCTTAGAAGAGACGTGGAGGTCACAGTTAGAGATGAGCGTTGTACGACTCGAACTGTTCGCCAATCTCAAATTCGAGCTGATTTGGGCGGTGTTCGAGCCGTTCGGCGAACACGAACGATTTGAAAAAAATTCGGCTGTTCGAGGTTATTTTCGATAACTGTTCGTGCACCAAAATCATAACTGGATTTTTTTTCAGTAATGATGAAAATGAATGTTAATACGCAGCTTGAGTGTACAGTGGGGCGGGGGGAGGGGCAGGGGATGGATTTCTGCAGGAATAATGAAGATCTCCATTTTTTTTTCTCTTTCCCGCATTTACAGTGGGGAGGTACAATCTGTCAGCCTATCAGCAGAGCACACACGGAGCGAACTGCTTTTTTTCACACAAGCAAGGGCATGTGTCATTGGCAGTGTATGTCACATGTCCTTGCCCTATAAGACCCAGTCATTTTCCCCGTCGCCACCATTTTCTCACTGCTGCAGCTACGTGTTAGACGTCACCGCTGTTGCTGTGTGCGCTATACCTTGTTAGTTTAAAGCCAATTTTCGCACAAAACTACAGATAGCTTGGGAGTAGGGAATAGGTGTGATTGCAGTCCTTTTAAGGACTAGGTTACAGAATTTCCTACGACTTTTATCAGGCAGGTCTGTGCTCTTAAATAGATAGGATGGGAGTAAAGACTAATTGTAATTGCAGTCCTTTTCAGGACTAAGTTACATCAGTTCCTATCAGTTTTTGCGAGGCAGGTCTGTGCCAGTGCTGTGCAAGTTTTTTTCACAGCATTTGGCTAAATCTAGCAAAGCTAATCCTTTTTGGCCTATTGCAGAGTGTGTTAGTCAGTGGAGTAGCCTATCTGTGTTGCAAGCTACACCACCTGTGTATAGAATACCAATTTTTTTACTGCACCTAGTGAAGTAAAACCTTTTGGGCATAGCATCATTCTATTAGTCCATCTATACTGACCTCCATAAGGTTGCAAATTGAATATAATTTTTTTCTGCATCTAGCTCTGAAAAAATATTTGGGCTTCTAGCAGTGTGTGGGACTTGTTCTATTAGTCCATCTATACTGACCTCCATAAGGTTGCAAATTAAAAATAATTTTCATCTGCATCTAGCTCTGAAAAAATATTTGGGCTTCTAGCAGTGTGTGGGACTTGGTCTATTAGTCCATCTATACTGACCTCCATCAGGTTGCAAAATAAAAATAATTTTTATCTGCATCTAGCTCTGAAAAAATATTTGGGCTTCTAGCAGTGTGTGGGACTTGTTCTATTAGTCCATCTATACTGATCTCCATCAGGTTGCAAATTGAATATAATTTTTTTCTGCATCTAGCTCTGAAAAAATATCTGGGCTTCTAGCAGTGTGTGGGACTTGTTCTATTAGTCCATCTATACTGACCTCCATCAGGTTGCAAATTGAATATATATTTTTTCTGCATCTAGCTCTGAAAAAATATTTGGGCTTCTAGCAGTGTGTGGGACTTGGTCTATTAGTCCATCTATACTGACCTCCATCAGGTTGCAAATTGAATATAATTTTTTTCTGCATCTAGCTCTGAAAAAATATTTGGGCTTTTAGCAGTGTGTGGGACTTGTTCTATTAGTCCATCTATACTGACCTCCATCAGGTTGCAAATTGAATATAATTTTTTCCTGCATCTAGCTCTGAAAAAATATTTGGACTTCTAGTAGTGTTTGGGACTTGTTCTATTAGTCCATCTATACTGACCTCCATCAGGTTGCAAATTGAATCTAACTTTTTTCTGCATCTAGCTCTGAAAAAATATTTGGGCTTCTAGCAGTGTGTGGGACTTGTTCTATTAGTCCATCTATACTGACCTCCATCAGGTTGCAAATTGAATATAATTTTTTTCTGCATCTAGCTCAGAAAAAATATTTGGGCTTCTATTAGTGTGTGGGACTCGGTCTATTAGTCCATCTATACTGACCTCCATCAGGTTGCAAATTGAATACAATTTTTTTCTGCATCTAGCTCTGACAAAATATTTGGGCTTTTAGCAGTGTGTGGGACTTGTTCTATTACTCCATCTATACTGACCTCCATCAGGTTGCAAATTGAATATAATTTTTTTCTGCATCTAGCTCTGAAAAAATATTTGGGCTTCTAGCACTGTGTGGGACTTGTTCTATTAGTCCATCTATACTGACCTCCATCAGGTTGCAAATTGAATATAATATTTTTCTGCATCTAGCACTGAAAAAATATTTGGGCTTTTAGCACTGTGTGGGACTTGTTCTATTAGTCCATCTATACTGACCTCCATCAAGATAGCAGTTCCAAGCTATATTTAATAAATGCATAACATCGGCAGGGAACCACCCCAAAGATTACGGGGCACACTCATTTTGCATAGGCGCGGCCACGGAAGCAGCAAGAGCAGGACTGTCAGAAACGGAAGTTCAGAGGATAGGGAGATGGCGATCCACGTGTTTGGCAAGATACATAAGACCGGACTTGTTATCCTAACGTGGTTTGTTTCTTTTACAGGTGACGCTAAGCCAACAGTGTGGGTGATAGGCCACTTGTATAGATATTGGGCAGAAAAAAGGGCGAAAGTCCGCCCAGGCGGGAGGAAATTAGAGTTTCATAACACATATTTCAACTGGAGAGGTATTAGAGGCCTGCTATGGCCACAGGTACTAATGGAGGTAATCAAGGTAGGGAGAGAGGCAAGATGTCCGGTCATCTTAGTTATACAGGCCGGGGGAAACAACCTAGGTCATCACAAAAGCGCATAACTAATGGCAATAATGAAACTAGACACTGAGCGCTTCAGAGAATTTTTCACAAAACTAGCTATAGTATGGTCAGAGATTGTGCCGGTAGCCTTATGGCAAGGTGCGCGAGACATCACGGCCATCGAAGGACAAGGCGGGTAATAAATATTCGGATGGCAAAATTTAGAAGAGACAGAGGCGGTGTAGTGGTACGACACCGACAACTGGAAGGAGATAAAGCAGGCCTCATACTGCCCGACGGTGTTCACTTAATGGATATTGGACTGGACATATTCCTGTCAGGACTCCAGGACGGAGTGGAACAAGTGTTAAGAGTGATGGATGGGGGTCAGAGTCCTGCATACGAGTACGCAGGATCCTCTGTGGCCTGCAAATAGAAAGGACATGTTGGAGGGTTACACTTGTTGGCCATCTTGCCGGTGTGGAGACCCAGGGCATGCTGTGACAAGCTGAATTATTTTAGAAATAAAATGCCTTTCTAATGGAATGAGTATAAAGAGTTAATAAAGCTGTGACCGATCCTCACCCATCCAGTTGTAAAAGTTACATTATTGTATTGTCAAGGAAAGGGGGGCGGTAGGGGGGCTGAGCGTCTGGGTTTGGTTGGGGGTCCCCACAGTCTGCCTAGGCTAGATGCATTTAAAAATTCTTATTAGATACACAGGCGGTGCAGCTTGCTTCGCAGCTGGGCTACTACGCCCAAAGTATTGCCTAGGCTAGATGCAGTTAAAAATTCTATGCTGACTAGCAGACACTGAAAATTTGGAGCAGACATCTGAGTAAACAGCTCTTCAGACTCAACCATCTGTGTTACCCCAAGCCATAGTGCATGTAGTTTCTTACAGTTAAAAGTGGGGGGAGTGACCCAACCCACCTGGAATTGACGATGCCAACGTCACGTAAGACACAGCAAGGGAACTCCAAAAAGAGTCTCCATTTTTTCCCAAAATTGTGGCACAGACACCACTTAACCCTAGAATGCATACCTGGGCCCTCGCAGGCCCGCCCTGTTAATTGTTTTCTATTTTCTGCAAGATTACTTTAGTTAGAATTTTGAAACTCTAGGTATTCTTCATGTATATAGTTGTTTGTCATTTGACAGGGACAACATTTGACAACATCTGACAGGGACTGACTTTCAGGACCGCTAACATCTGACAGGGACTGACTTTCAGGACAGCTAACATCTGACAGGGACTGGCTTTCAGGACCGCTAACATCTGACAGGGACTGACTTTCAGGACCGCTAACATCTGACAGGGACTGTCTTTCAGGACAGCTAACATCTGACAGGGACTGACTTTCAGGACAGCTAACATCTGACAGGGACTGACTTTCAGGACAGCTAACATCTGACAGGGACTGACTTTCAGGACCGCTAACACCTGACAGGGACTGACTTTCAGGACAGCTAACATCTGACAGGGACTGACTTTCAGGACAGCTAACACCTGACAGGGACTGACTTTCAGGACCGCTAACATCTGACAGGGACTGACTTTCAGGACAGCTAACAGCTGACAGGGACTGACTTTAAGGACCGCTAACATCTGACAGGGACTGACTTTCAGGACCGCTAACATCTGACAGGGACTGACTTTCAGGACAGCTAACATCTGACAGGGACTGACTTTCAGGACCACTAACATCTGACAGGGACTGACTTTCAGGACCGCTAACATCTGACAGGGACTGACTTTCGGGACAGCTAACATCTGACAGGGACTGACTTTCAGGACAGCTAACACCTGACAGGGACTGACTTTCAGGACCGCTAACATCTGACAGGGACTGGCTTTCAGGACAGCTAACATCTGACAGGGACTGACTTTCAGGACCGCTAACATCTGACAGGGACTGACTTTCAGGACAGCTAACATCTGACAGGGACTGACTTTCAGGACAGCTAACATCTGACAGGGACTGACTTTCAGGACAGAACATCTGACAGGGACTGACTTTCAGGACCGCTAACACCTGACAGGGACTGACTTTCAGTACCGCTAACATCTGACAGGGACTGACTTTCAGGACAGCTAACATCTGACAGGGACTGACTTTCAGGACCGCTAACATCTGACAGGGACTGACTTTCAGGACCACTAACATCTGACAGGGACTGACTTTCAGGACAGCTAACATCTGACAGGGACTGACTTTCAGGACAGCTAACATCTGACAGGTACTGACTTTCATGACCGCTAACACCTGACAGGGACTGACTTTCAGGACAGCTAACATCTGACAGGGACTGACTTTCAGGACAGCTAACACCTGACAGGGACTGACTTTCAGGACCGCTAACATCTGACAGGGACTGACTTTCAGGACAGCTAACAGCTGACAGGGACTGACTTTAAGGACCGCTAACATCTGACAGGGACTGACTTTCAGGACTGCTAACATCTGACAGGGACTGACTTTCAGGACCGCTAACATCTGACAGGGACTGACTTTCAGGACAGCTAACATCTGACAGGGACTGACTTTCAGGACCACTAACATCTGACAGGGACTGACTTTCAGGACCGCTAACATCTGACAGGGACTGACTTTCAGGACAGCTAACATCTGACAGGGACTGACTTTCAGGACAGCTAACACCTGACAGGGACTGACTTTCAGGACCGCTAACATCTGACAGGGACTGGCTTTCAGGACAGCTAACATCTGACAGGGACTGACTTTCAGGACCGCTAACATCTGACAGGGACTGACTTTCAGGACAGCTAACATCTGACAGGGACTGACTTTCAGGACAGCTAACATCTGACAGGGACTGACTTTCAGGACAGAACATCTGACAGGGACTGACTTTCAGGACCGCTAACACCTGACAGGGACTGACTTTCAGGACCGCTAACATCTGACAGGGACTGACTTTCAGGACCGCTAACACCTGACAGGGACTGACTTTCAGGACAGCTAACATCTGACAGGGACTGACTTTCAGGACAGCTAACACCTGACAGGGACTGACTTTCAGGACCGCTAACATCTGACAGGGACTGACTTTCAGGACAGCTAACAGCTGACAGGGACTGACTTTAAGGACCGCTAACATCTGACAGGGACTGACTTTCAGGACCGCTAACATCTGACAGGGACTGACTTTCAGGACCGCTAACATCTGACAGGGACTGACTTTCAGGACAGCTAACATCTGACAGGGACTGACTTTCAGGACCACTAACATCTGACAGGGACTGACTTTCAGGACCGCTAACATCTGACAGGGACTGACTTTCAGGACAGCTAACATCTGACAGGGACTGACTTTTAGGACAGCTAACACCTGACAGGGACTGACTTTCAGGACCGCTAACATCTGACAGGGACTGGCTTTCAGGACAGCTAACATCTGACAGGGACTGACTTTCAGGACCGCTAACATCTGACAGGGACTGACTTTCAGGACAGCTAACATCTGACAGGGACTGACTTTCAGGACAGCTAACATCTGACAGGGACTGACTTTCAGGACAGCTAACATCTGACAGGGACTGACTTTCAAGACAGAACATCTGACAGGGACTGACTTTCAGGACCGCTAACACCTGACAGGGACTGACTTTCAGGACCGCTAACATCTGACAGGGACTGACTTTCAGGACAGCTAACATCTGACAGGGACTGACTTTCAGGACCGCTAACATCTGACAGGGACTGACTTTCAGGACCACTAACATCTGACAGGGACTGACTTTCAGGACAGCTAACATCTGACAGGGACTGACTTTCAGGACAGCTAACATCTGACAGGGACTGACTTTCAGGACAGCTAACACCTGACAGGGACTGACTTTCAGGACCGCTAACATCTGACAGGGACTGGCTTTCAGGACAGCTAACATCTGACAGGGACTGACTTTCAGGACCGCTAACATCTGACAGGGACTGACTTTCAGGACAGCTAACATCTGACAGGGACTGACTTTCAGGACAGCTAACATCTGACAGGGACTGACTTTCAGGACAGCTAACATCTGACTGGGACTGACTTTCAGGACAGAACATCTGACAGGGACTGACTTTCAGGACCGCTAACACCTGACAGGGACTGACTTTCAGGACCGCTAACATCTGACAGGGACTGACTTTCAGGACAGCTAACATCTGACAGGGACTGACTTTCAGGACCGCTAACATCTGACAGGGACTGACTTTCAGGACCACTAACATCTGACAGGGACTGACTTTCAGG
Organism: Phyllobates terribilis; assembly: GCF_046119375.1. Classification (NCBI taxonomy): domain Eukaryota; kingdom Metazoa; phylum Chordata; class Amphibia; order Anura; family Dendrobatidae; genus Phyllobates; species Phyllobates terribilis. Next base: position 636,522,988 of record NW_027362765.1, read on the forward strand.
ACAGCTAACATCTGACAGGGACTGACTTTCAGGACAGCTAACATCTGACAGGGACTGACTTTCAGGACCGCTAACACCTGACAGGGACTGACTTTCAGGACAGCTAACATCTGACAGGGACTGACTTTCAGGACAGCTAACACCTGACAGGGACTGACTTTCAGGACCGCTAACATCTGACAGGGACTGACTTTCAGGACAGCTAACAGCTGACAGGGACTGACTTTAAGGACCGCTAACATCTGACAGGGACTGACTTTCAGGACTGCTAACATCTGACAGGGACTGACTTTCAGGACAGCTAACATCTGACAGGGACTGACTTTCAGGACCACTAACATCTGACAGGGACTGACTTTCAGGACAGCTAACATCTGACAGGGACTGACTTTCAGGACAGCTAACACCTGACAGGGACTGACTTTCAGGACCGCTAACACCTGACAGGGACTGACTTTCAGGACCGCTAACATCTGACAGGGACTGACTTTCAGGACAGCTAACATCTGACAGGGACTGACTTTCAGGACCGCTAACATCTGACAGGGACTGACTTTCAGGACCACTAACATCTGACAGGGACTGACTTTCAGGACAGCTAACATCTGACAGGGACTGACTTTCAGGACAGCTAACATCTGACAGGGACTGACTTTCAGGACCGCTAACATCTGACAGGGACTGACTTTCAGGACAGCTAACATCTGACAGGGACTGACTTTCAGGACAGCTAACATCTGACAGGGACTGACTTTCAGGACAGCTAACATCTGACAGGGACTGACTTTCAGGACAGCTAACATCTGACAGGGACTGACTTTCAGGACAGCTAACATCTGACAGGGACTGACTTTCAGGACAGCTAATATCTGACAGGGACTGACTTTCAGGACAGGACTATTTCACCAACCTTACAATTTATTTTCCTTCTCTATATTTTAGGTTTACTAATAGATTTTGAAGAAATCTGTCGGGTTTTTTTGCAAGTAGCATAATGTGAGCACTTTGAAGCATATGACTTTTCTCGTTAGTAAACATTTATTTCCAGCTGATTATGTGTATTCTCATTTATTACATTCCTATTAAGGGAACTGATCACTTTTACAGCATTGACATTTTAAAAAAAGGAAAATCGAGCCAATTTCCTAGCCTGTGCCGGACAGGGGCAATGCCCCTAAACTCGTTATGACACGTATTGCCCCTGACGGAGGGTTAAAGGGCAATGTGCACCTATGTAGCTCCAAACACAAAATCCCGCAGTTACTGAGACGTGTGACGTAACGTGACGGGGCCACGCAATCTGTGACGTCCGCAAAAGGGAACCGCCCCTAAACACAAACCAACCAATGACAGAACAGAACTCACGCCCCTTTGTTACGGCGCACGCACGGCTCTGTGACGTACTCAGTGGGAAGGAAGAGGAACCGGTGGCGCTTGGTGATCAGAGATGGTGGCCGTGATGATCCCGCAGGCCTGCTCGCAGTGTGACGCTGGGGAGAGAAGCTGAGCCCGGCGACTGCGATGGTCTTCACGGTGAGCAGACGGAACATCGTGCCCGCTTTATCGTGCGTGTCACTGCCTGGAAAGAGAGCAGAGCCTGACTGGCCGTGCACTGGCTCAGTCATGGCAGGCTGCTCACTGCGAGGTCTGCTCTCCAGGCGGCAAAGACCACAGTGAAAGCTGTCACCTCTCCCCAGCCACGGGGGTCCCGGACTCTGCATTCTATATCCCCCCTGTAGGGGGAGTGCCAGACATCACCGCTATGAGTGCAGGGCTGGCATCACCCGCTGCTGACTGTCCTGTACATGGGGCCATTGCCCTGACTGACAGCACCGCGTCCTCGACTGACTGACGGCACCGCGTCCTCGACTGACTGACGGCACCGCGTCCTCGACTGACTGACGGCACCGCGTCCTCTACTGACTGACTGACTGACGGCACCGCGTCCTCGACTGACTGACTGACGGCACCGCGTCCTCGACTGACTGACGGCACCGCGTCCTCGACTGACTGACTGACTGACGGCACCGCGTCCTCGACTGACTGACTGACTGACGGCACCGCGTCCTCGACTGACTGACTGACTGACGGCACCGCGTCCTCGACTGACTGACTGACGGCACCGCGTCCTCGACTGACTGACTGACGGCACCGCGTCCTCGACTGACTGACTGACGGCACCGCGTCCTCGACTGACTGACTGACGGCACCGCGTCCTCGACTGACTGACTGACGGCACCGCGTCCTCGACTGACTGACTGACGGCACCGCGTCCTCGACTGACTGACTGACAGCACCGCGTCCTCGACTGACTGACGGCACCGCGTCCTCGACTGACTGACGGCACCGCGTCCTCGACTGACTGACGGCACCGCGTCCTCGACTGACTGACGGCACCGCGTCCTCGACTGACTGACGGCACCGCGTCCTCTACTGACTGACGGCACCGCGTCCTCTACTGACTGACGGCACCGCGTCCTCTACTGACTGACGGCACCGCGTCCTCTACTGACTGACGGCACCGCGTCCTCTACTGACTGACGGCACCGCGTCCTCTACTGACTGACGGCACCGCGTCCTCTACTGACTGACTGACGGCACCGCGTCCTCTGACTGACGGCACCGCGTCCTCTACTGACTGACGGCACCGCGTCCCCTACTGACTGACTGACGGCACCGCGTCCTCTACTGACTGACGGCACCGCGTCCTCTACTGACTGACTGACGGCACCGCGTCCTCTACTGACTGACTGACGGCACCGCGTCCTCGACTGACTGACGGCACCGCGTCCTCGACTGACTGACGGCACCGCGTCCTCGACTGACTGACGGCACCGCGTCCTCGACGCCTTGGACTGACTGACTGACCTGTAAGCGGGGCCGTTGCCTTGCCTTGCCTTGCCCTGACTGACCGCACCGCGTACTCCGCTGACTGACCTGTGAGCGGGGCCGTTGCCTTGCCTTGCCTTGCCCTGACTGACCGCACCGCGTACTCCGCTGACTGACCTGTAAGCGGGGCCGTTGCCTTGCCCTGACAGACACAATCACGTACTCCGCTGACAGCCCCGTTACTCATCATTGTGGCATGTAGTGATGGCTGTAGTAGGCTCCTGCCTGGACATTACTGCCATCATTTATTTGACTGTGATTGACAGCGATTATTTCACTGCCTGACTGACCTTAGTCGGTGCGGATCCATGAGGTTTTGCACATACTGCGGACACTAGCCAGACCTACCTGTGGGGCGATTGAGTTCATAAGTTTGCAGTAACATATGAGGTATTACTGATAAACCCGTTCACAGTGGCCCCCGAGGTGGGTATGGGTTTTTGTCACATGTGGCAGCACATCGTGGGACTTTACCCTTAGGAACAGACTTGCATGTACCGAATTATAAAACTCGGCATCTTCTCTGAAGAATTACTGTAGTTGTTTTTCTTTATAAATTCACCAACACCTGATTATTTCATTGTCTGCGCTACATGTAAATAATTCCATTCTTTAAGGAAGAATTTGGAGCAGATCGGTTTCAAAATCCTCCAGAAATAAACCTTGTAAACCTAGCCATTCATTCTGTGCATCATGTAATCAGCTAGAACTAGTACCACGTCTGCCTTCTGTAATAACTTATCATCTCATACACTATTCTCATCAGTGACCAAATAGATTATCAGTTTACAGTCAGGAGTCTGAATGGTCATCATCTTTATTGTAGCTGGCTAACTGGAGCTGTGTAGCCATCATCATTACTATGATAGGAGTTTGTTTCTACCTTTTGGAAAAGGTTACATTAGACTCATTATGCAGCATGGTCTGGTGACTGAAATGGTGACCTCCATTAGATAACATGGTACTTCTCAGCCATAGTCATAAGATCACATAATTTAACTGAGGAGAAAATAGCCTTCATTTTATAGATTTTTAAGTATTCTGGGACCCTTGCCATTGGAATGGTCATGTCTGTGGAGCTGAAAGAAATGGCCAGAGTGCTGTACTCTAGTCTGTGAATGGAGAAGCAATGGGCATGCTCTTCCTTCTAACTCCTCCTCCCTGACATTGTGTAGTGAGAAGGAATGGTGGATTCCCCATCATCTCTAGATTGTTGGTAGTAGCTGTGCTGTGAGTGACTCCAAAAGCTGTAATCCGTACAGGTGGCTGAATATCTATGTCATACGTGTCAAACTCTGTCCTGTGGGCGAAATCTGGCCCTCGGGGTGATTTTATTTGGCCCGCGACACCAGAACCACCACCCCTATGTGGGGGCATTATTCTGTATGGAGGACTATGTGGGCCCCATTATACTGTATGGAGGACTATGTGGGGCCCATATTGTATACTGGTTGGCCTGCGATATTGTCCACATTTTTCATTTTGGCCCTCTGTGTGTTTGACGTCCCTGATCTATGTTGTAATGTACAGGATCTCCATAAATAGATGAAACATCACATTACTGATGGGAGACACGGTACAGTAATCTGAGTTCAGCTGCTGCACCTGGCAGAAGAATGTGGCTTGTGCCCCCCGCAGCGGTGCAGGGAGTTTCAGATTTGCATTTTCTTTCTCCCTTTTAAAAGAAATGTTGTACCTAGTAATGGAAAGTAAGACCGCCGGATTCAGAGACGACAGAGATTTAGGAAAACTGGTGCAATGGAATAATTGCTATAGCAACTAGTTTGCTTCCTTAATTATCATATGGGCTTCTGAGAAATTGAGAGAAAACAAGAACAAGAAAAATACCCAAATAACTGAAAGTAGATGTATAAATCGCACAGTGCAAAAATAATGATAAATAATAAAGGGTATTTAGTTAACATAATTTTGATCAAAATAATGTGAAAGCCATCCCGCCACTTCACGGCGACCCTTATGGGACAGTCCTAACTCTAATATTAAAAACCTTACCATTTGTCATTTCTGAGAAATTGAGTCTGATTGCTAAGATCAAGTGCGCAGGTTTTCAGAATTCGCCCTTTATGCCTATTCGGCAAAGATTTTTGTAAAATCAAAATTGTATCCAGTTATAATCATGGCTAAAGATCAACGAAGCCTTGAATAGGTGGCATATGTAAAGACTTTTCCTTAAGTTTGTAACACTGTATATTTTGCATGTACTGCAAATACACCAAGCGTATGGACAAAATAAATCCATAGGTTGTTACCAAGTTTGTTGTCTTGGCCTCAGGGCTGTGGAGTCGCAGTTGGTCTAAAATGGACCTATTCCTAAAATATATAATAAATTGGGTACAGTAGTACAATGCAGGATGTGCTGTAAATGTTTTCAGAAGAATTTGGGAAAGTTATGAAATGTCCTATAAATGTCTGTTCTGTTCCTGATGTAAGGGTCTCTGCTTAGGTGAGATGAATCTGTGCTGCACTTTATGTACACGCTCAGTAGTGAGGCCGTGCTGTGGAGACGGACATCAAGGGGGCGAAGGTTTGGCTTACTGACTCCACAGCCCTGCTTGGCATACGTTCAGTGGGTATATGGTGACTATACCTTTCAGTGCAAAGTGGCCCATTATGGGAAATAATCTAGCATGTTTTTATTGGCCACGTAAGCACCTGTATTGTATATATACTGGTGTAATATTACTGTGTTTTCATTTACTTTGTTTAATTTCAAATTCTTGTTTTTCTTCTGAAAGAACAATAAGATGCCGAATCTTGAGGCCCAAGTAACTAGCAGCTTGCTGCAATTTCCGGAGACCACAATAGAAGCTCTTCAGGAGGATGAAATTAACCTGGAATCTGTCTTGCGTGCAAAGTTTACCACAGGTAAGAAATATGTAACATCTAATAGAACGATGGTCTGTTTGCTCATTATTTTACCAAATGAATGGTAAAGGTTTTTTTTTCCAGTCTTCTTTAATCTTTTCTGATAAGTGATGATTGTTAGATTGGGGTAAAAGTAGGACTAAAGTGGAGTTCATACAAGCGTATCTTGTGGTCCGTATACGGGCTGCATCGCCTGACCTCGTGGCCGGCTTCCCAACCTTAGCTTACAGCCTCGGGTCTGAAGCGGTACGTTTTGGACCTTGTGCTTCATATACGGACTGTGAAATACAGTTGTGCGAGCCCTGCCTTACACCGATCTAACAATTATCCCCTATGCAGCTAACTCTCTGTTGTGGGGGCATATGCCTAGTGTTTCTTGTAAAAACTGATATCTTTAATCTGTTTTTACAAATATGAAGTTATAGGCTCAGAAAAGGTTGGCAATGCATGTGTGTAATTTATTTCTCTTTTCTGTAAAGGGAGAGCTGGGCTTGCTTGGCTCGCATGTGGACCCCAGCTTGAAGTTACCAATTCAGTAACGGGTGAAAGACTTTCTGCATACTGTTTTAGCACAGTGAGTGAAAGACCTCCCACTGTTGTCGCTGTCAAAGAGTTTTCATGGCAGAAGAAGACAGGACTTCTTGTGGGTCTGCTTGAAGCAGAAGGCAGTGTTCTTTGCTTGTATGATGTCGGCATTTCAAAAGTTGTTAAAGCAGTGGCGCTCCCTGGCTCGGTAAGCACTTCTAAACTTGATTGATTTGCCCGATCCTATTTGGGAAATATTATTATTGTTATCATTTATATATTTTCTTGTGCTTTCAGGTAACGGCTGTTGAACCCTTAGTGAATGATGGCGGAGCCAATGCAAGTACTCAGCATTTACACCAGAGTCTAAGATGGTTCTTTGGCGTAGCAGCTGTGGTTACAGATGTTGGGCATGTTCTTCTTATTGATCTATGCTTAGATGATATCTCTTGCAATCAAGATGAGTTGGAAGCATCAGGTATTTTTCTTAATAAATCAGGATTTTTAAAATGTATTTTAACAAAACTAAATCAAGTTGTGTTAAAGGGGTGACCACATTTTAGTAATTGATGGCATATTACTAGGATTTGTCAGCACACAATAAACACAAGGGGTCTGACCTCTAGAGCACCCAACAATCCTAGGAATAACATTTCCCTTCTGAACATTGGTGTGAGGCCACCTGCTGCGGCACTTCTTCATTCATGTGGATGGGGCTCTTTGCCTTTCCCAGCACAGTTCAGATATCACGACCACCATTGTGCAGAAAAAAAATTAAGAGCCCCAACTGCGCCCCCCCCCCCCCCCCAAATTGGTTTGGGGCCCCAGAGATCAAGTGATGGCATATCACATATCAGCATTATGCTATTTACTTGATTTGGAATTCCCTTTATGATTTCACAAAACAACATAATGCCATTAACCTCTTTAGTGCCTTTGCGATATACTGTCTGTATTCATTCCTCTTGGTTTTTAAGATGTCTGCTTGCTGTCCTTTATTAGTAATATTCATTGTTTGCTTCTGGTGGATAAACATTTTGCACTGGTCATGTGATGGGCACATAGCTACAGCGCTGTGTACACACGTGCTTCTCACTAAATTAGAATATCATCAAAAATTTTATTTCAGTTCTTCAATACAAAAAGTGAAACTCGTATATTATATAGAGTCATTACAAACAGTGATCTATTTCAAGTGTTTATTTCTGTCAATGTTGATGATTATGGCTTACAGCCAATGAAAACACAAGTCATTATTTCAGTAAATTAAAAAACACCTGCAAAGGCTTCCTAAGCATTTAAAAAGGTCCCTTAGTCTGTTTCAATAAGCTCCACAATCATGGGAAAGACTGCTGACTTGACAGATGTCCAGAAGGCAGTCATTGACACACTCCACAAGGAGGGTAAGCCACAAAAGGTCATTGCTAAGAAAGCTGGCTGTTCAGAGTGCTGTATCCAAGCATATTAATGGAAAGTTGAGCAGAAGGAAAAAGTGTGGCAGGAAAAGGTGCACAAGCAACCGGGATAAACGCAACCTTGAAATGATTAAGAAAAGGCCATTCAAAAATTAGGGGGAGATTCACATGGAGTGGACTGCTGCTGGAGTCATTGCTTCAAGAGCTGCCACCACACGGACGTATCCAGGACATGGGTTACAAGTGTCACATTCCTTGTGTCAAGCCACTTATGACCAATAGACAATGCCAGAAGCGTCTTACCTGGGCAAGGAGAAAAAGACCTGGACTGTTGCTCAGTGGTCGAAGGTGTTGTTTTCAGATGAAAGTAAATTTTGCATTTCATTTGGAAATCAAGGACCGAGAGTCTGGAGGAAAAGTGGAGAGGCCACAATCCAAGCTGCTTGAGGTCTAGTGTGAAGTTTCCACAATCAGTGATGGTTTGGGGAGCCATGTCATCTGCTGGTGTAGGTCCACTGTGTTTTATCAAGACTAAAGTCAGTGCAGCCATCTACCTGGAAATTTTAGAGCACTTCATGCTTCCCTCTACCTACAAGCTTTTTGGAGATGGAAATTTCATTCTCCAGCACACTGCCAAAAGTACCGATACGTGGTTTAAAAGCCATAGTATCACTGTGCTTGATTGGCCAGCAAACTTGCCTGACCTTAACCCCATAGAGAATTTATGGGGTATTGTCAAGAGGAAGATGACAGACACCAGACCCCACAATGCAGACGAGCTGAAGGCTGCTATCACAGCAACCTGGGCTTCCATAACCCCTCAGCAGTGCCACAGGCTGATCGCCTCCATGCCACGCTGCCGCATTGATGCAGTAATTGATGCAAAAGGAGCCCGACCAAGTATTGAGGGCATTTACTGAACATACATTTCAGTAGGCCAACATTTCGGATTTTATTTCATTTTTCAAGCTGTTATAAAGTATTCTAATATACTGAGATACTGACTTTTGCGTTTTCATTGGCTGTAAGTCATAATCATCAATATTAACAGAAATAAACACTTGAAATAGATCACTCTGTTTGTAATGACTCTATATAATGAGTTTCACTTTTTGTATTGAAGAACTGAAATAAATTAACTTCTTGATGATATTGTAATTTTGTGAGAAGCACCTGTAGTTATGAGCTATGCCCGTATGTGTCTTGTATTACCAAGACTGACTTTCACTAGGCAAATTAAAGGTTTCTATTCAATTACATCAAATGGAGGTATTGAAAACTGTAGAGAATTAATGTAGAAAGTCTATTAAAATATTGTATAACTTGTATTTAAAGAAACCGTAATATATTTAAGGGAAGAGCTAAATTGAATCTAGTGTAAAACAGTAAAGAGAGGCGAGGGATTTGCTGCAGTAGTATCTATCATTTACACATTATAGCACTTGCTCACTTAGTTTGGGAATTAGTCAGACATCAGCATAGAGAAGACCCAAAATGGATAGGACAGACTGCACTATGTAAAATGTGTCAAATATTCCTATTGTTTTTCTACCCTCCGCTCCTCCCTCCTGTCCTTATATTTGTTGCAGGATCTGTCTTTTGGTAGGACATAATGAGACTTGGTGTAAGGAGAAGCACAAATCAAGATGGTGCAGGGAGGTGGCGAGGGTGGACTTCGGTTTTGGTTCAGTTTGGGCATTTTAAAATGTCCAGAACAAAATGGGTATCTAGGAGCGGGCTTTACTCCAGTGTTCTTAATACGGACAGACCTTTTTCAGATTCCCAATTTTTATTCAAAACTCCTTTTAAATGGTCACTGATTCTATAACCAACGCTGAAATCAATACTACAAGCAAACCGCTCATCGCTTTTTGCATGTTTAACTTGCTGCCTCCTGATAAAGTGGCTGAAGAGCTGACTAAAATGTAGTTTTTTTTATTTTCCCTTTTAACAAACATTCTGCGGCTGTTGGTATTATTCCTCTGTACCTGGGATAGGTTGTGTTGGATGTAATGACATGACAGCGTAGCTCTTCTCCTAGGGGTTTTCCAGGGGGTTCCTGGCCCTTGTAATGACTGTAAATGCTGGAAGCGAGATCTGAGAGTGATGAGATTTTTTTTTCCAAAACTCGCCATTCCCTCTGAAAAAAAAAACCACAGCTAAAATGTGTTTTATATCACCTTACTGCTGGTTGTACTGCTGTATTATAGCCATGCTACTTTTCTCTGTGTTCTGCATAGGGGCAGGAGAGCAGGAGCCCCTCATGTCTGTATAGGAGACATCATAGCTAGTCTTTACTTAACTTAATCCACTGAAAATCCGAGAGGAAATGTAACAAATGTAGGAGACTTTTCATATAATAGCAAGAAAGTTTTGTTCCTCATGTACAAACACAACAGCTTATGTAATTACAGGCAAATAGACTTAAAGGGGTTGTCCACTACTGGGACAACCCCTTAAACGAAATGTTCAGCCCCCAATAAAAAAAAACCCTATATTCACATCCCGTGCCGGCTCCGTTCCAGCGGTGTCAGCACTCGCAGTCCCGGGTCTGTGATGCGGTGGAATGACCTGTGATGCCCGGCGCCCAATCAGTGCTGGCGTCAATCTCCGCCTTCGTACAAACTGAACATGAAGAAGATCCCAGATTTCTTCTTCATGTTTAGTTTGTCTGAAGGCCGGGACTCTGACGCCAGCACTGATTGGGCACCGGGCATCACAGGTCATTCCACCGCATCACAGACCCGGGACCGCGAGTGCTGACACCGCTGGAATGGAGCCGGCATGGGAGGCGAGTACAAGTTTGTTTTGTTTGTTTTTTTTATCAGGGCTGAACGTTTAGTTTTAAGAAGGTGTTAGTGACAACCCCTTTTAATGTTGAAATGCTTGTTTCTGTCAATTTATTTATAGACCTTGAAGTCATTAGTGGGATACCTGCAGAAATCCCTAAACTCCGAGAAGCGGCTAATCGAGAGAGACGACACATATGTCTTCAGCTGCTTGCACCTTCTGGAACCATGGTCACCACAGTCAGCTATATAGCTAGAACTAATCACCTGGCTGTAGGATTCTCTGATGGATACCTCTCTTTATGGAACATGAAAACTTTAAGACGAGAGTAAGTAAAGTTTTGTTTATTTTTCCATATTCAAATGCATTACTTCATTCTTAGATACATTTCAAGATTTTCCCTCACGTGGCTGTATTAAGCTTGTTTTATTAGGGAAAATTGGTATTTTTTTCTGGGCACACATTATTGTACATAGTAATTTAATATATAACTTTGATTAAAATGTGTGTATATAATGATTTTTTTCAAAACTACGGCATATACTCATGTATAAGCTGACTTTTTCAGCACATTTTTTTTTATGCTGAAAAAAAAAAAACCCCTCGGCTTATACTCGAGTATATACTTACATTCTGGCTGTGGGGTGGGAGAGGTTGCGGCGGAAGAGCGGTGCACAGGCAGTAGCCGGCTGCTGCAGCTACCATGTGTGCCTGCTGCTAAAGAAAATTAATATTCACTCTTCTCCACGCCCATGGGGGTGGAGAGGAGTGAATATTCATTTTCTTTAATAGCGCACACTGTCAGTCGCAGCCACTGGCTCCGTTATCCTCTGTGCACGCTATTGGAGCACACCGTATCGCTGAGCTGCTGCAGGAAGCAGACTGCTGCGACTGACACTGCGCTATTAAAGAAAATGAATATTCACTCCTCTCCACGTCCATAGTCCCGGCGTGGAGAGAAGTGAATATCCCAGCAGCTCACCTCAGCGTCTGAGGGCGCATGGCAGTGGCGTCATGCGCTGATCAGCTGCTGGAAGAACAGGACGCAGCACTGGAGCAGAGGGAAGGTGAGTAGAAGTGTTTTATTTTTTTCATGTGTGCATTGATGGGGGGCCATGCATACCAGGATTGGGGATGAGGATGCTATGCACACCAGGATGGGTAAATTTACCAGTAGCTGCTGCATTTCCCACCCTAGGCTTATACCCAAGTCAATACATTTTCCCAGTTTTTTGTGGTAAAATTCAAGTGCTTATATTCGGGTCAGCTTATACTAGAGTATGTGTGTGTGTATATATATGTATATATATATATATATATATATATATATATATATATATATATATATATATATATATATATATATATATATATATATATATATATATATATATATATATATATATATATATATATATATATATATATATATATATATATATATATTTATTCTGTCCAAGTTGCATTGAAAGCCAATGGGAGGTGGGAAATGCTTAACCCCTTTACCCCTGAAGGTTGTTTGAACGTTAATCACCAGACCAATGTTTACAACTCTGACCAGTCTCCCTTTCATGCAATAACTCTGGAACGCTTCAACGGATCCCACTGATTCTGAGATTTGTTTTTTTCATGACATATTGCAATTTGTGATAGTGGTTACATTTATTTGATGTGATTTACGTTTATTTGTGAAAAAATTCGAAATTTGGTGATAACTTAGAAAATTTTGCAATTTTCAAACTTTGAATTTTCATGCCCTTAAATCAGAGAGATATGTCACACAAAATAGTTAATACATAACATTTCCCACATGTCTACTTTACATCCGCACAATTTTAAAACCAACATTTTTCTTTGTTAGAAGGGTTAAAAGTTGACCAGTGTTTTCTCATTTTTACAACAAAATTTACAAAACTATTTGTTTAGGGACCACATCACATTTGAAGTGACTTTGAGGGGCCTTTATGACAGAAAATGCCCAAAAGTGACACCATTCTAAACATTGTACCCCTCAAGGTGCTCAAAACCTCATTCAATACATTTATTAACCCTTCAGGTGCTTCACAGGAATTTTTGGAATGTGGAAGAAAACACTGAACATTTTAACTTTTTTTTTTACAAAAATTCTACTTTAGACCCATTTTTTTTTTTCATTTTTGCAAGCATAACAGGATAAAATGGATCCCAAAGTTTGTTGTGCACTTTCTCCTGAGCACGCAGATACCCCAAATGTGAGGGAAAACCACTGTTTAGGGGCATGGCGGGGCTCGGAAGGGAAGGGGCCCTGACTTGGCTATTTGAATGTAAAATTTTATTTTTACACCAGGACACACCGGAAGCAGAATACTACTGTCAACATTGTTCCTTGCTCGTGCTGATGCATCAGCATGGGATAATGATGAGGGCAGCATTTATCACCCAGCGCTTGGGAACAGCGTTAACTTTACCACTGATTCCCAGGTGCCAGTTCGTGTGCTCCTGATGCGGCACACAGTTGCCACACGTATGTCACACAGGTACACACGGACACGGTTATCTCCGGTACCAGTAGTTCCTTTACCGGAAATATCAAGACGCGTGAAACCGGCCTTACTCTGGACTCAGTCTGGCCTCTGTTTAGCTGTGTCCTGTTTTTCAGTGGTTCACAAAACTGTGTCCGACGGCACTTTTATGCACGCCTAATAAAAAGACTGACAATGTTGGATCACAGGCCAGACGGCGTCCACGGTGCCTCCATCTGCCTCATTACAGGGAATCTTCTGCTGGGGGTTCCTTCTGAATCACATACTTACAAGGAAGCCCTAGCGTAAGCGCTCAACACAGAGCGCAGGATAAATGTGAGCCGAGCCATACTGCGATCTTTGGGAGGCAGAATGAACAAAGCAGCAGATGAAGAATTGTTTTTATTTTTTTACGCCGTTCCTCATGCGGTGTGAGTGATTAGATCGGGTTTTTATGTTTGGTAGCTGTCACACACTAAAAAACATTTTTGTGTTTTTGCATCTCTATATTTTGAGAGCTATAAGTTTTCCATATTTTAGCCGACAGTCATGTGATGGCTTGTTTTTCGCGGGACAAGTTGACGTTTTTTGATCGCCTTCTATTTCGATTTTTGGGAGGCAACGTAAACGCTTGAAAAACGTATCGTGGGCACACAGCCTAAGAAATGTTCCTTTTGGCCTTCCCAAAGTCAGCCCTCACAGTATAGAGGAAAGGGAATATCTGGGCGCTGGAGCTATCCTAAAAGCGGCAAGGGCCGCAACATCCTTGTACCCCAGCAACAACACCAGCAGCAGGACAGGCAATGACTTGGTCTGTGTAGGGGGGGCGTCTCTCGAATTTCTTTCCCCAGTGGCGGGCAATATCTTCCTGCCAGTGGATCCTCAATACCATCGAGGAGGGTCTTCTACTGGAATTCGAGAGTCACCCCCTCAGATCCTGAGGGTCACGTCCCTTCCTTCTCGGGGGGGGGGGCTCAGGAACTCCTATCGGTCGCCCTAAAAAACCTTCTGGATTCGGGAGTGGTGTCCCTGGTCCCCCCCTGGCCTGGAGGGGACGGGTCACTACTCAAAAATATTCCTAATACGGAAACAATCAGGGACCCCACGCATCATAATCAACCTGAAGTCCCTAAACCATCACATCAAATACAGTCGATTCAAGATGGAGTCTATAAAATCAACTATTCCCCTAATAAGGAAAGACTTCATCATGGCGACCATAGATTTAAAAGATGCATACTACCATGTGCCGATTCATCCGTCCCACAGGAAGTTCCTGCGGTTTGCAGTACTCAGGGACAACATAACAGTTCATTACCAGTACAATGTACTGCACTTCGGCATCTCTTCAGCACTCGGGGTGTTTACGAAGATTATGGCAGAAGTCATTGCACTCATCCAGAAACGGGGCGTCTGCATAATTCCATACTTGGACGACATGTTAATTGTCGCTCCTTCAGTAGCAACTCTCAATCTTCACGTCTCTATAACTTTAAAAACCCATCGGACATTAGGTTGGGTTCCAAGCCTAAAAAAAAGTCGGAACTCCTCCCTTCATTAAGGAGGAAGTTCCTTGGTGTCTTACTGGACTCCAACAAACAGATGTCCTTTCTACCATTGGAGCATCAGACAGCTCTCAGATCCAAAATCTCAAATTTCAGACACCAAGAGAATCCAACGTTGAGAGCGACAATGTCTGTATTGGGGTCTATGACAGCCTGTATCCAGTCGATGTTGTGGGCCCAGGCACACTCAAGCCCCCTCCAGGATCATATCCTAAGATCCTGGAACAGACAAAGGGACTCACTAAACAAACGGTTCAGGACCTCTGGTCGGGTAAAAGCTTCTCTTGGTGGGGAGCTATGGTGGCCCAGATTCCCTTTCAATGCAGATGGAGTCCCGAGATCAATGCCAGATCTTCCAACTTCAGTGAGCTAATGGCGGTAGAAAAAACGCTCAGAGCGACAGTCAACCTAGTCCAGGGTTCTCACATCAAGATTCTCTCGGACAACGTGACTACAGTTGCCTTCCTTCGTTATCATGGAGCTACGAAGGTACACAGCCTAAAACAGATTGCAGGCCGAATATTTTTGTGGGCAGAACAACATCTATCACTGTCAGCAGTCCACCTGAAAGGCTCAAACAATGTTCAAGCAGACTTTCTAAGGAGGAAAGATATCCAGCCAGGAGAATGGAGCTTGAATCCTCAGATTTTCCAGTCGCTGGTAGCAAAATCGGGTCTCCCCGAGGTAGATCTCTTTGCCAGTCGGTTAAATGCAAAACTTCCCCTCTTCTTTTCATTGGACAGACGAGACCATGCCATGAATTTGGACGCACTAGCCCATCCCTGGCATTTCAAGCTGGTCTATGCTTTTCCTCCAATACCGCTGATGGCAAGAACCATCCAGAAAGTCAGGTTAGAGAGAGTGGCAACAATTCTGGTGGCCCCTCTGTGGCCCAAAAGGCCTTGGTTTAGGGCCATCACAGAACTCTGCCTAGAGGGTCCGGTGATACTACCTCAGGTCAACAACCTTCTCTCTCAAGGGCCCCTGTTCCATCCCAATCCTCAGTGGCTAAACCTGGCAGCCTGGTTACTGAAGCCGAGATCTTAAGATCCAAAGGTCTCTCGGAAGAAGTTATAAATACTCTTCAACAGAGTAGGAAGCCAGTAACCAATGCGATATACGGCAAAATATGGAAAAAATTCCTATCATGGTACGCCCCGGTTATTCCTGATACCTCACATCCCAACATTGCTCAGATCCTTGATTTTCTACAGAGTGGATTGGAGTTGGGTCTCAAACCCAGCACTCTTAAGGTGCAGATTTCAGCCCTAAGTTCCATATTCGACCAAGATTTGGCCTCTCATAGGTGTATCAAGAGATTCATAACTTCAGCACTCAGACTTCACCCAATAATTCAGTCTCAGGTCCCACCCTGGGATCTCAATGTGGTACTCAAGGGTTTAACCCTCTCTCCCTTTGTGCCTCTCTCCTCTAGCACAATGCTGACTCTCTCTCATAAGACTGCCTTCTTAGTAGCCATCACTTCAGCACAGAGAGTGGAGAACTACAGGCCCTTTCTATCAGAGAACCTTACATTATCGTGACAGAGGATAGGATTACGCTTCACCTGGACCCTTCCTTTCTCCCAAAGGTAGTTTCGGATTTCAATCGTTCCCAGGAAATCATCCTTCCCTTCGGATTGGAAGGATTCTGGCAGAAGGAGGAAGCAGAGTTCCACCTCCTAAATGTCTGCAGAGCTGTCCTTTATTATCTTCAACAAACTGAGTCTTGGAGATTGGAGGGGAACCTATTTGTACAGCACTGGGGCAGAACAGAGGAAGGAAGGCGGCTAAATCCACTATAGCAAACTGGAGAAGATGACGTTTTCAGCGGTACCATATTTTTTGCATTTGTCTTTTTGATTGCGTTTTATTCCACTTTTTGTTTGGCGGTATAATGATAAAGCACTGTTTTTTGCTTCATTATTTATTTTTTTACGGCGTTTACTAAAGAGGTTTACTAGTGGGACAGTTTTATAGGTCAGGTAATTACGGACGCAGCGATACCAAATGTGGACTTTATTGTTTTTTTTTTTGTTTTTTTTATATTTTTTTCCTATAATATTTATTTATAGAATAAATCATATATTTATTAATATACCTCTTAACTGTCAGTGCTGCAGACACAAGTTATTTTGATCATGCACTGCGCATGATAAAACTAACTTGTTGGTGGAGTCACCGTGGCAACGATCTACAAAACACTAGGAGGCACAGCTATATACAAGAGGGGTGCTAAAGGCAGCCTGTGTAACACATATTGTGGAAAGAAGGAGAAAGAGCCGAGCACTCAAATATTTATATTACAAAAATATATAACATTTTATTGCAGAAGTTTGACAAAAAGACATTAGACCACACAAAAAAACATTACAAGCATTTAAAAATGGAAAGCAAAACCATGTGAGGGCGTAATATCCCACACATGCACCAACAGGTTAACTAGAATAGAAAAATCAGTCATCATTCAAGACCTGTGTCATACTGACCATAAAGAAAGTCATAAATAGCCCAAGATAGAAAAGTACATGATCATAAGGTTCAATAGTGAATGACTATAAAGTGCAGTAGTATATAGAATATTGATACAATACAAGGTGCATAAATAGGATTAATCAAGAATCTATTCTAGTTAACCTGTTGGTGCATGTGTGGGATATTACGCCCTCACATGGTTTTGCTTTCCTTTTTTAAATGCTTTTAATGTATTTTTGTGTGGTCTAATGTCTTTTTGTCAAACTTCTGTTCAATAAAATGTTATATATTTTTGTAATACAAATATTTGGGTGCTTGGCTCTTTGTACCTGTGGCTCTTTCTCCTTCTTTCCACACCATGGCAACGATCGGGACTCCGCAATGATGTCACTGGGTCTCCGATTCAAGAGCAGAGCGGCATTTGTTTTTCTGCTCGCTCGCTAAATGCTGCGATCGCAGCATTTAAGGGGTTAAAGTGCTGGGAGCGGTGCGGACACTGCTCCTGGCTCTGGGTTCCAGGTATCAGCTGGCACCCGCCGGCAACCGCGGCTGCACAACTTGTGTGTGGGCGCGATCGCCGAGAAGTAATAATACTTACCTGGTCCATAAGGTCCATGGCACAGGGACGTATTATTACGCACAATGTTACAAAGGGGTTAAAAAATCTGAACATTTTAATGATTTTGAGAATTTGGAAAAACCAGAATGAGCACTGCAGGCGCTATGTAGAGCACTTTGATATTTTGCTACAGACTCAATCAAACATCTGACCACAATGATTAAAGCGAACCTGTCAGCAGGATTTAGCCCTTTAAATTAAAGGCATGGCGATAATAGCACTGTGGTGCTGATTACTGATACCTGATGTGAAGGGATCCGCTCAGTGGCTGTTGAATACTCACCTTTATGACGTTTTCAGAAAATGACGTCTTGTGTGCGTCAGAGGCGCTGCATATGCAGTGATGGCTGCGTTGTGGAATTTTATAAAGTATGCGGGTCCCTGAATAATCTGTTACCTGCTCCAGAAATAGAGGAGTCTGGTGTGGAGGAGTGGAGAACCAGAAGAAGACCCAGCCCCCACGCCCTGTCCTGAAGCACAAGACACCATTTTATGAAAACTTTATAAGATGAGTAATCAGCAGCTACTGAGCGCATCCCTTCACACCAGGTATCATATTAATCAGCATCACCGTGCTATTATGGCCATGCCTTTAGTTTATAGGACTAAAATCTGCTGGCAGGTTCTCTTTAGGCTGTGTGCCCACGTAGCATTTTTCAAGCGTTTTTGATGCGGAATTTCCGCAGCGGAAACGCTTGTAAAACGCTTGGTAACACGCACCCCATGGTCCCCAATGGGATTCCGCAAGTTCTATGCACATGTTGCGGATTTTTCCGCAGCGTTTATGCTGCGTTCAAAAATCCGCAGCATGTCATTTAATTTTGCGTTTCCGCAAGCAGAATTGCCTTTGTTCAATGCATAAAAAATGCAAGGCAATTCCGCATGTGGAAAACGCGCGAAAAAAGCGCGATAAACGCGTGCGGAATTCCGCATGCGTTTTTCCGGGAGAGGACTTGCATTTATGCAGCAGAAATTTTCTGCTTCATAAATGCAACGTGGGCACATAGCCTTAACCTGTGTGAAACGTGCTTGCCGGCGCTTAGTGTGGTGGGCTGCATCATGTTTGTACAGGCTGGATATCCAGAAGCCGTGATGTGTTATTATAGCAACTCTGCATGCAGTTACAATTATGATTTATCCCAGATGATATGTCGCTTTGTGTAGGACATTTTAATGAGTTAATGTGTGTGTATATATATATTTTCAGATACCATGTTCAAATTGAAGGGGGCAGAGTTCCTGTTTTCTCCGTCACTTTTCAAGAACCTGAGAATGACCCCCGAAACTGCTGTTACCTTTGGGCTGTCCAAACGAGTCAAAGGTAATTGTTAAAATCCAATTACTAACATTGCATCCTTTCCCCAAATTATTTTACATTTCAAAATTAAGAGTTCTGTATTTTGTCATTTCTTTAGCTCTCCAGTTATGTTCTCATCATAACCTTTTAATCTTTTCTACTATAGTGGTAGAGATTTAAGCTTTCATTTGCTGCAGTTGGCTTTTGGGGACAGAAAACGTTTACCATCAGGACAAATTATGTATGAGGTAAGATGTCTGTATATTTTTATTCTGTATGGTTTGTAATGTAAAGGGGGCATTCTCAAGTTGTCTGTAGAGCACCTCACAGCTCTGAACCCTCCTTACTTCCTTGGTGAGTGCTCCTCCTCGAGTGACACTTCTGGTCAGGAGCTTTGTTTTATTACAACATTCACACTGTCATTGTTTGTTCTGTTACCACTTTATTTACATTATGGATGTATACACATTTGACTGCTTTAGGATCTTCACCCACCTCCAGCTGGTGGTCACTGTTCACTTTCCTCTACATCTCTCCTGTGTCCCTTGCTGTCTTTGGTTATGTTTAAGTCCTTGCATATATTGTGTAGGGATTCATGCTCAGCAGTAGACGGCTTTTACACAGGCACTGGATTTTATTTTTTAAAGAAAACAAAACCATAAACACAAAATCCCTAGCCTTGTCCAGGCACTAACTGAACAAAATAGACCTTGGCTACTCATACACGACTCAGCTAGTCCAAGTTTGGTCAAACAAAACTGCTATTGCCAAATCAACTTCTCATATTTGCAGTTTGGCGCACATGACCTGTGCAGTCTCTTCTCAGAGTGGAATTCTGGCTTGTCTCTCGCTAACATCTCCAACACAACCCACTCTGCTTAGTCTTCCCCAGCTGACTGACTAAGGTGAACACCTAGCCTGGTTATATGCAGAGAAATCCAGGTGCACTTAATCAGAATCTGTAGGGCTAGGTTTTAACCCTTTGCACCATCTGCCAAAACAGAGCCTATAGGGCTTCAAATTGATTCAAATGTGAGGCTTGATGAGCTGCCACTAGATTCACACTGCCTGAATTACAGACGTCATGAAACATCGTGGTTGTACGATTACAGCCGTGTACAGTTTTTTCACTGGAACCCCGCAGCATTTCAGAGAAAAATTTGTTTGAAAAGCCAGCCATGGGCTATAGAAATAGACCTGACAAATCCGGCATGGTCCTTGGCTCACTTGTTCCTGCCCGGTCCAGTTGATTGATTTTGACAGGTCTCCTCCTATGTACACACACATGGTACAGACCTGTCAACCACCTGGAGTGGGGCAGGGAGAGGCTAGACTAGGTATATCTATTCCTATAATATAAATCTATCTATCTATATGTCAATTATTCTTTCTTTCTTTATTTTTTTTTACAGAACTTGGAATACTGTGAGGAAAGGTATAACCTGGATCTTTCAGCGAATACCCTATTTTTAAGAGGTCAAACAAACAGCATGAAGTTACTGGGCTGTCAGACTATAGAAAAATTCCGTGCTCATAGCGAAAGAGAAGACGGTCTCCATGATGGTTTGTTTTTCTGTTTTTTTTTCTTTCATGTCTTTTATTATGTTTGCAAGGCATATACAGAAACTGATCTGAAATTTGTAAATTTCCCCCAAAATGACTATGTAGAGTACAACAAAGTCTTATCTCATACATCATTGTTAATCAGAAGCAGACTAGATTAAGTTTCTTCAAATTTAAAAAATTTGGACCATCCTGGTCTGTCTGTACACGCTATTGTATACGATCACTTTCAAAAATTGGAAAATCCCTTTAACCCCTTAATTTTGGTGTCTTTAGGACAAATATATATTTTTTTCCTCCCATTTTTTGAAGATATAGCTGAATGAGGGCCTGTCTTTTGTGGAATGAATTGTATTTATAGGTGGAAATAGAAAAAATTACAAATGTATGTATATATGTGTATGTATGTGTGTATATAAAACAGACATATATACAGTCATGGCCAAAAGTATTGAGAATGAGACAAATAGTAATTTTTCCAAAGTTTACTGCTTCATTTTTTGTAATGGCAATTTGCATATACTCCTGAATGTCAAAGAGTGATCAGCTTAACAGCAATTACTGTACTTGTAAAGTCAATATTTGCCCAGAAAATGAACTTTAACCCCCAAAACACATTTCAACATCATTGCAGTCCTGCCTTAAAAGGAGCAGCTAACATCGTTTTAGTGACTGATCCATTAACACAGGTGTGGGTGTTAATGAGGACAGGGCTGGCGATCAATCAGTCATGATTAAGTAAAAATGACATCACTGGACACTTTAAAAGGAGGCTGGTTCTTGGTATCATTGTTTCTCTTCAGTTAACCATGGTTATCTCTAAAGAAACACGTGCAGCCATCATTGCACTGCACAAAAATGGCCTAACAGGGAAGAGTATCGCAGCTACAAAGATTGCACCTCAGTCAACAATCTATCGCATCATCAAGATCTTCATGGAGAGAGCTTCCATTGTTGTCAAAATGGCTCCAGGGCGCCCAAGAAAGACCAGCAAGCGCCAGGACCGTATCTTAAAACTGTTTCAGCTGCGGGATCGGACTACCAGTAGTGCCGAGCTTGCTCAGGAATGGCAGCAGGCTGGTGTGAGTGCTTCTGCACGCACTGTGAGGCGGAGACTCTTTGAGCAAGGGCTGGTTTCAAGGAGGGCAGCAAAGAAGCCACTTCTCTCCAGAAAAAACATCAGGGACCGACTGATATTCTGCAAAAGGTACAGGGAGTGGACTGCTGGAGACTGGGGCAAAGTCATTTTCTCTGATGAATCCTGTTTTCAATTGTTTGGGACATCTGGAAAACAGCTTATTCAGAGAAGAAGAGGTGAGCGCTACCACCAGTCTTGTCTCATGCCAACTGTAAAGCATCCTGAAACCATTCATGTGTGGGGTTGCTTCTCAGCCAAGGGAATCGGCTCACTCACAGTCTTGCCTAAAAACACAGCCATGAATAAAGAATGGTACCAGAATGTCCTCCAAGAGCAACTTCTCCCAACCATCCAAGAGCAGTTTGGCGCCCAACAATGCCTTTTCCAGCATGATGGAGCACCTTGCCATAAAGCAAAGGTGATAACTAAATGGCTCATGGAACAAAACATAGAGATTTTGGGTCCATGGCCTGGAAACTCCCCAGATCTTAATCCCATTGAGAACTTGTGGTCAATCATTAAGAGACGGGTGGACAAACAAAAACCAACAAATTCTGGCAAAATGCAAGCATTGATTATGCAAGAATGGACTGCTATCAGTCAGGATTTGGTCCAAAAGTTGATTGAGAGCATGCCAGGGAGAATTATAGAGGTCTTGAAGAAGAAGGGGCAACACTGCAAATATTGACTTGCTGCATTAACTCATTCTAACTGTCAATATAACCAATTGGTACTCATAATATGATTGCAATTATATTTCTGTATGTGATATAAACATCAGACAAACACTAATAAAAACCAGAGGCCAGCAGATCATGTGAAAATATAATTTTGGTGTCATTCTCAAAACTTTTGGCCATGACTGTACATACACTTTGCATTGTTCACCATGCAGCTTCGCATAAATGTTGATATCATTATAGTAATCAGAGATACGGAATGTTTTTCAAAGGATATATATATTTTTTACACTACAATATTAGTACCCTAAGGGAACTTGAACATAAAATCTCATCATCATATTGTTAACGCACATCGCTACAGTGGATTACCTAATTTATCCCCGTCAACCTATCAAACCCCGACTCTGGCAGTATCTGTTAAACTGTACTGTATGGCAGACCAAAAGGCCATTTTCGGGCTCTTGGTTGCCATAGTCCATTGGCACCGCTGCACACATTAGAGGTGCTGATGATGGTCTGACAAAGGGAGCGCTCTTTTTATTGGTCAGATTCTTTGTGTGCTGTTGTCACTATCTGCATATCAGATTGAACTGCTAAACCTGGTGAGAACACATCAGAATCCTGGCTGTGTATATCAATTGAGCTCCTGCTGCACCGATGCTGAGGCTGTACCGTACAGATCCCTCAAGCAGTGCACAAAGTGACCTGATCATGACGGTTTTATACATCAGTTTGCATTAAGGAGAGAATGTTTTCAATCCCCAGAAGTACTTTTATCTACATAATTGAATCTACAGTTAGGTCCATATATATTTGGACAGAGACAACATTTTTCTAATTTTGGTTCTAGACATTACCACAATGAATTTTAAACAAAACAATTCAGATGCAGTTGAAGTTCAGACTTTCAGCTTTCATTTGAGGGTATCCACATTAAAATTGGATGAAGGGTTTAGGAGTTTCAGCTCCTTAACATGTGCCACCCTGTTTTTAAAGGGACCAAAAGTAATTGGACAATTGACTCCAAGGCTATTTCATGGACAGGTGTGGGCAATTCCTTCGTTATGTCATTCTCAATTAAGCAGATAAAAGGCCTGGAGTTGATTTGAGGTGTGGTGCTTGCATTTGGAAGGTTTTGCTGTGAAGTAAACATGCGGTCAAAGGAGCTCTCCATGCAGGTGAAACAAGCCATCCTTAAGCTGCAAATACAGAAAAAACCCATCTGAGAAATTGCTACAATATTGGGAGTGGCAAAATCTACAGTTGGTACATCCTGAGAAAGAAGAAAAAGCACTGGTGAACTCATCAATGCAAAAAGACCTGGGCGCCCACGGAAGACAACAGTGGTGGATGATCGCAGAATAATCTCCATGGTGAAGAGAAACCCCTTCACAACAGCCAACCAAGTGAACAACACTCTCCAGGAGGTAGGCGTATCAATATCCAAATCTACCATAAAGAGAAGACTGCCTGAAAGTAAATACAGAGGGTTTACTGCACGGTACAAGCCACTCATAAGCATCAAGAATAAAAAGGCTAGACTGGACTTTGCTGAAAAAACATCTAAAAAAGCCAGCACAGTTCTGGAAGAACATTCTTTCGACAGATGAAACCAAGATCAACCTCTACCAGAATGATGGAAAGAGAAAAGTATGGCGAAGGCGTGGTACAGCTCATGATCCAAAGCATACCACATCATCTGTAAAACACGGCGGAGGCAGTGTGATGGCTTGGGCATGCATGGCTGCCAGTGGCACTGGGTCACTAGTGTTTATTGATGATGTGACACAGGACAGAAGTAGCCGAATGAATTCTGATGTATTCAGAGCCCTACTGTGTGCTCAGATCCAGCCAAATGCAGCCAAACTGATTAGTCGTCGTTTCATACTACAGATGGACAATGACCCAAAACATAAAGCCAATGTAACCCAGGAGTTTATTAAAGCAAAGAAGTGGAATATTCTTGAATGGCCAAGTCAGTCACCTGAACTCAACCCAATTGAACATGCATTTCACTTGTTAAAGACTAAACTTCAGACAGAAAGGCCCACAAACAAACAGCAACTGAAAACCACCGCAGTGAAGGCCTGGCAGAGCATCAAAAAGGAGGAAACACAGCGTCTGGTGATGTCCATGAGTTCAAGACTTCAGGCAGTCATTGCCAGCAAAGGGTTTTCAACCAAGTACTAGAAATGAACATTTTATTTACAATTATTTAATCTGTCCAATTACTTTTGGTTCCTTTAAAAACAGGGTGGCACATGTTAAGGAGCTGAAACTCCTAAACCCTTCATCCAATTTTAATGTGGACACCCTCAAATGAAAGCTGAAAGTCTGAACTTCAACTGCATCGAAATTGTTTTGTTTAAAATTCATTGTGGTAATGTCTAGAACCAAAATTAGAAAAATGTTCTCTCTGTCCAAATATATATGGACCTAACTGTATGTAACTATATTCCGCAAAAGCATGAAAAAAAAATCTAAATGTTTAAACCTTTTCTGCTGTTTAGTAGATTTCAGAGCACTAGATGCTGTGCATTAGATGAAATTAAAGGGGGTGACCACTGCTGGACAACCTCTTAAAGGGAAACTGTCACCCCCTGGGAGTTTTCAGACCTCTAATATGGGCATACAGGTGATAGAAATGTAAATCTATACATACCTGTATGCCTCATATTAGAGGTCTGGTTGGTTTGAAATGTCTTTTTATTCAATCTGTTTACTGATGCTTGGGGGACGGGAAGAAATCCCCGCCTACTTTATGAATTACAATGTCCCCCACACCCACTCCCTTGCCCTGTGACATGCAGTCTCGTCTTCCAAGTTCCGCACATGCTCACATCACCTTTAACACAAGGCGCACTTTTTTTTTCTCCCAGCTATGTGACTCCCTGGCGTCTGCTCACAAGATCACTGCTGGAAACATAACCGGGAGAAAAAAGTGTGACTCGTGCTAAAGGGAATCTGTCACCCCCCGGGTGATATCAGACCACTACTATGGCCATACAGGTTATAGAAAAGTAAGGCTATGTGCCCACGATGCAGAAATGCATGCGGATTTTACATGCGTTTTTCCCGCCAGGTAGAAGAGTTTGTCAAGCGTTTTTGCATGCATTTCTACATGCGGGTTATCAAGCGCTTTTCCAAGCGATTTTAGCATCATTTGTAAAAGTGCTTGACAACTTGGTCACACTATATATATCCATGCAACCGGCATGAATTTATATAGTGTGACCAAGTAATAGTTAAAAAAGAAAATAAAAAATAATAAAAATAAAATAAGAATGGTGAAAAGTAAAAAATAAAGATTGTACTTGCCTTCTGATGGCCCGTGGTCTTCTTCTCTGATGTGTCCAGTTTCCCCTGTGTCTCGTGGTGGTGTGAAGGACCTGCGATGACTTCATTGAGTCATGTGACAGGTCACGCGACCGCCGACGTCAGTGGTCGCGTGACCTGTCTCATGACTCAATGACGTCATGTCAGGTCCTCACACCACCGCGAGCCGCCCAACACACCGCACACATCGCTGAGGAGACCGAGGGACATCAGAAGGTAAGTATAATTTTTATTTTTTTATTTTAAATTCTTTTTTACAGGTACCGTGGCTTTTTTTTTACAGGAACCATTTTACAACTACGCTGCGTGTCCGCAAAATTAATGGACATGCTGCGTATTTTTCCGCAATGATAATCCGCAGCGGAAATTTCCGCACAGCACATGCGGATTATCATTGGGGACCATGGGGCACATATTACCAAGCGTTTTTTAAGCGTTTTCGCTGCGGATATTCCACGGCAAAAACTCTTGAAAAACGCATAGTGGGCACGCAGCCTTAATCTATATATACCTGTAGGGCCCATAGCAAAGGTCTGATTGCAGAGAAAAGCACTTTAATTAATTATTTTTTCCACAGGCTTGAAGCAAACCTCGCTTATGTGCTTATTATTCCCCTAAATCCCCGCCTCTCTGCTTAATTAGCATACCCCTCCCTACACGTCACAGGGCCCTGTTACAGAACCTGTGTAGTGCACTGTGCTTCCTGACTTCCGGGCACGCACAGAGGGCCGCTCACATAGAGCGCGCTTTGCTTCATCCCGGCCCCGTCTGCCTTTGCACTTCGCCGCAGGGTTCTATTGCGCAGGTGCTGGGAGTCACTGTCACTTTCTGGCGCCTGCGCAATAGAAACCTGCGGCGCAGAGCACAGGTAGACGGGGCCGGGATGAAGCAAAGCGTGCTCTATGTGAGCGGCGCTTTGAGAATGCCCGGAAGTCAGGAAGCACAGTGCACGTCACAGGGTCTGTCACAGGGCCCTGTGACGTGCAGGGGAGGGGGGATATGATAATTAAGCACACAGGCGGGGATTGCTAGGCGTCTCCCGGACACCAAGCCTGTGGAAAAAATAATTGATTAAAGTCCTTTATGCCCATAGTAGAGGTCTGATATCGCCCAGGGGGGTGACACATTCCCTTTAAAGGTGAGGTGAGCGTGCGCAGGACCTGGAAGATGAGACTGCACGTCACATGCAGGGGAGTGGGGTTGGGTAACATTTTAATTCACAAAGTAGGCGGGGATTTCTTCACCCCAAGCATCAGTATACGGTTTGAATAAAAAGACATTTTAAATCAACTAGACCTCTACTCTGGGCCATAGCGGTAGGTATACATTTACATTTCTATCACCTGAGGTCAGATAAGTGCCAGGGGGTGACAGATTCCCTTTAATAATGGACCAAGTTGCTATCTAAATTAATAATGGTGACAAAAAGCAATATGATGTTGCTCTTCTGTTTTTAGCCTTCTGTTCCCCGCTTGTCTCTTAACATACAAATATCCCATAATTGCTGCCGTGGTCATGTGACATTTGTTCATGCCAGGAGATGGGCAGAGTACACAGGGCTGAGGGCAGAGGTGCAACGCCGACAGATTGGTAAATCCAACATGGTGTTCATTTAGCTGTATCTCTGTGGCGATAAGTTACAGACCTAGCATCAAGGGCAAACAAATGTTGCGCTTGTTATACGGCCCATGTAGCACAACATACCTTTTGAAGAAAGAAAACCCTGCTTCTTGTATGAGAGCTGTATGTGTACATCAATTGGTAGGAGCACAAATAATAGTTACAAGCTCACTTGGGAATGGCGAGTGTTTTTTTACATGATGATAATCAGATTGTTAGATAATCCGGGCTGTGGAGTCGGTAAGCTAAACCTCCGACTCCACAGCACGGCCTCACTACGGAGCGTGTACATAAAGTGCAGCACAGATTCATCTCACCTAAAAGCAGAGATCCTTAGATCAGGAACAGAACAGACCTTTATAGGACATTTCACAACTTTCCCAAATTCTTATGAAAACATTTACAGCACATCCTGCATTATACTACTGTACCCAATTTATTATATATTTTCAGAGTCGGTCCATTTTGTACCGACTCCACCTAAATGGAGACAGACTCCACAGCCCTGGTTACATTTATTAAATCAGTAAGGTGACTGAGGTTGAAACGTCAGTGGAGTAGCTGTATAGAGCTACTATATATGCATATGTGCTAATCAAACTGCCCTGCAGTTACGCAATGTGGCACTTAGCAGTGGTATTTTTGTGCCAGACATCCATATAACTGATTTGTGAGCTACAGTGTATAGTTTGATGGATAGATATATTTGTGTGTGTGTATATAAATTAACACCTGTGGAATTATATACTTAACAAAAAAGTGTGAAACAACTGAAAATATGTCTTATATTCTAGGTTCTTCAAAGTAGCCACCTTTTGCTTTGATTACTGCTTTGCACACTCTTGGCATTCTCTTGATGAGCTTCAAGAAGTAGTCACTGAAAATGGTCTTCCAACAATCTTGAAGGAGTTCCCAGAGATGCTTAGCACTTGTTGTCCCTTTTGCCTTCACTCTGCGGTCCAGCTCACCCCAAACCATCTCAATTGGGTTCAGATCTGGTGACTGTGGAGGCCAGGTCATCTGGCATAGCACCCCATCACTCTCCTTCTTGGTCAAATAGCCCTTACACAGCCTGGAGGTGTGTTTGGGGTAATTGTCCTGTTGAAAAATAAATGATGGTCCAACTAAACGCAAACCGGATGGAATAGCATGTCGCTGCAAGATGCTGTGGTAGCCATGCTGGTTCAGTATGCCTTCAATTTTGAATAAATCCCAAACAGTGTCACCAGCAAAGCACCCCCACACCATCACACCACCTCCATGCTTCACGGTGGGAACCAGGCATGTAGAGTCCATCCGTTCACCTTTTCTGCGTCGCACAAAGACACGGTGGTTGGAACCAAAGATCTCAAATTTGGACTCATCAGACCAAAGCACAGATTTCCACTGGTCTAATGTCGATTCCTTGTGTTCTTTAGCCCAAACAAGTCTCTTCTGCTTGTTGCCTGTCCTTAGCAGTGGTTTCCTAGCAGCTATTTTACCATGAAGGCCTGCTGCACAAAGTCTCCTCTTAACAGTTGTTGAAGAGATGTGTCTGCTGCTAGAACGCTGTGTGGCATTGACCTGGTCTCTAATCTGAGCTGCTGTTAACCTGCGATTTCTGAGGCTGGTGACTCGGATAAACTGATCCTCAGAAGCAGAGGTGACTCTTGGTCTTCCTTTCCTGGGGCGGTCCTCATGTGAGCCAGTTTCTTTGTAGCGCTTGATGGTTTTTGCAACTGCACTTGGGGACACTTTCAAAGTTTTCCCAATTTTTCAGACTGACTGACCTTCATTTCTTAAAGTAATGATGGCCAATCTTTTTTCTTAGCTACTTTTTTCTTGCCATAATACAAATTCTAATAGTCTTTTCAGTAGGACTATCAGCTGTGTATCCACCTGACTTCTGCACAACACAATTGATGGTCCCAACCCCATTAATAAGGCAAGAAATCCCACTTATTAAACCTGACAGGGCACACCTGTGAAGTGAAAACCATTTCCGGTGACTACCTCTTGAAGCTCATCAAGAGAATGCCAAGAGTGTGCAAAGCAGTCATCAAAGCAAAAGGTGGCTACTTTGAAGAACCTAGAATATAAGACATATTTTCAGTTGTTTCACACTTTTTTGTTAAGTATATAATTCCACATGTGTTAATTCATAGTTTTGATGCCTTCAGTGTGAATGTACAATTTTCATAGTCATGAAAATACATAAAAATCATTAAATGAGGTGTGTCCAAACGTTTGGTCTGTACTGTATATATAATATAATATATGTATGTGTGTATGTATATATATCTATATCCATATGTATATTTGTCACAGGGCCCTGTGATATGCAGGGGAGGGGGGGATATGATAACTAAACAGAGTCAGGGATTTAGGGGAATAATAAGCACATAGGCAGGGATTTCTTGACATTCTACAGGAACGGGGAAGGAGACAGTAGGTTGGGGGGTGGTTGCAGTAGCTTTGGTGTTGAGGTTGCAGCAAGCTAGGTCATGGCAGGCTGTTAGCTTGTTTGAAGAGATGGGTTTTCAGGTTCCGTCTGAAGGATCCAAATGTGGAGGCTAATCAGACGTGTTGAGGCACAGAATTCCATAGGATGGGGAGAAATCTTGGAGGCGATTGGGTGAGGAACGAATAAGTGTGTAGGAGAGGAGGTGGCCTTTGGAGGACTGGAGATTACGTGAGGAAATATATCGGGAGATTAGTTCAGAGATGTACAGAGAGGAAAGGTTATGGATGGCTTTGTAGGTCAGTGTTTGTAGTTTGAACTGGATATTCTGCACAATTGGGGGCCAGTGAAGAGATTTGCAAAGGGGGGTAGCGGAGGAGTAGCGATGCGAGAGATGAACCAGTCGCGCAGCAGAGTTGAGGATGGACTGGAGGGGTGTGAGAGTGGTAGCAGGTAGGCCACAGAGGAGCATGCTGTTGTTGTCGAGGCGGGAGATGATGAGGGCATGCACAACCAGTTTAGTAGATGAAGGGATTCTGGAAATTTTTGAGCTGCAGGCAACAAGAAGTGGCGAGAGCTTGGATGTGGGGTTTGAAGGACAGGGAAGATTCAAGGGTTACTCTGAGGCAGCGGATTGCCGGTACTGGGGAAAGTGTGGCGTCATTTATTGTGATAGAAATATCAGGTGGGGAAGATGCGCAAGATGGGGGAAAGATTAGTTCAGTTTTGTCCACATTGAGCTTTAGGAAGCCAGAGGAGAAAAAGGAGGATATGGCTAATAGACATGCTGGAATTATGGACAGCAGAGCGGTGACATCTGTGCCAGAGAGGTAGATCTGGGTGTCATCAGCGTACAAATGGTATTGGAAGCCGTGAGATTTTGAGCTGTCCCAGGCCAAGGGTATAGATTGAGAAGAGTAGTGGTCCTAGGACAGAGCCTTGAGGGACTCCCAGAGTGGGGGCGGGATGAGGAGGTAGCGTGGGAGATGCTAAATATGCGGTTAAAAAGGTATGAGGAGATCCAAGATGGGGCAAGTTTTTGATGCCAAAGGAAGAGAGGATCTGTAGTAGGACTGGCAGTGGTCAACTGTGTCAAAGGCTGAGGACAAGTCAAGGAGAACAGAGAATTGTCAGCTTTGGCTGTAAGTAATTAGTAATTTTGGTAAGGGCAGTTTCGGTGGAATGGTGTGGGTGGAAGCCAGATTGTCGGTTGTCGAAGAGGGTTAGATGAGAAGTGAGAGGAAAGTTCAGCGTGTTGCACAAGGAGTTTGGAGGCAAATGGGAGCAACGATATAGGGCGGTAGCTAGACAAGGCGGTTGGGTCGAGGGATGGCTTTTTGAGGATGGGCGTGATTGTGGCATGTTTGAAGGCAGCGGGGAAGGTACCAGAAGTTAGTGATAGGCTGAAGAGATGGGTAAGGGATGGGATGAGTGTGGGGAATGAGTGTCGAGGTCGACCGAGTCAATAGCTGATGTGAGAATGGCATTGTAGAAAGCAGTGGCGTTGACTGTGTCGTGGAGTGAGGATATGGATATCAGTGGTAGAATAGAGTCAGAGAGTGTACGAGTGTCTAGATGTGCAAGGTTTCTGCGGGGGTGTGCTAGTTGCTGGACATGGGTGGCAGGTGAGGAGGACTGGGATGAGAAAAAGAGTAGATGGTGGTCAGATAAGGGTAAGGGGGAGGTTTTGAGGTTAGATCGGGAGCAGAGTCGGATGAAGGTGAGGTCTAGTGTGTGTCCGTCTGTGTGGGTAGCTCAGGAGGACGAAGTCCAAAGGATGAAGTAAGCGACAGGAGTTTAGATGCTGTTGACTGGCGAATGTCAGTGGGGATGTTGAAATCACCCATGATGATTGTGGGAATGTCAGCAGAGAGAAAGTAAAGAAGCCAAGAGGAGAATTGGTCAATAAAGGCAGTGACCGGGCTCGGAGGTCGGTATGACAGCCACTTGGAGGTTGGAGGGAGAGTAGATGCGGACAGAGTGGACTTCAAAAGAAGGGAGGGTAGAGGTGGGATAGGGATAAAGGTGTAGTTGGTAGAAAGGAAAAGACCTACTCCTCCACCATGTCTGTTACCAGGGCGAGGAGTGTGGGTGAAGTGGAGCCCACTATAACACAGCGCAGCAGGGAAGACAGTGTCGGCGTGTGTCAACCATGTCTCTGTGATGCCCAGGAAGGAGAGATGGGCCTCTCTGAGAGGTAAAGAGGTCGTGGACAAAATAGAGCTTGTTGCAGACAGTGGGCGTTCCAAAGTGCTCCAGAGAGAGGGAGCAGGGGGGTGGGGGTTAGGGGCAGGGGTTTATGTAGGAGAGGTTGCGGTAGTTTGCAGTTGGTTGGAAGCGATAGGAGGAGGAATTGGTGGTAGTTGTGAATTATGGGGCTCCAGAATTGGGAGATATGGTTCCAGCAGGTGGGAGAAGGAGAGTGTCCGGCTTGTTTTTTGTTTATAGATAGATCTGAGGTTGAGGAGTAGGTCTGCAGATGAGGTCAGGTGAGGGGGTAAGCGGGAAGGAGAGATTATTATTTGGTTAGAGAGTGCTGGGGTTTGGGGGATAGCGAAGGAGAGTAAGGATTAGTGGTGCAAAGACAGCAAGGGCGTATGTAAGCATAATGAAGGTTTAAGTGTGAATGAGAGAGAGAAACTAAGCACAATTAGTAAATAGTTACTCCTACCTTCTGGCCTATTTCCGGCTTATTTCAGATTAAGACCCTTAAGCACGACCCTTCAGAGCCAGACCCATCTTTATCTAGAAGTTTCATCTCTACCCAATGTGGGTTTGCGTTTTTTTTATTTATTGGGATTCGCCCTTTTATGATTCAGAATAAGATGTTTAGATTTTTCCAACCGCTTCAATTAAGTGCTTATGACCTGCTATTAAAGGGAATCTGACATCTGATACTTGCTGCCCAATCTGAGGGTGGCATGATTCAGGCAGTGGCTGAGATCAGTTAGTGGATTGGGCATCAAGTGTCAGATGTCAGGTTCACTGTAAAGCGCTTGTGTGTTCGGCTACTGCTGCTAGACTGCATTTGTGGCCGGTTCCTTTGGCAATTAGCTGTAAACAATAAAAAAGAAAATTGTTAAGTAACCTGTCGCCATGAAAATGCAGTCCTATCTGCAGGCATCATGTTATTGAGGAGGAGGAGGAACAGATTAGATTTATATATAGTTTTGTGGAAAAAAAAATTCAGTATAAGCTGTTTTCATCACCTAAATCTGTTCTTTCTGAGACTTTCAGTCCAGTGGGCAGTCCTGTCAATGATTGACATCTATCACTGTGAGTACACTTGTACAGAGAAAGTTGTCAATCACTGATAGGACCGCCAACTGGACAGAAAATCTCAAAGGGCAGAGGTTTGTGATGAAAATGCGGGTTATACTGAACTTTTTTTCAGTAAACTATAGATCAATCTAATTTGATTTTCCTTCTCAATAACATGATGCCTGCAGATAGGACTGCATTTTCATGGTGACAGGTTCCCTTTAATATCAGGAGAACAGATGCAAATTTTAATGAAAAGTAACGGCAACAGTGATTATGTATTTTATCAAATGCAACATATGTAATATTTTATGTAAGATTCACTTCTACGTCATTAAAAACACATGCAATAGAACATCTAAATAGGTTTTGTGATACTAACACACAAGGTTTCCAATCCAGTTAAAATGTATTACTTTTATACTGCAGTTAAAAGGATTGTTCACCACTCGGGGAAACCCCCTCCTCAATCCCTATGTTTTCCCCTTGTAAAATAATACATATACTCACCTCTGTTGCCGGTGCTGTTCCAGAGGTGTCGACACGGGGTCTCCCAGGGCTCGCATAACATTGTCATACGATCCTTGCGGCCAATCGGCGCTTGCTTCACTCTGCCCTATGGGTGTTATTTTACTGGGCCAAACAAGGATTGAGATGGGGTTGTCCAAGTAGTGGACAACCCATTTAAAGACCGCGTCTGTCTGAAAATGCAGTACTTTATATGCATGTACTTTGTGGAGTTTTAAAATCTTCTAATAAAAATTGTGACCTGCAGGTTAAAACTTATTTCAAGATTTGTCAATGAAATGAAAGCCCTCTAGGGTATTATTATAGACTGCAAATAATGTTTTTGTACATATTTCTAGCAATATGATTTCTTTTCAGTTACATCGCCTGATACCAGTGTGTCAATATTTAGCTGGCAAGTTAA
This sequence comes from Phyllobates terribilis, assembly GCF_046119375.1. Taxonomy (NCBI): domain Eukaryota; kingdom Metazoa; phylum Chordata; class Amphibia; order Anura; family Dendrobatidae; genus Phyllobates; species Phyllobates terribilis. Next base: position 636,556,921 of record NW_027362765.1, read on the forward strand.
TACGTATGGACAAAATAAGCCTTCAATTTACATGGGAGTGTTTGATATAAATCGTTGGTCTCAAGCACAGATGCCGGATTCTTTAAGGTAAGATTTTTTTTTTGTGGGAGAGGAGAGTAATGGCATTCCTTTCATTGTATACTCCAATTATTTCTTTCTCTCACAGGCCTGGTCAGTTTCTTAGAAACTGTTCATATGTTGCATTTTGGTCTCTTGAAGCCTTGACAAACATGACTGATGACACCATCTTTGATGTTCTTGTACATGAACGTAGTTTGAGTAGAGGTGTTCCGCCTGCATATCCACCACCAGAACAGTTCTACTTTCCAAGCACCTATAATTTTGGTAATTATTATTTTTAATTATTATTGATGGTCTTGAATAGTAAATTAATGTATATATATTTTTTCCTATATAAATTAGACCTATTTTAATATAGTAATGTTTATGTACCCCTCCTGCTACAGTTTGACCCTGTGATAGTACTTGCTCTGGCATTATTACGGCACCCTGATTTTGTGCCATTATTAGTCATTGTTCGCTTCTGGGATTTGAACTGAAAACTCTGTCTGGAAGCCAGTGCAGTAGCCATTGAGCTATACACTGAATAAATCTAGGCTTTCTATTTGGTTATATGATTTTCAGTGCAAACCAGTCTGCAACTCATTGGGACTTTCACACATACCTCCTCCAAGCCAAATATAAATGATGTGTGACTTTGATATGTGATTCAGATATCTGACTTTCTTCAAACATCAGAATCACCGTGACTTTTAGACACCTCGAGTATTTTCATGGTTGATCTCATAAGCCAAGAAAAACTTCTTTCGTCAATTGAGTGAATAGCTCAATGGTAAGTGCACTGGCTTCTGGACAAAGTTTTGGGTTCAAGTCCCAGCGAATAGTGACTTTTTTTTTTATCACATGTCAGTCAGTTCTCAGACAAGGTATTTAGCCTCAAACTGGCATTATTCTGATGTTTGACTTTGATGTCTGATCATGTCCTAAAATGGACACTGTAAGTTGATCCCCTCGCTTTTCCCTGTCATAAACAGGTACAGTGTTCCACCTCACCCATCTCCTCCTCACCCTTTCAGCAGCAATAATGTGCCATCTGTCCATTCCACATCTCATCCCTATATATCACCAAGAACAAATGCCACTTCTCCATCCCACCTGTCATCAGGAATGATGCACCACTTGTCTGTCCCTCTCCCGTCCTCACCTGTGATCAGTAGGAATGATGTGCCATCTCTCCATCCCACGCCTTATTAGCAGGACACACGGTGCATTGTGAAAGTATTTGGCCCCCTTGAACTTTTATACCTTTTGCCACATTTCTGGCTTCAAACATAAAGATAGAAAATTCAAATTTTTTTGGTAAGAACCAACAACAAGTGGGACACAATCATGAAGTGGAACGAAATTTCTTGGATATTTTAAACTTTTTTAAAAAATTAAAAACTAATTTAGGTTTAATGAGTTTTCTGACAATATTTTTTTTGTTTTCTGTCATATTGAAGATGCTACTTGCTTGTTGAATTCCGGAGTTATCCACATCACATGCACTGGCTTTCATAAAGAGGTAAAAGAACAATGAAATCTTTCCTATCTAAAATTGACAAATTTGCTTGAGATTTTTATTTATTGAAAATTATAATTTTTTTCTTTAAAAGGAATCTGTCAGCATGTTTTTGCTATGTAAATTAAGGACAGCATGACGGGGATAAAACACTAAACTCAATGGTGTCATATGTCCACGCTGTGTGGTGGTGTTACACTTTAATCACCTTGATTAACATTGCTGTGAGGATCCGGCAGGCAATTGTCCAACTCAGCCCCGTTCTGTGATAAGCACCTCACTGTCTGTAGAGAGCCTGGTGTGGGCAGGGGCAGCTTTCTCATCTCTGCTGCATTGCTAAACCTAAAAATTGTGTCCCTACTACTGCACCCAGTAATCAAAGTGGTACATCGTTGGATTCAGGGTCTCTTTGCCTACATCATGCTGCTTAGAGGAGGTAGCAATAATCTGCTGAGAGATTCCCTGTGATAATTAAATCTTCTTAGAACAGTTTATATACAGTAGATGCACTTTTTTTGCTATGTTTTTGCAACACTTTTCACCTACTAAAATGAATGGGAAAAATAGCGCTTTTCATACACCATACATACATACATACATACATACATACAACAAAATGCACGTTTGTACGCAGTGATTTTTTTTGCTAACACTTTGTTTTGGGGCAGAAGCATTTGCAGCAAAAATGCAATGTCTGAACATTTATGTTTCTGCTTGTCAATGGAAATCATTAAAGCGAACCTGTCACAAGGTTTGTCCCATATAAGATATGGCCACCACCTTTCAGCCCTGATATACAGCATTCTATAATGCAGTGTATATGCCCCCAAGCCGGCCTGCAAGACAATAAAAAGATGTTTTATTATGCTTCCCTGCGTGGCGGTCGAGTCTGGTCCGAGGGGTGTCGCCCGTCCTTGTCCGGCGTCGTTGTCCTCCTAGCTTTGTGTGGATGACTCGTCCCGTACGTCATCCACAGATTCTCCCGGCATCGTGCTCCTACACATGCGTACTTCTCTGTCCTGATGAGGGCAGAGTACAGTAGTGCAGTGCGCATGCGCCTGGGCTCTTTGATCTGTTCCGGCACATGCACTGCAGTACTTTGCTCTGCCCTCGACAGGGCAGAGAAGTAGGCGTGCACAGGAGCGCAATGCCAGGGGACTGTATAGATGACGTACGGGACGCGTCATCCACGCAAAGCAAGGAGGAGGATGACATCGCAAGAAGGGAGGCACCGAACCAAGACAAGCGACACCCCTCCACAAGTTTTCCAGTGATCAGGACCTCCTGATGTCAGGCTCGAGAGGATCGGGATTCTTCGCATTCCTCTTTCCTTTTGCCGTGGTCCGGAGGCCGACATCTTGCTGATCAAGGGGTCCCTCAGCCTGTCCGGTTGAGCCATGGCTCCCGAGGAAAACTGCTTCCCCCTCGGGGGGCTCTCAGTTCATGCTGCTCAAGCCCTGCGTGCAACTCCTATGCGTCCTGAAGATTGAATTCGCAGCACTTCCAGTTATAAAGGTAGCGACATGCAGACCTCTAGTGCCCGGTGAGCGTTCCACCGTGGAACGCACTGCTTCTTTTTTTTTTTTTTTTTTTTTTTTTTAAATGGTGCCAAATCCTAAATTTAAGGTGAAATGCCTTTTTGATGATTTAAGTATTGTTAGAGGGGAGCTGAGGTTACCAGTGCATCCAGAATGACCGCTATGGAAGGACAAACCACTGGTCGCTCTGATACACCTGCTGAACCACCAGTACAAGTCAGTTATCTGGGGATTACTCCCTTTCTGTTTCACTCACTGATTCCATCTGTCTTCGTTAGTATTTTTATTATATGATCCCTTGTTCTTATAGGACAAGGTGATCCCTGAAAGATCTGTGATGCCTTTGGCCACTAAGAAAAGAGGGAAATGATTTGCCATCTGTAACACAAAGCTACCGGATACATATGGGAAACAATTATGCACTGACTGTATTGCCAAGGTGGTTAAGGAGGAACATTCCTCTTTTATGACTGATATAAGCACCATAATGTGGGAAGAATCTAGTTCTGAGGAGGAAGAATTGTCAGGTTACTCTGATCCTGAACAAGAGTAAAGAGAAGGATCTATCTCCGTTTCCCTAAAGGATAAAAATAAATCTTTTTTCCTGGGAAGATACTGATGTACTTTTATCAGCCGTGAGAAACACAATGAAAGTCGATGACACTCACCAGCCCTCCCCGGTACAGGATAAAACGATCGAGGTTTGAGAAGCCGTATGAACAGAGTATTCCCCGTTAATAATCATATTAAAGCCATGATACTAGAGGAGTGGAAAGACATGAAAAAGACACTAATTATTCCCAGAAGTTTCAAATCACGTCTACCGTTTGAACCAGAGGCAATTAAAATTATGGAAACATCACTAAAATTGATATCCCGATAGCCAGAGTAGCGAAGAAAGCATCCACCCTATTTGAGAACTCATCATGTTTGAAAGACCCTATGGACAGGAAAGCAGACTGTCTTCTCAAAAAGACCTGGGAGACCTCTGCTACAATAATAAAAGCTAAAATAGCAGCTACCTCGGTAGCAAGGTACATGAATATATAGTTAAAGCAATCAGAAGGTCATCTGAGGAAGAAGACTTCCAGAGATGAGGTACTAGAATCCATTTCATTACTAAAAATGGCAATGGGATTTATGGCTGACTCCTCAGCCGAGTCAATTAGATTTGCCGCAAGGAATGGGGCACTTTCCACCATGGCTAGGCGAGCAATATGGCTAAAAACTTGGTCAGGTGATAGCCACTCCAAGAACAAACTGTGTTCCATCCCCTTTTCTGGCCTTTGAGTATTCGGTCCAGTTCTGGATGATATGGTATAAAAAGCCTCAGAGGAAAAAAAGGGGTTTTCAGAAGAATAACCTAAAGTATCATCCTTTCTGAGGCCTCGTTCCTATCAAAGACCAGAATATACTGGGAAGATGGAGCTACCCGAAGGAAGGTAATAGAAGGAATATCTTTGCCAGTGCAGGAAATGGCACGTGTAGACAATGATGCGAAGAGAGTAGATGGGAGACTCCAATACTTAAAGCATGGACAGAAGTATCCAACAATCCATGGATACTCCAATCAATTGCAGAGGGATGCAGAAGAGCTTTCGTAGGGAAGATTCCACCTATCTACGCAGTCCCCACAGGTCTCCAGAAAGCTAATGACGGATGTGGAAAAATTGGTGGATTCAGGAGTAGTAATACCAGTGCCAGAAGCAGAATGGCTTGTGGAATACTATTCAAACCTATTTTCAATAAAAAAAAAAACGGGGGGGGCGATTTATAAATCTAAATTCTCTAAACATGTCAGTGGCATACAATAAATTCAAGATGGAGTCGATAAGATCAACGATTCCACTAATAAAACATGATGATGTGTATGATAGATCTAGATGATAGATCTATTATCATGTACCCATTCACCCTCACAGTCAAAAATATCTAAGATTTGCACTGAAAAAGGGGGAGAACATTCTGCATTATCAGTTCAGATGCCTCCTATTTGGTCTATCCTCAGCCCCACGTATCTTCACCAAACTGGTGGCAGAAGTTATGGCTTTCCTGAGAGAGCAGGGAGTATTAATTGTCCAGTATTTGGACGATTTCCTATTAATTGCAGAGTCACCCCAGCGACTAAAAGCCAGTATAACTTCAACCGTCTTGATTATAAAAAAAAATCTGGGATGGATTGTAAACTGGAAGAAATCAGGAAGAAGAAGAAACATCTTCCCAGGAATCCTCCTAGACTCAAAACTAAAAATATCCTTTTTACCAGACATAAAAACAAACTTAGAGACAGAGTCCTTGCTTTCGGAAGGAAATCACAAATCTCCATCTGGGAAAGCATGAAAATTTTAGGATTAATGACAGCTTCTATACCCAGAGTTCAGTGGAGCCAATTCCACTCGAGACAACTACATCAGATTCTAACAACCTGAAACAGGAAGATGGACGGTCTAGACAAGAAAATAAGCTTGTCTGTGATAACCAGGAAGTCATTAACATGGTGGACTTCCAGGGCCAACCTACAGAAGGGGATTATGTGGAAGTTGTCTCCATTTGTAACAGTCACCACCGACGCAAGCAACAGTGGCTGGTGGGGTCCATATAAACGATCAGTACCTACAAGGTACCTGGTAGGGGCGAAACCTTCCCAGATCATCAAACCTCAACTCCAGGCAGTCTGGGAAACATTAAAAAGATTTCGGGCAGACCTAAAGAACCAATACATCAGAATCCTGTCAGACAATATCACAACAGTGGCCTTTCTCAGACATTAAGGGGGATCAAGACATCACCATCTGCAAGATTTAGCAGGAAAGATTTTTTAGTGGGTAGAAGAAACAGTACTATCAGTAAGTGCAATACACCTGAAGGGGTCTCAGAACTCCGTGACAGATTTCCTCAGTCGGGAAACAGTGCAACAGTCAGAATGGGAACTAAAGTGGGAAGAATTCCATCGCATAATACATCGATGGGATACTCAGTGGTATCTGTTCATCACAAGGAAAAACGCACAAACAGCCAAATAATTCTTCTTCCTCGATCCAAAAGACAGGCCAACAGGGGTAGATGCTTTGTCCCAGAAATGGGACATGGACTTGGCATATGCCTTTCCTCACTTGCTCTTAATTCCAGCAGTGCTAAGGAAGATACTGGAAGACCAAGCCAAGGTAATAGTAATATTACCCTTTTTGGCCCAGGAGAAGCTGGTTTCCTTTACTGAAAAAATGTCCCTAGAAGATCCAATCGTTCTTCCAGAGAGACTGGATCTGCTGATCCAGGGGCTGATATACCATCCCAACGTAAAGTTCCTCCAACCTGCATCCTGAGAGGCAGATCTTGAGATCTAAAGATCGTTCAGATTCCGTCAAATCAACTATGCAAAATAGTAGAAAGCCAGTAACATCAGCAATATACACGAAAATCTGTGGAAAAAATTGTGCACAGTATCAAGAAACTGACAGATTTCTAGTCCTAACATTCTAAATATACTAGAGATTCTACAGACTGGATTTCATAAAGGCCTAAGAGCTAGCACCCTAAAAGTGCAAATTGCAGCCTGTGGAGACACTGGGTCTTTCATGGGCATAATACTACTCAGACAACACAGGGTGAGAGTAAAACAGTGTGGCAATACTTTATTAAACCACCAATAACACCAAGGCGGATGGGAGAAATACAAGCATCGTCAACGATCCATACCTAAGGCTCTAGACGACTGCATTACCGTCAGGCTAGATCCAGCTTTTTTTTTACCAAAAGTAGTAACTTTTCATATGAGCAAGGAAATAGTCTTACCCTCTTTTTGCCAAGGCCATAAAAATAATCAAGAACTGACTTCACTCCCTGGATGTCAGGAGAGTAGTCCTCCATTACTTGGAGACAACAAAGGACTGGCGAGTAGACCCTAACCTGTTCGTACAGTTTGCAGGCAAAAACCAGGGGAAAAAGACATCAAAAACAGTGCTGGCAAGGTGGGTTAGGTCAGTGAGAAATCTGACCTGTTCGTCTGAAGGAAGATCCTTTCCGGATAACATCAGGGCCCATTTGGCTAAAGCAGTAGCCACATCACGGGCAGAACGAGCAGGGGCCTCGGTGGACCAGATTTGCAGAGCTGCAACATGGACAAGCCTGAACATCTTTTGCAGACACTATAAACTGGACATTCTATCAGGCCAAAAAATGGCCTTCAGAAGAAAGTCCTCAAAGTAGTTGTCCCACCCTGAATGTATACTCTGGTATTCTCCTGATGGTGATGTCAGGAGGGACATTCTGGAAAGTAGGCATTAGTCCACCGGTAATAGGTTTTCCAGGAGTCCATCATGACAGCACCTATTACATTCCCTCCCTAACATTCCAGTCTGCGTCTGTGAAGGTAACATAGAAGGAAACTAAATAAAATAGAGTGCGTCCGTCGTGGTGTGGTACTTGGAAAATTACTGGGGTTTGGGTGGAGGGAGAGCCTTTTATCCTCTTGTGTGTTCCTGTCCCTATCAAGGATATGAAGGACGACCTCCTGATAGGTTTTCCAGGAGTCCATCATGACAACACGATTACCGGTAGGACTAATGCCTACTTGTCTTGCAGGCTGAGTTAGGGGCATGTATACAGCATTGTTATACTGCTGTATATCAGGGCTGGAAGGTGGTGGTCTTGCCTCATATGGTAAAAACCTGTTGACAGGTTCCCTATAATGCGTAACTAAACCTTCACTCTAAGTCTGGTGTAAAAAGCCTTGAAAAGTCGCAACATTTTTGTACAACACGAGGCTGCTCAAAAATTTAGCAACTTTTGTCATTTTCACACCCAAATCTACCAGCTACAAAAGGTTGGAGAGACGGAGTTTGGCAAACCCCCCCCCCTGTTTGTAAAATTTATGATGAGCTTATGGTGTTCCATCAAGACAAGCATGAAAAATGCCCGTCTTAATGAATTGGTGCTTTTAATGCTTCATGTAGATTCATTTCCAATATAAAGTGATGGTGAACTCTAGGTATATACTTAGTTACAATGTTGGTTGTCCTAGCGGTGAAGATATCATACTGCATTATTTGTTTTAAGACTCTGCACTACTTAAAGAATATTGGATCATCTTTGAATGAAGAGATTGCAGATGGTTATACCAGATGCTTAGTAGCTGGTCTCCTGTCTCCAAGACTTGCTGATGTTCAGCCTTCCAGCCTGACTCGGGTAAGCTCCCCTTACTGCCATGTTGTATTTCACTTCCTATAAAATTCAGCCTTTACAGCTTTTATGTGATACCTAGGAAGAACAGCTACGAGCTGTGTTATCAGCTGCCATTGAAACTAGCTCCATCAGTCTTTTAACTCGTTGTATCAAGCAATGGATTGTAGAAGGTAAGTGTAAACAACAAAAAATGTATTCACATTTATATTTGTGCAAAATACACTATTTTGACTTTTCTCACCTGGTTCTGACTTGTGTAATTCACTTTGAAGAGAAACCCAGGTCAGCTCCAAACCTTCGCTTTCTGCTTGAATGGACGTGGGATAAAGTGGTCCTTACGAAAACCAATTTTGACAGAATTGGTAAGTTTTTGTATTGTTTTTTTGTAAGTATATACTGTACATGAGGTAATGGCTCTTATATATATGTCAAAGGTAGTGTCCCTGCCTTTAATGTGAGATCGCATGCTGAGCTCTCATCTTTCCCTGCACTTGATGGCTGATTTAATCAGCCATCAAGTGCCTCCGCAGATGCAGCGGTTCTCCACCCGCGGCTGTTAACCTGTTAAATCCCGCCGACAATCGCTGATAGTGGGATTTAACACTTGCCCACCACAAGCATGTCATGTGATCGCGAGGTGCCAATGGGTTGCCATGACAGCCGGGGGTCTGCTGACCCACGTGCCTGACAGTGTGAATATCCTGTGACCATTGTCTCGTGGCCATCACTCATAGGAGAATCATCATTTCCGCAATACATGCTGGAGCACTGCAAAAAAATGCAATAAGAGGCAATCAAAGCATCGCGTCTAACCCAAAATGGTATCAATGAAAACATCAGCCCAGAGCGCAAAAATAAGCCAACACCCAGCCCCAGATCCCGAAAAATGAAGAAAACATTACAAGTCTCTGAAAATGGCGACAAGTGATAATTTTGTTTTTTTTTAAAAAAAATTTCCAGTTTAGGAAAAAAAAAAAAAAAACTGCATGTTTGGTAGCTGCGTACTTGTATTGATCTGGGGAATCATATTGCTAGGTCAGTTTTACAATATATAGGGAACATGGTAAATAAAAAAAACAATTGTGGAATTGGACTTTTTTTTTTTGCAGTTTCTCCGTATTTGCAATTTTTGACTCGTTTTCCAGTACACTATGTGGTAGAATGGTGTCATTAAAAAGTACAAGGATGCATGATGGGATTAGATACACCAGTCTGGGGCGTATTGCGCATGATGGAATTGGATACACAGGTCTGGGGTGTACTGTGCATGATAGGATTAGATACACCGGAGTGGGATGTATTGTGCATGATGGGATTGGATGCATCACTGTGGGGCGTATTGCGCATGATGGGATTGGATACACCGGTCTGGGGTGTATTGTGCATGATTAGATTAGATACACTGGTCTGGAGCGTATCTCACATTTTGTTGCTCACTGTCAGTGATACTGACAAGTAGACTGTCACCGAGGATGGCCGGCAGCTCCGATTCTGTTAGTTGGTGCTGCTCGCTGTATCATAAGCTGGAGATAGATATGTGACCCTTTTGCCATAGAAGTGGACGGAGCGGGGTCTTGTATTACACCACTGCTCCCTTAGAAATGTGTGAACCTGCTCCATCCACTTCTATATGAGCAATGGTGTAATGTGTGACCCTGCTCTATTTACTTGTATGGGAGCAGTAATATAGTGAATGGAGCAGGGTCACACATTACACCACTGCTCCTATAGAAGCGGACAGAGCACGGTCACACATTACACCTCTACTCCCTTAGAAATGTGTACCCCTGCTCTGTCCACATCTATGGGAGCAGTGGTGTAATAGAATGGATAAATGTCCTGTAAATATATAATTTCACAAGCTCTCTACATATAATAAACTTACACCCTTTAGTGCCTTTCGTTTGGCACTAAAGGGTGTTTACCCTAATAAATGAAGAAAACGACGTGGCGTTCCTCTTATTATTGGTAAACAGCCAAGGTAAAGCAGGCAGCTGCGTGCTGATATTATCAGCCTGGGAAGGTTCCTGGTTATTGGGCCCTTCCCAGCCTAAAAATACCAGCCCACAGCCGCCCTAAAAGTGTTGCATCACATTAGATGCGCCAATTATAGTGGTTTGCCCAGCTCTTCCCGACTGCCCTGGTGCGGTGGCAATCAGGGTTATGGTAGTTGAGTTTGTCAAAAATCACATCTGGCATCAAGCCCTGGTGTTAGTAATGGAGACGTGTCTATCAGACACCCCCACTACTAACCCAGAAAGACAAAAACACAGGCAGAGAAGTACATTTAATTTGAAAAAAACATTCCCCGGCACTTTCTCTGGTTCACCAATCTATTTTGGGGTGGTGGGGGGGGGACTCCATGCTGGTCCGCTGTAGTTCAGGGAATCCTCCGTAGTCCACAAATGGAAACCTGAAGAAAATAAAAAAGAGAAATAGACAAGACATTGGCCCTCGTTCACCAATTTATTTAAAAAAAAAGTTCCCATGCAGGTCCGACGTAGTCCATGGCAACGCTCCATAGGCTGTAGCAGCAGCCACTCCAGGTCCCCATGTGCTCCACGAGACCCGGCGGCTGTGATGAGCGGTGATGTAACTACACCGCTCATCAGTCACATAGTGCTCCATACAGTATAATGGCCCCATATAATAATAATAAGCTTTATATAGCGCCAACATATTCCGCAGCGCTTTACAATTCAGAGGGACATATACAACAGTCATAAGTAACATGGTTAAAGATAATACAATAATTAAAGCAAAAATAATGACGACCCTGCTCGTAAGAGCTTACAATCTACAATGAGGTGTGGGTAACACAAAGTACAGGGGCTTATTTACAATAATGGTCCATATAGTGCTCCATACAGTATAATGGCCCCACATAGTGCCCCTCCCTACGGGGTGATGTCCCCACATAGTGCCCCTCCATCCTGGTGTAAATGGCCCCCATCTATACAATGCATATAGAAAAAAAACACTTGTGTTTCCCTTCCCTGTGCGCCCATACAGCACGGCTTCCTGTTCTGTGTGTTTTGATCAGAGCACAACAGCTTGATGATCTCCCTGCTGTGCTCTGAGCAGGTCGACGGGGAGCACAGCATGTGTATGTGTGTATGTACACACATACACACACACACACACACACACACACACACACACACACACACACACACACACACACACACACACACACACACACACACACACACACACACACACACACACACACTCTCACGCGCACACACACACACACACACACACACTCTCACGCACACACACACACACACACACACTTCTCAAAAAAATAAAGGGAACACTTAAAGAACAGAATATAACGCCAAGTAAATCAAACTTCTGTGAAATCAAACTGTCCACTTATGAAGCCACACTGATTGACAATCAATTTCACATGCTGTTGTGCAAATGGAATAGACAATAGATGGAAATTATTGCCAATTATCAAGACACACTCAATAAAGGAGTGGTTCTGCAGGTGGGGACCACAGACCACATCTCAATACCAATGCTTTCTGGCTGATGTTTCGGTCACTTTTGAATGTTGGTTGTGCTTTCACACTCATTGTAGCATGAGACGTACTCTATAACCCACAGAAGTTGCTCAGGTAGTGCAGCTCATCCAGGATGGCACATCAATACGAGCTGTGGCAAGAAGGTTTGCTGTGTCTGTCAGCGTAGTGGCCAGAGGCTGGAGGCGCTACCAGGAGACAGGCCAGTACACCAGGAGACGTGGAGGGGGCCGTAGGAGGGCAACAACCCAGCAGCAAGACCGCTACCTCCGCATTTGTGCAAGGAGGAACAGGAGGAGCACTGCCAGAGCCCTGCAAAATGACCTCCAGCAGGCCACAAATGTGCATGTGTCTGCACAAACTGTTAGAAACCGACTCCATGAGGGAGGTATGAGGGCCCGACATGCACAGATGGGGGTTGTGCTCACAGCCCAACACCGTGCAGGACGCTTGGCATTTGCCACAGAACACCAGGATTGGCAAAGTGTACTCTTCACAGATGAAAGCAGCTTTACACTGAGCACATGTGACAGAGTCTGGAGACAAAGCTGTGATATTTCTATTGTATCAAACTAGGCCCGTGTGTGATCGTAGTGCAGAACTGGAATAGGCCTTCTATGGTAAACATTCATAAGGCCGATCATCAGCTAACGTGTTCTCTCTCCCGCAGGTGCACAGCTTTTTGATGGTTCATGCCATTTCATTGATTCTCAGACACTCCAGTCTCTACACCACTGTCAGCTCCGCCTCAGTAACCTTACAATTGTCTTGAACTGTTTTAGGAAAGAGGCCAAAGAGCTTACAAAACAAGGTACAGAAAGGTCTACCTAACGCATCTGTGTTTTGTTTTTCTTTGTTTTTCATAACAACTCTAATTATAATAATATAAACAAGCTAGAATTTTAAGTTTGCCTATCATTACGAAATCTAAAACTTATAAAAACTATCGACTGATGAAACAAATGGGAATTTGTTCGGTTTTGAGAGCAGTGACCACTCAGCAGTGAGTGTCTGTTGCTGGATTTGCAAGTGGAGTCAGAGGCCAGGCAGTCACAGCTGAAGTGCTACAATGCAGTGCTGAGCTGCCACCATCCTTTCAGATCCAAACTTCTTACATGTCAGCAGGTTTCTCAATCAGTATCAACATTTGAATTAGTTTGTGATTAGGACAAAATACTAAGAACCCTACAAAAACGTAACTTTTTCTACATAGACACTTTCCCTCACCATGGGGTGCATTTCATTGAGTTTTTCTAGTACCCAGAAGTTAAGGAAATCAAGTTTACAATTATTCTTCTTGGCTTCTACCTAGTCGAATGCAATTTTCATTTGTCAGCGGATTTTTGCCCTAGGCAGTATCATCAAATAAGTAATGTGTATCAAATACAGCAAAATATTTTAACGTATTTCCTACATTATTTGACTTAAACATTTCCTATTTTCCTTCATTAGGATTAGTTAACTTAACCAATAAGCTTTCAGTGACCAAGCTCTTAAGTCACTATGCCTCTGTAGTCCTTTGGTTTTGTCGTTGTGGTCTTCTGCCAGATAACCCAGGTAAGGGCTTGCTCCCACTTGCTGTTCAATCCAATAAAAAATCAGATTGCACTCACCCCAATGTTACCCTATGGTGTAGCTCACATCTGCGATTATTTTCTCATGCGAAAACGATTCTACCCGAGAATTGGATTGTACGCGCCCATATAAGTCTATGGGTGCGTGTGAAACATCACACTGCACTTGGATATCACCCAAGTGCAGTGCGATTCCCGCCGGCAACAGGAGATGGAGAAATGACTTTCTCCGTCCCCTCTCCAGCTGTGCTGCGATCCCCTCATGCGAGAGAATCAGAGCACTGACACTCGGCTCACGCTCCCAGCGGAGCAGGAGCTGACACTCATTAGCATTTCTCATCTGATGCCATAAGCTAGTGGGACCCCGGCATAAACGTCCAGGGCAGAAAACATCTCCAATGCACAGCCTTTTTGGGTCCGAGAACAACATGGTCTGATCGAACCAACTCCATGGCCTGCAATAGTACTAAAGACTTACCTTCTGAGACGTTTACTTTATATTGAAAGTATGTGCCATAAATAACAACTAGTTGCTGGTTCAATTTATAGATCTCCCACTTGTGAGGAAAATAGAGGTACCATTCTAATTGGTTTGCTGACCAGAAAGTAAGAGACCATGCATTCAGCTCTATACATTGTAGTATACAGTTTGGACACACCCTCTCATTTAAAGATTTTTCTGTATTTTCATGACTATGAAAATTGTACATTCACACTGAAGGCATCAAAACTATGAATTAACACATGTGGAATTATATACTTAACAAAAAAGTGTGAAACTACTGAAAATATGTCTTATATTCTAGGTTCTTCAAAGTAGCCACCTTTTGCTTTGATGACTGCTTTGCACACTCTTGGCATTCTCTTGATGAGCTTCAAGAGGTAGTCACCGGAAATGGTTTTTCCCCAAAAACACTTTGGTGTCCCCAAGTGCAGTTGCAAAAACCATCAAGCGCTACAAAGAAACTGGCTCACATGAGGACCGCCCCAGGAAAGGAAGACCAAGAGTCACCTCTGCTTCTGTGGATCAGTTTATCCGAGTCACCAGCCTCAGAAATCGCAGGTTAACAGCAGCTCAGATTAGAGACCAGGTCAATGCCACACAAAGTTCTAGCAACAGACACATCTCTTCAACAGCTGTTAAGAGGAGACTTTGTGCAGCAGGCCTTCATGGTAAAATAGCTGCTAGGAAACCACTGCTAAGGACAGGCAACAAGCAGAAGAGACTTGTTTGGGCTAAAGAACACAAGGAATGGACATTAGACCAGTGGAAATCTGTGCTTTGGTCTGACGAGTCCAAATTTGAGATTTTCCAACCACCGTGTCTTTGTGCGACGCAGAAAAGGTGAACAGATGGACTCTACATGCCTTGTTCCCACCGTGAAGCATAGAGGAGGAGGTGTGATGGTGTGGGGGTGCTCTGCTGGTGACACTGTTGGGGATTTATTCAAAATTGAAGGCATACTGAAGCAGCATGGCTACCACAGCATCTTGCAGCAGCATGCTATTCCATCCGGTTTGTGTTTAGTTGGACCATCATTTATTTTGTCAACAGGACAATGACCCCAAACACACCTCCAGGCTGTGTAAGGGCTATTTGACCAAGAAGGAGAGTGATGGGGTGCTACGCCAGATGACCTGGCCTCCACAGTCACCAGACCTGAACCCAATCGAGATGGTTTGGGGTGAGCTGGACCGCAGAGTGAAGGCAAAAGGGACAACAAGTGCTAAGCATCTCTGGGAACGCCTTCAAGATTGTTGGAAGACCATTTCCGGTGACTACCTCTTGAAGCTCATCAAGAGAATGCCAAGAGTGTGCAAAGCAGTCATCAAAGCAAAAGGTGGCTACTTTGAAGAACCTAGAATAGAAGACATATTTTCAGTTGTTTCACACTTTTTTGTTAAGTATATAATTCCACATGTGTTAATTCATAGTTTTGATGCCTTCAGTGTGAATGTACAGTTTTCAGTCATGAAAACACAGAAAAAATTTTCAATGAGAAGGTGTGTCCAAACTTTTGGTCTGTACTGTATGTAGGACACTGAAACAGTCGAGTGTTTCCCTTCTCCCATCAACTACAATGAATATAAGGGCCATTCACGCATGTGACATTTCTTCATCTGATCTACTCCTTTCTGTGCTACAGGAATCAGGATTCGCACATTCTGCCACAATACGGCTCCCCCAGAAATGACCCCACAGCGCACCATAATTACCTTCCCTTTGAGTGCTATGCCTCGCTGGTCTTCTCCATGACATATAAAATACATATGACCAAGCACATGGTTGAGGGCACACGGAAGGGTATCCTCGGCCACAGATTATACACTTTTGATCTAGAGCAAGAATTTTTTTTTTTAAATTGGCAAATGGCCTTGTTGGATAGGTCATCAAATTTGTTGTGACCGAACAACCCCCTTAAGTAATAAATGTTTTGCTGCAATTGTCACTATTTCCTTGACCAAAACAAAATGAATGTACTTTTTGTTTTTCATTTTGCTATATACTTGTGTTTATTCTCCCTTTTTTTTCCTTGTTTATTCTGTCAGATGGAGCTGTGCAGTTGACCAGGCCATACTACAGTTATCAACTGGTTCAGCACTACTATGCTGAGCGTCGGAAAAAGCTGGAGCATTTGTCTAGGTAGTGAAAATGTTGCTCTGTTTTCTGTAATACGGACTTCAGTTCCCTACCACTTTTTCTAGTCAGTTTGTCAGAAATTCCTATTGGAGCTCATTCAGACGTCCATAAAAACTGTCTGAGATGGAACTGCAATGCACATTCTGGCCACTGCTCTCCAGACTCGAGAGTGACCGGCTCATAGAAATACATGAAGCTGTCACGCTTGGGTCTGGAGACCCGCAGCCAGTCTGTGCATTAGCGTCTGTGCTTAGATGTCTGAATAAGCCCTTTGCTGATGGTGTTTTTTTTTTTTTTTTTCCCTTGACACAAAATTGAAAAATCTAAAGGAAAGAGTCTTGCTCCTTTTATTGGATTTATTCCCCAAAAATTGCATGCTAGGTAACACATTCATCCTTCTCCATCACCCCATTTCTGCCGCATGAAAGTGCACACATTTTAGTTGGAGCAGAGAGCTTTTGGCTTAAATGCCATCATTGGGACCGGATTGGATTAGGTTCTTTTGTATAGATCAGAGGCTGTTAATTGCTGTCCGACCTACATGTTACTTTGTGCTGCTGGAAAGCCACAATTACAAGGTTCTAGAAGCGCTGGAGTGTCCAGGTCTGACAGTATATAAATGACTCTGGGCTGAATACTTATTGACAACATCCAAATCTGAGACTGTTAAGGGGGAGAAAAAAAGTAACATTTAATTAAATATAAGAAAACATTTTAAATTTGTAAATGTATATGGCCATGATAACAGATAAATAAAACTTCTCAGACATTTTCAGAAGGCAGAGATTACAAAATTAAAAATTTGTTCTGAAGGCCAAACATGACCCTTGCCTTTAAGGAGTTATACAAACTGATTAATAATATTGCGCAAAAATTTTTTTTATTGCTTTTAGGGGTATAAAAGTAACACTTTTTATGTTTCCTATGTTACAGAGGTAAATGGAATTCTACCTTGATGATCGATAACCTGATTTCTCGGCTTGGAGAAAGACTTGAGCATTTATGGAAGAGAGACGGTGGCTCAGGCAAATATCCACCTGCTACCTTGCATGTAAGAAAAACCAATAAGGCAATCTTATGTTTATGCCATAACTGTTTAGTACTGTTCCAATCACTTCAAACCCATTTAACTATACATCACAGGCCAAGTTCTTTCTCTTCCAAAGTGTTAATGCTAATTGGGTGCTGAAGTGGAACTTACAACTGAACCTCATTGAAATGCATGTTCAGTGTAAAACAGCATGGAAAGTATCTGATCTGTTTCTGCTGTGGACTCTTCATTATGATCAGTAAAGGTTCTGGTGTGTGGTCCTCTTTAAGCGTTTGAAAACATTTTCATACCATCTTTTTATCGATTACTTCAATAAATTCTTGGATGTTAGAAGCTGGAACATTTTTCCCTCCTTTTTTCCATTGCAGTTTTAGACCTTTATACTTTATCCGGTAGCTTTAACAAAAGTTATTGGATATATCGCTACTATTTCAAATGTCTGCCTCTGAAGTTGATGTAAAGTTCCTAATGCTTAGCGGGCAACAGAAGGTTGTCCAGCAACTCAATGAAATAACTTTTATTCCTCATCCATCTCCGCCGGTCATCGATCCACCAAGGCTGATGCCGCAGTGGAGTGCTATTGAGCCCCTAATCCGTAGAGGTTCCTGAAGGGTTTAGCCTGTGGACTTCCAAAAAAAATTGGAAGGATGAGTATTATAACCCACCCTCCCCCAAATCGCCCTGTTGCCTACTGAATTGCTCCTCCAAACCTCTGCCTTAGGGGCTTCCTCCTGGGTTTGTTTGGGGATTGTCTCCTTTTTATTTCCTATTTCCTAATTTTCAAAATGTAATTTGTAGTGCTATATCATAAAACTATTTTATCTCGCTCTCCCTACTCTTGATAATCTGAGGCTTGACTTTTTGTTGTCAATGGGCACTTTTCACGCTGTTTGTGGGAGGGCCACTTTTTTTTTTTTTACTGGCTTTCAGTCCTGGGCTTCTCCTTTGCCTCCATCTGATCTTCATGTTCGTCTACACCTCCTTTCTACAGCTCCAGCCACCTTTCTGCTGCCAACATAATTTTGGGACGCAGTTCTGTGATTTTACGGCTCTTGAATCTGTCCCTGGTACTTTTAGGCGTCGTCCTGGTCCTATTTAATTTTTTTCTATGTGCCATGTCCTTTTCCAAGGGAGAACTTATTTTAGGAAGCTTTCCCCCTGTTGCACTGGTCACCTATTTTGTTTGTTTGCTCTGTGACAACCCCTACTCACAACCCCTTAGATTCCCCTAAAGAACTGAGCAGCATGTGCCAGGTCTTTGACTTTGGCTCAAAGTAACCTGGCCACCCTCTCCCAGTCCACAGTTGATTTCTCTAGATCGCTTGCTAGCCCAACTTGCGTGTCAATGTTTTCTTTCCTAAGTCGAGTAATTCTGCCCTGTCTCACATAGAAATTGAGGCGCATACTTCCCTATGCACAGATGCTTTCACAAGACATAGGATTTCTTCCCACACATCCTCTGGCATTCCTCGGCCAGTGCCACAGCGGATGAGATTGCATCTGCCCCTGCCCAGTCTGATTCTCCAGGGGTTACCTCTGAGTGATTCTGAGTCTGAGCAGAATACTAAGCTAGCCTCTGCATTGCATGACCTTTGCTGGGCAATGAGGGCCACCCTCGAAGTCAAGTAAGTAGTGTCCTCCTCTCCTTCCCAAAAAGTAGTTTCCTTCCGTCAAGTCCGGCAACCATTCTCTTTTCCAACCATGAAGACTTGGTGATTCTCTTACCAAAGAATGGCCGTACGGACTGACTCGTGCCTTCCTCTAGGAGGTTTGAGGTAATTTTCTCCTTGCAGAGTAATTAGTTGTCAAATTTTCTATACCTCCCTCTGTTGAAGCCCAGGTAGCTAGTGGCTAGAGCCACTACCTTGCTCTTCTCTCATTCAGTATCCCTCAGATAAAAGTTCAGGACTCTAAAAAGTGGCAGCAAGTTGATGTCATGCTTCTGTGGCGTGTCTCGTATTTCTTTACAAAAGGTGTCATTTCTTGTGGCAATAACCTCCATTGATAGCGTGCCTGAGCACACTTCCCTTTCCTGCGGGGCTCTCTTATTTTGTTCCCTATCAGGACAAGCTGTTCTTGTTCTCTGTGCTACATTGTTTTCCAAAAGTTGATCAAGTCATTCCACATTAATGATAACATTGTTCTCCCCTCCTTGTGCCTATCCTCCTGCTCCCTGTGAGTGTTTTCCCTCTGTCTAGATATAGTCAGAGCCATTAGGGCCTATCTTTCTTATGGAAATCTTCCAGAGATCCAATTCTCTTTTTGTGATCCCTGATGGGTCACACTAGGCTGGTCAACCTCCAAGACAACCATTCCCATATTGATCAGTTTCACTATTATGCAAGCTAACAAGACCAAGGGTAAAGCTCCACTGTTCAAGATTACTGCTCATTCCACAAGGTTGGTCGGAGCCTCCTGGGCCGTCAGGTTGGCTGCTATCTGGCCTCTGTCCACACTTTTTGTAAAATTTTACAAGATTTACACTATGGCTTCTGCCAACTTGTGATATATGGTGCTGCAGGCTGCAGTCTGGTATGCGGTTTATTATTTGTTGTTTTTCCCCAACCATTGGGCGTTCTCTGGGATGCTCACGGTCCTGTAACTCGCAATTATAGAATTGTGAAAATTGCATTTTTCTTACTGTAAAATCCCTTTCTCATTGAATATACTGGGTCACATTGCTGTTGTCTTCCCATTTTTCAGTACTTTATATGGTATGTTGAACATCTTTTTTGATTTTTTTTTTCTTATTCTTTCAATATAGTAGTATGAAAAATTAAAAAAAAAAAAAAGTAAAGCTGAAAGTTACAAATGTTCAATTTCTTCATAATAGTCCTATGCTACTTTTTATCTCCCTAAAGCATCTCTCTCAACTAGTTTTAACCGGACAGCCCCTTTATCACTTATTTGCAGTATGGGTGATGACTTGCTAATCGGTTGGTGTCTGGGTGTTGGGACCCACACCAACGTGGAACTCTCATTCCCAAAGAGGAACATTTATCCCCGATTAGAAATGGAGCATCATATCGGATGGCTGCCCCTATAATCATGCACAGAAAATATGATAGTCATACAACTTACCTCGGAAGAAGAATGATATACAATATGGTATTATTTACCCCTTCACAACATCTGCCATATATGTACGGCACTTTGGGTAGTGCATTCCCGCAAACTGCTGTTCATGTGCGCCGCTTCGAGGTCCTGTCACTGCGCTGAATCACGATGGCTGCTGTCTCTTACAGCTGACCATCCCTGCACCTTGTCAGTTGTCATTCCAGGAACTTGGGTATCTATGGTTCTGATAAATCATATAGTGAGTTAGTTGCTAGTGGTATTATCCATGGATGCACATGAGGTAAGCGACATAGCGAATCTGAAGAACTATACTTAATTTTTAATTGGAGGTATTTGCTACTATTATAACTACTGCTTGATCTTTGAGATGGGAATACGCCTTTTTAACTTTTTTCGTTCTTGCTAACTGATCTGTAACACTGTGTGTTGCAGGCACTTCTAGACGTGTATCTACTAGAAGATACAGATGAAATAAACAAACACACAATTGTATCCTTTTTCCGTTTACCAGATGACCTAAAACAAAAAGGTCTCATGATTTCCACCATATTTGTGATTTATGCCAGACAAAGGCGTATGGTTTAGTGGAAAAGGCCTGGCTTAAAGTTCAACACTGTGGGCCAAAAGTTCACCAATTTCTTTCACAAATTAAGCTAGAGTTCTCTTGTCTGAACCAAAACATATAGTTTTGTGCAAAATCTTTATAATTATTTACAAGACTATGTATTGCAAATAACCTTAACCACTTGTATACCAGATGGTCTATTTTTTGTTGGATGTCATGTACTCTTTCTCAGATAAGCCGGATTCTTCCATAGAATCATTTCCCGCAGCTTTTTCGATCCCTTGTGGTCTAATAAAACTTATTCAAGGCTTTTGGCTTCTGGATCACAATGATTATCAGGTATTATTTTTAATTATTATAGTACCCTTAAGGTTGTGTAGATATCTGGGCTGGTAATATCATCCTGGTAATTCTACTGAACTCAACAGGTTCAGTAAAAATACCTTTTCACTTTGCTTTATAAAGAAGAAACCCCTTCAGAAATGCTGACATGTAGCTGATCTGGCTCTAATAGAAAACGGGGAATTTAGAGTTTTGTCCTTCCACACAATCCATACCATTTTACTTCAGATACACATTTCATTTACAGGGGTTGTCCACTACCGACAAACCCTTAACTCCATTCCCCCTAGAAATGAAAAGTAATGTATATTAGTCTTCTGCAACGGTTGGCAGTCAAGCGAGATAGGCGCTGCTATTCCTGGCAGGTGACATTGTTGTTTCACATGACTGCCGCAGCAAATCAGCAGCGTATTGACTGCAGCCTTTACTATTTTCTCAGAGCAGACGTCTGCGATTCTTGTCTTGTGTCCACATCAACCTGTGTCACCCGCTGGGAACTACAGCATCGTCATTGCTCAAGGCGCTGCGGCAATTGAATGTACAGTGTGTGTCTATGTATATATAGTCTATAATTGATATTATGTATGTTAAAGGGTTTGGGACTTTAATATTGATTCACAATCTTTAGGATAGGTCACCAGTTTCCAATCATTGGGGGTGAGACTCTCCACACCCCCACTTATCAGCTCTTCCAGTTGCCACTGGCAGCCAGACGTACTCAGTTGTGAAGCGGAATTACACAGCTCCGACAACTGCACAGTAGTCTCTTCCGTGTACTGTACATCTGCTACCAATTGATTCGAACAGGCGGCAAATGTGTAGTACCAGGTTGTGGCCACTTTACAGTTGATGGCGCTGTGCAGCTCCACAGCTGACACTTAAAGCATCTGATTGGTGGGGGGGAGTTAAATGTCACACCCCCAGCATTCAGATATTGATGACCTATCGTAACGAAAATCCGTCACTAGCAAAGTCCCAGACAACTGCTTTTAAGGATTTTATTACTCATTTCTCTGAGCTGCCGGCTTCTGCACATCTTTAAGGTAACCTGTCACCTCCAAAAAAATATGCTGTTTATCTGCATATATAGTGGTAATCTGCAGGTAAGTGGCTATGGAATCATGTCTGGAAAGCTTACTGGAGAAAGGGATGAAAAAAAGTTAATTTTCCAGAATTAGGACATGAATTCACATCCTAGGAAGGGGTCCGCATGTGTGGAGGGGACTTAGGAGCTGAGCGTCTTCCACACTTGGCTAATGCTGGCTGTAAGACCTAGCCGGCATCAGTCTCTAACAGCCGCTGCCGGAGCGAAGTTTCCGTTGCGATGGTTACCAATTTAAACACTGCTGCCAATCTGGTGGGGACCGATTAGTTACTATGACAGCCGGTGGTATGCTGAAGATTCTGTCATTGTCCTCTTAATACCACGATCTCAACTACAGTGGGGAAAAAAAGTATTTAGTCAGCCACCAATTGTGCAAGTTCTCCCACTTAAAAAGATGCGAGAGGCCTGTAATTGACATCATAGGTCGACCTCAACTATGAGAGACAAAATGAGAAAACAAATCCTGAAAATCACATTGTCTGATTTGGAAAGAATTTTTTTTAAAATTTTGGTGGAAAATAAGTATTTGGTCAATAACAAAAGTTCATCTCAATACTTTGTTATATATCCTTTGTTGGCAATTAACAGAGGTCAAACATTTTCTGTAAGTCTTCACAAGGTTGGCACACACTGTTGCTGGTATGTTGGCCCATTCCTCCATGCCGATCTCCTCTAGAGCAGTGATGTTTTGGGGCTGTCTCTGGGCAACACGGACTTTCAACTCCCTCCAAAGGTTTTCTATAGGGTTTAGATATGGAGACTGGCTAGGCCACTCCAAGACCTTGAAATACTTCTTACGAAGAAACTTCTTCATTGCCCTGGCGGTGTGCTTAGTATCATTGTCATGCTGAAAGACCCAGCCACGTTTCATCTTCAATGCCCTTGCTGATGGAAGGAGGTTTGCACTCAAAATCTCATGATACTTGGCCCCATTCATTCTTTCATGTACACGGAAAAGTCGCCCTGGTCCCTTGACAGAGAAACAGCCCCAAAGCATGATGTTGCCACCCCCATGCTTCACAGTAGGTATGGTGTTCTTTGGATGCAACTCCACATTCTTTCTCCTCCAAACACGCTGAGTTGTGCTTCTACCAAACAGTTCTACTTTGGTTTCATATGACCATATGACATTCTCCCAATACTCTTCTGGATCATCCAAATGCTCTCTAGCAAACTTCAGACGGGCCCGGACATGTAATGGCTTATGCAGGGGGACACGTCTGGCACTTCAGGATCTGAGTCCCTGGTGGCGTAGTGTGTTACTGATGGTAGCCTCTGTAACGTTGGTCCCAGCTCTATGCAGGTCATTCACTAGGTCCCCCCGTGTGGTTCTGGGATTTTTGCTCACCATTCTGGAGATCATTTTGACCCCACGGGGTGAGATCTTGTGTGGAGCCCCAGATGGAGGGAGAATATCCGTGGTCTTGTAGGTCTTACATTTTCTAATTATTGTTGATTTCTTCACACCAAACTGCTTGCCTATTGCAGATTCAGTCTTCCCAGCCTGGTGCAGGGCTACAATTTTTGTTTCTGGTGTCCTTCGCCAGCTCTTTGGTCTTCACCATAGTGGAGTTTGGAGTGTGACTGGTTGAGGCTGGGGACAGGTGTCTTTTATACTGATAACAAGTTCAAACAGGTGCCAGTACTACAGGTAATGAGTGGAGGATAGAGGCTCCTCGTAAAGAAGTTACAGGTCTGTGAGAGCCAGAAATTTTGCTTGTTTGTAATTGACCAAATACTTATTTTCCACCAAAATTTGAAAAAAAAATTCTTTCCAAATCAGAGAATGTGATTTTCAGGATTTGTTTTCTCATTTTGTCTCTCATAGTTGAGGTCTACCTATGATGTCAATTACAGGCCTCTCTCATCTTTTTAAGTGGGAGAACTTGCACAATTGGTGACTAAATACTTTTTTTCCCCACTGTATATACTGCATTACTGTATGTACTATAAATGATCACAGGTTTCACAAAAATGTGAATAAAAAGTTTTTAAAAGTTGAATAAATTAAAATCGCCCCCTTTTCCTCAGTTTAAAAATAAAGGAACAAAAACATTTGTTGTTGCTGCATTCATAAAAGTACAGTCCATTAAAATACGTAACGAATTAACCCATTAGTGAACTCCATAAAAATAAAAAAAAAAGCTAGAATTTCATTTTTTTGGGTCACCTCACCAACCTGGAAAAAAGTAATTAATAATAAGCAAACAGTGCATTATACGTACACAAAATTGGTTTCAATAAAAATGTCAGGATAGCACACAAGAGTCTAGGAAAATGGCAACACAAAAAAATAATGTTTTGCTTTCTAAGACCACTTAGAGGACCTGTCACCAAATTTTCCATGTTCAACTGGATATAATAATGGTTGCAGAGCAGTATAAAATGTTTTTTTTTGTGTTTTTCCTTTTTTTTTCTTAAATTTTACCCCTAATGAGTTATCACAGAGATGTCACTGGTGACGTATGGTTCTTACACCTGTATGATGCTGACCAATCCATAAGCAGGCAGCAACATAGCAAACACGCCCCCACCATAGCGTAGAGCAGGTTTGTCAGTGAGTAGGATGTAATCCCGTTTATGTCTGTTGTGCTTGCTCTGCAGTGCGATCAGTGATTTGAAACGAGCTGACAGAGGGGTTTATGGGACACATTTAAAGGGAAGCTGTCACCCCCTGGGAGACATGAGACCTGTAATATGGGCATGCAGGGTATAGAAAAGTAACTCTATACTACCTGTATGGCCCATAGTAGAGGTCTGATTGCAGAGATATGTGTTTTTATAAAAACACGTTTTCTATCCCCTGTATGCCCATAGTAGAGGTCTGCTATCTCCCAGGGGGTGGCAGATTCCCTTTAAACTCCGCTGTACTGCCCCTCCTTGCACACTGCCACTCATGCAGGAGGTTAGGCTAGAAGAGGTACATCGCACACTGAGAAACCTGCTCTAAGCTATGGTGGGGGGTGTTCTTTATATGCTTTGTTGCTGCCTGCTTATGATTGGAGGAAAAGTGCACAACCCTCTGTGAAAACAAGAACACCCCCTTGCACTTCACAATTGTTAACTTGTTAGGTGCAAAATACATTGCTAATATCATCGCAACAGAGCCAAAATGAAAAAAAAAAACATTTATTCCTCACTGCAACCATTGTGTCCAGTTACACATGAAACATGTTCTCAAAGTCTCTATTTAAATATAGAGAAATTGCTGCATGTTTGGTATCACTGTAATCGGACTGCCGTCAACCGCCAAATGAACACCCTTAAAAAAAAAAAATCCAATAATGGAGGATTGGGATGCATTTTTTTTTCTCCATTTGAACCCACTTGAAGCTTGTTTTACCATTATTCAGTATATTGTGTGGTAAAATGATTGGCACTATTCAAAATTAAAATTTGTCCTGCAAAAAATAAGCCCTCATACATTTTTTGATGGCGAAATGTAAAAAAAATGACTGCAAAAATAAAAAAATCACCATGTCCTGAAAGGGTTAAGTTTTATTCTAGCTTTTTTTCCTTTGCTCTCTTCCATAGGATGGTGCAGGGAGCTGCTAGTCCATACAGTGAGCGTGACTGGAATCACTGTCCCTGCAGAGCAGCCAGTCAGTCTGCAGAGGGGCATTATTACCACTCATTTTGCAGAGAAATATGTTTTTTGGAGGTGATAGGTTCCCTTTAAGAAAGAATAACAGATCTTTTTTCCACTTCTAGAATTCAGTGGACTGTCTGCTCCATCCTGCCACAAGTAAGGTAATGCCATGGCAACACAATCTGATTATAGAGACCTTAATGTGCCATGGAGACCACAGACTGGCCCTACGCTATATTCTAGCTATGAAGCCTCCAATATTCAACAGTGCAGAGGTCAAACGTCACATGACTGTATTTTTAGAAAACAGGTAAGTTTTGTTTCCTTTGTCACATGTTAATTTCTAGTTGTCTTTAGACAATTAAAGAATCATGATGAATTGGGGCACAGCGATAGGTTTATGGTATCCACTGGCTGTATATTTAATGACCTATCACAATTTGTAGGCACATTTTTGAGGCCTGGAATCTGCAAAAGCTCCACTCCAGCCGATTGAATGTTGAAGAGCTGCTGAAACATATGTATGAAACATGTCAAGAAATGGGGCTTGTGGAAGATTTGCTGAAGCTTGCCTTCACAGATTCTGAACAAGTAAGAGGCCATAAAGCCAGCATAACCATGACTGTAGAAAGTTTCTTTACCCTGTCTGTCTCGTTCTCGCTATCGCAGCTTTTAGAAGCCCTCTCCCACCCAATCAGCACCCCTGCGACACAAACACGGGCTCCTGATGGCAGTCATGGCAATCTGAGGTCAAATAATGACCTCCGTCTGCCAGCTACAGTGGCCTGTTAGACCATGCAAGAAGGATGGCCTAAAAGTCTTTTGTTTGTGTAACACTGACAGGTGTAATGCATTATCCCAGTGATCAGAGTAATAAAAGGTAAAATCCCATAAAGGAATGAAGTAAAGTAAAAAAAAATTGAAAAAATATTTTAAATAAGAACAAAAAATTAAAAATAATTCAATAAATATATATATGTCTGTAAAGAGAAACGAAAAAGTACTCATTTTGTATTACCACATCCAAAACGACCCGAACTATAAAACTCACTATTTAACCCCTTCAGTGAACACCATAAAATGGCAAACTATGCTTTTCCATCATACCATTGAAAAAAGTGGAACAAAATGCAATAAAAAAGACGTATTTAAATAGCTGGTAACGTCATCATCTTCTCCCTCACAAAAAAGACGCCATACAGCTTCGTCAGTGGAGAAATAAAAAAAAAAAAAAAAAAAAAAAAAGCTATAGTCCTCACATGACTGTCAGCAGAAATATACAAACATTATAGTTCTCACAATATGGGGATGCAAAAACTGTTGTGTTTTTTTAATAAAAAGGGGGGGGGGTTAGAGCGCAAAAGTGGCCAAACACAAAAAAACTAATAAACCTGGTGTCTCTGTAATCATGCTGACCCACAGTGAAGGCGTTAAAAATAAAACCAATTCTGTTGATTTGTTCATTTTGCCTCCTAAAGATTTAAGTAAGGCTCAGCTCACATTTATTCTGCTCTCTATGATGAGAGACCAGACAGAGTACAGAGGAACTCTGTTGCATCATCATAGAGGAGAATGGATCCCTCAGGGGTTTCATCTGAATCACATCATTCGGAGATTTAGATGGAAACCCCAATGTAAGTGCTCAACGTAGAGCGCAGTATAGATGTGATTCCAAATGTTATGTAAAATGTTCCCACTAAAAGCTTTGATTTAATTCACAAAAAAACAAGTCCCCACTCAGGTCCGTCACCTATCAGTGGAAATATAGAGGGTTTCCACCTTACTGGTTGCACAAAGGCTCTGGAAAAGTGAAATTGCTCACCGCAAAAGAAATCCAGCAAATTCTGCACTCCCAGATCCAAATGCCCCCCTCCGTCTAAGCTGCACAATGTGCCTAAACTACGTTTAGCGTTCACAAATTTGGCACTTCTGTAGCGTTGAGGGCCCGCTTAAATTACAGGGGTACATGTTTCCGGAAGCACAGGTTGGGCATAATGTATGGGCACTACAATGGCAGGTTTGCATTTTTAACTCGGCATCATCCATTAAAATTGTCACTACACCTGTAAATAAATTCCCAATTGGGTGTAATTTCCAAAATAGGGTTACTCGAGGGGGAGGTTCTGCCCTTCTGGTACGTCGGGCTCTGTATGTGGAGTCCACAAACTATTCTACAATAATTTATTCTCCAAGAGTCCTAGCGCTTCCTCCCCCCCCGAGTCTCACCATGTGGGTAAGCAGTACTGTACAGCCACATATCAGGTATTGCTTGGTCAGCAGAAATTGTGTGATAAACTTTGGTACCATTTCTACCCATTTTCCCTCGTAAAACAACATTTTTGTGGTATGAATACAGGATAAAAAATATCGTTTTACTGTGTTAGGCAGTAGATAGAAAAATATTCAAATTTAAGAGTCCTCAGTGGTTAATACCTTTTAATTGCTAACTGAAAAGATGGTAACAAATAGCAATCTTTTGAGACTGCTCGGGTGTCTTCATCAGGTACTATTCTGTGACACATTCTACTATAACTTGTTCAAAGAGAGACAAATAATGCTCCTTCCATCCTGAGTCTCGCTGTATGGCTAAGCAGTGCTGTATTGCCACATTCAGAAGAAATTGTGTGGCAAATTTTGGTACCATTTTTACCCATTTTCCTGTGTGAAAATGGAAATATGGTATAAAATTCTGTGACACACCCGTGGTGTAGGGTGAATTCACTGAAGTGTAGTTTGTAAAATGGGGGTCACTTTTGGTAAGGTTCTGCTGTTCTGGCACCTCAGGGGCTCTTCCAGTGGGTCATGGCACCCGTAAATCATAACCGTAAAATCTGTACTATAATATGGTGCTCCTTCCCTTCTGAGCTTTCCACTGTGCCTGAAATGTAGTTCCTGCTACATGTTGGGTATTGGTGCTCTGGGGGAAAAATGGACCTCACAGGTTGTTGCGCAATTTTTCCTATTAATTCTTATAAACATGTAAAACTTAAGGCTAAAACAACATTATAGTGTTAAAAATGTGATAATTGTTTCTTCACCACCCAATGGTATAAAATGCTGTGAGACGCATGTGATGTCCACATGTTAACTGCACCCTTGCATGAATTTATTGAGGGGTGTAGTTTGTAATGTGTGGAAATTTATTGGTGGTGTCTGTTTAACTGGCAATGTAAGGGACACTGCCAATGAAACATGGCACCCTCAAACCATTCCAGCAAATCTGCACTCCTATGGTGCTCCTTCCCTTCTGAGCCTTGCACTCTGCCTTAAAACTAGCTTTCAACCACATATGGGGTATTGGCAAACTCGAAAAATTTATCCAATTTGTTAATCAATTTCTTCAATTTACTCAGTCCAATATTATACAATTCTGTGAATCACCTGAGGGTTAAAAATGCTCGTTTCACCCCTAGATGAATTTCTCAAGTGGTGTAGTTTCCAAAATGGGGTCACTTGTGGGGGGTTTCTCCAATAAATTCCAGTCAAAATGGCGCACCAAAATTCAAATATGTCTCCTTTACTTCCGAGCACTGCCTGTAGTTTTCCCCTAAATATGGGTTATCGACGTACTCGGGAGAAATTGCACAACAAATTTTGTTGCCCAATTACTCCTGCTTCTCTTGTGAAAATGAAAAGTTTGGGGCAAAACCAACATATTTGATGGAAAAATGTGTTCTTTCATTTTCACGGGTTAGCGTTATAAAATTCTGTGAAGCACTTCTGGGTTCAAGGTGCTCACCAAACCTCTAGAAATATTCATTGAGGTGTGTAATTTCCAAACTTGGGTCACTTGTCAGGGGGATTCCACTGTTTAGGCACATCAGGGGCTCTGCAAAGACGACATGGCGTTAACTATCTATTGAAGGCAATTTTGTGGTCAAATGGTGCTCTATCCCTTCCAAGCCCTGCCGTGCGCCCAAACAGTAGTTTTCCTCCACATAGTATCTGTGTACTTGGGAGAAATTGCAACAAATTTTGGGGTACATTCTTTCCTTTTTCTCGATTTTAAATGAAACATTTGGGACAACGGCAACATTTTTGTGGGAAAAATTTACAATTGTATTTATTCTTTCTTCCATATTGCTTTAATTCCGGCGAAGCACCTAAAGAGTTAATAAACTTCTTGAATGTGGCTTTGAAGACTTTGAGGGGTGCAGTTTTTAAAAGGTGTTACTTTTGGGTATTTTCTGTCTCACAGGCACCTCAAAGTCACTTAATTTACAAAACCAACATTTTTTATTTTGTTGGAAAAATGAAAAATTGTTGATAAACTTTTGACAATTCTAACGTAACAAAAAAATAGTTTAAAAAAAAAAGTTGCTTATGTAAAGTAGACATGTGGCAAATATTAGTTTATTTTTAGTGGTATGACCATCTTTTTTTAAAGGCATAAAAATGAAAAGTTTGAAAATTTATTTTTTTTTTAATTTGTCAAATTTCCAATCTTTTCACAAACGCAAAGCATATTGACCTAAATTTACCACTAATATGTGTCATAATTACTGAGATATGATGTCGCATTCCAGAATTATTGCCACACATCGGTCAGAATTGAAAAATGTTGCCTGGTCAGCAAGGGGACACCTGGCTTTGGTGGTGAATGGGTTAAGCACCTGAAAGATTAAGAAAGTTCCTGCAGTTTTGAACACTTGGAGTCATGCAGTTTTTACAATGGTATGACTTTTTGAGGGTTTCCAATATAAATGCCCCTCAGTCACTTCAAAAATAGATTTTGTAAATGTCTATAAAAAATTGCTGCTTAACTTTTAAGCCTTCTAACAGCCAAGCAAAATAAAAAAATGTTGCAAAAATTATGTTAACGTCTTAAATGCTTAACTATTTTTTTTGTGACCTAGCTATCTGGCTCCATGGCAGTAAATTCTGAGTTTCAAAATTTCTAATTTTCCAAATTCTAAATCATGCTGCTCTCAGATTACATAGCAAAAATTTGGTGACAGATTCTTTAACCCCCCGAGGGTGGTCGGCTCATTAATGACCAGGCCAGTTTTTACAATTCTGACCACTGTCACTTTATGAGGTAATAACTCTGGAACGCTTCAACGGATCCCCCTGATTCTGAGAATGTTTGTTTTTTCATGACCTATTGTACTTCATGATTGTGGTAAAATTTCTTCAGTATGACTTGCATTTATTTGTAAAAAAAAAAGACATTTTCAAACTTTGAATTTTCATGCCCTTAAATCAGAGAGATATGTAGCACAATATAGTTAATAAATAACATTTCCCACGTTTCTACTTTTACATCAGCACAATTTTAGAACCAATTTTTTTTTTTTGTTAGGAAGTTATAAGGGTTAAAAGTTGATCAGCGATTTCTCGTTTTTCCAACAAAATTTGCAGAACCATTTTTTTTAGGGACCACATCACATTGAAGTGACTTTGAGGGGCCTTTCTGACAGAAAATACCCAAAAGGGACACCATTCTAAAAACTGCACCCCTCAACGTGCTCAAAACCACATTCAAGAAGTTTATTAACCCTTCAGGTGCTTCACACGAATTTTTGGAATGTGGAAGAAAAAAATGAACATTTTTATTTTTTTTCACAAAAATTTTATTTTAGACAATTTTTATTTTCGCAAGGGTAACAGGAAAACATAAACCCCAAAATTTGTTGTACAATTTTCTCCTTAGCACTCCGATACCCAATATGTGGGGGGAAAACCACTGTTTGGGCGCACGGCAGGATTCAGAAAGAAAGGAACACAAAATTGGCTGGAATTGAGAGTGGAAGCCATGTCGTGTTTGGAGAGCCCCTGATGTGCCTAAATAGTGGAAACCCCCCACAAGTGACCCCATTTTGAAAACTAGACCCCTCAAGGATTTTATCAAGGGGTATAGTGAACATTTTGAACTTAGAGGTACGACACAGAATTTGATAACATTAGGTCATCAAGTTGTCATTAGTCTTAAGTGCAAGTGCTCGCTACTTGAGTACTCGGGTATGCACCATGTATCGTGGGTGCTCGAGTGACATGTTCGAGTCCCCGCTCGCATGTTTCATGGTTGTTAGACACCCAAAAAAAAAAAAAAACATGCAGGGACCACTCGTGCATGGCAGGCAATCCACGCAACATTTTTATTGGCCACGAAGCATATGGGGCGGAGACTTGAGCATGTCACTCGAGCATCCGCGATACTCAGCGCATACCTGAGCACCCGATGCAGACTCAAGTAGTGAGCACTTCCGCTCAACACTAGTCACCATATCATCTTTTTTTTTTTTTTTTTTTTTCACTTTTAAAAAAATCCCAACCCTAACCCTAGCGTTTATTTTTTACACCGTTCCTCGTGCGGTATAAGTGATTAGATGACCTTATTCTTCGGGTCGGTGCGATTACAGCGATACCAGATTCATATCAGATTTTTATGATTGACAGCTGTCACACACTAAAAGACGCTTTTTTTTTTTAATGCATTTCCGCATGTGGTAAAATTGATAAGGCAGCGTTATTCTTTGGGTCAGTACGTTTACATCAGTGCCACATTTATATATTTTTTTTTTATGTTTTGGCGCTTTTACACAAAGAGTGTTTTATTGAAAAATAATTTTTGTATCGCTTTTTTCTGTGAGCTATAACTTTTTTTATTTTTTGGCTGATGGAGTCTTCTACATCTCCCTTCTCCACTGGCAGAATCTCCTAGCAGGTTATCCAGTATGCATTCAATCAGACAACGCCACAGCCGTGGCATACATACACAGACAGGGCTTAACACGCCGCAAATCTGTTATGACTGCGGTCTCATGGATTCTGGTCTGGGCCGAGTGACACGTGCCAGCAATATCGTCAGTACACATTCTGGGGGTGGACAATTGGGCCGCCGACTTCCTTAGTCATCAGACTCTCCTCGGGCGAGTGGACACTCAACCCCATCGTGTTCGATAAGATCTGTCACAGATGGGACACCACCGACGTCTATCTAATGGTGCCTCACTTCGTAGCCAGGTCTCGCTACCCCTCTGGCAGTCGGTTAATACACCCTGCTCATTCCATGATTTCATTTTCATCTTCCTTACCTCTTTCCGCCTCTGCCACTGACCCCGAGAGTCATCAAGAAGATCAAGGCAGAGGGAGTCCCAGTAATCATGGTGGCTGTAGACTGGCCCAGAAGGGCCTGGTATGCAAAGTTAGTCGATCTGCTCGCAGACGTACCCTGGAAACTTCCAGACCTACTCTCTCTCTCAGGGTCCCCTCTTCCACCAGAATTCTCTGTCTCTGAATTTAATGGCATTGGTTTTCAGAGAAGCATGTTTTTCATCCCAGGTCATACAGACCATGGTCAGAGCAAGAAAGCCCGCGTCCTCACGCATTTAACATCGGACTTGGAATGCCTTTTTTTTTCTTTTTTTTTTGATGGTGTGAAAACAACCTTTTCTGCTCACATGTCTTTTTCTCTTCCATCCATCTTGGCTTTTCTCCAGTTGGGACTCGACTCCGGGCTTTCTATCAGTACTCTCAAGGTTCAGATCTCTGCACTCTCAATTCTTTTTCAACGGAATTTGGCTTCTCGTCCCAAGCTCAACACCTTCCTCCATGGAGTTGCTCGCCTGGCTTTGCCATATTGCCCTCCTGTAGGCCCTTGGGACCTAATCTGGTCTAAGCGTCTTTCAGCAATCCCCCTTCGAACCTATCCATGACATCTTGTCGTCATTCCTTTCCTGGAAGGTTGCCTATTTGGTAGCCATCACGTCCATCAGAAGAGTTTGAGCTGGCAACTCTCTAGTCGCTCTCCTTTTCTCATTCTCCATCAGGGCAAAGTAGTTTTCAGACCAGTTCCTCCTTTCTTAAGGTAGTCTCTTTATTCCACATCAACGAGGACATTGTTCTGCCTTCTTTCTGGTCATCTCTGGTTCATCCCCTTGAACGATCCCTTCACAAGCTGGACCTGAGCAGAGCTCTGTGTCTACCTATCAAGGACCGCTTCATTCAGATGTTCTGACACCTTGTTTGTCATCTGAGGGTCATCACAAGGATCTCCCTGCTACAAAATCTACCCATCGCTGAATTCGCTCGGCTATACTGGAGGCATATCGCGCTACACACAGGCCACCCCTTCCGGGAGTAAGAGCGCTCTCCACCCAAGCGTTGGGGGCTTCCTGGGCTGTTTGCCAACAGGCCTCTGCAACCCAGATTTGCAAAGCTGATACCTGGTCATCTCGTTACACTTTCACAAGGTTCTACAGAGTAGATATCTACGCCTCGGTCGATGCTGGCCTAGGTATGAAGATTCTGCAAGCGGCGGTCGCCTGCCGTCCAAGCTGATTTGGCAGTTATTCTATTCCCTCCTTGGGACTGATTTAGGACATCCCATGGTTACCTGTGTCCCCCAATGAAGCAATAACGAAAGAGGGATTTTTGGTACTCACTGTAAAATCTTTCTTAGAGCCTTCACTGGGGGACACAGCATCCTCCCTGGTTTATGCCTATGTTGGGCCTATGTGCCTCTGTTGGGCCTGTATATAGTTCGGTTGTTTGTTGCTTCTCTTACTGCTTGTTCACTAACTGACGAGCTTTGTGCCAGTCGATGGGTGTATACTGCTGAGGAGGAGCTAATTCTTTTTTTTGCCTAGCGGCCTCCCAGCGACAGATGCATACACTCATGGCTACCTGTGTCCACCAATAAAGGCTCAAAGAAAGAGCTTTTACAGTGAGTACCAAAAATCCCTCTTTTGCGGGACGAGTTACAGATTTTTTTTGTTACCATTTTGGGGCACATGATGTTTTATGATTGCTTTTTATTCAGATATTCAGACACAATGAACAAAAAACAGTAATTTAGTTATTTATGTTTTTTATTTTTTGCGCTGTTCACTGTGTGGTAAGTGATAAGACTGATTTGTCCATTGGGTCGGTACGATTACAGAGATACCAGATTTATATTGTTTTTTTTTATGCTTTGCTATTTTTACACACTAAAAACAATGTTTTACAAAAATGAATTAGTTTTTACATTGCCATATTCTGAGAACTGTAACTTTTTTTTTTTTTTTGCTGAATGAGCCATATTGCGGTTTGTTTGTTTTGCGGGACGGTTTGGCGATTTTAATTTATACCATTCTTTTTTTCTTCATATGACTTTTTGAAAGCTTTTTATTAAAAAATTTTGTGAGTCAGTATGATGAAAAAGTGTCATTTTTGGTGTTTTTTTTATTTTCTTAACGCCGTTCGCCATAAGGAATAAATAACGTACCAGTTTTATAAAGTGGGTCGTTCTGGATACGGTGTTAACAATTGTGGGGGTTTTTGGGTTGGTTTTTTTCACAAACACTGCTTTTTGAGTGGCAAAATGATTTGGGTGTGCTTTTTTGTGTGTGTTTTTTACATATTTTATTTTACTTTTTCACTTTTCTTTGTACTTCGTCCCACTGTGCGACATGTATCATTTTTCGTGTACTGCAGTGCATGAGACGGTCAGTGAGTCACTGTGTGTGCTTGTGAGACCAGGCTTATAGCTAGATCTTACAGACCATCGTACCCTGGGGTCATCAGATGACCTCTAGGTA
The DNA here is from genome assembly GCF_046119375.1 of Phyllobates terribilis. Lineage (NCBI taxonomy): Eukaryota > Metazoa > Chordata > Amphibia > Anura > Dendrobatidae > Phyllobates > Phyllobates terribilis. The sequence goes on from NW_027362765.1 coordinate 636,592,221, forward strand.
CCATGATAACCATCGTTACCCGCAGTTTTCATTTTGTGGGTCCCATGGTTACAAAGGGGATCTTGCAACCCCCTTACAACCAGTTAAATAGCTCTGTTGCGATTGACAGCAGTATTTGAGGGGTTAATTTGCCCGATCAGTTACAAAAGCGGCCAGGGCCGATTATAGCAGGGTGTCAGCTGTCGCATACAGCCGACGGGCAGCACTACAATCTTATTCCCAATCGCTGTTTTAAAACCAAATCAGGAATAAGACCCCTTTACAACTGCCGTTCTAATACGTATCGGCAGTCGTTAAGGGGTTAAAGTTTCAGATGTTTTCAAGACATATCCACCTAAATTTACCCCTGAAATAAAGCACAGTGTCACGAAAAACACTTTATATGGCCTATTCAGAAATGCTAAAACTGGCTGTGACAGGAAAAGGTTAACTGCCACAAATTGTAGGACATTTTCCCTGTGCGATTATACAACGTTTCTTTTAGAATTGTCACTTTTGTTCCGGTAGGAACAGTGATTCAGACAGAACGTGAAGGTTTCCTTTTGCCTTATGCTTTAATAAATCTTTATTTTTATTATAGGATTACTTGCATACATATTTGCGCACAAACAGAGGTATTCAAAATCAAGAGATCTTGTTGGTACATCATTTACAGAGAGCAAATTACATACCAGCTTTGCGGCTAAACCAGTCACTGAACAATTATCACCTAGTAAGTCCTCTGTTTCATTTTAAAGAGTATCATGAATATATATGTAAGTAATAACAATAAGTGAAAGTGATTCCATAGTTCTGTCTTTTAAGGACTGGAAGGGCTATCTCTCCTTTTCAAAAATAGTTTCTCTGACTGTTCTATCTTAACACTGAGATGGTGAGGTGCCAGCGCCGAATACATGCCTTATAATGCCCCTTTTAAATACAGTATATTGATGCTTGCAGCTTCACCCCCAGTTGGAGGTGTCTGTTTTCGGGAAACATAGGAAAGGGTTCTTTACAGTCAGAGCAGTCAGACTGTGGAATGCCCGACCACAAGAGGTAGTAATGGCAGACACTATAACAGCTTTTATACAAGGCTGGATGATTTCCTTGATACACGTAACTTTGTGGGTTATAGTTAATTTAGTGACAAAATGTACAATTGGTGGAAGAAGGTTGATGGACCTAGGTCTTTTTTGCAACCTATGTAATTATGTAAAATATCTTTTTATTTTGTGTTTCACACATTTTTTAACATCATTAAAAAAAATTTATTTTTTTAATTGTTGGCTTGGCATATTATCCCCCATTACAGAGCAAATCTATCGCATCAATGCATTGTAAAGCTCATCTCGATCTGATCTGGCTCCTTCCTGACACTAATTGGTCATATAATCGCTGGGATCAAAGTGTAATGGGATATTACGGCTTCCTAAATGGCATACATCCCTGACTTGAGTAAGAAATCAGTCCAATGTTGAAACATGTAGCCTTGTATTCGTTTAATAATTTCTGTTGATGACTTTACCTGCCTGTCATACTCTGCAACGCTCGTATCACCCCTTTTTTTCATTTAATTTATAAACTTTTTGTTTGATCTGTATACATTGCTTTTTTCAGCAATGTATACAGCGATCATGTAATTTCTGCCTTCTTTACGGGCAGTTCTCCATTCCTGCTGCTGCACATCTCCATGCAGCTGCTGATTCTGCAAGTATGTTCCAAAACTAAATTGCAGAGTCATACGCAGACCTCACAGACAATTTTGGCAATCAGCAGGTTTATTAATTATGTAATATTTGTTGGCTAAAGCAATCCCCCATAGTCATTTTGCTATGTAAAGATTACGTTGCATTTCGTGAGGAGAGTATCTGAAAAATGTGTTCAGCTATGGATGTATTTTTATACTTTTTCTTTTCTGTGCAGAATGATTTTGACAGATGCCAGCTGGAAAGAGGAGCTGCCAGAAACTCTATAGTGGATCACTATGTCAAAATACTCCCAAGTGTGCAGCAAACTCTGGCCAGATCCTATCCTTCTATTGTTTGGAAGAAAGGTAACTGAAAGTTGTAGCTTTCGGCTGTATGTAATATCTTATTAACTTCACCTTCATTAATTTTGAGGGGACAGATATTGGAATTGCTTTGGCATTTGCTGGAAATTCATAGTTTTCAAGTCAGATGAACTTGAGGTTACTTTGCTTACTTTCTATTACAGCTGTTTAAAAAACATTTAAAGGGATGCTGTCACATTTAATAATGGTACAAACCTGGCAATATAGCGTTAATCTGCAAGTTAGGCTGGGCAGGACTTAAAGGAGTTGCCCACTGCTTTAACATTGATGCCCTATCCGTAGGATAGGGCATGAATGTATGATCGGCCAGGGTCCTGCCCGCGGCATCCCCACCAATCAGCTGTCATCGGTGCAGCGGCCGCCGGCCGGAAGTCCTTGCCTGCTTTGCTTGGCTGTCTGTCTGTAGTGGCCGCCGCTTGTAACTGCACATCCTCCTCCCATTCATCGGGAGGCCGATGTGCAGTTACAAGCGGCGGGCACTGCAGGTAGAGACTTCCGGCTGGCGACACCTGCCACCGACACTGATAACAGCCGATCGGCAGGGGTGCCGCGTGCGGGACCCCAGCCAATCATACATTGATGCTCTATCCTACGGATAGGGCATCAATGTTAAGTAGTGAATAACCCCTTTAAAGCTACTTTGTCCTGAAAGTGCAGCTTCTTAGAGAAAATGAACTATATTACTCCAGGGAGTCGCTGACTTTAAGCCATACAGACAGGTGTGCCCGGCCAGTCACAGCTCACAGCACTTTGACTGACATCTGGCTCTGCACTGATGCACATAAGTAATATAAAGCCTCAAATGTTCCACCCCTCGCTCCAGGTCTGATCTGAGCTCTGCAAGAAATGACGATCAATACACCACATGGGTCTGTTAGGGGCACCGATGTGTGACGTACAAATAAAAACAATATGCATGTGTCAGAGATGACTAATGGAAGTACCAAATGTAAATGTATAATGTGCAGGTAAGAGCAATGCGTATTCAGTGAAAAGAAAGCGATATATAGTGGGACTGCGCATATGACCTTCATCTCCAGCTTGATAAATAGTGTTCAATTCTTATGTGCAAAAGTTCTGCCCATAGACCAATGTGTAAATGCCAAGACAGGAACATTATGGATTGTCGTCTGCCTATTAATACAAAAATGAATGCATAAAATAAACAGAAATGTAGTATCAACATATACTAGCGCCAAAGGAGATGGTAAGGAAGAAATACTAGGCTGCAGCCAGAAGCACGGGTCCTGTGTGACGGCCCGTAAATAGTCATAAATAGATGGTACTGTCGCACTGATTGGAGGTAGCAGAAAATAGAAAAGAGGAGCACGCAAAACAGAAAGTAATATCTAGAATTTGTATTAAACAAATTTCACAATGGAAATTAACTTGGACAATAAAATAATATTCCTAAGGAGACAAGCTATATATGATATTTAGGCAAAGCGTTAATAAATATAATGTTTCTCTGTTTAAAGTTTGCATGGTAAGAAATGCTGCTGCTATTGGAAACGTGCCTGCTATGCCGCTAAATAGCTCATAGTCTGTAAGAATGAATATACGGTGCTTAGTAAAAGCATACAGTTAGTGGGGCTGGTCCCTTGATTAGAGGCGTGAATTCCTGGTAAGTAAAGAGTGCGGGGTGTCTACTCCCCTGTACGTACTCCGAAGCCCACAGTTACCTGCTGTCAGGTCCTGGGCCATGCAGTAAAGCAGGGAGCTGTAATCTCCTAAGTGCAATGTAGAGCCAGGGCACTCAGTCCGGTAGCATCCCTGGTAACCACACGGGCGGAAGGAGCTGGTGACGTCATAGCTGCTGACTATGGTGTCCTATGAAGGCCAGAAAAGAGGCTTCATTATTCATCATTCTTCAGATGATTTGTCAGTGTAGATGAAATAGTATTAAAGGAGTTTTCCAGGCTAAAAAGAATTCTGCAGTCTGTGACTGCACACTGCCGAATTGTGATAAGTTTACAATGCGCACACTGCCACAATTTCCCTTTCAATTGGGTATTTATACAATTTGCATAGTTGCAGCCGGTTTGACTCTCTCGGCCACTACTCTCAATGAAGTTGGCACATGACCACCCACTCTTGTTTAGAATATAGGAGAATTGTTAATTTGTGCTGATTGCACTCAGTCATGATTCGGCAGTCTTCCGTTACATGGTGACGGCAGACAGTTCTAGCGGGCAGCAGAGTTGTCACCTGATAACGGCCTGTAATGTCTGTAGGTTTGACTACTCTACCATTGTTAAAATACAAATACATATCCAAAATATTCAACACTAAGCAACAGTTTCTTGTTTATTCTAGTGACAAGACCCACGCCTTTATCTACTGTTGCAAAACAGGCTCCCTCAGGGAGTGTGATTACCGAAGCTGACTTTATCCGTAACGTGCTGCTGAAAATAAAGGAAGTGTCTGCAGCTAGTGAGAGTAGAGACTTCTCTCCTTATAAAAGGTAAGAAATGTGCCTGGGCTTTCATCTGAGAATCCATTTATGGTACTCCCATTCCTACACAGTACTTAAGCTCTTCTATGTTTGAACAAATGTATCTTTTGTGGCACAGTGACATTAAAATGCTTTTGGTAGGAGACCATTTCTGTAGAGTTCTGTAGCTGTAGTCAAGAGACTTGTCTTGTTCTGTTTAGTCATGTAAAACTCAAATGGTATAAATTAATAGAATAGTGAGACATTAAAGGGGTTGTCTGATATAGAAATATCATTCAAGTATGTTTCTCTTATGAAGTGCTCTTGGTCCCCTGACTGCAGCAGTCAGCCTGGACTGGACATGTAATGTGCTGGAAAGTGAGTGTGCCTTTTTTTTTTTTTTTTTTTTTTTTTTAAATACATATTTTAAGTGCATACATGCATTGCAAATATATATTTTTCCAATACCGGACAACCCCTTTAACTGACTTGTTTAAAACAAAAGTTGTTTTTTGTTTTGTTTTTTAAAGTGGTTGCCCATTAAAAGACTCCTTTATTGCTGGCCCCATAAATTAAAAAATTCTCTACTTCCTGGATCTGCATTGCTCATAGATTATACATACAGTTCATGGAAGTAGCAGTAGTTCATGTCCCATATGGGAGTCATCAATATTATGCTCAATAAGTATTTTCATATCCAGGACTACTAGAATGTGGACATATAATAGGCTAAATCGTAAGCAGAACATATGTTAGAAACAAGGAAAGGAATAAACGATCAAAAAGCCATAAATATATAAATATATCAAAGATTTATTTAACACATAGTAGCAAAAAGGGGTAAAATACAGATACCATGGACAAAAACCACAATCCACGTGTTGAGTATATCATTGTATAGTTACAAAATTGCAAAATAAGTAGTCACTACCATAGCCCCATATTCAAGAGTACAATCTTTAGGTGTCTATCAGAAAGTCATAATGTGCCCTTAGACATAACATATAGTAATCTCATATACAACCATAAAGGTCTCGCTATACGTACCAATGGAAAATAGAGGGAGATCTATGAGCAGACTGTCAGGGCACAGGGGCAGAGGACAAGCTACACACGTGGAGCAGGAGCCCCGACGCGCGTTTCGGATGTCCCTTCGTCAGCCCCCTGACGAAGGGACATCCGAAACGCGCGTCGGGGCTCCTGCTCCACGTGTGTAGCTTGTCCTCTGCCCCTGTGCCCTGACAGTCTGCTCATAGATCTCCCTCTATTTTCCATTGGTACGTATAGCGAGACCTTTATGGTTGTATATGAGATTACTATATGTTATGTCTAAGGGCACATTATGACTTTCTGATAGACACCTAATGATTGTACTCTTGAATATGGGGCTATGGTAGTGACTACTTATTTTGCAATTTTGTAACTATACAATGATATACTCAACACGTGGATTGTGGTTTTTGTCCATGGTATCTGTATTTTACCCCTTTTTGCTACTATGTGTTAAATAAATCTTTGATATATTTATTGCTCATAGATTGTGTACTCCGCCAGTGTCTTGATGAACAATGTCTCATGACTCATATAAGCCACTGATTGACTACAATCTGCAGCCACCGATTGACTGCGGCAGTCATGTGACCTCAGGAGACATGAAGATGAGTGTCCGTCCTGCTTCGTGTGTGCTCAAGTAGGATTCTACCCTAAATATTTATATAGCAACATTGATTCCATGGTGCTGTACATGAGAAGGGGTTACATGCAAAATACATATCACTTACAGTAAAGAAACTAACAATGATAGACTGGTACAGGAGGAAGAGGGCCCTGCCCTTGCGGGCTTACATTCTACAGGATGATGGGGAAGGAGACAGTAGGTTCGTGGGGTTGCAGTAGCTCTGGTGTTGGTGAGGTGGCAGCAAGCAAGGTCATGGCAGCCTGTAAACTTTCTTGAAAAGATGGGTTTTCAGGTTCTGTCTGAAGGATCCGAATGTGATGGCTAATCGAACGTGTTGGGGCCAGATTTCCAGAGGATGGGGAATATTGGGGACAAGTCTTCTAGGCGATTGGGTGAAAACCTAATGAGTGTGGAGGAGAGAAGATGGTCTTGGGAGGACTGGAGTTTACGTGAGGGAAGATATCGGGATATTCGTTTGGAGATGTACGGAGGAGAAAGGTTATGGATGCCTTTGTATGTCAGTGTTAGTAGAAGTTTGAACTGGATATGCTGGGGAATTGGGAGCCAGTAAAGGGACTTGCAAAGAGGGGAAGCAGAAGAGTAGCGAGGAGAGAGATAAACTAGTCAGGCAGCAGAGTTAAGGATGGACTGGAGAGGTACAAGAGTGTTATCAGGTAGGCCACAGAGGAGGATGTTGCAGTAGTTGAGGCGGGCGATGATGGGGTATGCACAAGCATGTAGTAGATTGAGGGTTTAGGAAAGGACGGATTCTGGAAATATTTTTAAGCTGGAGGCGACAGGTGCTGTTTGAAGGATAGGGCAGATTCAAGGGTTACTCCGAGGCAGCGGATTTCCGGTACGGGGGAAAGCTTGATGTAGTTTATTACTACAGATAGATCAGGTGGGGAAGATATGTGAGATGGAAGAAAGATGATGAGTTCAGATTTATCCACATTAATCTTGAAGCGAGAGGAGGAGGATATGGCAAATAGATACTCAGGGATTTTGGACAGCAGAGGTAGATCTGAGTGTAGTCAGCGTGCAGATGGTACTGGAAGCCATGGGAATTTGAGTTGTCTCCAGCCAAGGGTATAGATGGAGAAGAGTAGGGGTCCTAGGACAGAGCCTTGAGGGACTTCAACAGAGTGAGGGCCGAATGAGGAGGTAGAGTGGGAGATTCTAAATGTGTGGTTGTAAAGGTATGAGGAGAGGGCAAGGTCTTTGATGCCAAAGGAAGAGAGGATTTGTAGTAGATGGCAGATGACAAATCAAGGAGGAGTATTGATAATTGTCTGTTAGCTTTGGCTATAAGTAAGTTAGTGATTTTGGTCAAGGCCGTTTCAGTGGCATGGTGAGGACAGAAGCCAGATTGTAGGTCGTCGAAGAGAGTTAGATGAGAGGAAAGTTCAGCGTGAACTGCTGTTCAAGGAGTTTGGAGGCGAATGGGAGCAGCAATATGGAGCGATAGCTGGACTTGGCAGTTGGGTCGAGCAATGTTTATTTGAGGATAGACGTGATTGTGGCATGTTTGAAAGCAGAGGGGAAGGTAGCAGATGTTAGTGATAGGTTGAAGAGATGGGTTAGGGATGGAATAAGTGTGGTGGTGAGGTTGGGGAGGAGGTGGAATGCGATGGGGTAAAGTGCACAAGTAGTGAGGTGTGATTTGGAGAGGAGATGAGGAAGTTCACCTTCATTGATGATAGAGAGGGTGGGTATGGCGTAAGGGCATTAGTCTGGTATACAAAGGAGTTTGTGGTGGTCGAACAATAAAGACTTGCCTTGTTTGGTCAATCTTATTTTTGCAGTGTGTGGCAAAGTCCTCAGCAGCGATTAGGGAGGTCGGAGGGGACAGTGCTGGGCGGAGGAGGGGAGTTAAGTGTTGAATAACTGTTTGGGTTTGTAGAATAAGGAAGATACAAGGGATGTAAAGTGGGCCTGTTTAGCAGAGGTGAGGGCTGATTTGAGTGCGAGTGTTGCGTGTTTGAATGCAGTGAAGTCATCTTTCGAATGTGTTTTTCCTCCATCACCGCTCCGCAACCCTGGACACTTGCCGAAGCTTTTTAGTGAGGTTATTGTGTCAGGGTTTTCTTTTGATTTGTCGCACTCTGCCATGCACGAGTAGGGCGACCGCGAGAATAGCTGATGTGAGAGTGGCATTATAGAAAGCAGTGGCGCTGACTGTGTCGTGGAGTGAAGATATGGATGCTAGTGGTAGAATAGAGTCAGAGTGTGTGAGTGTCTAGATGTGCGAGGTTTCTGCGGGGGTGTTATGGTTGCTGGACATGGGTGACAGGTAAAGAGGACAGGGATGAGAACGTGAGTAGATGGTGGCCAGATAATGGGAGAGGGGAGGTTGTGAGGCTAGATAGGGAGCAGAGTTGAGTGAAGATGAGGTCTAGTGTGTGTCCATCTGTGTGGGTGGCTCAGGAGGACCAAGTCCAAAAGATGAAGTAAGCGACAGGAGTTTGGAGAATGCTGACTGGCGGGTGTCGGTGGGGATGTTGAAGTTACCCATGATGATGGTGGGAATGTCAGCAGAGAAAAAGTGAAGAAGCCAGCTGGAGAATTGTTCAATAAAGGCAGTGGCAGGGCCGGGAGGTCGGTATATGACGGCCACTTGGATGTTGGACAGAGAGTAGATGCGGACAATGTGGACTTTAAAAGAAGGGAGGTTTAGGGACTGTAGAGGTGATATTGGGTTGAAGGTCCAGTTGGTAGAAAGAAGACCCACTGCTCCACCATGCCTGTTACCAGGGTGAGGAGTATGGGTGAAGTGGAGGCCGCTGTAGCACAGCGCAGCAGGGGAGGCAGTGTCGGAGGGTGTCAGCCCAGGAAGGATAGATTGCGAGAGTTAAAGAGGTCATGAATCACATGGAGCTCATTGTAGACAGAGCAGGCATTCCAGAGTGCTCCAGAGAGGGGGAGCAGGGGGGTGGACGTCGGGACGGGTTTAATGTAGGAGAGATTGCGGAAGTTCATATTATGTAGGCAGCGATATGAGGGGGCATAAGAGGGAGGTAACAGCTGTGTGGGGGTCCAGGATTGGGAGATATGTCGCCAGCAGTGAGGACAAGCAGAGTGCAAGAAAGCAGGTGAAAGGAAAGAGGCCGGCTTGTTTTATTTTTTAGTAGGCGAGATCTGAGGTTGAGGAGCAGGTCTGCAGATGAGGTCAGGTGGGAGGTAAGAGGGATTGAGAGATTATTATTTGGATAGAGGATGCTGGGGTTTGGGGATAGCAAAGGAGTGAGTATTAGTGGAACAAAAACTGTAAGGGTATATACAAACATGGTGGTAGAGTAAGTGTGGGGGAAAAAGAAAAGCGAAGTACATTTAGTGAACAGTGTTACAAAGAACTTGGCACTCCAGGGTAAATGCTGATGAACAATACTTTTTATTTAGAAAAGCAATCCACTGTAAAAAAAAAAAAAAAATTGACACTTCTGTCTAAAATTAGACATTTATCAATACTGAAAGATACAAAAGAAAACAAAATAATCAAAAATTTAACAAATGAGGCATAACCAGTATAAGTATATACCTGGTATGCATGAGATACAAAGAAATGTAAGAACATAATTCCCAATTGGCTTTGGGATGCGGTAGAATAATAATAAAAAAGTACATTACTATTACATACTATCGCCCAGTGGTAGCTCAGTAGATTATTAAATAGGGAGGCAGAGTATTTTAATAGCATGGTAGGGTATAAATCCCATAAATTATAGTGTATCATGTACAGTGGGTACGGAAAGTATTCAGACCCCTTTAAATTTTTCACTTTGTTTCATTGCAGCCATTTGGTAAATTCTAAAAAGTTCATTTTTTTTCTCATTGAAGTACACTCTGCACAACATCTTGACTGAAAAAAATAGAAATGTAGAAATTTTTTCAAATTTATTAAAGAAAATTTTAAATATCACATGGTGAGAAGTATTCAGACCCTTTGCTCATTTAAGTCACATGCTGTCCATTTCCTTGTGATCCTCCTTGAGATGGTTCTACTCCTTCAGTGGAGTTCAGCTGTGTTTAATTAAACTGATAGGACTTGATTTGGAAAGGCACACGCCTGTCTATATAAGACCTCACAGCTCACAGTGCATGTCAGACCAAATGAGAATCATGAGCTCAAAGGAACTACCTAAGGAGCTCAAAGACAGAATTGTGGCAAGTCACAGATCTGGCCAAGGTTGCAAAAGAATTTCTGCATTACTCAAGGTTCCTAAGAGTACAGTGGTTTCCATAATCCTTAATTGGAAGAAGTTTGGGACCACCAGAAGTCTTCCTAGACCTGGCCGTCCAGCCAAACTGAGCAATTGTGGGAGAAGAGCCATGGTGAGAGAGGTAAAGAATAACCCCAAGATCACTGTGGCTGAGCTCCAGAGATGCAGTAGGAAGATGGGAGAAAGTTCCACAAAGTCAACTATCACTGCAGCCCTCCACCAGTCGGGCCTTTATGGCAGAGTGGCCCGACGGAAGCCTCTTCTCAGTGCAAGACATAGGAAAGCCCGCATAGCGTTTGCTCAAAAACGTATGAAAGACTCCCAGGCTATGAGAAATAAGATTCTCTGGTCTGATGAGATGAAGATAGAACTTTTTGGTGATAATTCTAAGCGGTACGTGTGGAGAAAACCAGGCATTGCTCATCACCTGCCCAATACAATCCCAACAGTGAAACATGGTGGTGGCAGCATCATGCTTTGGGGGTGTTTTTCAGCTGCAGGGACAGGACGACTGGTTGCAATTAAAGGAAACATGAATGCGGCCAAGTACAGAGAGATCCTGGATGAAAACCTCTTCCATAGTGCTCTGGACCTCAGACTTGGTCGAAGGTTCACCTTCCAACAAGACAATGACCGTAAGAACACAGCTAAAATAACAAAGGAGTGGCTTCAGAACAACTCTGTGACCATTCTTGACTGGCCCAACCAGAGCCCTGACCTAAACTCAATTGAGCATCTCTGGAGAGACCTGAAAATGGCTGTCCACCAACGTTCACCATCCAAGCTGACGGAACTGGAGAGGATCTGCAAGGAAGAATGGCAGAGGATCCCAAAATCCAGGTGTGAAAACTGTTGCATCATTCCCAAGAAGACATATGGCTGTACTAGCTCAAAATGGTGCTTCTACTTAATACTGAGCAAAGGGTCTGAATACTTATGACCATGAGATATTTCAGTTTTTCTTTAATAAATTTGCAAAAATTTCTACATTTCTGTTTTTTTTCAGTCAAGATGGGGTGCAGAGTGTACTTTAATGAGAAAAAAAATGAACTTTTTAGAATTTACCAAATGGCTGCAATGAAACAGAGTGAAAAATTTAAAGGGGTCTGAATACTTTCCGTACCCACTGTAGATTAATGTTTTTGTAGCTTGCTATGAGCTATGCCAGTCACATCATCCAGAAACAGAGCGTATATAGAACAACCAGAATTGCCAGAAACGCATGAATCAAAGAATAAGTTGGAATCGCATCTGAATATCATCCTCTGAGAAACAAAACAACAGAAACTCCCTTGATCTGGTCTTTGTACGGCTTTGTAAAATCCCCTACCTAGATAACTCCCCTCTTCCCCTCTCTGATCATAACAGTCTCTCCTTCACGCTCACAAATCATTGCCCACCCCAGCACACTCCTACCTATCACACATTCAGAAATGTACAAGCCATTAACCCTCAGACTCCCTTCACTCATCACTGTCCCCAATCTCCTCTTTTTCCTGTCCTTATCTGGCTGTAAATCACTACAATGACACTCTCAGAAGCACCCTGGACCAAGTAGCGCCCCTCACCCTCAGAACCTCTAAACACAAAGTAAAACAGCCCTGACTGACGCCGCAAACCCGATTTCTCCAGCGATGCTCTAGGAGTGCTGAACACCTATGGAGGAAAACTCGCACACTAGAAAACTTTATCCACTATGAATTTGTTAAAAACCTATAACTCTTCACGTTGCCAAACAGACATACTTCACCACCCTGATCTCTTCACTATCCAGCAACCCAAAAAAACTCTTCGACACCTTTCACTCCCTCCTCAGTCCTAAAGTGCTGGCCCCTATCACGGACATTTGTGCTGAGGACCTGGCCTCCTACTTCGCAGAGAACATTCATCAGGAAATCAGCTCCCAGCCACCATGTTCCATGACTCCCATCCCTCCCCACATCTCCTCTGGATCACTCTCCACATTTGACCCAGTCACAGAAGTAGTCTCCAGGCTCCTCTCTTCTTCTCATGCCAGTCCATGCACCCTATTCTCTCACACCTACTCCAGTCTCTCTCTTCAGTCATCACTACTCGCCTAACTAAAATCTTCAACCTCTCCCCCTCATCTGGTAACTTCCCCTCCTCCTTCAAACATGTCATCATTACTCCATTATTAAAAGAGCCCTCTCTTGACCCTTCCTGCACAAACTACTACAGACCAGTCTCCAATCTCCCCTTTATCTCTAAACTCTTGGAGCGCCTGGTCTACTCCCGCCTTACCCTTTACCTCTCCATTCATTCTCTTCTAGACCCATCACAGACCGGCTTCTGCCCTCTACATTCTACAGAAACTGCACTCCTCAAAGTAACCAATGACCTTCTGACAGCAAAACGTAACGGTGACTACTCTCTGCTCATTCTTCTTGACTTTTCTGCAGCTTTCGACACTGTTGACCACCACCTCCTCTGTATGCTCCACTCAGTTGGCTTAAAAAACACTGCTTTCTCCTGGTTCTCCTCTTATCAATCTGACCGCTCTTTGTGTATCATTCGTTGGCTCCACTTCTTCCCCCCTTCCTCTTGCTTTTTGGGTTTCTCAGGGTTGAGTCCTTGGCCCACTTCTCTTCTCTCTCTACCCTGCCCCAATTTGAAAGACCATCAGCAAATTTGGCTTTCAGTAACATCTTTATCCTGATGACACACAACTATATACCTCATCCCCCGATTTTACCCCCACTGTACTACAGAATACCAGTGACTGTCTGTCCACAGTTTCCAACATCATGTCCGCTCTTTATCTGAAACTCAACCTTTCTAAAACTGAACAACTTCTGCTCCCACCGTTTATTCACCTCCCTAAATCTGACGTATCCCTCTCTGTGTGTGGCACCACAATGACGCCGAGCCAGCAGACGCGCTGTCTGGGCGTTGTGTTTGACACCAATCTTTCCTTCACCTTCCATATACAATTTCTCCTTGGAAACCACAAAAACCCTCACTTTTGCCCTGATCCACTCCCGCCTTGACTACTGTAATTCTCTATTAATCGGCCTCCCCCTCACTCAACTTTCCCCTCTCCAGTCCATCCTTAATGCTGCAGCCAGGGTCATCTATCTGGCTAATTGTTACTCAGATTCTTCCGCTCTATGCCAGTCATTGCACTGGCTGCCTATACATTATAGGATCCAATTTAAATTGCTTATTCTCACCCGCAAAGCTCTACACAGTGCAGCACCCCCCTACATCTCCTCCCTCATTTCTGTTTATCAGCCTACTCGTTCTCTACGCTCCGCAAGCGACTATCGACTAACATCCGCACTAATCCATACGTCCCACTCCCGGCTCCAAGACTTCTCCCAAGCTGCACCTATTCTTTGGAATGCTCTACCCCAAGAAAGTAGGACGAGCCACAACTTACACCGTTTTAGGTGCTCCCTAAAAACACACCTGTTTAGGGTGGCCTATCGCGTTCCCTAATCGAAGTGTTTTTATATTTTTATAGCCCATTCATTATTTCTCCAAACCTAAGTCTCCACCGAACCCAAAAGCACTACAGATTCTGGCTGGTGACGAGCTCATGCAGCCTTTATCTATCCCTCATCCCCTCAAGATGGCTGGACGATTATTGTAAATAGGCCCCTGCACTTTGTGTCACCCCCCACCTCATTGTAGATTGTAAGCTCTTACGAGCAGGGTCATTATTATTTTTGCTTTAATTATTGTATTATGTTTAGCTATGTTACTTATGACTGTTGTGTGTGAACCTCTGAATTGTAAAGCGCTGCAGAATAGGTTGGCGCTATATAAGTAAAGATTATTATTATTTTACTAGATTACAGGACTGAGAGAAAAGACATAGCACAAGGTCTGTGGCAACAGCGCTGAGGAATGGCATAACTTTCAGTGCGTAGAGCGCAAATTGTTATCTGCTGCTTTATCTAGAAAGCTGATAATGTGGGCCGCGCCATGTTTAAGGCGTGTGACCTCTAATGACATGTGACGTTGCGCTCCAGCACAACACGTGTCGCCTTAATGGAGCATTAGGTGGAGATCATGTGACCAGAGGTGACATATCACTATGTCTCAAGTGGTCACTTAAGAAGATGGCCCCCTGCAGTGAGATCCTCCCACAGGAGAGAATGGAGAATATTTTCCTGGCGTGTGTATGTGGATATGTGGAATGAGTTGTGTAGGGGAAGCAATGAAAAGATAGAATGCCAAGGTAAAATAAAGCCGAGAAAATACCAGAAGGTAAAAGAAAGGGAGTAGAAAAATAAAGTAAAGCGGAAATAAAATAAGGAAATAATAATAAAATAGAAAAAAAAGATAGATATTTTTCCTTTTGTGCAGCACCATTCTGGGACCATTTAATAGTGGGTTGTCCATTTATGAAAAAACTCTTTAATTACTTTTCCATTCCATAACCCTATTAGAGATGGAAATATCTGAATGTGATTTTTCTGCTCTTCAGTTTGACAGATGAAAGCCCAAGTCCAGTTTCTCAAGATGCCAAAATGGAAATACATGATGCTTTTGTTGGTAAACCAATATTGAAAACTAGAAGAGACTCCAGGTTAGTGGTACATTTTTTTTCCCTGCTGCTGCCTACTGTGCTTTTGGATTGGTTTGTACACACAGAAGGGCTCCCCGTCCGTAATCAGTTATGTCCTGTGTGGACCAACCTTGTTAATTGTTACAGCATTTTTTTTTATCATGTGTAATTGTGATGCCTTTTATAAACCTAGTTGTTTGTATGTTACAGGCTGTTGGACTCTCCCGTCCACCCTGTCCTGGCAGAACCCTCCTTTGGCACAGATTTTGCAAATGTCCGTTACAAAACACCTTGCAGATCTTTCCTGCTGACTTCCAGCCCTGTCCAATCAAGTCTTCTCAAATCTACACCGATAAAAAACCTTTCCAAAGCATCGGAGTTTAGCTTGCTGCAGACACCTCTGGTGGTAAAGGTAAGGGTTCAGCATCATACATTTTTAGTTTGTTTAGCAAAGGATTGAGATGCATCGCATAATAGCTTTATGCTCTACTCCATTAATTACTCGGGCTTTGAGTCCTAACAATTGTTCTACGGTCTGTTCATTTGTTGATGCTGCTCATCAAATCTTTTATTGTAGTAACGTTTTTTTTTGTGTGTTTCTCTCTAGAAGGCAAAAGCCTTGATGGCAAGCACAAGGGCTTCTGACTATATTGCACGCACTCGCCAATCTGTTCTGAGGTCCAGTACACACACAACTCCTTTGGCCTCTCCTTCAGTTTCCCCTGGAAGATCAATTACACCTCCTTTACGGTCCAGAGAACTAAAAATCTCTTTTATGGAGCAAATTAGCAAGAAATTTAGTAAAGGGGTAAGTCTCGCATTATGCATAGTGGTCTGATTTGATGTGGGCATGCTTAACGTAAGTATATTACACTGTTTTTAACATTTATGAATTGAGCACCTTTTTATGTCATGTTAAAAAAAAAATTGTGTTCGTTAACACCTTAAATAGTTTTCCTCTAGTTCTTTTTTTGTCACATCATTTTTTTTTTTAATACTAAGCAATATTTTACTAACAGATTTTGTCAACTGAGCAAGAAGAGCCCAGAATTTCTCCTGTTCTGAAGTCTGGTCAAGACACTATGTGGGCAGAAAGAGTGGCTATGCTTACCGAAAATGATGCTAATACAGACAATGATGAAATGGATGAATCTTCATCTGGAATTCAAGATGGAAGCCCAAGCAAAATGGAGGCTAGCAAAGACGCAAGCAATGTGTCTGCAAGGTCTAACCAGACAACACTAGAGTATCATGATGCTCCAACACCTGAGGACAAGGTGGTTTCAACAACTGTGAATTCTTCAGGTAGTGAACAGCAGCCACATGCTGAGCTGGACCGTGTTCTAGTAACTGGAGATGTCCACAACCCAATTGTGGAAGCCCTGGAGACACCAGAGAAAGGTATGTCACATCCATGATGTCCTGTGTGTGCTCATGTTTGATTGCAGGTAGTGCAGCGCATAAAATACTCACACACCATTGTATAGAGGCGGCAGAGATTGACATGTGGCTTTGGAGGAAATCTTTACCATAATTAGCAATGTAATTATATCTCCTCTGCTACATTTATGCCTATGAGGTTGTTCATATCAAGGTGTGAGACCCGCAGATAACTTGTGCATTATGGTCTGCGCTCAGACCAAGTTTCAAGAACCTCTGCATGAGCATTAAATAAGACTAAGAATTAATTTAGAGTCCCCCTCTTTTTTTTTTTGTGCACGAAAAAAGCCAGACTATATCAGTTTGTTTCAATTCTTATCCATTTTCTCAATGTGATTATTTACACCTTCTGTTTTGGCATTCAGTTTTCTTGTATGCTAAAGTGAAAGAAATTAAGCTTCCCTACCCATTCCATCAAATTGTAAAAAAAACAGCTAGCACATGGATCCGAGGGTTCGCTTTTATTTTGTATGGATCCATTTAGGGGACAAATTTGATGTACAAATTAGATCAGAAGCAGACATGTTTCTATCCATATATTTGTCTTCAATTTTTTTTGCAGGCAATCGGTCCACAAAAAAATTGATGTCAGCATGCTCATCGACTACAATGGGTGTTCTGCATACTCACGGTCAGAGTGGCTGCATCACTAGATGAGGTGCGGCCTCGCTGCATACAAGTGTATGAAGCAAGGCTGCGCCCACTGGACAGCTGCGTCACAAGATGAGGCGCGGCCTCGCTGCATACAAGTGTATGAAGCAAGGCTGCGCCCACTGGATGACTGCGTCACTAGATGAGGCACAGCCTCGCTCCATACAAGTGTATGAAGCAAGGCTGCGCCCACTGGACAGCTGCGTCACTAGATGAGGCGCGGCCTCGCTCCATACAAGTGTATGAAGCAAGGCTGCGCCCACTGGACCGCTGCGTCACTAGATGAGGTGTGGCAGAAATTTTACATGCAGGATTTTACATGCAGATTTTACATGCTTTTTTTCCCCTCCCCCATGACAGCACACCTTGAGAGGGATCCGCCCCACCAAGGACAGGAAACCGTCTGAAATAAAAGGGCGGTACCTCTCCCTCGCTTCAGTTGGTCTCCTGTCCTTGATGGGAACCTTTCTGTGGAAGAAAAGAATGCTGTACCTGGGTCTGTTCCGGTGTGGAAGAGCGGGCGCCGGCCTGTGCATCGGGCTCCAGAAGCGCCGCCATGGTTCCCTGGGGCTGTGTCCGAGCGTGCGCAGGCGGTGAGCAGGGCTCCGGCTACCCGCAGACCGCTGCGCCTTGGACGGCGATTCTGAAGCCTGGAACCCGATGCACAGGCCGGCGCCCGCTCTTTCACACCGGAACAGATCCAGGTACAGCATTCTTTTCTTCCACAGACAGGTTCCCATCAAGGACAGGAAACCAACTGAAGCGAGAGAGACGTACCGCCCTTTTATTTCAGACAGTTTCCTGTCCTTGGTGGGGCGGAACCCTCTCAAGGTGTGCTGTCATGGGTTCAGGAAAAACCGGCTACCGGTAAGTAACCTTGGTGTTTTTACATGCGTTTTTTACAGCGTTTTTGTACATCAAAAGCTAGTCACATTCACCCAGTCTTTAATTAGCATTTCTATTCATGTAAATTATGCGGCTGCTGTGAGCTGGTATTTTTAGCCTGGGAAGGTGCCTGGTCCCTGGCCATTAAATAACATCTCACTGCTGGTTCTTTAGCCGCTATGTCCCTCCGATCAGCACTCAGCAGCACTTTGAATGCAGCATATTTTTGTTGCGTTCCAAACGCTGTGTTCTAATGCCGCATTTTTGTTGTCGGTACATGTGAAACCACCGCATATAATGACACTACAATCGGTCAAAATAATAGTAAGGAAATCCTGAAAACATGATCTGCTGGTGGGCCTTAAGGACTGGAGTTGGGGAACCCTGTTCTACAAGATTAGAAATGAAAATGGTAAAATGGACAGGGGTATCTGCACTTCTCAGTATTAACAGCTTGTATGTATTTGAATGGCGGCCCTTTTTTTGAAAAAAAAAAAAAAAAATTATATTTCTTTTCTTCAGCTGTGATTAGTATTCATGATAGTGAAGAAATTGAGAGTACCCATTCTGAAAATCTTGGTCAAGAAAACAAAGAGCATGAATCTGAGCTGCAAATTATGGAGGAGAATGTTCTAATTGTTGAGGAAATTCCTTCTATCGCACCCCTATTTTCTCACTTTGCGGAGATTCAGGTAATGATAATGGTTACCACAGTTTGCTTCTAAGCTTACTGTAGAAGTGTGAGAAAAGTTAGGCTTCGATGCATTGTCTATCTTTTTTTTTGTTGTTGTTTTTTTTATGTAAAATTAATTTCTAACAGGGTTTTTTTGTTCATTTTTTATTAAACAAAACCATTTTACCTAGAGCTTTCCGTTCAAACAGGGAAAGGAAAACAAAAACATAAGATATTGACATAGTTACAGTTCAGTTAAAAGCAATCATAATATTTTTTTATTTTTATATATATATATAATATATATATATATATATATATATATATATAGATATAGATATAGATATAGATATAGATATAGATATAGATATAGATATATATATATATATATATATATATAGATGTCAATTAATAAAAAACAACAATAGATCAACAGGAATTGGTATGCACTAGCCCTTTGAGTAGAGAGAATATCCATCTATCTAACAAAGAGCTGATTCTCATTGATTGTTCTGCCATAGGGTCCTAATTTCGATTATTCCTTCCTTTCTCCTTTTTTTCAAGGCCTAAGTGTAAAAGGATGGAGAATAGCAAGGATCTCTTACTCCCGGTTTGCATTCCTACATACTAGTATCTAACCAGGGTCCCCACAGCGACTCGTATATGCATAGCGTTTCTCTTCTGATACACTACTTTTTTCATAAATATAATATTATTAATTTTATTCATAAATTCTGTTAAGGTTGGAGGGTTTGGATCTAGCCAATGATATGGCAGCAGTTTACGTGCCTGAAAGAGAATCCTTGAGATGCACAGTGTTTGTTTGCTTCCCATTCATTATTTAAATTGCACATTTTAAAGCCATCTATGCTTAGTTTTGTCTTTTGTTTTTTACAATGTGTGTGTGGTTTTCTTTATACTGATGTCTTAGTCCTCATTTGTGACTTCTCAAAATGCCAGTTTTTGTGTAATGTATTCATGTACCCCTAGCAGAGAACACAATGTATATAACTTTATTTTGTGCAGTTGAAGACTAACATGCAACATTTCTTTTTAAGATTGTGACTTTTGGCTCTAAAAAGTGACTTTAAAAAACCTGCAAATGATGAAATGGAGCCTAAAGCCCCCGTCTCGCATAGCGAGATCGCTGCTGAGTCACGGTTTTGGTGACGCAACAGCGACCTCACCAGCGATGTCGCTATGTGTGACACTTTGCAGCGATCAGGCCCCTGCTGTGAGGTCGCTGATCGCTGCAAAGTGTCCTGGACCATTTTTTGGTCGTTGGCCTCCCGCTGGCCAGCACACATCGCTGTGTGTGACCAGCGGGACCAATGATCAGGCTGGTATCCATGATAAACATCAGGTTACTAAGTGCGCGTGTGCCCCTAGTAACCCGATGTTTACCATGGATACCACTCTGCTAAGGTGAACGGTAACCTCCCGCGCACCGTAGCAGAGTGGTATCCATGATAAACATCAGGTTACTAAGTGCACGTGTGCCCCTAGTAACCCGATGTTTATCATGGATACGACTCTGCTAAGGTGAACGGTAACCTCCCGCGCACCGTAGCAGAGTGGTATCCATGGTAAACATCGGGTTGCTAGGGGCACACGCGCACTTAGTAACCCGATGTTTATCATGGTTACGAGCCTGCTCCTGCTTCAGCAACAGGCTGGTAACCGGGAGCAGGACATCGTGGAAAGATTCTTTCCACGATGTCGCTGCTCCCCTGATCGTTGGTGAGCCTGCCTGTTTGACAGCTCACCAGCGACCACATAGCGACGCAGCAACGATCCCTGACAGGTGACGGGGCCTTTAGAATTTTAAAGGCAATCTGTCACTCAAATGATACTGCCCCAAACCATTGGAAATGTGAATCGAATCTTGGCTGCATGATTACAGCCAGGTATGTCATTCTTTTAAACACAATGGTGTTTGAGAGAACAATCAGTTTGAAGAGCCAGTCAGGGACCATAAGGAGCGACCTGACTAGTACGACGCCATGCCCCAGCCGACTTCTCCTTGCGCTGCTCTCGTCGATTGAACTTTCCCATCTGTGTACCTTTCAAAAAACGAAACCAGTAGGAGGAGAAGCCGGCTCTTCAAAGTATTTCTGATCTGAAATGTCAGAGCAGTTATCGGAAGAACACACCTGACTGCAATCATAGAGCCCGATTCACTGGTGACCGCTTCCCTTTAAACACTATATAATTTTTAAATAAAATCAAACCTTACCACTGTGGTTTAACCTACAACGACCTTGTATTCATATAATGCTAGCTTTCTGGTGTGCAGTGCTTGTTGTCATAAGTGTATCTACAAGAGTTTCCATTATTATAGTGTTCTTATGTTGTATTGTGTTACTGATATTAGCTGCTATTTTCTGTTACCTAGCACCACACCTTTATTCCTTTACTCTGATTGCAGACCATTATTTTTCTCTTGCTTGCCTCTGTTCTTCTGCTGCAGCCCCATTTGTTTGCAAATCTAATGACATAATTTTGATTGAATTGGCAACAGGACAGTTTTCACCGGTCAGTATGGGGACTGTCCAACTGGCCTCAGTAGTGTGATCCCGTGAAATCGTTATCGTAAGATTATTTTATCTGTACCTGGAGCTTTTGATTCTCCTTGGTGGCATCCAAATCTTCTATGTCTTCTGCTAAATTGCTTTGTTCTGATGTCCTAAGAGGACACAAAATAGTCTAAATGTCAAAATATTACTCTGCTGGCGCTGCTATGATGATTGTCAGCGTCTTTTTCATGCTTCTTTGACACTCTGCACTACATTCATCAGACAAATGAATGAGTAATATTAACAGAGGTGCAAACAAAAAAATGCTTTGCAATCAGGGGACATAAAGGGATGGTTTTACTTTTTTTGTGGCCAAGACCAATATTCTATTACGCCTCTGTATTGCACGAATAATTTCATATACTTGTTGACTTTGAATTATATTTCCACTTATAAGGAAGAGCAAGTAGTCATCTAGACAACCGGATGACACCAATTTCCTCTCCTGCAGACAGCAAAGCAAAATGACAGCTAACTTGTCTTTTCTTTTACTTATCAACTGTCACTATGTGTTATAAACACTATAAGTTGTTTTTTTCTCAGGATTTGGATTACACCGTGAATATTAAAGACCCTGAACCAGAGGTGACATATCAACAAATAAGTTCAGCCGCTGAAGACCCTAATGGGGAGAATAATGCTGACCGTTATTATTGCAACAATTATGAATCTGCCTTAAAAACCTTAAAAGCACCGTCAATGGATCCATGTGATCTCAGTGATGAAAAGGTCAATTTGACAGCTACAGTTAGCAGTGATGAAACTTGTGATAATGCCTTGGCTCTTGGCACTGAGGAAGGGACTAAGGTTACTGAAACACTGCCTTTTATGCCTGAACCTATCAATGCAGCCATTGCAGAAAACGTGCTCGATGCTCTTAAAGAAAATAGGGATAAGGATTTTACGGAAGAAGTTAATAGTGATTCAGTTTCTGAAAGGAAACTCAGAAATGCACACGATATCGCTAGGACACCTGTAAACAAGGTTAAGCAAACAAACTCTAACACAGTTCTAAGGATAACACCCCCTGAAAAAGTAGATGAGCAGAAGCTTAATCTGGATGAATTGCAGACTTCTCCAACTGAAGGCAAATCTACTATACTAATAAAGCCTCCAACCCCTCGCAGAAGTATCAGGAGAACTACTAAGGTATCTGACAATACCAACAATACCCTTCCACTTCCTACAACCCCTAAAAGAGGCAGTAGAAAAACCAAGGATAATCCTGAAAACTTAAGTACATCATTACCAATCCAACAAGAGGACCAACCATCCATTACTACCACAAGAATTTCTAGAAGAACTAAAAATTCTGCTTCTGATCAAACTCAGTCCACAGAAAGTGAAACCACTGTTACAAAGATGCCAGCCTCTCCTGCTAGAACCCGCAGAGGAAAAGCTGCAGCATTGGATAACCACATAAATACAGGAGATATTGTGGATGTAAAAACTGTAATGCCGACAACACCTACTAGAATTACTAGATCGTCCAAAGTAGTGCAAGAGAGGGAAAGTGAATCAAACATTGAGAATGTTGAGACTGAATCACTTATTTCTACACGTACAAGGGGACTAAGGAACAAACAAGTTGTGAATGAGTTGGTCAAACACTTTGAGCTTGGTGCCTCACAGGCTTCCAACAAACCTGACTCCAGCCCTCCTCATTCTCCTAAAAGGTTACTCTTAAGATGGTCTAGAGTCAAATCAGAAAATCAGATTGATAAAAAAGATACAGATGACAATATTGTCACAGCACAAGAGGTGATCACAGTCAATTCTAGAAAAACTGCAAAAAAGTCTATTGGTAAAACAGATATAGAGGATTCTGCTGATGTTGATGAAGAGCAGAAGAGAACAACCCGTTCAATAAGGACTAAATCTAACATTGTTACAATGCCAGATGCCACTCCTGTTGAATTTGCATTCTCATCACTTACACCAAGACGTGGAAGAAAACCAAAAGGTTTGTTTAGACCTCCGTTTCCTGTTAAAATAATGGTTCCATGCTAAGAAACTTTAATGTTGACGCAAGATGTGGATCATGGTACTACTGGGTAAAACTCTGATCCCCATAGAAACATCATGGTTTAGTAGACTCATACTATGTATAGGTGCTGAACCTGTGAAATAGTCCCTAACGTGCAGGAGTATTTCAGCCATCTGATATTCTCCATGATATGAGGCTTCTAGACAAATACATTTTTTCTTTAAAATTCTTTTTATTAGGAGATTTTTACAGTATAGCGAACAAGGGGTCAGGAAAGGGATGAAGGGAAAGGAAAGGCAACCAAATAAAGGGAAAGAGAAAATGGGGTAGGGAGGAAGAGTAAAGAAAAAGAGAGAGGGGGAAAAAAAGGAAATGAGGAAGATCGTCTTAACATGATTGCACCACAGTGTTCACATAGCAAGTGCAAAAACAACATAGAATGAAGTATAGATTAAAAGAATTCTGGCAAAGTAATAAAACATCATATAAAGAGTCTTCTCTTGCTTGGAGGAAAAATTGCGTTCCAAAAGGACCATTTGGAAAATACATTGATTTTTAAAACAACTTCTTTGTTTCATGAATCAAAAGTAAAAATGGAGATCAGAAACTTTTTGTAATATATCTTATTAGAGAAAAATGATTCTTTCTCCACTTATCAGCCACTTTGTTTCCCAGCACTGATGTATTCTCAATACTGCTCAAATCAGTCTACTGATCTGTGGTGAGATAACAAATTACACTTGCTGTTATAAAACGGCAGGCAAGGGAAACTGTAGGGAAATAAAAGCTGAAAAGCACATGGGAAATTGCTGCATCTTCTAGTTCAGAGGTAAAAACTGCTGAAAATGCCTGTGCAAGTCATAATGGCTAGAAATAGTGTTCCTAATGTACTGTACACTCATCAGTTTGTTCTGAAAGGTCACCTGAAAATGCAGTGAAACCATTAGTGTTTCACGTCTTTCTTTTGGGTGTCTGAAACATGTATGGTTTACAAAGCATTGGATGTAAAGTTTACTGTTAATTTGTAGGGGAAAGCTTGTCTACTTGTATATATACTAAAGTATGGCCTGTTAAATTGTATCCTTCATTTGAGGTTTTAAAACTGTTTATTTGCAGCTAATACCAATTCCTAACTGTTACAGCAGTTCTGTGCATGTGGGAACTACCTGTAGTACAACACATGGGTGCAGAAATCCCACACATATATTGTTTCATAGACACACTGCATTCATTTAATCATTTAAAGCTTTGCTAGAGGAACATTTGCGATATTGGTGGGCTCCTACTCTTCATCCATGGCTGTAGTTACGAAACGAGACACAAGATGCCACTTGACCACAGAAGATGTATTGCGTTTTAAAGTTGGTAGAGAAGTATAAGGCCTTCAAGGGAATCTGTCACCCCCTGGGCGATATCAGACCTCTACTATGGCCATACAGGGTATAGAAAAGTGAATCTATAAATACCTGTATGGCCCATAGCAGAGGTCTGATTGCAGAGAAAAGCGCTTTAATAAATTCTTTTTTCCACTGGCTTGGCGTCCGGGGGACACCAAGCAATCCCCGCCTATCTGCTTATTATTCCCCCAAATCCCCACCTCTCTGCTTAATTATCATATCCCCCCTCCCCTGCACGTCACAGGGCCCCGTGACAGAACCTGTGACGTGCACTGTGCTCCCTGACTTCTGCACATGTGCAAAGCGCCGCTCACATAGAGCGCACTTTGCTTCATCCCGGCCCCGTCTACCTGTGCTCTGCGCCGCAGGTTTCTATTGCGCAGGCGCCGGAAAGTGACAGTGACCCCCGGCACCTGCGCAATAGAACCCTGCAGCACAGTGCACGGAGAGACGGGGCCGGGATGAAGCAAAGCGCGCTCTATGTGAGCGGCCCTCTGCGCATGCCTGGAAAGTCAGGGAGCACAGTGCACCACACAGGGTCCTGTGACATGCAGGGGAGGGGGGATATGATAATTAAGCAGAGAGGCGGGGATTTTGGGGAATAATAAGCAGATAGGTGGGGATAGCTTGGCGTTCCCCGGACGCCAAGCCTGTACAAAATAGAATTGATTAAAGTGGTTTTCTCTGCAATCAGACCTCTGCTATGGGCCATACAGGTATGTATAGATTTATTTTTCTATACCCTGTATGCCCATAGTTGAGGTCTGATATCGCCCAGGGGGGTGACAGATTTCCTTTAAATGTCTGTTTTATTTCATCAGCACTTTGAATCTGACATTCCTCAGTTTTTGGTCATTATGTCCCTTTTTACAGTCAGTGTTTCAGCAGTAATTTTCTTGTATGCATTAAAAAAATCTCAGCCTTTTCTACCTTCCAAATGTTAAAAACTGCATATTGATAGCATTTTCAGATCCATATATTTGTATTGATTGGATTTTATCCGTGATTTTAAACAAAATCAGACACACAAAAACGTGATCCTCACCATTAGGCTATGTGCATATGTTGCCATTTTTGCTGCGTTTTTCAGTGCAGATTTGTCACAACCTGAAAGATTTCCTGAAGCCAGCAAAGTGAATGAGAATCCTAAAGTCTCATGCAGACATTGCTTATTTGTGACTTGCAGATTTGGTGCAGCTTTAAATCTGCAGCATGTCAATTCTTTCAGTGTAAGGGTACGTGCACACAATCAGTAATCGCTGCGGATTGGAAGCAGCGCACTAGCGCTACGTACAATCCGCAGTGGCCAGATGTTACAGTATAGTGGATGGGATTTCAAGATATCCCATTCCCACTATGCGTCTCTGTGCACCTGCGGATCACCCTCGGACATGCGGTGCGTCTTTCCAGACCACAGCATGTTAATTTCTCTTGCAGAGCCGCTAGTCTCCGCAACAGAAATTAGATCACTACAATTTATTGATTGCGGTGAATCCGCATGGTTCAATTTACACATGCGGATTCACCTGCGTGCAGCGATTTGGACGCAGCATAAAGTATGCTGCTTTCAAAGTGTTGCCAGTCCCAACCGTGTGCACATACCCCTAGGCTGTGTGCACATGTTGCAGATTTAGTGCTTTCTTTTGTTGCGGGGTTTTTTGTGCGCGAATTTGTGATAAAACCTGGTGCTAGCAAAGTGAATGAGAAACCTGAAGTGTCATGCACACGTTGAGTATTTTTGACTTGCAGGTCTGGTGCAGAAAATAATCTGCAGCATGTCAATTCTCTGTGCGTTTTTGCCTGTGTTTTTCAACCATTGAATGCACTGAAAAAACTAGGCAAAATCGCAACATTTTTCATGCTGCGTTTTCCTGCCAAGAGATACAGAATTTTCTGCACCAAATACTCAACGCGTGCACACCCTTAGGCTGTGTGCACACTGTTCGTTTTAGCAACATTTTTTTCCGCTCCGAATTGGGCAAAAAACGCTAGTCAGGATTTGCAATGCGTTTAAAACTGCTGCATGTCAACTTTGTGTGGTTTTGCCTAATTCCCTTTGCCCATGTCACCTGTAAACAATAATAAACTACTATATACTCACATATCTTCCATAATCCCGAGTGTCCCACGGCAATCGGATCATCCAGCAGCCAGCGATACACTGACAGGAGTGTGATCGCTCCCGGCAGTGTATAGCGCTGATCTGCCGGGAGAGAGGTCACCAGAGTTTAATCAGCTGATGAGCTCCGGTGACCTCACTCACTGCACCGTTGCTGTGTCAGAAAATTCTCATGCAGCGGTGGTGCTGTGAGGTCACCAGAGCTTATCAGCTGATTGAACTCCAGTGACTTCTCTCCCTGCAGCTCAGTGCTGTGCACTGTCACAGGAGCGGTTTTATACTCCTGTGTCCGTGTATAGCCTGCTGTGACTGCTCTAGAACTGACCCAAATCTTCGTGGGACACTGGATAACGTCATCACCTCGAACAGATGAGGGATATGGTTGTGGTTTTATTTTATTTTTTTCAGGTGACTGGCTTCAGCGGATTGGACGTTAGGTGAGTATTTTTATTTTCTGTTTCTTTTACAGATGACAATGGCTTCAGGGAATTAGGCGTTAGGTAAATATAACTGTTTATTTTTAAATAAATGATTAAAACCGTGTGGACTTTTATTTCAAATAAAGGATTTTTTTCAGTCCGTGTGTTTTTCAAAACCATACTATGTGGTTAGTAATAGGGGTGTCTTATAGACACCCGGTATTACTAACCTGGGCTTCATGCCAGCTGCTAATGCAAGGCTGACATGAACCCCAACATTATTACCCCACTTGCCACCGCCACAGGGCAAGTGGGAAGAGTGGAGACTAAGCGCCAGATTTGGCGCATCTTACGGATGCGCCATTTCTAGGGCCGCTGAGGGCTGATACTATTAGCCTCGGTGGGAGCCAGTATCCATGGCCCCTTCCTTGGCCATTAATATCTGCTCACAGCTGTCGGTTTATCCTTTGCTGGTCAGATTTTATATGGGGACCCTACGTCAATTTTTTTCATTGGTCCCTCTTGTATCTAACCAGTAAACGCTAAGGTAACAGCTGTGGGCTGTTAATAGGCAGGGAACATTTTTGGCTAATTGCCCCTTCCCTGGCTAGTAATATCAGCCCCCAGGTTTCCCTCTGCTGGATATGAAAATGACGCGGGTGCCCACACCATTTATTTTACTTAATTCATTTCATAAGAAATTCCATGCCCACTGCTTGTTTTTGACGCTGTGTAAACTCACCCGCAGCATGTCAATTTGCAGATTTTGACCGATTGAAATGTCATTACATGCTGTGGATCCGCATGTACTGACAAAACAAGTGTAGCATTAGAATGCTGCATTTTGGGTGTAGTCCAAAGCGCTGCTGGTTCCTGATCGTGGGGACGTACCCTAAAGGCTTAACCAAACAGCTGTCAGCTGTTAATAGCCAGGGGACATATTGGCCTAATAGCTCTTTCTAAGCTAAAAAATACCAGCCCTCCGTTGCCCCAGAAATGACACTTCATATTTAATGTTCCAATTCTGGCACTTAGCCCACATTCTTCCTGATGCATCAGGGTAATGGGATTAGGTGTCACTGACATAAAGCCCAAGGTTTAGTAATGAAGAGGTGTCAGCCAGACACCCTTATTACTAAACTTGTTAGTAAACCGTGAAATAAACACACACGCCAAGAATAAAACACTTTATTTGAAATAAAACCGACACATTCTTATCCCCTTCACGACATGCGCCGTACATGTACAGCGCATGTCGTGTCTCCCCTTTTGGTGCGGGCTCCGGTGCTGAGCCTGCACCTTTCTGGGCAAATGACAGCTGATCTGGACATGCCCCTAACAGCCGCAGGTGGAATCGCGATCTACCCGCAGCTGTTAACATGATAAATGCCGCTGTCAAATTCTGACAAAAGCATTTAACATGATCATGCCGGAAGCGTGTCACATGATCGGGGGTCTCCGATGGGTTGTCATGACAACCCGGAGTCTACAGGAGACCTCTGTGGTTGTCATAGCCAATCTGCTATGAGCGCCACTCGGCGGTCGGCGTTCATGGCCGATGAGCAGTTTTGTTGCACATAGCGGGACTAATGCCCTGCTATGTGTAACACAGGTGATCGGAAGATGGAGACTATTGAAGCAAGTAAAAAGTAGAAAAAAAATGTTTTTAAAAGTTTAAATCACTCCCACCCCCACTTTTGCCCTATTCAAAATAAAACCATAAAAAAATCAAATATACACATATTTGGTATCCCGCTTTCAGAAGCGCCCGATCTATCAATATAAAAAAAGTGTTCATCAGATCGGTAAATGGCGTAACGAGAACAAAAATCCAAATGCCACAATGAATTTTTTTTTTAGTCGCCGCAACATTGCAATAAAATGCAATAACAGGTTATCAAAAGATCGTATCTACACCAAAGTGGTATCCATAAAAACATCAGCTCGATGCACAAAAAATAAGCCCTCATCCAGCCCAGACCACGAAAAATAAAGTCTCGACTGGTCTCGGAAAATGGCGCCTTTGTTATATTAAAAAAAAAAAAGTTTGGATTTTTTTTTCCACTCAAATAAGAGAACATATACATGTTTGGTATCTATGAACTCGTAATGACCTGTAGAATCATAATGGCAAGTGAATTTTAGCATTGAGTGAACATGGTAAAAAAAAAAAAAAGGCCAGAATTGCACTTTTTTTGCAATTTCTCCGCACTTGGAATTTTTTTCCTGTTTTTCAGTACACAATATGGTAAAACCAATGGTGTCGTTCAAAAGTGCAACTCGTCTTGCAAAACACAAGCCCTCACATGGACGTGTTGAAAAAAAATAAGTTATGGCTCATGGAATAAGGTGCGCAAAACCAGAGAAGGGTTAAAGCCATGTCCCACGTATCTTTTTTCAAATATCTTTAGCTCCATTCCTTGCTGTAAAAAAAGCGCATGCAAAAATCGTGCGTTTTTTCTGCCAAGAGATGCAGAAATATCTGCACCCAAATACTGAACGTGTGCACATACACTTATGGCTGCATGATCTATTTGTGATTATGGAGAACATGTTAAAACAGATGTGTGAATGAGACTTTACTGGTTCATCGAAGGCACCAAGTTTTAGGTTTAGCATAGTTTTGTTTAAACATTATCTTACAGTTAGAATGATCAAAATCTAATGATAAATGTTACATTTGTGTGCTGATTCCCAGTTACTCTGCATCATCACCCAGAGCCGCACTAACGGCTCAGCTAGTTCTGTGCTGTCATTTTTTTCACTGAATTTTATGTACATGCATAAGAGACAAAAGGACAGTGAAAAAAGTACACCAAAAAACAAGCAAGAAAATCCTGAGCAAACCTCCTGGCAAGAGATCAGGTTTTGCTGCAGAAAAAAAAACCACACAGCAAAAAACGCAATGTGTGAACATAGCCTGATCTAAATTGTGTGTAAAACTCCATGTTCACACTGGAGAAGCCGCCCCAGGAAGCTTTATGGAGCAGATTTGATGCCTCCGACACCTACTACATATCTGCTGCATGGGAGCAGAACTCTAGCTATTTGAGTGCCGCTCATTTATGTAGAATGTAACTCTGGATCAATAATCGGGATAATTAAGTGGCATTTACAAACCAAACTTTTCTTATGTTATCAATAATGGGTGAACCTGCACTTCTGGCTACATTAATTTGTGAAACCTGATGGGGAAGAAACCAGTTTGTTCCAATCTTGTGTCTTCAGGTCCAACAAATAAACTAGAAAAAAAGCCACTGTGTTGCGGTTTTCATAAATTTCAATCTTTGTGCTCCATGGGCACATTTTTAGCTTTCCAGTACTTTAAAAAACATGGACATACTTGTAACAATAACTGAACAGCTATTTCTCACGTAATGAACTGGTTTGTTCCCTCTGCAGCTCAGCAAACAGCTCTCCTTATTTCTCCCACTAAGACGCCAGCACCAATAGCTTCAGAGTACCTGTTTTCTCCACCATCTCTAAGTACAAGGAGGACAACAAGGCCAAAACTCTCTACCAGTGTAATGCTGGAAGAAAAGGTCTGATATCATTGTTTTATGTTGCTGGGCTTTCCTTTCCTTTTACATTACAGAAAATCATAAGCCCTAATTATGCGTTTCCCTAATTTTTAGGATGTAACTGTTAAGGAGTCGCATGAAATAGCTCATGTTCCTGACACACCAGAACTAAAGCGACCAAGAGGCAGACCTTCAAAATGCCGAGTAAAGGAAGACGACCAGTAAGTATTTGTTGTAGTGTTTTCCTTCCTTCTTAATTTCGGTAAAATCATCTAACCTGTTACATATATACACACTTTTGGGCCTGATTCATCAATGTGTAAACTCCAGAATTCAGCCTTAAAATACCTTAGATGTCGCAATTTTTTTTTAAAACTTTTGCAGTTTTCACAGCAGTTTTGGCCGCTACACCAAATTACTTGGAACTGGGGCGAGACAGAATATTGTAACACCTGCTTGACAAATTTATTACAAATTGCTCATACCTTACAACAGAAATGTTACTTCAGTTTGTCTGGATTCCTGATCTAATCCAATTGGAGTCATATTATTAAAATCTAACTATTATTAGTTCTATTAAGAAATAAGGTGATTCTAAATCACAAATATATAGAAATGTTGGACCAAATGTAGTCTGTGAATGCTGTATTAAATATTAGTCTCAATTATGAAAGTCTTCTCCCATGACCGACTAACATTAACTCCCTTTTTTAAAAGTTTGTTCCCATTAATAGTTAGTGGGTCCTATATTATTTAATTCTATACGTTATCTAATCAACCAGTCTCAGTTGTGAGACCATCTATTCCCATATCGCACTCTCATCAGTGGATCATTATTGGTTGGCTAGTAAATATGTAGCATTGAGAGTGATCCAGTTATGAACTCCCTGATCACTTCCTATGTAAGAACAGACTAGCACATTCAAACATTGGCACTGGAGATAAAGCCCTACGCTTTTCTTCAATGATTGATTACTGCTTTGAGTATATAAACAGTATAAAATGCGCAGTAATCCATGAGAACGTATTGGCATGATTGCTGGCTGGAGTAGCATATTTGGCAAGATGCATGTCCGTGATGAGGTGTACCGAATTCATAAGGGGTTTGCCAACATTTTAATTCTGCACACCCATCATTAAGACTGGTGTACAAAATTCCAGTTTTAATGAATCTGGCCCTTTATTCTGACAGGGTAAGTATGCTTAACAGCAGATTCTAAAATATATTTGTGCCACCTCCATGGGATGGCTTCAATAAGGCACATTGGTGATTGACAGCAGTCTTGCGTGTTAGTCTACTTTTCCACTCCTCCTCTTTTTTTATAGTCAGTGGCTTTAGGAGCAATGTCCATTACCTTATACTGTTGGGTGCCGTCACAGTGTTCATGTCTGGCATTTCAAACATCACCCTTCGCCAAGTTATATAGAGAAGTCTATAGAAAGCTATAATAAAATTATTAAACTGATTATGGACTTAAAGCAACTAAACCACAGCTAAGAAAAAAGGACTATTAGGATATCACCTAGGGATCTGCTTTACCAGTAGAATCTGGCATTACTGATTGAGGTCTATTTAATAGGAGCAAAATATCTAGGTGGTCTGACCTGATTGCTGAAAATTTACGGATTGTAGAATAAAGGGGAAGAGGGAAAAACATACAAGGAATAGGTTTGCAGAAAATAAATGTTTCAATTTTGACAGTTTTTTATGAACACCTATTTATTAATTCCATTGAAGGGATTGTCTGGTTTAAAATGAAAAGTGTGCAGTCACTCTGTGCGACTGCAGACTTGTGAATCCTCCCAGGGCACGCACTGTGTGTTGTGAGGATTCGCCGTTTCCTGCCCCGGAAACGGCGGTAAGGTACTCTACATGCATTCTCCATGGCAAAACCCATCTAGTGGGCGCGACCTCACTCAATACAGTTGTATTGAGCGAGGTCGCGCCCACTAGACTGGTTCAGCCTGGAAGCATGCATATTACATACCTGACCGCTGTTCCCGGAGCAGAGAACGGCGAATCCTCGCAACACACTGTGCGTGCCCTGGGAGGATTCACAAGTCTGCAGTCTCAGAGTCATACCTGACCACTTCGGCACCCACCATCCGATTCACTTTTCTGCATCGCTGCGTGCTGTTTCTCCGGTCTCTTCACCATAGACCAGTAATTCCATACAACAAGACCTTATGACATGCAGTGACCTGCGGTCTGGATGTGTCATGAAGTCCTAATCCATAGTGAAAAGGCCTTAGAAGCAGCGCGCAATGGCAAAAAGAGGAGGATCAGACAATAGCCGGAGAGGTCAGCTTTAATCATGTGTGTTTTTGTTTAACAGGCATACGTAATTAGGGGTCATACGTAAGTTGGATGTTTGGAAGTCGGGGACTTCCTCTATACTACTTAAACTTATTTTGTTGTTCAAAGTCTGGATATAGTATATCATTAATACTGTAATATATTCACTCATGCTTCTTATACAGATTTCTCCATATAATACACTGTATCAAAGTTCCTGAACATTTCAATTTGTAGGAAATAAAGTGCAACATTGTTCTCTATTGGGTGGCACTTCAATTACTGTCTCAATCATATTGCTATCCTTTAAAGGATCAATACACACTAGCTATTGAACCCGTTCTACGCCCAGGTGGCGAGCATTTTTATTGGTATATGGTCTCCCATGCTGGTATGTGCTGCCCCCTCCTGTCCCCACCATCCTATCCTGGTATGCATGGCACTCCTCACCCTCAATCCTGGTATGCATGGCATTCCTCACCCTCAATCCTGGTATGCATGGCATTCCTCACCCCCAATCCTGGTATGCATGGCACCCCTCACCCCCCCCAATCCTGGTATGCATGGCACCCCTCACCCCCCCCAATCCTGGTATACATGGCACCCCTCACTCCTATCCTGGTATGTATGTATGGTACCCCTCACCCCCCCCCCCCAATCTTGGTATGCATGGCACCCCTCATCCCCCAGTCCTGGTATGCATGGCACCCCTCATCCCCCAGTCCTGGTATGCATGGCACCCCTCATCCCCCAATCCTGGTATATATGTATGGTCCCCTCACCCCCCCAATCCTGGTATGCATGGTCCCCTCGCCCCCCAATCCTGGTATGCATGGTCCCCTCGCCCCCCAATCCTGGTATGCATGGTCCCCTCACCCCCCCCCCCCAATCTTTGTATGCATGGTACCCCTCACCCCCCCCCCCAATCTTTGTATGTGTGGTACCCCTCATCAGTTTCACGCTGCACACATACAAAAAAATAAACAGTTATACTCACCTTTCTTCCTTGTGCTCCGGCGCCATTTTGCTGTAGGCACACTGTAAATGTGTCTTCAGTAAAATGGCGCCGGATAGCTCTATGCGCATGTGCCGATTCCGATGCCTCACTCCTGCCCCGATCTCTGGGTCAAGAGAGGCGCCGCAGCAACGCTCCTCCCGGTCAGGTAAATATGGCGCCGAAGATCGCGGTATGTGCTCAGTGTCTACGCATACCGTGATCTCCGGTGCCATACACACTCCTCTTATCTGTAACGGCTGGATGCGTTCTTCTGTCTGGAGCCAGACTGCACAGGCGTGTCGCGCATGCACAGTCTATAGAGGCTTCAGACAGAGGGACACTTGTAGTGTTATATTATAGATATAGATATCAAGTGATGCTTAAAAAAGCTTGAAAAAACGCATGTAAAATCGCTTAAACGCTTCTCCCTTGCAGAAAAAACGCATGTAAAATCTGCATGCGTTTTTTCTGCCAGGGAGAGGAAAAAACGCTCAGGAAATTTCTGCTTAAAGTCTGCATCATGGGCACATACCCTTATAGTCCGAAAAATGCCGTATTTTAATATTTTATTTAATTAACAATATAATTTTCATTTTATTCACTTCCTTTACTCCCAGACCTTTTTCTCCCCCTTTTTTCTCTTTTATTCTGTATTTATTCTAAGTGGTATATGCTAATGTGAATAGTGTAATAACAAAGGTGGGATTTCTGCTCTGAGACTCACGGTATGCATACACTAACATTTTACAGTTTTTGGAACACTTATTTACTAAGTGAACTAATATTTGGATGTAGTAAATTTGGTAGTTTGACGGAGTATTGAGAGATGGTGCTCACCAATATGACAAAGGGGATACGGGATTGGAAAAAAAAAAAAAAGTGCCTAACCACGGACAGGCAGGTAGTTGCGATGTACCTTTCTGTTGTGCCCAAAGCAGTCACAGGCTTCTACTGAGGTCACAGCAGCAGAGCAGCAGTTTCTCTTCCTGGTGTCATGCTGATTGACAGCTGGCTCTCTGCTGCCTATTTGGGGGAAGCCGGCCGTCAATCAGCATGACACCAGTGGTCCCGTCCTGTCAACAGGAAGAGAAACTGCTGCTCTGTTGACAGGGGGAAGCAGACTCTCCAGCAGGAGCGGTCAATGACCGGCGCCGGGTACAACAGGCAGGTAGTAGCCTGATTCAGCAACTTCATTCCTTTTTTTAATGTCCCAGATATCCCCTTTAATGAACTTAATGAAATGGTTTGCTCTCTGTCCTCCACACTACTTTCTTCAAATGTATGAGCTATATGGACATACTCTGCTGTCTTTACCAGAAACGTCAAAGGGCTCGTTTGATATGATTCTGTATGTTCAGGGAATATAATACCATATATCAGTTACTATTATCTTGCTATATATTTGCATTTTAGACACATTGAGCATAGTAAGTGTTGGCTAATAAGTTTTAGAAGGGGCACAGTAAAGGATATTCAGATGTGACTTTTTTCACATCTGTGGTGCAGTTTCCATAAGTAACTGCAACCACTACCCAGTGTCAGATTATTTATTTGACCTCAATAGCACCCCCCACTGGCCTTGTTGATTTCTAATGGGGAATGTTGTGGTGTTCCTCACTTTTGATAGTGCTGCATGCAGAGTTATTCGTCCTGCGTCTACTATGTGTCTGCTATGGCAATCCGTGATGCAGAGCCATACCTGTATACATAGAAAATGTTAACACATCGTTGTTCACTATAGGCATGTAATGTACTTACTACTCCTGTGCACTTCAACTTGTTACTTCTGGAATATTATAGGGCAGAAGATCACCCTCCTATAAAGATTCAGCTGCTGTCACCCCCAGAAAAGGCAACTGGTGATTCAGAAAGTACAAAGCCTTCATCTTTAAAATCTAAAGCTTCTGATCGAAAGCAGTCCAGGAAAACCAGGAGAAGGAAAATTATATCAAAACCAGTCAATCGCAGGAACATCCGATGATTGATGAACGTTGTTGATTTTAATGTGCTGTGTAAAATAAAATAAACTGTGTAAAATATTAAAATCTGCTCACTGGGAAGAATAATTTATATAAATTATTGTAAATGGTCTTAAAAGCTTGAAGTTTAATATTTCATTAGAATTTTCTTCCCAGACATTTTTTCTATTTTGTATCGTTTTATAAAAAATGTATCTATAGCTTCTTAATATGTTTAATAAATGAGAGAATTAACAATATTTTACTTTTACTATAAAACGCAGTTTTTGTTAACTTAATCATTGTTTTCCATAATGACTCTCTGAAATGTACTGCATCCTTGACCTTTTCAAGGCAAAGGCCATAAATCCACTTAATGTAAATGTTGCATTTTTTCTGATGTGTTATTTTGTGCACAGAAAGTCTGCTACATTTTAAAGGAACATTCACAGGGTTTTTGAAAGTTGGTCCATTAAAAAAAAACCTGCAATATCACTTAAATGCTTGAGACTCTTCCTATTCATTTCTATTGTAGAACCTGTTTACTGTTTCTATATGCAGTTTTTTTCCGCTTCAGGTTTTAAAAAATGTTTGGTGGGGGAATAAAAGTGCATGACACTACTTTTGAAGTGGCTTCTGATGACATCCGATCCAAACTACTGGACACTGTGAAATCAAATGGCTGCAACAAAGAAAAAGTTTTCAAAACACTTCAATAACTCTTCAAAAATACTTACAAGGTTGTCCCATAAACAAAGTGTATTTTAATCAATGTCTATTGGTATAATAATAAGTTCCACAATTTGATTTGTTAAAATGTTCCTGTGCTGAGATAATCTTATAAATGTGCCCCTGCTACATACTATTAAATGTCTGTGTCTGATCATACCACAGCACCTTGCCAGGGAAGGATACAAAAGAGTATATTGACAGGACAGCATGGGATTGCAGCGGATTCTTTTTGTGAGGCAAAACATTTCCTTACCTGTTTTATTACAGGAATGAGTTCTTTTGCTGCGTCTCTAGCACTCTGCTCATATTGGAAATCAAGTCAGTGACACCTAATGTCAGCTTACTTGATTTATGATGAACTCCACACCCACGCACAAAGACGGCCACACACTGGACCTCATCTTCACCCGCCTCTGTTCCCTATCTAACCTCTCTAGCTCACCTCTCCCTCTTTCTGACCACAACCTACTCACATTCTCTTCTCTCTCCTCTCCAGGGCAACAATCCCCACTCCAGTTGCATACCCTCGCAGACCTCTCAAACACCTTGACCTACACTATCTCTCTGAATCCCTCCTCCCTCTTACAGACAGTTCCTTACATGATGCAGATGTTGCTGCCACTTTATACAACACCACAACCGCTGCAGCTCTCGATTCGGTCGCCTCCCCTCACACATACCAAGGCTCGCACAATCAACAGACAACCGTGGCACACCAGCCTAACTGAAGAACTGCGACGGGCCTCCAGGGTTGCTGAGCGTAGATGGAAAAGGTCCCAGTCCAATGAGCACTTCATCGCATTCAAACAGTCCCTCACTACCTTCAAGTCCACACTCACTGCAGCAAAACAAACATACTTCTCATCTCTCATATCTTCCCTGTCTCACAACCCTAAACAACTATTCAACACCTTCAACTCTCTCCTCCATCCCCCAGTGCCTCCTCCCTCTCCTCTTATTTCAGCCAAAGACTTTGCCTCATTCTTTAAGTAGAAGATTGACACCATCAGACAAAGCTCTTGCCTAAAGCCCCGACAGCCCCTCCCCACACCTACTCAACCCTCTTCCTCCAAAACCACCTTCTCCACCATTTCTGAAGATAAACTTTCCTCTTTACTCTCCAAATCACACCTCACCACCTGTAAACTTGACCCAATCCCATCCCACCTCATCCCAAACCTTACCACTATCTTCATCCCAACCCTAGCCCACCTCTTCAATCTGTCACTAACAACTGGTGTCTTCCCCTCATGCTTCAAACATGCCTCAATCACACCCATCCTCAAAAATCCCTCCCTTGACCCATCCTCTGTGTCTAGCTATCGCCCCATATCACTTCTCCCCTATGCCTCAAAACTACTGGAACAACATGTCCACTCTGAGCTGTCCTCCCACCTCTCCTCCTGCTCCCTGTTCGACCGCCTACAATCTGGTTTCCGACCGCAACATTCTACTGAAACTGCACTGACTAAAGTCACCAACGACCTACTAACCGCCAAATCTAAGCGACACTACTCTGTCCTCCTCCTCCTCCTAGACCTGTCATCTGCCTTTGACACAGTGGACCATTCCATATTACTACAGACTCTCTCATCTCTCGGCATCACAGACTTGGCCCTATCCTGGATCTCCTCATACCTAACAGACAGGACATTCAGTGTCTCCCACTCACACACCACCTCCTTATCTCTCCCCCCATCTGTCGGTGTCCCCCAAGGTTCAGTTCTAGGACCGCTGCTCTTCTCCATCTACACCTTAGGCCTGGGACAGCTCATAGAATCTCATGGCTTTCATTATCACCTCTATGCTGATGACACACAGATCTACCTCTCTGGACCCGATATCACCTCCTTACTAACCAAAATCCCACAATGTCTGTCTGCTATTTCATCCTTCTTCTCTGCCAGATTTCTAAAACTTAACATGGACAAAATGGAATTCATAATCTTTCTGCCATCTCATTCAACCCCCCCAACTGAACTATCTATCAACTTCAATGGCTGCCCACTCTCCCCTGTCCCTCAAGCTCGCTGCCTTGGGGTAACCCTGGACTCAACTCTCCTTCAAACCACAAATCCAAGACCTTTCCACTTCCTGCCGACTCCAACTCAAAAATATCTCCCGGATCCGCACATTGATAAACCATGCATCTGCAAAAAAACTAGTGCACGCCCTCCTCATCTCCCACCTTGACTACTGCAACCTCTTACTCTGTGACCTCCCCTCTAACACTCTCGCACCCCTCCAATCTATCCTAAACTCTGCTGCCCGACTAATCCACCTGTCCCCCCTGCTATTCCCCGGCCTTTCCTCTCTGTCAATCTCTCCACTGGCTCCCCGTTGCTCAGAGACTCCAGTTCAAAACCCTAACCATGACATACAAAGCCATTCACAACCTGTCTCCTCCATATATCTCTGATCTAGTCTCCCGTTACATACCCGCACGCAACCTCTGATACTCACAAGATGTCCTTCTCTACTTCCCTCTTATCTCCTCCTCTCACAACCGTATGCAAGATTTCTCCCGTGCATCCCCCCCCCTACTCTGGAACTCTCTACCCCAACGTATCAGACTCTCGCCTACCGTGGAAACCTTCAAAAGGAACCTGAAGACCCACCTCTTCCGACAAGCCTACAACCTGCAGTAACCACCGCTCCACCATACCGCTGCACGACCAGCTGTACCCTCACCTACTGTATACTCACCCATCCCTTGTAGATGTGAGCCCTTGCGGGCAGGGTCCTCGCTCCTCCTGTACCAGTCGCTGTCACATTGTGTTCAAGATTATTGTAATTGTTCTTGTATTATACCCCTTTTTCACATGTAAAGCACCATGGAATAAATGGCGCTATAATAATAAATAATAACTCAGGAGACTGGTGATGTGGCAAAAACACTCACTCCTATGATAAAACATAGGGGCAATGTTTTACCTCACAGAAAGCAGCAGCTGCAAACCATAGTTATGTCATCTGTATAATCGCTTATTCTTCCTTCCCTGGCCAGGAATTGTAATATGTGCTGACCATCTTCCTACTTGGTCAGACACATCAAATGCTGGTACGTACTATATAATGGCTGTAAGTTTACGTCATGGTCTGGAAGGGGTTCTTGACTTGAGCTATGCCTGCACGATCGCCGCCGCAAGTTCAGCTTAATGGCGTTGTCCACTACTAGGACAACCCCTTCTTAATGTTCAGCCCCGATGAAATAAACCTTTACTCGCCTCCCATGCTGGCTCTGTTCCAGTGGTATCTGTACTCTGTCCCAGTGCTGTGATGTGGTGGAATGACAAGTGATGCCTGGTGTCACTGTCCCCACCTCCTGTCGAAATGAACATGAAGGGGAAGTCCAAGATCAGATGCAGCCGGACTTCCGCTTCATGTTCAGTTTGTACGAAGGCGGGGACAGAGATACCAGCGCTGATTGGGCGCCGGGCGTCACGTGTCATTACACCGCATCATAGCCCTGGGACCACGAGGTTTGTTTGTTTATCTGGGCCATATATTTAGTTTAAGAAGGGGTTGTCCTAGTAGCGGACAACCCCTTTGAAGAAGTGCCCCCATCAACTTTTATCCTCTTAATATATTGGAATCATATTGTATAGCACTGTGTACTTACAATTGCTCATTTTACCCAGCTAATTATTCTCTTTTCCATTAGTTCTTCGACATCACGTGATTAAAACTGACTTAGTGAATCCTTCTAAGTAGTGATGAGCACAAGAGCTCATTAATCAAGTTTGCTCGGGTATGCTCCGAGTATCGTGGGTGCTCGATTGACACGTTTGTGTCCCCACGGCCGCATGTTTGGTGATTGTCCAACAGCCGCGAAACATGCAGCTGTGAGGACTCAAACATGTAACTCGAGCACCCGCGATACTCTGTGCATACCCAAGCACCCTAGGCAAACTCGAGTAACGCTCAGTGGCGCTCATCGTTACTTAAAAGGATTTAGTAAGTCAGTTTTTAAGTCCTGTGTGTAATGCTGTGGTTGAAATATAGAAGTTTACATGCAGCAAAATGTCCCCGCTGTATGCGCAGTAGCATTTCTTGTTTGCCGATAGATGCTACTGCGCAAGCGCGGCCGGCGGAGCCATATTGATACAAGCAAAAAAAATTTTCCTCCAGCAAAATTCTCCCGTGTGTGCGCAGTAGCATCTATCGCTTGCTGATAGGTGCTACTGTGCAAGCCGGCGCCATTTTGTTGGAGGAAAAAAAAGTTGCAGCATTATTGTGCTGCACTTGCGCAGTAGCATCTATCGGCAAGCGAGATATGCTACTGCACATGCGCGGGCAGCAGGGCCATCTTGCTTCATGTCAATTTATACATTTCAACCACAGAATTACACATGCAGTATTAAAAATAGGAGGCAGGTTACTGAAGGCATAATGACCTGTCAGAAGGCATACAGTGGAATACATAAGCAGAGCACCAGATAAAGCCCCTCCCCAAAGGCTGCCCCAAAGCACGAGAATATAATTTTACCAGGTCCTCTAGGGACAGGAAACACATGAGAGGTTAAAAGCCCCCCTTCACCTCACCCTCAGTGTTTTTCCAGTCCCTAGCAGGACAGGACGCAGTAGAAGACCATTGAAAAGGGTACCTGTGAGCCAGGGAGTTTGGGGGGGATCCATTTCTCCCCTTCCCCCTGTCAAGATGCTCCATGCTGATACCCCACTGGGCGGGGGTCTCTCAGCCAAGTTAGTGGAAGCAGGGGGGCTCCCAACTGCGCCGTTCCCTCTCATAGAGGGCTCTCGGCTGTACGCCAGCAGACTTCTAGGTCTTGCCTGATTGTATTCCAGGGGTGGAGCGCATGCCATGCCTGCCGGCAGTCTTCCGGCCTGCGCGTGCGTTCCGGTAAGGAGGTCATGCGATATCTACCAGATGAACTTCCGGATTCCGGCATGCGCTCCGGGGGCGTAATGCGCTTCCGGGACGCACTTTCATGAGTCGTGGGTTCCAGACTGGAACGCACTCTGGATTTACACAGATGTCGCTTGATTCTGGACAGCAGGGCATACATCCCTGCAAGGTATTGTGGGGGATAATGAGTTGGAATGTGCCACAACCACCTTGACCAGGTAATACTCTATAAAAGGGTATTCTTACAAGTGTGCACATTCTGATACGTTCAGAAACCAGCAGAGTCCCCGGGTAGTGTGAGTATAGGCCCTGTTTATTGTGCCTCAATCTACTGAAACACACACAGAACAAATTTTAAATAAAGTTCCCGTGTCTCCTTCTAAAAAAAACAAGATAAAGGAACCCAGAGGTCCGGATCTTCCTCACGGAAGAAACCCCGAAAATGCTTATGTGGCTCTAAGCGCCAAGATTGCTACAAAAATCAGCTGTGTAAAGAATGCATTGCCAAGATTCTCAAGGAAGAGAAAGCAAACGTTCCTAACTGACATGCGTCCTATAATTAGAGAGGAGGTCCAGAATACAGTCTCCAGCCCCAGACGCCTCAATTGCCCCAGGCAGTGCAGCCCCTCTCCCGCCACAAGAGACCTAGGTGGGAGACGGAGGAGTCATCTGGGGAAGAAGAATATCCAGATTCGGTCTCAGACCAGGATCTAGAGAGGGGGGCGGAGGAACCTTTTTACCATCAGAAGAAAAGATAAAATGTATCTGTTCCCGGCTGAGCATACTGATGATTTGCTTAAATCAGTGAGGCATACTATGAAATTAGAGGACGCACACATAACCCATTCCATACAGGATGAAATGTTTGAGGACACGGAGAAATAGGGTGTTTCCTGTTAATGAGTACATCAGGGCCATTTTGGAAAATTGGGCAGACACAGAAAAAAGGCTGATTATTCCGAGAGATTTTAAAGCCCGTCTTCCATTCGATCCGGAGGAAATTTAATTATGGGAGGAAATTCCCAAAGTAGACATTCCCATTGCAAAGGTCGCAAAGTAAACGTCCATTCCCTTTGAGGACTCCTGCATTAAAGATGCAATGAACAGGAAAGCCGAGAGTCTGCTAAAAAGGTGCTGGGAATCCTCCACAGCAACCATTAAAAAAAAAAACTAAGGCTGCGTGCACACGATGCGTTTTTCATGAGTTTATGCTGCGGAATTTCCGCAGCAGAAACGCATGAAAAACGCATGGTAATCCGCACCCCATGGTCCCCAATGGCATTCCGCAATGTCAATGCACATGCTGCGGATTTTTCCGCAGCTTTTCTGCAGTTCTCATAAATCCGCAGCATGTTCATTAATTTTGCGGAAGCGCCGCCATTGACTTGCATTGAGACGCATAGAATGCGCGTCTGTACATTTGTACAAGCGGATTCTATGCGTCTCTATGGTACCCAGTTGTGGAGGAGAGAAGACTCTCATCCAGACCTGGGTACCATTGTACCTGTGAAAAAAAGAATAAAATAAAAAATAAAGTTTATATTCACCTGTCCAACGGCTTCGCTCGGCATGCCAGCAGCGCTGAAGGACCTTCGGTGACGTCACAGTCATGTGACCGCAGACCCTTCACCGCTGTGTCTCGCGATATGCCGGCAGCCGGGAACCAGACAGGAACGAGCGCTGCAGCACACGCCGGGGCCTCGGGGGTGAGTATTGCTTTATTTTAAGCATTGTTTTACGGTCACACTATATAAATCCATGCTGTTTGCATGGATTTATAT
This sequence comes from Phyllobates terribilis, assembly GCF_046119375.1. NCBI lineage: Eukaryota > Metazoa > Chordata > Amphibia > Anura > Dendrobatidae > Phyllobates > Phyllobates terribilis. The sequence continues at coordinate 636,635,436 of NW_027362765.1, forward strand.
AGTGTTACATAGTTGTCAAGCACTTTCCAAGTGATGCTAATCGCCTGGAAAGCGCTTGTCAATCTGCATGCGGAAACACATGTGAATCCGCATGTATTCTGCAGGAAAAACGCATGCACAATCTATTGTAAATCCCATCGTTCCCCTAGGCGAAAGTATAGGGGTAAGGGTAAGTCGGTTAGATGGTCTTACCAAAAGGGGGGAAAGGGTAGAGCAGCCCAATTTTCCTCTGGTTCATCAGGCAGACCCTGCTGCCATAAAGATTGGGGTGCGGCTCCGTTTTTTTTCTAGAAAGTTGGCAGTCCATAACGGACAACTGTGACAATACAACTTAAAATCTTAATTAGCCAGACGATTCGATTTGTTAATCCAAGAGAAATACCTTATTGTGTTTGATTAGAGATTGCTGGCTGTGTTTTATTAATGTTCTTCTTGCTCGTCAGTTTATGTACACTAATTTATCTTATAAAGTGTCCAGCATTCCACTAATCTCATTAGTATCTCAGGAGCCTCTAACCATTGTTCAAAAATCGTCTAGGCAACTGGTTGAGTTAGTCGGCCCTGGAAGTCTCCAAAGTCGCAGCAGTTCTATCCCAGGCGGGAGGAGAAGGAAGGGTGAGACTGTGTAATGTTGTACCATCTTGGGTGTTTGCTGCGACTCTTCTGTGTGTTTATTGTCTGCTTTGTGGTTCAATAAAGTATTGCCACGCTGTTTTACTCTCACCCTGTGTTGTCTGAGTAGCGTTACGCCCATGGAAGACCCCGGGTCTTCACAACAACCAATGGATTTTATGGACAATAAAGGAAGGGAACAAAATAGACTTTTCCCATCCTCCCCCGCACCATTTTCAGCTTACCCGACAACATTCCGTTCCGGCCTCAGAAAGCCTCTGGCAAGACATAATGAACCTGGAGACACTAGGTGCAGTCAAACCAGTGCATCCCTCAGAACTAGGCCTGGGACACTATTCTTCCCTCTTTTCGGTAATAAAGCCCTCAGGCAAACGCCGTACAGTCATAAACCTCAAACCCCTAAATCAATGGGTGGAATACATGAGATTCAAAATGGAGACAATAGGATCCAGCATCCCATTAATAGAGAAGAACTCTGTAATGTGCCCCCTGGACCTAAAAGATGCATATTACCATGTTCCTGTCCATCCAAATCATCAACAATTTCTAAAGTTCGCTCTCTAACAGGAAAACAGTGTACCATTTCCAGTTCACCTGTCTACCATTTGCCTATCATCCGCTCCTCCAATTTTTACAAAAGTAATGACAGAGGTAGCAGCCTTTCTAAGGAAACAAGGTACGATCATAATTCCTTACCCGGATGATCAGCTTCTAGTGGCCGAATCAAGGTCTCTTCCAGTCCAACAGCCAAAACAGGTGATCGAGACCTTAAAATCCCTAGAGTGGTGCATCAACTGGGAAAAATTGGACCTCCAGCCATGCACCAAAAAGTGTTTCTAGTATTGCTCTTAAATTCTCATCTTCAAAATTCCTCCCTGCCTCTAGCAAAAGAGGAGGAGATCAGTCTAAATATACGGAATTTCCAGGAAAGGAATTCCACGTCAGTCAGGTATTCCATGAGAATCCTAGGCCTAATGACCAGAGCCCGCGTCAGCACCCGGCCTGCCGGGGCCCTGAGCAGGCGGGGGGGCCCACTCGTGGTCGGGCACCCAGCCGGGCTATGGCCGGAGGATAGCGGTGCCAGCGCCCGCCATTCTCCCCTGCTTGCTCAGGGCCCCGGCAGCCGGATGCTTACCTCTCCCCGTGCTTCCGCAGATCCACTGTCTTCCTGCTGTGCGCTCCCTGTGACGTCTCGGGTCAGAGGGTGCGGTGACGTCTTTCCACCATGCCCTCCCCTGAGCCGTCACAGGCAGCACAGAGCAGGATGATGCCGGCGACGATGGAGTCCAGACCTGAGCAGCGGCAGCAGGTGAGGAGGAGTGAGGTGAGTATTTGATTTTTTTTTTTAATGTATGGAGGCATGGGGCATTATATTGGGGGGTGACATCCTGCATGGGGCATTATATGGGGGGAGGTGACATCCTGCATGGGGCATTATAAAGAGGGGGGTGACATCCTGCATGGGGCATTTTAAAGAGAGGGGGGTGATAACCTGCATGGGGCATTATAAAGAGGGGGGGTGACATCCTGCATGGGGCATTATATGGTGGGGGAAAGGGACATCCTGCATGGGGCATTATATGGTGGGGTAAAGGGACATCCTGCATGGGGCATTATATGGGGGGGGTGATATCCTGCATGGGGCATTATATGGGGGGGTGACATCCTGCATGGGGCATTATATGGGGGGGAAGTGACATCCTGCATGGGGCATTATATGGGTGGGGAGTGACATCCTGCATGGGGCATTATATGGTGGGGACAAGTGATATCCTGCAAGGGCCATTATAAGGGGGGAAAGGGACATCCTGCATAGGGCATTATATGGGGGGAGAAGTGATATCCTGCATGGGGCATTATATGGGGGGGAGTGACATCCTGCATGGGGCATTATATGGAGGAAAGAGACATCCTGCATGGGGCATTATATGGGGGGGAGGTGATATCCTGCATGGGGCATTATATAGGGGGAGTGACATCCTGCATGGGGCATTATATGGGGGGGAAGTGACATCCTGCATGGGGCATTATATGGGGGGGAGTGACATCCTGCATGGGGCATTATATGGGGGGGACAAGTGATATCCTGCATGGGCCATTATATGGGGGGAAAGGGACATCCTGCATAGGGCATTATATGGGGGGGAGAAGTGATATCCTGCATGGGGCATTATATGGGGGGGGGAGTGACATCCTGCATAGGGCATTATATGGGGGGGAAGAGACATCCTGCATGGGGAATTATATGGAGGGAGGGACATCCTGCATAGGGCATTATATGGGGGGAGAAGTGACATCCTGCATGGAGCACTATATGGGGGGGAGTGACATCCTGCATGGGGCATTATATGGGGGGTGAAATCCTGCATAGGGCATAATATGGGGAGGTGACATCCTGCATGGGGCATTATAAGGGGGGAACAGTCTGCATAGGGCATTATGTGGGGGGAACAGCCTGCATGGAGCATTATATGGGGGCCAGTATCCTGTATGGAGCGTTATAAGGGGACCAGTATCCTGTACGGGGAATTATTTGGGGGCCAGTATCCTGTACAGAGCATTTTATGGGGGCCAGTATTCTGTATGGAGCGTTATATGGGGGCCAGTATTCTGTATTTAGCGTTATATGGGGGCTAGTATTCCGTATGGAGTGTTATATGGGGGCCAGTATTCTGTATGAAGCATTTTATGTGGGCCAGTATACTGTGTGGAGCGATTTGCTGGTTTCTGAGCTATTGTGGAGTTTACAATAGATATCTGTCATGTAATGTAAGAAGTGAAATCTTTGCATTGTACTATACCTATATGTCTCTGCGTTATCTGTGCATCATGAATCGTGGTATGTGTTAAAGGGGCCCACTGAGACTCTTTCGCCCGGGGCCCAGAAAAACCTGGAGCCGGCCCTGCTAATGACATCCTGTATCCCAAGTGTAAGATGGGCCCAGGCTCTCTCAAGGCCCTTGCAAAAGACAATCCTGTCGACGTCTGGCCTGGACAAAGGGATGAGACTGTCGGCAGAACTAAGATCTTCCCTTTCTTGGTGGACATCCCTGTCGAACCTAAAAAAGGGCGTAGATTGGATCCTTTTACCCTCCAATCGGATCACTACAGATACCATTCAGAAGGGCTCGGGCGTTGATGTAGAGGGCCGTTATCTTCAGGGCACATGGTCTCCCGTGGTGCAAAGAAGATCATCCAATTTCAGAGAGTTACATGCAGTCTGGGAAACAATCCAGCAATGCCAGGATTTGGTTAAGGGATGTCACATAAAGATCTTCTCAGGCAACAGCATACCGTCTCCTTCCTAAGCCGGCAGGGAGGCCCAAAAGGAAAGTTGTTATTAGCGGAACACATCTTCCGGTGGGCAGAGAAAAATGTTCTTTCAGTGTCAGCGGTCCATCTCAGGGATCCAAAAACAGAATAGCAGATTTTCTCAGCAGAGAGAGAATATGGTCCTCCAAGTGGGAACTGAACCCAGAGATCTTCCAGCAAATAGTCCAGAGATAGGGCATACCCTGCATAGAATTATTCGCAACCAGGAAGAACAGTAAACTTCAGCAATTTTTTTCTATGAACCCAAAGGACAATCCGGAGGGAGTGGACATTCTATCTCAGCCCTGGGTAATAGGCCTTCTGTACGCCTTCCCTCCGATTCCTCTTATCTCAAGAGTATTGACAAAAGTCCGAGAAGAACGGGCGACTCTAATTCTGATAACTCCCTACTGGCCCAAGAAGAACTGGCTCCCGATGTTACACCACATGCCTCTGGATTATCTGTTCAGACTTCTGGACAGAGAGGATCTACTGTCTCAGGGAACCCTATTGCATCAGGACGTTCACTTCCTTGAATTGACTGCATGCATCCTAAGTTCCAAAAGCCTCTCAGATCGGGTAATAACAACTCTACAGGCTAATAGGAAACTGATAACGTCAACAATTTGTACTTTCACAGGACAGTCAGTTCTGGACATTTCTTGTCCGCATCTCCCTAAAATCCTGGAATTCCTCAAGCAAGGATTTGACAAAGGATTGAGACTAAGCACATTAAAGGTACAGATCTCTGCCCTAAGTGCCTTCCTGGACTACTCCCTGGTAGACCACCCGTGGATATCAAAATATACTAGAGCTGTTACTCCCCTAAAGCCTGCCTACAATTAGTAACCATGTCCCATCATGGGATCTAATTCAAGTGCTAGGAGCCCTATGCAAACCTCCTTTTGAGCCCCCCAAACAGGTGGGTATCGATCTACTCTCCATTAAGTCCGCTTTCTTGGTGGCAGTCACCACGGCAAAGCGAGTGGGTGAGATTCAGGCGCTTTCAGTATTAGACCCTTATCTGAAAGTTTTAGAGGACAGATTAATTTTCAGACTAGATCCCTCCTTTCTTCCCAGAGTGGTATCCAATACGAACCTAAATCAGGAAATAATTTTACCATCTTTTTGCCAGTTTCCAAAAAATGACAAAGACAAATTATTCCATACCCTGGATGTAAAAAGGTCGGTGGTCAGCTATGTGGAAGTAACAGCTCCCTGGAGGCAGGACTTAAATTTGTTCCTACAGTACTCAGGAAGAAACCAAGGAAAAAGGCCCCCAAACCAACTTTGGCGAGATGGATAACTTGAACTACCGCCCTCACATACGAGTCAGAGGGAAAAGAACCACCAATTAGCATTAGAGTCCATTCAACTAGGGCAATTTCCGTATCCTGGGCGGGGAAGGCAGGAGCATCGGTGGACCAGATCTGTCATGCAGCAATTTGGTCCAATATATCTACATTTAGTAAACATTATAAGTTAAATGTACTGTCCTTCCAACAGCTAGTTTATGGACGTAAAGTCCTTCAATCAGTAGTCTCCTGTCGTGCTGTCATGATGGACGGCCTGGTAAAATAGGAATTATTCCTACCGTTAATTACATTTCCAGGAGTCCATCATGATAGCACCGTTATATTCCCTCCCCTGCTCTTCATACTAATGTGAGTGTAACATTGGTGTAAGTTTAAAACCTACTCAATAAATAATGAATAACCATAAAAATCAATTAAAATATGTATTTAATAATTTTTATTCATAAACATGAATAAAAACAACAAAAAAATAAGATACAAGTAAAGGACTCAGGGATACCCAATATACCCAGAATAGTTAAATGTGGGGCATAGCATATAGGAATTAATAAATAATAGAAGGCAAATCCTGACTATATGTTAAAGTGCATATGTGCAATAAATACGTGTAGCAACAACTAAAAAGTACAAATAAATTAATAACAGTGGATATATTAATAGAAGCGCTAAACTAAATACTTAATATGCCAAAATAAATACGTAGACCGGAATAAATACCATATGATTAGGCCCCACAATCTCCAACGCCGTTTCGCCAGATGGCTTTCTCAAGAAGTATAAGGTAAGTGAAAAAAAGGGTGGTATTATATATATCCCCCTGGCCAATGGTGGAATATAACAAATCCCTTCAAGAAAGAGCCCACTCATAGGTAGATGCTCTGTACTCATTTTGTATTTATCAATTTCATTGGTGGACAGTGGAGTATAATTAAACCCCTATATCTTTAAATAGTATGCTTTCCAGCATGGAGCGCATGCCCAGAACATGCCATCCAGAAATTACATGATCCGGGTGTGCGGTCCATAAAGCATAGAGAGTGCGTTCCACCGCTGGAACGCACAACCAGGGCGCACACCGCCGGAAGAGGAAGTAATGTACATAAAGGTGCACAGACCACTGAATATGGAATGTGTGCTCCAGCGATGGAATGCAAGTAAAGGCTCCACCCCCAAGGCTAGATGACGGGCCGTCCATCATGACAGCACCATTATATTCCCTCCCCAGCTCTTAATATTAATGTGAGTGTAACACTGGTGTAAGTTTAATAAAATAGAGTTGCATCTATCCTTGTGTGGTGATTGGTACAAACACTGAGGGTGAGGTGAAGGTTGGGTGGGCTTTTAACCTCTCATGTGTTTTCTGTCCCTAGAGGATAAGTAGGACTGCCTCCTGTCGTGCTGTCATGATGGACTCCTGGAAATGTAATTAACGGTAGGAATAATTCCTAACTCATATAATTCATAACTCAGCATGTAATAAACTCTCTTACATCCATGACTTTTTCCTCTCTAATTCCCTCAACCTTCTGGCTCTCACCGAAACCTGGATCCAGCAGTCAGACACCACCGCCGCAGCAGCTCTCTCCTATGGTGGCCTACACTTCTCTCATACCCCGAGACCTGACAACAGATCAGGTGGAGGTGTTGATCTGCTTCTTTCAACAAAATGTACTTTTCAGGTTACCCCCCCCAGTACCCTCCCTTATCTTCCCTTCTTTCGAGGCCCACACAGTCAGACTCTACCGGCCCTTCTCCCTGTGAGTGGCAGTTGTCTATCGCCCTCCAGGTCCCACCCATCAGTTCCTGGATCACTTTGCTGCCTGGCTTCCAAATTTTCTATCCTGTGACATCCCCACTCTAATCATGGGAGATTTTAATATCCCAATTGGTGATTCTCTTTCCTCATCTGACGCTCATCTTTTATCTCTAACCTCCTCCTTCGTCCTTTCACAGCTTGCTAATTCTCATACACATGAAGACGGGAACACATTGGACCTGATCTTCTCCCGGCTTTGCGCAGTACATGACTTTACTAACTCTCCCCTACCACTCTCTGACCATAATCTTCTTTCATTCTCTGTCAAGAACTGTGAGGCTACTCAAGAAACCCCCACTTTCCACACTTATAGAAATATACGCGCCATTAACACCCAGAAATTTATGAAAAAGTTGCAATCATCATTGGCCCCAATCTCCTCCCTCTCATGTCCCGATTCTGCATTGAAGCATTATAACGAAATATTGCTCTGCGCCCTCGATGAAGCCGCACCTCCTACACAAAGAACAATTCGGCATAGACGGCGACAACCCTGGCACACGCCTCAAACATGTCTACTCCAGAGGTGCTCCAGGTGCGCTGAACGGCTGTGGAGAAAATCTAATCTGCCGAAAACTTCCTCCATTATAAATTGATGCTGAAAACATATAATTCAGCCCTTCACCTCTCCAAACAAACCTACTTTAACAATCTCATCATCTTACTTTCCAATAATCCTAAATGCCTCTTTGACACGTTTCATTCTCTCCTCAATCAAACAGCACAGACCCCGACCACCGACCTCAGCGCTGATGATCTGGCCAATTATTTCAAAGAAAAAATTGACCATATCCAACAGGAAATGTTCTCCCAATCCCCAAACGTTATGCATGCTCTCCCTTGCTCACTTTCTGACTTAGAACAAGTCACGGAAGATGAAATGATCAGGCTCCTTGCATCTTCTCGCCCTACTACCTGCACCAGTGATCCTATTCCCTCACATCTCCTTCAGTCCCTTTCTCCAGCTGTCACCACTCACCTAACTAAAATTTTCAACCTCTCCCTCTCATCTGGTATCTTTCCCTCTTCTTTTAAACACGCCAGCATACATACATTACTTAAAAAAACATCCCTTGACCAGAACTGCACGGCCAACTACAGACCTGTTTCCATTTATCTCTAAACTCCTGGAACACCTGGTCCATTCCCGTCTAATCCGCTAACTCTCAGACAACTCTCTTCTTGACCCTCTACAATCTGGTTTCCGCTCTTTACATTCTACTGAAACTGCCCTCACTAAAGTCTCTAATGATCTACTAACAGCTAAATCTAATGGTCACTACTCCCTGCTGATTCTCCTGGATCTCTCTGCAGCATTCGACACTGTGGATCACCAGCTCCTCCTCACTATGCTCCGCACTAATGGCCTCAAGGACACTGTTCTCTCCTGGTTCTCCTCCTATCTCTCTGACTGCTCCTCCTCTGTGTCTTTTGCCGGCTCGTCCTTCTCTCTCCTTCCCCTTACTGTCGGGGTTCCTCAAGGATCAGTCCTAGGCCCCCTTCTTTTCTCCTTATACACCCCTCCTATTGGACAAACAATCAGCAGATTCGGTTTTCAGTACCATTTCTATGCTGATGATACCCAATTATATTCCTCTGCTCCGGACATCACCCCTCCATTACTACAAAAGACCAGTGATTGTCTTTCTGCTGTGTCTAACATTATGTCCTCCCTCTGCCTAAAACTGAATCTGTCAAAAACTGAACTACTCGTATTTCCTCCCTCCACTAACCTACCTGTGCCCGATATTGCCATTTCCGTTTGTGGCTTAACCATTACTCCCCAGCAACAAGCCCGCCGTCTTGGGGTCATTTTTGATTCAGATCTTTCCTTCACTCCTCACATCAAATCACTCGCTCGTTCATGTCATCTACACCTCAAAAACATCTCAAGAATCAGGACATTTCTCACCTTTGACTCAGCAAAAATTCTTACTGTAGCTCTTATTCATTCTCGTCTCGACTATTGCAACTCTCTACTAATCGGTCTCCCTCTTACTAAACTCTCCCCTCTCCAATCCGTCCTTAACGCAGCAGCAAGGATCATATTCCTCGCCAACCGCTACACCGATGCCTCTTCCCTGTGCCAGTCATTGCATTGGTTACCCATCCAATATAGAGTTCAATTAAACTTATCATGCTTACCCACAAAGCGCTCCATGCTTCAGTACCCCCCTACATCTCCTCCCTTGTCTCAGTCTACCACCCTACACGTGCCCTCCGTTCTGCCAATGACTTAAAACTAAAATCCTCCATAATCCGAACTTCCCACTCCCGTCCCCAAGATTTCTCGCGTGCACTACCCAGGACATTTTGATTAATTCCCAATACCCACTGTTTCAAGCGGACCCTACAAACCCATTTCTTTAGACTGGCGTATCGCCTAAACACACTATCTGTCCGTCCCAGTTTTCACCCATATTAAAATCTTCAATTTCAGGTTCATACCATCCATGTACTTAATAGCCTCGGTCAGGACTCTATACATACTGGCTGGCGACCAGTCCATGTATTATTATTTATCCTATTTAGTATATCAAGGCTGCATTATACAATATATGTACATTTTACCTTTTGTGTCTCCCCCATTTCCTCATAGACTGTAAGTTTGGGAGCAGGGCCCACACTCCTTTTGATTTGAGAAATGCTTATTCTGTATTGTTTGTATAAGTCCCCCTAAAATTGTAAAGTGCTGCGGAATATGTTAAATGTGAAAATAAAGATTAAAAAAGAACCACAGGACGGATTTCATCAACCCAGGTATCATTTTAAACAGTGTAACGGCGCCAACCTGACAGTGTATGTGGTTTACTGAACACAATCCTGCTAACAGGTGCGCTTTAAAACGAGACTTAATCATCATCGTAGAAAGTAGGACACACAGAAAAGGACCTTAAAATCTGTATTATTGATCATGTCTCTGTACTTAGGAGAGGAGGCGATAGGGAAAAATTACTGAAGAAAAAAGGATTAGAGTGGATTTATAAATTGGATTCCCTAAAACCAAATGGACTCAATGTAGATTTTAAATTACATACTTTGGTTTAATCTCCCTATGTAGAGCTCTCTTCTATTCTGTGGTATAATAAGAATTATTGCTCATTTTTTTCTTAACTTTTTTGCAGATCACATGCACGAGAATTATGACTCAATCCCACCTTTTGACTTGCGCTATAAAAGGAAATGAACTGTTCATACAAATTGTTGCTCCACTGTGTATAATAATGGTTTTGATTGCTGTTTGAGGTTATTTGAATAGGATTGATTAAAAATGTGTATTGTCCCTTTAAAACATAAGCTACATATGTCAGAGCATGAATTGATATATAAATATCTATAAATTGCTGTTATCAATCATTTCTAAACATTAATCAATAAAAGACATTGGATTAGGCACATAAATATGGAGTCACATTTGGTTATAATGGTACAAAAACAGATTTGATTGAAAATTGAGCGCATAGATATGCACAGTAAACAGGGCTATGACAAAATGGCCGGACGCGTGCGTACTAAAATGTTAAACGCTACCCCTAAGGTGAAAGCGTTGGTGACACGCGCAGTAGCATTTCTGGGACACCGATATGTGACGGGTATGGTCTTTGTACAATGCGGTGGGCTGAGTCATAATTAAAGATTGATATTTTGCACCTGTGTCGCTTTACACATAATTAAGCACTTTACAATATGGCATTTATTTTATGTACTATTATGAAACATTGATGGCACGTTTGATTCTGTACTATCATGATTATATGAATTGCACTAAAATGCACTTTATTATGAAATTGTATTAAGAAAGTGGATGTATTTATTAATTGGCATTATTATTGATTTGATTATATGTCACATGTCACTGCTTGATAAAGTTCCACATTTGGAAAGAAACGTCGCCATCTGAATGGGTTAATAAAATCTGCACATTTTTTGGACCATGGAGTGCTGCCTCTTTTCACTTGGACTTTTAAAGGTTTGGTTTTGCCTGGGAGGCTCTGCGACCATTTTCTATTGCTGGTGCTGCACTTTTTTCTTATTTATCCATAAATACGTATATTTACCGTATGTAAAATACACATTTGGTTTCGCTGTGTCCGAAATGACCTATAAAACTCTCACATGGCAAAGAACTATGCTTTTTCATCATACCTCCAAAAAAAATGGAATAAAATGTGATCAAAAAGTCGAATGTAAATAAATGTTTTATCGCTGAAGAAATCAATCTTTTCCCACTAAAAAACAAGCCACCATACAGCTCCGTCAGCAGAGAAATAAGTTATATCTCTCAGAACATAGCGATACAAAAACAATTCTTTTTTTTTTTTCTATAAATTAGTTTTTAATGTGTAAAGGCGGCAAAACATTTAAAAAAAAGCTGAAGTTGGTTATGGGTTTTCAGGGTTTCCATGTAAATCTCTGAAATACGTGATTCATACTGAACCTCCAGCGGAAGATTCCCTATAATGAGGCAAATGGAGACACTGGCCTGCGATTTAGCGGTGTCCGTCTTTTTACGGCTATGTTCACAATTTGCATTTTTGCTGCATTTTTTTATGCAAATTAAAAGCTGTGTTTTACAGTACGAGCAAAAGCTGTAAGATTTCAGAAATCTCATGCACATGCATTGGTTTGTTTTCTTGATTAATTGGAAAACTGCAGTGTGTCACTTCGTTCAGCTTTTTGCTGTGTTTTTTCACCCATAGAAAACAGTTAACAGGTTTTGGTGCAGAAATCTCAGGAACAACAGGCACTAAACTGTATCAGCATGAAAATGCAGGGCAAAAAAACGCAGCAAAACCAACTTTTTTAAGCAGGAAAAAAACGCAGCAAAAACGCAACGTGTGAACCTAGCCTAAGTGTGCATAAAAGCATGGTTGGCCACAGTTTTGTGCACCTCTTTAAAGGATGCCACTTGAATAGAAGCCAGACTGAGAACAGAATAATTCTGCTGCCTCATTATAGTGATTAGATCCGTCAGGGGTTTCATCTGAATCACGTCATTCGGAGATTTAAATGGAAACCCCGATGTAAGTGCTCAACGTAGAGCACAGGATAAATATGATTCAAAATGTTATGTAAAATGTACCCAATAAAAGCTACAACTTAATCCACAAAAAAAGCAAGTCCGTCATCTGTTAACGGAAATATAGGGGGCTTCCACGTTACTGGTAGTACAAAGGCTCTGGAAAAGCAAAATGGCTCCTTTCCCCTCAAAAGAAATCCAGCAAATTCTGCGCTCCCAAATACAAATGCCTCCTCCCTTCTGAGCCCTACAGTGTGTCTAAACCACATTTAGCGTCCCCATGTTTGACATTTCTGTAGCTATGGGAGTCCGCCTAATTTACGTGCGCATGTCTCCAGAAGCATGAGCTGGGCATAACGTACTGGGTACTATAACGTACTGGGCACTATAATAGCAGATGTGGAATTTTCACTGAGCAACATTCACTGCTGCTCGTTTCTGGAAAACATCCCTGGAGTCAAAATCATCACTACATCTGTAGATAAATTCCCAGAGGGGTGTAATTTTCAAAATGTGGTCACTTGAGGAGGAATTCTGCTCTTCTGACACTTAGGGGCTCTGTATATGGAGTCTGCAAACTATTCTACGATAATTTGTTCTCAGCCAAATAGCGCTCCTTCCCTCCCGAGTCTTGCCGTGTGACTAAGCAGTACTGTACAGCCACATATTGGGTATTTCTGCATTCAGAAGAAATTGTGGGGCAAATTGTGGTGCCATTTTTACTAATTTTCCCAGGTGAAAATGTAAAATAGGGTGCTTAAACAAAATTTTTGTGGTAAAAATGTTGGTTTATTTTTTCTTCACCCGTCCAGTGGTATAAAATTCCATGACACATATGTGGTGTCAATGTGATCACTGCACCCCTAGATGAATTCATTGAGAGGTGTAGTTTGTAAAATTGGGTCTTTTATGGGGGGTTCTACTATTCTACCACCTCAGGGACTCTCCCAGTGGGTAATGGCACCTGCAATTCTTAACAGTAAAATCTGCCCTATAATATGACGCTCCTTCCCTTCGGAGCTTTTGACTGTACCTCAAAAGTAGTTCCCGATTACATGTAGGGTATTGGCGCACACAGGAAAAAATAGACCTCAGTTTGTTGTGCAGTTTCTCCTATTAGCTCTTATAAATAGAGATGAGCGTTGTTCGACTCGAACTGTTCGCCAATCTCAAATTCGAGCTGTTTTGGACGGTGTTCGAGCCGTTCGGCGAGCACGAACGATTTGAAAAAAATTTGGCTGTTCGAGGTTATGTTCGATAACTGTTCATGCACCAAAATCATAACTGGATTTTTTCTCAGTAATGCTGAAAATTAATGTTAATACGCAGTTTGAGTGTACAGCGGGGCGGGGGGAGGGGAAGGGGATGGATCTCTGCAGAAATAATGAAGATCTCCATTTTTTTTTTCTCTTTCCCGCATTTACAGTGGGGAGGTGCAATCTGTCAGCCTATCAGCAGCACACACACGGAGCGAACTGCTTTTTTTCACACAAGCAAGGGCATGTGTCATTGGCAGTGTATGTCACATGTCCTTGCCCTATAAGACCCAGCCATTTTCCCCGTCGCCACCATTTTCTCACTGCTGCAGCTGCGTGTTAGACGGCACCGCTGTTGCTGTGTGCGCTATACCTTGTTAATTTCAAGCCAATTTTCGCACAAATCTACAGATAGCTTTGGAGTAGGGAATAGTTGTGATTGCAGTCCTTTTAAGGACTAGGTTACAGCATTTCCTACGACTTTTATCAGGCAGGTCTGTGCTCTTAAATAGATAGATTGTGGGAGTAAAGACTAATTGTAATTGCAGTCCTTTTCAGGACTAAGTTACATCAGTTCCTATCAGTTTTTGCCAGGCAGGTCTGTGCCAGTGCTGTGCAAGTTTTTTTCACAGCATTTGGCTAAATCTAGCAAAGCTAATCCTTTTTGGCCTATTGTAGAGTGTGTTAGTCAGTGGAGTAGCCTATCTGTGTTGCAAGCTACACCACCTGTGTATAGAATACCAATTTTTTTACTGCACCTAGTGAAGTAAAACCTTTTGGGCATAGCATCATTCTATTAGTCCATCTATACTGACCTCCATCAGTTTGCAAATTGAATATAATTTTTTTTTGCATCAAGCTCTGAAAAAATATTTGGGCTTCTAGCAGTGTGTGGGACTTGGTCTATTAGTCCATCTATACTGACCTCCATCAGGTTGCAAATTAAAAAATTTTTTTTTCTGCATCTAGCTCTGAAAAAATATTTGGGCTTCTAGCAGTGTGTGGGACTTGGTCTATTAGTCCATCTATACTGACCTCCATCAGGTTGCAAATTGAATATAATTTTTTTCTGCATCTAGCTCTGAAAAAATATTTGGCCTTCTAGCAGTGTGTGGGACTTGTTCTATTAGTCCATCTATACTGACCTCCATCAGGTTGAAAATTGAATATAATTTTTTTCTGCATCTAGCTCTGAAAAAATATTTGGCCTTCTAGCAGTGTGTGGGACTTGTTCTATTAGTCCATCTATACTAACCTCCATCAGGTTGCAAATTAAAAATATTTTTTTTCTGCATCTAGCTCTGAAAAAATATTTGGCCTTCTAGCAGTGTGTGGGACTTGTTCTATTAGTCCATCTATACTGACCTCCATCAGGTTGCAAATTAAAAATATTTTTTTGTCTGCGTCTAGCTCTGAAAAAATATTTGCCCTTCTAGCAGTGTGTGGGACTTGTTCTATTAGTCCATCTATACTGACCTCCATCAGGTTGCAAATTAAAAATAATTTTTATCTGCATCTAGCTCTGAAAAAATATTTGGGCTTCTAGCAGTGTGTGGGACTTGGTCTATTAGTCCATCTATACTGACCTCCATTAGGTTGCAAATTAAAAATAATTTTTGTCTGCATCTAGCTCTGAAAAAATATTTGCCCTTCTAGCAGTGTGTGGGACTTGTTCTATTAGTCCATCTATACTGACCTCCATCAGGTTGCAAATTAAAAATAATTGTTAACTTCATCTAGCTCTGAAAAAATATTTGCCCTTCTAGCAGTGTGTGGGACTTGGTCTATTAGTCCATCTATACTGACCTCCATCAGGTTGCAAATTGAATATAATTTTTTTCTGCATCTAGCTCTGAAAAAATATTTGGGCTTCTAGCAGTGTGTGGGACTTGTTCTATTAGTCCATCTATATTGACCTCCATCAGGTTGCAAATTGAATATAATTTTTTTCTGCATCTAGCTCTGAAAAAATATTTGGGCTTCTAGCAGTGTGTGGGACTTGTTGTATTAGTCCACCTATACTGACCTCCATCAGGTTGCAAATTGAATATAATGTTTTTCTGCATCTAGCTCTGAAAAAATATTTGGGCATCTAGCAGTGTGTGGGACATGGTCTATTAGTCCATCTATACTGACCTCCATCAGGTTGAAAATTAAAAATAATTTTTATCTGCATCTAGCTCTGAAAAATATTTAGACTTCTAGCAGTGTGTGGGACTTGTTCTATTAATCCATCTATACTGACCTCCATCAGGCTGCAAATTAAAAATAATTTTTTGTCTGCATCTAGCTCTGAAAATATATTTGCCCTTCTAGCAGTGTGTGGGACTTGTTCTATTAGTCCATCTATACTGACCTCCATCAGGTTACAAATTAAAAATAATTTTTATCTGCATCTAGCTCTGAAAAAATATTTGCCCTTCTAGCAGTGTGTGGGACTTGGTCTATTAGTCCATCTATACTGACCTCCATCAGGTTGCAAATTAAAAATAATTTTTTGTCTGCATCTTGCTCTGAAAAAATATTTGCCCTTCTAGCAGTGTGTGGGACTTGTTCTATTAGTCCATCTATACTGACCTCGATCAGGTTGCAAATTAAAAATAATTTTTATCTTCATCTAGCTCTGAAAAAAATATTTGCCCTTCAAGCAGTGTGTGGGACTTGGTCTATTAGTCCATCTATACTGACCTCCATCAGGTTGCAAATTGAATATAATTTTTTTCTGCATCTAGCTCTGAAAAAATATTTGGGCTTCTAGCAGTGTGTGGGACTTGTTCTATTTGTCCATCTATACTGACCTCCATCAGGTTGCAAATTGAATATAATTTTTTTCTGCATTTAGCTCTGAAAAAATATTTGGGCTTCTAGCAGTGTGTGCGACTTGTTCTATTAGTCCATCTATACTGACCTCCATCAGGTTGCAAATTGAATATAATTTTTTTCTGCATCTAGCTCTGAAAAAATATTTGGGCTTCTAGCAGTGTGTGGGACTTAGTCTATTAGTCCATCTATACTGACCTCCATCAGGTTGCAAATTAAAAATAATTTTTTGTCTGCATCTAGCTCAGAAAAAATATTTGCCCTTCTAGCAGTGTGTGGGACTTGTTCTATTAGTCCATCTATACTGACCTCCATCAGGTTGCAAATTAAAAATAATTTTTATCTGCATCAAGCTCTGAAAAAATATTTGCCCTTCTAGCAGTGTGTGGGACTTGGTCTATTAGTCCATCTATACTGACTTCCATCAGGTTGCAAATTGAATTTGAATATAATTTTTTTCTGCATCTAGCTCTGAAAAAATATTTCGGCTTCTAGCAGTGTGTGGGACTTGGTCTATTAGTCCATCTACACTGACCTCCATCAGGTTGCAAATTGAATATAATATTTTTCTGCATCTAGCTCTGAAAAAATATTTGCCCTTCTAGCAGTGTGTGGGACTTGTTCTATTAGTCCATCTATACTGACCTCCATCAGGTTGCAAATTAAAAATAATTTTTATCTTCATCTAGCTCTGAAAAAATATTTGCCCTTCTAGCAGTGTGTGGGACTTGGTCTATTAGTCCATCTATACTGACCTCCATCAGGTTGCAAATTAAAAATAATTTTTTGTCTGCATCTAGCTCTGAAAAAATATTTGCCCTTCTAGCAGTGTGTGGGACTTGTTCTATTAGTCCATCTATACTGACCTCCATCAGGTTGCAAATTAAAAATAATTTTTATCTGCATCTAGCTCTGAAAAAATATTTGCCCTTCTAGCAGTGTGTTGGACTTGGTCTATTAGTCCATCTATACTGACCTCCATCAGGTTGCAAATTAAAAATAATTTTTTGTCTGCATCTAGCTCTAAAAAAATATTTGCCCTTCTAGCAGTGTGTGGGACTTGTTCTATTAGTCCATCTATACAGACCTCCATCAGGTTGCAAATTAAAAATAATTTTTATCTTCATCTAGCTCTGAAAAAATATTTGCCCTTCTAGCAGTGTGTGGGACTTGGTCTATTAGTCCATCTATACTGACCTCCATCAGGTTGCAAATTGAATATATTTTTTTTCTGCATCTAGCTCTGAAAAAATATTTGGGCTTCTAGCAGTGTGTAGGACTTGGTCTATTAGTCCATCTATACTGACCTCCATCAGGTTGCAAATTGAATATATTTTTTTTCTGCATCTAGCTCTGAAAAAATATTTGGGCTTCTAGCAGTGTGTGGGACTTGTTCTTTTAGTCCATCTATACAGACCTCCATCAGGTTGCAAATTGAATATAATTTTTTTCTGCATCAAGCTCTGAAAAAATATTTGGGCTTCTAGCAGTGTGTGGGACTTGTTCTATTAGTCCATCTATACTGACCTCCATCAGGTTGCAAATTAAAAATAATTTTTATCTGCATCTAGCTCTGAAAAAATATTTGGCCTTCTAGCAGTGTGTGGGACTTGTTCTATTAGTCCATCTATACTGACCTCCATCAGGTTGAAAATTGAATATAATTTTTTTCTGCATCTAGCTCTGAAAAAATATTTGGCCTTCTAGCAGTGTGTGGGACTTGTTCTATTAGTCCATCTATACTAACCTCCATCAGGTTGCAAATTAAAAATATTTTTTTTCTGCATCTAGCTCTGAAAAAATATTTGGCCTTCTAGCAGTGTGTGGGACTTGTTCTATTAGTCCATCTATACTGACCTCCATCAGGTTGCAAATTAAAAATATTTTTTTGTCTGCGTCTAGCTCTGAAAAAATATTTGCCCTTCTAGCAGTGTGTGGGACTTGTTCTATTAGTCCATCTATACTGACCTCCATCAGGTTGCAAATTAAAAATAATTGTTAACTTCATCTAGCTCTGAAAAAATATTTGCCCTTCTAGCAGTGTGTGGGACTTGGTCTATTAGTCCATCTATACTGACCTCCATCAGGTTGCAAATTGAATATAATTTTTTTCTGCATCTAGCTCTGAAAAAATATTTGGGCTTCTAGCACTGTGTGAGACTTGGTCTATTAGTCCATCTATACTGACCTCCATCAGGTTGCAAATTGAATCTAATTTTTTTCTGCATCTAGCTCTGAAAAAATATTTGGGCTTCTAGCAGTGTGTGGGACTTGTTCTATTAGTCCATCTATATTGACCTCCATCAGGTTGCAAATTGAATATAATTTTTTTCTGCATCTAGCTCTGAAAAAATATTTGGGCTTCTAGCAGTGTGTGGGACTTGTTGTATTAGTCCACCTATACTGACCTCCATCAGGTTGCAAATTGAATATAATTTTTTTCTGCATCTAGCTCTGAAAAAATATTTGGGCTTCTAGCAGTGTGTGGGACATGGTCTATTAGTCCATCTATACTGACCTCCATCAGGTTGAAAATTAAAAATAATTTTTATCTGCATCTAGCTCTGAAAAATATTTAGACTTCTAGCAGTGTGTGGGACTTGTTCTATTAATCCATCTATACTGACCTCCATCAGGCTGCAAATTAAAAATAATTTTTTGTCTGCATCTAGCTCTGAAAATATATTTGCCCTTCTAGCAGTGTGTGGGACTTGTTCTATTAGTCCATCTATACTGACCTCCATCAGGTTACAAATTAAAAATAATTTTTATCTGCATCTAGCTCTGAAAAAATATTTGCCCTTCTAGCAGTGTGTGGGACTTGGTCTATTAGTCCATCTATACTGACCTCCATCAGGTTGCAAATTAAAAATAATTTTTTGTCTGCATCTTGCTCTGAAAAAATATTTGCCCTTCTAGCAGTGTGTGGGACTTGTTCTATTAGTCCATCTATACTGACCTCGATCAGGTTGCAAATTAAAAATAATTTTTATCTTCATCTAGCTCTGAAAAAAATATTTGCCCTTCTAGCAGTGTGTGGGACTTGGTCTATTAGTCCATCTATACTGACCTCCATCAGGTTGCAAATTGAATATAATTTTTTTCTGCATCTAGCTCTGAAAAAATATTTGGGCTTCTAGCAGTGTGTGGGACTTGTTCTATTTGTCCATCTATACTGACCTCCATCAGGTTGCAAATTGAATATAATTTTTTTCTGCATTTAGCTCTGAAAAAATATTTCGGCTTCTAGCAGTGTGTGCGACTTGTTCTATTAGTCCATCTATACTGACCTCCATCAGGTTGCAAATTGAATATAATTTTTTTCTGCATCTAGCTCTGAAAAAATATTTGGGCTTCTAGCAGTGTGTGGGACTTAGTCTATTAGTCCATCTATACTGACCTCCATCAGGTTGCAAATTAAAAATAATTTTTTGTCTGCATCTAGCTCAGAAAAAATATTTGCCCTTCTAGCAGTGTGTGGGACTTGTTCTATTAGTCCATCTATACTGACCTCCATCAGGTTGCAAATTAAAAATAATTTTTATCTGCATCAAGCTCTGAAAAAATATTTGCCCTTCTAGCAGTGTGTGGGACTTGGTCTATTAGTCCATCTATACTGACTTCCATCAGGTTGCAAATTGAATTTGAATATAATTTTTTTCTGCATCTAGCTCTGAAAAAATATTTCGGCTTCTAGCAGTGTGTGGGACTTGGTCTATTAGTCCATCTACACTGACCTCCATCAGGTTGCAAATTGAATATAATATTTTTCTGCATCTAGCTCTGAAAAAATATTTGCCCTTCTAGCAGTGTGTGGGACTTGTTCTATTAGTCCATCTATACTGACCTCCATCAGGTTGCAAATTAAAAATAATTTTTATCTTCATCTAGCTCTGAAAAAATATTTGCCCTTCTAGCAGTGTGTGGGACTTGGTCTATTAGTCCATCTATACTGACCTCCATCAGGTTGCAAATTAAAAATAATTTTTTGTCTGCATCTAGCTCTGAAAAAATATTTGCCCTTCTAGCAGTGTGTGGGACTTGTTCTATTAGTCCATCTATACTGACCTCCATCAGGTTGCAAATTAAAAATAATTTTTATCTGCATCTAGCTCTGAAAAAATATTTGCCCTTCTAGCAGTGTGTTGGACTTGGTCTATTAGTCCATCTATACTGACCTCCATCAGGTTGCAAATTAAAAATAATTTTTTGTCTGCATCTAGCTCTAAAAAAATATTTGCCCTTCTAGCAGTGTGTGGGACTTGTTCTATTAGTCCATCTATACAGACCTCCATCAGGTTGCAAATTAAAAATAATTTTTATCTTCATCTAGCTCTGAAAAAATATTTGCCCTTCTAGCAGTGTGTGGGACTTGGTCTATTAGTCCATCTATACTGACCTCCATCAGGTTGCAAATTGAATATATTTTTTTTCTGCATCTAGCTCTGAAAAAATATTTGGGCTTCTAGCAGTGTGTAGGACTTGGTCTATTAGTCCATCTATACTGACCTCCATCAGGTTGCAAATTGAATATATTTTTTTTCTGCATCTAGCTCTGAAAAAATATTTGGGCTTCTAGCAGTGTGTGGGACTTGTTCTTTTAGTCCATCTATACAGACCTCCATCAGGTTGCAAATTGAATATAATTTTTTTCTGCATCTAGCTCTGAAAAAATATTTGGGCTTCTAGCAGTGTGTGGGACTTGTTCTATTAGTCCATCTATACTGACCTCCATCAGGTTGCAAATTAAAAATAATTTTTATCTGCATCTAGCTCTGAAAAAATATTTGGCCTTCTAGCAGTGTGTGGGACTTGTTCTATTAGTCCATCTATACTGACCTCCATCAGGTTGCAAATTGAATATAATTTTTTTCTGCATCTAGCTCTGAAAAATTATTTGGGCTTCTAGCAGTGTGTGGGACTTGTTCTATTAGTCCATCTATACTGACCCCCATCAGGTTGCAAATTAAAAATAATTTTTATCTGCATCTAGCTCTGAAAAAATATTTGCCCTTCTAGCAGTGTGTGGGACTTAGTCTATTAGTCCATCTATACTGACCTCCATCAGGTTGCAAATTAAAAATAATTTTTTGTCTGCATCTAGCTCAGAAAAAATATTTGCCCTTCTAGCAGTGTGTGGGACTTGTTCTATTAGTCCATCTATACTGACCTCCATCAGGTTGCAAATGAAAAAGAATTTTTATCTGCATCTAGCTCTGAAAAAAAGATTTGTCCTTCTAGCAGTGTGTGGGACTTGGTCTATTAGTCCATCTATACTGACCTCCATCAGGTTGCAAATTGAATATAATTTTTTTCTGCATCTAGCTCTGAAAAAATATTTCGGCTTCTAGCAGTGTGTGGGACTTGTTCTATTAGTCCATCTATATTGACCTCCATCAGGTTGCAAATTGAATATAATTTTTTTCTGCATCTAGCTCTGAAAAAATATTTGGGCTTCTAGCAGTGTGTGGGACTTGTTGTATTAGTCCACCTATACTGACCTCCATCAGGTTGCAAATTGAATATAATTTTTTTCTGCATCTAGCTCTGAAAAAATATTTGCCCTTGTAGCAGTGTGTGGGACATGGTCTATTAGTCCATCTATACTGACCTCCATCAGGTTGAAAATTAAAAATAATTTTTATCTGCATCTAGCTCTGAAAAATATTTAGACTTCTAGCAGTGTGTGGGACTTGTTCTATTAATCCATCTATACTGACCTCCATCAGGTTGCAAATTAAAAATAATTTTTTGTCTGCATCTAGCTCTGAAAATATATTTGCCCTTCTAGCAGTGTGTGGGACTTGTTCTATTAGTCCATCTATACTGACCTCCATCAGGTTACAAATTAAAAATAATTTTTATCTGCATCTAGCTCTGAAAAAATATTTGCCCTTCTAGCAGTGTGTGGGACTTGGTCTATTAGTCCATCTATACTGACCTCCATCAGGTTGCAAATTAAAAATAATTTTTTGTCTGCATCTAGCTCTGAAAAAATATTTGCCCTTCTAGCAGTGTGTGGGACTTGTTCTATTAGTCCATCTATACTGACCTCGATCAGGTTGCAAATTAAAAATAATTTTTATCTTCATCTAGCTCTGAAAAAAATATTTGCCCTTCTAGCAGTGTGTGGGACTTGGTCTATTAGTCCATCTATACTGACCTCCATCAGGTTGCAAATTGAATATAATTTTTTTCTGCATCTAGCTCTGAAAAAATATTTGGGCTTCTAGCAGTGTGTGGGACTTGTTCTATTTGTCCATCTATACTGACCTCCATCAGGTTGCAAATTGAATATAATTTTTTTCTGCATCTAGCTCTGAAAAAATATTTGGGCTTCTAGCAGTGTGTGCGACTTGTTCTATTAGTCTATCTATACTGACCTCCATCAGGTTGCAAATTGAATATAATTTTTTTCTGCATCTAGCTCTGAAAAAATATTTGGGCTTCTAGCAGTGTGTGGGACTTAGTCTATTAGTCCATCTATACTGACCTCCATCAGGTTGCAAATTAAAAATAATTTTTTGTCTGCATCTAGCTCAGAAAAAATATTTGCCCTTCTAGCAGTGTGTGGGACTTGTTCTATTAGTCCATCTATACTGACCTCCATCAGGTTGCAAATTAAAAATAATTTTTATCTGCATCAAGCTCTGAAAAAATATTTGCCCTTCTAGCAGTGTGTGGGACTTGGTCTATTAGTCCATCTATACTGACTTCCATCAGGTTGCAAATTGAATTTGAATATAATTTTTTTCTGCATCTAGCTCTGAAAAAATATTTCGGCTTCTAGCAGTGTGTGGGACTTGGTCTATTAGTCCATCTACACTGACCTCCATCAGGTTGCAAATTGAATATAATTTTTTTTTTCTGCATCTAGCTCTGAAAAAATATTTGCCCTTCTAGCAGTGTGTGGGACTTGTTCTATTAGTCCATCTATACTGACCTCCATCAGGTTGCAAATTAAAAATAATTTTTATCTGCATCTAGCTCTGAAAAAATATTTGCCCTTCTAGCAGTGTGTTGGACTTGGTCTATTAGTCCATCTATACTGACCTCCATCAGGTTGCAAATTAAAAATAATTTTTTGTCTGCATCTAGCTCTGAAAAAATATTTGCCCTTCTAGCAGTGTGTGGGACTTGTTCTATTAGTCCATCTATACAGACCTCCATCAGGTTGCAAATTAAAAATAATTTTTATCTTCATCTAGCTCTGAAAAAATATTTGCCCTTCTAGCAGTGTGTGGGACTTGGTCTATTAGTCCATCTATACTGACCTCCATCAGGTTGCAAATTGAATATAATTTTTTTCTGCATCTAGCTCTGAAAAAATATTTGGGCTTCTAGCAGTGTGTAGGACTTGGTCTATTAGTCCATCTATACTGACCTCCATCAGGTTGCAAATTGAATATATTTTTTTTCTGCATCTAGCTCTGAAAAAATATTTGGGCTTCTAGCAGTGTGTGGGACTTGTTCTTTTAGTCCATCTATACAGACCTCCATCAGGTTGCAAATTGAATATAATTTTTTTCTGCATCTAGCGCTGAAAAAATATTTGGGCTTCTAGCAGTGTGTGGGTCTTGTTCTATTAGTCCATCTATACTGACCTCCATCAGGTTGCAAATTAAAAATAATTTTTATCTGCATCTAGCTCTGAAAAAATATTTGGCCTTCTAGCAGTGTGTGGGACTTGTTCTATTAGTCCATCTATACTGACCTCCATCAGGTTGCAAATTGAATATAATTTTTTTCTGCATCTAGCTCTGAAAAATTATTTGGGCTTCTAGCAGTGTGTGGGACTTGTTCTATTAGTCCATCTATACTGACCCCCATCAGGTTGCAAATTAAAAATAATTTTTATCTGCATCTAGCTCTGAAAAAATATTTGCCCTTCTAGCAGTGTGTGGGACTTGTTCTATTAGTCCATCTATACTGACCTCCATCAGGTTGCAAATTAAAAATAATTTTTATCTTCATCTAGCTCTGAAAAATTATTTGCCCTTTTAGCAGTGTGTGGGACTTGGTCTATTAGTCCATCTATACTGACCTCCATCAGGTTGCAAATTGAATATAATTTTTTTCTGCATCTAGCTCTGAAAAAATATTTGGGCTTCTAGCAGTGTGTGGGACTTGTTCTATTAGTCCATCTATACTGACCTCCATCAGGTTGCAAATTGAATATAATTTTTTTCTGCATCTAGCTCTGAAAAAATATTTGGGCTTCTAGCAGTGTGTGGGACTTAGTCTATTAGTCCATCTATACTGACCTCCATCAGGTTGCAAATTAAAAATAATTTTTTGTCTGCATCTAGCTCAGAAAAAATATTTGCCCTTCTAGCAGTGTGTGGGACTTGTTCTATTAGTCCATCTATACTGACCTCCATCAGGTTGCAAATTAAAAATAATTTTTATCTGCATCAAGCTCTGAAAAAATATTTGCCCTTCTAGCAGTGTGTGGGACTTGGTCTATTAGTCCATCTATGCTAACTTCCATCAGGTTGCAAATTGAATATAATTTTTTCTGTATATAGCTCTGAAAAAATATTTGGGCTTCTAGCAGTGTGTGGGACTTGGTCTATTAGTCCATCTACACTGACCTCCATCAGGTTGCAAATTGAATATAATTTTTTTCTGCATCTAGCTCTGAAAAAATATTTGCCCTTCTAGCAGTGTGTGGGACTTGTTCTATTAGTCCATCTATATTGACCTCCATCAGGTTGCAAATTAAAAATAATTTTTATCTTCATCTAGCTCTGAAAAAATATTTGCCCTTCTAGCAGTGTGTGGGACTTGGTCTATTAGTCCATCTATACTGACCTCCACCAGGTTGCAAATTGAATATAATTTTTTTCTGCATCTAGTTCTGAAAAAATATTTGGGCTTCTAGCAGTGTGTGGGACTTGGTCTATTAGTCCATCTATACTGACCTCCATCAGGTTGCAAATTAAAAATATTTTTTTTCTGCATCTAGCTCTGAAAAAATATTTGCCCTTCCAGCAGTGTGTGGGACTTGGTCTATTAGTCCATCTATACTGACCTCCATCAGGTTGCAAATTGAATATAATTTTTTTCTGCATCTAGCTCTGAAAAAATATTTGGGCTTCTAGCAGTGTGTGGGACTTGGTCTATTAGTCCATCTATACTGACCTCCATCAGGGTGCAAATTGAATATAATTTTTTTCTGCATCTAGCTCTGAAAAAATATTTGGGCTTCTAGCAGTGTGTGGGACTTGTTCTATTAGTCCATCTATACTGACCTCTATCAGGTTGCAAATTGAATATAATTTTTTTCTGCATCTAACCCAGACAATAGTTTTGGCCTAATACCACAGTTTGGCCGCTCAGCTCTGCTCGGTTCCCATCCATTGTTTTTTTGTGCAAACAACTCCAGAGTTGTGAATTAGTTAACCACCAAAATGAGTGGAAAAAGGCCTGCTGCTGGTGGAAAGGGGAATAGGCGTGTTGGGAAGGGGAAAAAAGGTTGTGTCCGTGGGGTAGGTGTTAAAGCAACAGTAACATCTGCAGAAGAAAGACCATCTTCCAGCCAAACTAAAATGTCTACTTCTTTTAGCGGACAATGTGATAAGATCCCTTTCTTACGGCCACGCCCATCGCTACAAATTCCAGATGAGGCACAAAAACAGCAGGTGCTTCAACGGATATCAAGTGCTCCTTTAAGTGGGCTCTCCTCCACATCAACTTCAACATCACAAATACTCCAGTCCTCAAAGGTGTCACCCCAATCGCACTTGCTTCCTCACAGCTCCCAAATCTCCAGCTGCCTCTCTGAGTATGAGGTAGAACAGATGGTTGAGTCTGCAGAGCTGTTTACTCATACTATAGCCTGGGAATCAGAGGTCGGCTCCAGCGCTTCTGTGAATCCAGACAAGGAAATGATCTGCACTGATGCCCAGAATCTTTATGAGTCGGATCCAGGACCAGACGCAGAAGGTTCTGAACATAATGTAGACCCTCATTCCCAAACTGTAACTCCTGTTGGTGGAGACAGTAAGGAAGATGATGATGAGACTCAAATACCTGATTGGAGGGACAACTTTAGTTTTTTGTCAGGGCAGGAACAAGTTGGCTCTGAGGACGACGGGTGTGATAACACACAGGGTGATGATGATGAGATTGGAGATCCCACTTACTGTCAACCCACAGTCAGCCAAGAGATGAGGTCAGCAGAGGAGGTGGAGGAGGATGCTAGTGACGACGAGGTCAGGTTGCGCCTTCCTGGACAGAGACGTAGTACTGGAAGCACGTCAACAACTGCATCCTCAAACACAAGTCTGCCTCTGACCACAAGTCGTGGTGGCTCTTCAGGTCGCATGGGTGCTAAGCCTTGCATAGCCTGGGCATTTTTTCAGATCGATAAAGATGACCCAACTCGTTTTATCTGTAACATTTGTCAACAAAAGCTAAGTAGAGGCCAAAAAATACAGTTTGAGTACTTCATGCATGAACCGGCACATGGACATGAAGCATAAGTTGCAGTGGGAAGCTCACTGTGCTACAATGCGGCCTAGCCGGCCGGGCCAACCACCATCTGCCCCATCTTGTGCATCTGCGGCCTCTTCATCCTCTGTGACTGGGGGGACAGCAGTCACACCTGTTTTGGGACGCAGACCTGCCACCTCTTTACCTGCAACAGCCAGCGTGATTGGCAGGTCATCATTTTCTTTGGAGATGGTAACACCAGCTGGTGTTGAGCGCTGTCCGACATCGATAGCACCACCTTTGGATCAAGGCAACCTAACATGTCCGCCGGTATCTTCCTCACAGACCGGCAGTTTGCCGGGGACACCCTTATCAACCCCGTCTAAGCACAACAGCCAGCCCTCGGTCCCTCAGATGTGGACAAGTGAAAGACCATTTCCTCCTAGCCATGAGAAAGCTAAGAGGTTGAATTTCACCATCTGCAAGCTCTTGGCTACAGAAATGCTGCCTTTCCGCCTGGTGGACACAGAGGATTTTCGAGACCTTATGTCCATCGCAGTGCACCAGTACCAGATGCCCAGTCGGCACTACTTCTCAAAGAAAGGTGTGCCTGCGCTCCACCAGCATGTCGCACACAACATCACCGCTTCTTTGAGAAACTCTGTGTGTGACAGGGTGCATTTCACCACAGACACTTGGACGAGTAGGCATGGACAGGGGCGTTACATGTCGCTGACTGGGCACTGGGTAACTATGGTGACAGCAGGACAAGGGGCTGCTGTCCAAGTCTTGCCGTCCCCACGAGTTGTGCGTCAATCCTCTTTATCTCAAAGTTCCTCCACTGCTTCTGCCTTCTCAACCTCCTCTCGGTCCTCCACCTGGGTGCGGCCCTTCGCCGGGGCAATGTCACACACGTGCCTTGTATGGCTCACGTGTTGAACCTGGTTGTCCAGCAATTTTTAGCCCACTATCCCGGACTAGATGGCCTTCTGCAGAGGGCACGGTCGCTGTGTGCTCATGACGCGCCCCCTGGGCCATGTTCAAGGGGATACCCGGAGCCGGATCTGTATGGGGGTAGTAGTCCTTGTGGCGGTGACCCGGTCCGTGCCCAGGGTGTCAAACTAAGTGGCAGTCTATGGCAGTAGATGTTGTTAAGTGTCGACTACGCCACCCGTTGAGTGCGGCTTTGAAGCCACCGCTGCAGAGCAGTCCGCTGAGGCCGGTGGTATATGTGCAGCAGTGATGGTATAACCCCCAACGGGAGGGGTATGGCCTCAGGGCAGCAGGTGTGGATGATGGGGGTTGTGATGGTGCAGTAAGAAGACTCAGAGTCGGGAGATGCAGTTCAGGGTTTTTACTTACTGGTGTCCTTTTGGTCACTCTGGCCTTGAGTGACCACCCGAGCCGTGCTGCGTCCACCAGGTCCTGGACTCGGCCAACCCCCAGGCAATTCCGGAGCGTGGTCCTGAGCTCCTTTCTGACTCTCCCTTTCTCTGGCCGTTCCCACCAGGGATCCACTTTTGGCCGGCTCCCTCGGGTCTCTTGGTGGTCAAGCCTCCTCTGGGCTCCCTGACCCTATACTTGGTGTGCCTTTCTAGTGGATTTGGTGAGGGTCGTGGCAGATCCTGCCCACGACCTCCGGTTCCTGGCTAAGGTTTGTTTTGGCCTCTGCCAGCTTGGGATCCAGTACCCTTGTCCGCCAACCCTTCACCCTTCTGTCCTTATTCTGGGATCTTGGGGTTCCTTCTTGTTTCCTCTCTGGGTCCTTCTGACTCCTCTCTCTCTCTCTCAGCAGGCTCTGTTCTGGAGCTGGGCCCAGCCGGAGCCACAGCTCCCTGTCAGCCCTCCTGGCTGAGCTCCTCTGCTCTGCTTCTCCTCAGGCTGAACTCACCCTGATCTAAGATGGTGCCCACCTTATATACTCCCTCTATGTGTGAGCCCAGGTGACCAGCACCCAATGAGCTCCTAGCTTTACCCAGACTGCTCCCCCTATCTGCCCCTACACTACTGGGATGTTCCACCCCCCTCCCACTCCAGCCAGGGACAGACGCTGTCGTACCTGCACATATACTGGTGGGAGTACCGTAGTTCTGTCCCCCGGAAATGGGATGTATGTAGTGCATGCAGCCTACTAGCTCAGTTCCACACTCCATCCTTACCCGGGAGTGGAATACCACACCTCTGGGTTGAGGTGCAATACCCCTGTAGCAGCCGAATCCTCAGGGTGCTACATTCCCCCCTGGTAAATCACAGCACGTCCTCGGGCTGTAAAAGAATAAAAACATCCACAAACATACAATTTTTTTTTCAAAACATCATAAACATATAAAACATTATAAACATTATCAGCAACAATAAACTCTTCATATAAAACTTTTCATAGTAAACATTCTTGTTCCTCCGGCCACGGTGCAACTTGTGACCGGGTAAAGTGCAACAGTCTCTTCTGGAAAAAAAACACAGTTTCCTATAAAACCAGTAGGGGGTGCCTTAAAAAGCGCAACTATATACAAGGGGAGGTGGCCGCTCTCAGTCCTCGGCCAGTGGGGTTAAGGAAAGAATGACCGCTCTCAGTCCTCGGTCAGTGGGAAGAAGGAACATACGGGTAACTATGCACAGTTCTTTTTTTACCGTACTCTAGTAGCGGCGTCCTCCTGATGCTTCCTCCCTGTACTCTTCAGACCCGTCCGGGTCCTCTTGCTCCTCCTGACACCTCAGCTCTTTCTGTGTCAGGCGATGTACATGAAGGGCATAGGGTCCTTTGGCACATTGGTGCCGGGTAAAGGTGACCTCATCACCCAGGTAAAGGTCACGACCTCTGTGTCCCTCCGGTAGGTGGGACTCGACATCTCTTCTGGTCACGAAGACGTCCAACTGCTGGCGGCAGCACTCCGCACGCTCAGCTGCGGCCGCCCGGGTCTCCTGAGTGAACCCGATGAGGTCTCCTCCTGCGGGGTCCCACGCAAACTGCGCTTCCTCCAACGAGACTGGGGTGATCTTGGCGGGCGCCGGAGCCGGGATCAGGGGCTCATCCAGGGGTCTTTCTTTCCGGAGTCGGGGATGGTGGTACTCCGGTGGCCACACAAAGGGCTGCCCATCCGGGCAAGTGTGCTGGGCAAATAGGTCTTCACCCAGGTGTGGCGCTGTGGACGTTGAGGGCGCGGTGGTAGTAGCGGCGCCCAGGTTTACCAGGCCTTGCGACCAGGCCTGGGGCACCCTGAAGGTGAAGGGCACCGTGAAGACGGCGGCGCCCGGGTGTTCCTGACCTTGCGACCAGGCCAGTGGCATGATGGAGGTAGAGGGCGCTGTTAAGACGGCGGCGCCCGGGGGTACTTGGCCCTGCGACCAGGCCGGTGGCGTCTCCTGCTTGGCCGCGCTCAGGATTGAGGCGCGTGACGTCACAAGAGGCGTGGCCGCGGCTCCTGCTTGAGGCCTAGTCTGGAGCGGTAGCGGAGCGGCAACGGGCACGATCGGTGGGACTTCGGGCTCTGCGACGGGGAGCGGGGGTAGGCTTACGGTGGCCGGGCTTGGGGTAGTGACGTCCCCTTTACTTGCCTCCGTATCTTCAGCTCCCTCTGTGGCGTCGTCTCCGGCCTCCGTCCCTTCTGCATCCTCTTCAGGGGCAGGCGTGCTCCTCGTTGCGGGTGGTGTGCTTCGCTGGCGGGCTCCAGCCTTTTGGGCCATCTCTCTGCTCCATGCGGCCAGTACGTCTCGCTGCACTCGGGCCATCCTCTGAGCCAAGCCCTCCAGTGCGGTCCGTGCATGCTCCCGATCTCTGGGGAGCTGCGCCAGGATCTCCACCAGGCCTTCTGGGGTTGTCGCTTGCAACAGGCTCCTGACCACTGGGTCGGTGCTGCCTGACTCTCCCTCCATCTCCGGGTACGGCTCCTCCAGACTCCTCCAAGCTGCACCCATCTTCTCTCTTTTGTTCTTGGTCCGCCCACACTCAGGGTGGTTCCGGGGCAACTTGGTGATTGTCAGCTCCAGGGGCAGTTCCCTCACGCTGATGGACATCTCAAGCATCACAGTCTCTGCTGGTGGGGGCGGTCTTCGGTTTTGGCGCCATTCTTGGTCCTGACCCACGATGGGAGGTGGCCTCTTGCCACCCTCTGGCACGCCCATAATGGCGTCCGCTCTGCCAAGGCGGGAAATCTTCTCAGATGGCGGGAATCGTCTCCCAGTGGCGGGAAACACTGCAGATGGCGGGAAAAGACCGCAGATGACGGGCAAATGGCGGGAACCGATCCGAGATGGCGTCCGATGGCGGGGACCCTCCGGAATTGGCGGGAGACTTCTTTTTACGGTAAATATGAACTTTTCTTCAGGCACGCAGTACCCGGTGGTTGCGGGCACGTGATCCTGCCGACTACGCCAAAAGTTGACGCGCCCCCTGGGCCATGTTCAAGGGGATACCCGGAGCCGGATCTGTATGGGGGTAGTAGTCCTTGTGGCGGTGACCCGGTCCGTGCCCAGGGTGTCAAACTAAGTGGCAGTCTATGGCAGTAGATGTTGTTAAGTGTCGACTACGCCACCCGTTGAGTGCGGCTTTGACGCCGCCGCTGCAGAGCAGTCCGCTGAGGCCGGTGGTATATGTGCAGCAGTGATGGTATAACCCCCAACGGGAGGGGTATGGCCTCAGGGCAGCAGGTGTGGATGATGGGGGTTGTGATGGTGCAGTAAGAAGACTCAGAGTCGGGAGATGCAGTTCAGGGTTTTTACTTACTGGTGTCCTTTTGGTCACTCTGGCCTTGAGTGACCACCCGAGCCGTGCTGCGTCCACCAGGTCCTGGACTCGGCCAACCCCCAGGCAATTCCGGAGCGTGGTCCTGAGCTCCTTTCTGACTCTCCCTTTCTCTGGCCGTTCCCACCAGGGATCCACTTTTGGCCGGCTCCCTCGGGTCTCTTGGTGGTCAAGCCTCCTCTGGGCTCCCTGACCCTATACTTGGTGTGCCTTTCTAGTGGATTTGGTGAGGGTCGTGGCAGATCCTGCCCACGACCTCCGGTTCCTGGCTAAGGTTTGTTTTGGCCTCTGCCAGCTTGGGATCCAGTACCCTTGTCCGCCAACCCTTCACCCTTCTGTCCTTATTCTGGGATCTTGGGGTTCCTTCTTGTTTCCTCTCTGGGTCCTTCTGACTCCTCTCTCTCTCTCTCAGCAGGCTCTGTTCTGGAGCTGGGCCCAGCCGGAGCCACAGCTCCCTGTCAGCCCTCCTGGCTGAGCTCCTCTGCTCTGCTTCTCCTCAGGCTGAACTCACCCTGATCTAAGATGGTGCCCGCCTTATATACTCCCTCTATGTGTGAGCCCAGGTGACCAGCACCCAATGAGCTCCTAGCTTTACCCAGACTGCTCCCCCTATCTGCCCCTACACTACTAGGATGTTCCACCTCCCTCCCACTCCAGCCAGGGACAGACGCTGTCGTACCTGCACATATACTGGTGGGAGTACCGTAGTTCTGTCCCCCGGAAATGGGATGTATGTAGTGCATGCAGCCTACTAGCTCAGTTCCACACTCCATCCTTACCCGGGAGTGGAATACCACACCTCTGGGTTGAGGTGCAATACCCCTGTAGCAGCCGAATCCTCAGGGTGCTACACTCACTTCCGCCGTTCGCATCCCGCAGCTCAGCGACTTACATCTCTACAGAAGTCGTTGGGCCTGCCACTTCACCGGCTAAAATGCGATGTGCCTACCCGGTGGAATTCAACTCTGCACATGTTGCAGCGACTGTGGCAGCACCGACAAGCCCTGGTGCAATACGTTCTGACGTATAGCCTGGGCCAACGAGATCCAGAGGTGGGGCAAATCACGCTGGAGGAGTGGTCTCAGATCAGGGACCTATGCACCCTTCTGCACAGTTTTGAAATGGCGACGAAGATGTTTAGTGCTGACGATGCCATTATCAGCATGACTATTCCGGTGATTTACATGCTGGAGCGGTTAGAACTCTCCTGTTAGTTTTTTTCTAGTTTGCTGGTCACATGACCATTTTTGCCTATTTAATCCGGCTCCGCCCTCCTGGCCTTGCTGGACTTCATTGTATTTTCTACTCTTGAGCTAGCTTGGTACTCTGTTACTTTTCTCTGTTAGTTTTGCTAGGTCTTCTGACCTCTATGTTCTATGTTGTGTGTTTGTCTTTTACTGCTACAATTTCTGCTAGGAGGTGTCCAACTTTATCCCAGTCCCTAGTTCTTGTAGGGATCCCTCCCTTGCATCTATAGGTCTTCGTACAGACTAGCCGAGGACTTTAGCGGGTCTGATCGCAGGATCAGGTTCCCCGTTACATCGTAGGGATCCAGTTTAGTTCTATTGTAGGGACAGATCTCCTGTCTTTCCTTAGTGGTTGTAGCAGATCATAACAGTAAGTCAAGCCAAAAAAAATTCTCTAAGGAAAGACCTCCAGTTTCCATCATGGTCTCGGTTCAAGATTTGGCTCAACGCTTCCAGGGACCCTTTCTGGAGGTGGCCAAGCTCCAACAACACGTGAGTAGCTGTTCTGGAGCACATTTTGTGGAGCCAAAGGTACGTCTGCCTGATCTATTTTTTGGTGAAGAACAAGATTTTTTTTCTTTTAAAAATGCTTGTTTATTGTATTTTCATTTAAGACCCGGATCCTCTGGTGATGAATCACAGCACATAGGGTTCATAATGTCACTTTTGCGCAAGGATCCTCAGGGATGGGCTTTTTCTCTCCAACCTAGTGATCCGTGCTTTAGATCAGTGGATAGTTTTTTTTCTGCTTTGGGTTTGTTGTACGATGATCCTGATCGTGTCTCATCTGCTGAGTCTGAATTGAGACGTTTGAGGCAGGGATCAGGTAATGTGGAAAAATATTGTTCTCACTTACATCGGTGGTCTGCCCAGGTGGGGTGGAACGATTCAGCTTTGAAAAGTTTGTTTCTTGCGGGGCTAGGTGAAAGGGTTAAAGATTTGCTGATTGCTTATCCCACACCTGGAAACTCGCAGGAGGCTATGCAATTAGCTAT
This sequence comes from Phyllobates terribilis, assembly GCF_046119375.1. Classification (NCBI taxonomy): domain Eukaryota; kingdom Metazoa; phylum Chordata; class Amphibia; order Anura; family Dendrobatidae; genus Phyllobates; species Phyllobates terribilis. Next base: position 636,669,029 of record NW_027362765.1, read on the forward strand.
ACGGGTGGACAGGAGACTGCGTGCAAGGGTTAATGAGAGCAAATCCTCTGCTATGTCAGCTCCGAGTCTTGAGATGGTCTGTGCTGACAAAGGAGAGCCGATGGAGATTGGGGCGATGACACCCCGCTCTCAGGAAAAAGACCGCAGGCTTTCTGAAGGTTTGTGCTTCTATTGCAGAATTTCTGGTCATTTTGTTAAGAACTGTGTGCTTCGTATGAACAAAGAAAAAAAAATGGTCAGTTATGCACGTATAGCCTGTTTAAATACTAAGGGAGTATTCCTATCTGCTACTACCGCTGCTCAGGAAGAATTAATTGAATTTCGGGTATTTGTGGATTGTGGTTCTACTCTGAATGTGATTGATGGGGGATTCTTGGAAAAACTTACATTAAAACCTAAACCTTTGTCATCCCCTATTGCTGTGGTTTCTGTTGATGGCTCTCCCTTGAAGAGCGTTACTCACAAGGTCTGTGAGTTTCCCCTCACTATTAATGGTGTTCATCAAGAGAATTTGGATTTGGTAGTATTGAATAATTTGCCTTCTCCAGTAATATTGGGGTTGCCCTGGTTAAAATTGCATAATCCTGTACTGGATTGGTCTACCAATGAAATTATGTCCTGGAGCCCTAAATGTTATGACAAGTGTTGTAACGGACGTATTGCTGCGGTGGAAAAAGGGGAATTACCTGTACCTATTCAGGATTTTTGGAGAGTTTTTTCTGAGGAGGAGTCACAAATTTTGCCTCCCCATAGAGACTATGATTGTACCATTGAATTTGTCCCTGGAGCGACTCTTCCTAAAAGTCGTTTATTTAGTCTTACTATTCCTGAGAGAAAGGCTTTGGAGGAATACATACAGACAAGCTTGGCCGCCGGTCACATTAGGCCTTCCAAGTCTCCTGTGGCTGTTGGATTTTTTTTTGTTAAAAAAAAAGATGACTGTTTACGTCCTTGTATGGACATTCGTGAGAATAATAAAATTACTGTACGCAATCCTTACCCACTGCCATTGATTCCTGATTTGTTTAACCAGTTAGTGGGGGCCAAGTGGTTCTCTAAAATTGATCTCCGGGGGGCATACAATTTGTTGCGCATGAAGGAGGGTGATGAATGGAAGACTGCTTTTAACACTCCTGTGGGTCATTTTGAGAATCTGGTTATGCCTTTTGGTCTCACCAATGCTCCAGCATTTTTTCAGAATCTTATTAATGACATCCTTAGACCTTTGATCGGCAAAAATGTGGTTGTGTATTTGGATGACATTCTGATTTATTCGCCTGATCTGGAGTCTCATTGGCGGAGCGTACGTGAGGTTTTACAGTTATTAATGGACAATTCGCTTTTTGCTAAGCTAGAGAAATGTGAGTTCGCTGTACAGAGAATTAGTTTTTTGGGCTACATTATCTCCAGTGAAGGTTTTGAGATGGACCCGGTTAAAGTTCAAGCTGTGCAGGAATGGCCTAGGCCTATTGGTTTGAAATCGATACAGAGGTTTTTGGGTTTCGCCAATTATTACAGAAAATTCATAAAAAAAATTTATATTATTGTCAAACCGCTGACCGATCTCACTAGGAAAGGTGCTAATGCGGTTCAGTGGACTTCTGAGGCCATTGAAGCTTTTGTGTTTCTGAAGGAGAGGTTCACCTCTGCTCCCATCCTTATGCAGCCTGATGTGACTAAGCCATTTTTGGTTGAGGTTGATGCTTCTTCTGTGGGGGTTGGTGCGGTGTTGTCTCAGGAAAGCAAGGATGGAGTACATCCCTGTGCCTTTTTTTCAAAAAATTTTTCTGAGACTGAACTTAATTACGATATTGGTAATCGGGAATTGCTGGCTATTAAACTCGCATTTGAACACTGGCGTCATCTCTTGGAAGGTGCTGAATTTCCCATTCAGGTTTTCACTGATCATAAAAATCTGATCTAACTTGATGCTGCCAAGCGCTTGAATGCCCGTCAGGCTAGGTGGGCACTTTTTTTCTCGCGGTTTAATTTTTCCGTTACTTACATCCCGGGTACCAAGAATGTTAAAGCTGATACTTTGTCTCGCAGCTTTTCTCCCATGGTCGGTGCTGAGGAGGAGGAGAGCATTTTACAAGAAGGTGTTGTGATTGCTGCATTGGACTCCGTTTTGGAAGATGAGATTCTTAAAGCACAGGAGAATGCCCCATATAACACTCCCCATGGGAGGTTGTTTGTGCCTAGGACCTTTAGGAGAGATTTGTTTGTTGAGTGTCATGAGTCTCGGTTGGCAGGTCATCCAGGAATTTCTGAGACCAAGAGACTTGTGGGTCGCAGTTTTTGGTGGCCTGGATGGCAGAAGGAAGTCATTAAGTGGGTGCGTCAATGTTCTGTGTGTGCTAGATCGAAGTCTTCGCATGCTCCTGCTGCGGGGTTGCTTTGCCCTCTGGAGGTTCCTAGTGCACCTAGGACACATCTGGCTATGGACTTTATTACTGACCTTCCCCCCTCTGAAGGTTTCACAGTCATCTGGGTGGTCGTGGACCGTTTTAGCAAGATGTGTCACTTGGTTCCCTTCATCAAACTGCCTTGCGCTAAGACACTCGCTAAGGCCTTTGTCAAGGAAATTGTCAGACTACATGGCGTTCCTACTGACATTGTTTCTGATAGGGGACCTCAGTTCATGGCTCGTTTTTGGCGTGCCTTTTGTGACAGGTTGGGAGTTCATTTGTTGTTTTCATCCGGATATCATCCTGAGTCTAATGGCCAGACAGAAAGAAAGAACCAGGATGTTGAGCAGTTCTTGCGTTGCTTTGTGTCAGACAATCAAGAGGGGTGGTCTGAGTTTCTGCCACTTGCTGAATTTGCTCTTAACAACCATACATCCTCTTCTGCTGGGAGTTCGCCGTTTTTTTGTTGTTCTGGGAGACATCCGTCTTTTGGGTCATTCTCCAAATTGGTATTGGCTGTGCCTGAGGAGGAAAGTTTTTCCGGTGATTTGGAGAGAGTTTGGACGGATGTGCGTGATAATCTTCAGGAGGCTAACAAAAAATCTAAGAGGTACTTTGATAGGAAACGGCAAGAGGTTTCGTTTGCTATTGGTGACATGGTTTGGTTGTCCTCTAAGAATCTGCGATTGAGGATTCCTTCGAAAAAATTGGGTCCCAAGTTTGTAGGGCCCTTTAAGGTGCTTCAGATAGTTAACCAATCTGCTGTTAGGTTGGAGGTTCCTACCTACTGGAAGATTAATCCGGTGTTTCATGTTTCTCTGTTGAAAAAAGCTGATGTGTCGGTTGGTGACGCCTCTGCCACTGTTCCTCCGGTGGTGGAGGACGGGGAATATGAAATTTCCCACATCCTAAATTCTAGACGGTATAGAGGGAGTTTGCAGTATCTCGTCGCTTGGAAGGGTTTCGGACCCGAGGATAACTCATGGGTGAGGGCGGATGATGTTTCTGCTTCCAGACTTGTCAGAGCGTTTCACAGGAGGTTTCCTGATAAGCCCGGTCCTAGGGGATCCGGAGGATTCTCTTAGAAGAGGGGGTACTGTTAGAACTCTCCTGTTAGGTTTTTTCTAGTTTTCTGGTCACATGACCATTTTTGCCTATTTAATCCGGCTCCGCCCTTCTGGCCTTGCTGGACTTCATTGTATTTTCTACTCTTGAGCTAGCTTGGTACTCTGTTACCTTTCTCTGTTAGTTTTGCTAGGTCTTCTGACCTCTATGTTCTATGTTGTGTGTTTGTCTTTTACTGCTACAATTTCTGCTAGGAGGTGTCCAACTTTATCCCAGTCCCTAGTTCTTGTAGGGATCCCTCCCTTGCATCTATAGGTCTTCGTACAGACTAGCCTAGGACTTTAGCGGGTCTGAGAGCAGGATCAGCTTCCCCGTTACATCATAGGAATCCAGTTTAGTTCTATTGTAGAGACAGATCTCCTGTCTTTCCTTAGTGCTTGTAGCAGATCATAACAGGAGCACATGTTAAACAGAATTCGGAGTCAGGTGGTGGCACAAGACGAGGTGGAGGAAGTAGAGGAGGAGGAGTTGTATGCGGAAGGGCTAACATCTGCAAGGTTCAGACGGTCGGCAGCACCAAGGCGGCAGGCATGTGAGGGTGGGGGAGATGGTTTTACCAGGGCGCATGGTAGCAGCCAAACTAGTGAGGAAGGTGCAGGAGCCCAGGAAGGAGTGGAGGACGAACTGATGGAAGACTCATCAGATGAGGGAGACCTTGATCACATTTCTGTTGTGCGAGGTTGGGGGAAGAGGACAGAGGAAGGAAGCATGATTGTTACCTCGCCACCAACACAACAGGGACTTGGTGCTCCTGGATGCGCAAGACACATGAGTGCCTTCTTGCTGCACTACCTGCAACATGACCCTCGAATTGTGAGAATTAGAAATAATCCTGACTACTGGGTTGCCACACTGTTAGATCCCCGGTACAAAAGTAAATTTGCAGAAATTATTCCTGCCATAGAAAGGGATGCACGCATGCAGGAGTATCAGCAGAGACTGTTGCAGAATCTTACATGAGCTTTTCCACAAAACACCAGTGGTGCACGTAGTGAATCTCACAGTTCCAACTTGCCAACCGTGGAACCGTCGAGTGTTCAGCACTCAAACCGTAACAGAAACACAGTATCTGCTGGTAACATCAATTTTGCGGAATCATTTCACCACTTTTTTAGCCCATCCTTTGCAAGGCCACAGGAGACAAGAAGTCTGACACATAGTCAACGCCTAGAGACGATGGTGCAGGAGTATCTCCAAGTAAACATTGAAGCCATGACTGTGTCACTGGACCCTTGCTCTTTTTGGGCTTCCAATCTGGATAAATGGCCGGAGCTCGCCACTTACGCCTTGGAGATCTTGTCATGCCCCGCAGCCAGCGTTCTGTCTGAACGTGTGTTCAGCGCTGCTGGTGGTGTGCTGACAGATAAGCGCACGCGGCTCTCCACTGATAATGTAGACAGACTCACGTTCATAAAAATGAACAAATCATGGATCCGAAACGACTTTTCTACCCCTGTGTCATCCTGGGGAGAGTAAAAGCTTGATGATTGGTTAAAATCACCTCACCAACCATTTTAAGCTTTCAAATTACTAATCATGTTTATCTGTATCTTGGCTGGAAAATAATTTGGGCTTTATAGCAGTGTGCAGTACTGATTCTATTAGGCCATCTATACTAAGCTCCACCAGATTTAAAATTAATAATAATTTTTAGCTGCATCTAGCCTGGAAAATAATTTTGTGGCTCCGAGATGCGCAAGACACATAAGTGCCTTCTTGCTGCACTACCTGCAACATGACCCTCAGATTCTCAGAATTCGAAGTAATCCTGACTACTGGGTTGCCACACTCTTAGATTCCCCACACTCTTCGATCAACATTTTCATTTTAATAAAGACCAAAAAAATGGTCATTTTTGAAATGATAAGCATTAGCAGGTTATTAGAAACTGAAATCAAACAGTTTTCAACTCAAAACTTTATTCTAGGTTATGTTACATTTGCACTTAGGACCCCTTGTTCGAAAGGAGCATCTGAACTCTCTCATCCATTGAATTTGTCAGGTTTTGAATAGTTTCTGCTTCAATTGTTTTGCATGAGGACAGAATACCCTCCCAGAGCTGTTGCTTAGATGTGAACTGCCTCCCGCCATCATAGACACTCCTTTTGATGATGCTCCAGAGGTTCTGAATGGGGTAGAGGTCAGGGGAGCATGGGGGTCACACCATAATTTTGTCCCCTTTTATGCCCATATCAACCAGAGATGCAGATGTATTATGTGCAACATGAGACGGTGCATTATCATGCATGAAAATGATGTTGCTGTGAAATACGCGGTTCTTCTTCTTGAACCATGGCAGGAAGTGCTGTTTGAGAAACTCCACATACATTATGGAGTTCATCTTTACCCCTTCAGGGATCCTAAAGGGGCCGACAATCTCTCTCCCCATGATTCCAGCCCAAAACATGACTCCACCTCCTCCTTGTTGGCGCTGTAGCCGTGTTTGCTTGGGGTGTCCATCAACCAGCCATCCTCCACTCCATCCATCTGGACCATCGAGCGTTGCATGGCACTCATCCGTGAACAAAACAGTTTTGAAGTCAGTCTTCATGTATTGTTTGGCCCACTGGAGCCGTTTCTGCTTGTGTGCAGTGGATAGAGGAGGTCGACAGGATGGCGTACGCACAGCTGCAAACCTCTGAAGGACCCTGCATCTTGTTGTTCGGGGGACGTTGGAGGCACCAGCAGCTTCAAAAACTTGTCTGCTGCTATGACAAGGCTTTTTTGCCTCTGCTCTTTTAACCTGACATAATTGCCTGTAGGAAAGAGTCCTCAATTTGCCCTTATCAGCACGCACACGTGTGTACTGTGAATCAGCTACATACTTCTTGATTGCCAAGACACTTCATCCTGATCATCGCACAATGTTGATTGTAGTCATGCCTTGACCTAAACACTCCACAATTTGTTGCTTCTCAGCAGCCGACACATCCTTTTTCTTTCCCATTTTGGCAGAAAATGTAGGCTGCTTAATAATGTGGGACAGCCTTCTTAAGTAGTCTTGCCGTTCATTGGACACACCTGCCAAACTAATTAGCACAGGTGTCTGCAATTGCTTACAGTGATATAAAGAGCCCTGACACACATCACCATCAATGAGTTTAACTGACAAACAAACAAATTCTTCCCTTATCACTCCTAAACACTTTTTGCATAATAATTTGGAACACAGTGTACATGTGCTTTTCCACAAAACACCAGTGGTTCACGTAGTGAATCTTACAGTTCTAACTTGCCAACCGTGGTCTGTATGGAGTTGTTCAATAAAGGGCCCAAAATTAAGATAACATAGACGGGAGAGGTCTCTATGAATAGGAATTCCTAAGAATTTGATACCCTGTGAGGGCCAGGCAAAGGGAAAGTTGGACTGGATGGAATCCTGTATGGATTTGGGGAGGGAGACATCGAGGGCCTCAGACTTCGCTGTATTGATTTTAAAATTTGACCATGTAACAAAGTGATCTATTTCAGCCATAACAGCAGGGATGGATATATGTGATTGAGTGATATATAATAGGACATCATCAGCAAATAGAGAGCACTTGTACTGGGTGCCTCCCACCTCAATCCACCTAATAATGGGGTTATGGCGAATTGATGAGAGCAGGTGCTCCGTCACTAGGATGTATAAGAGAGGGGACAGAAGACATCCCTGCCTTGTCCCATTGGTGATTATGAAAGGTGATGAAAATGTTCTGACGCGCCCCCTGGGCCTTGGGACATCCGGAGCCGGACCCTTTTTGGTGGATGCTGGTGGTTGTAGTCTCCGTGGCGGTGACCCCGTTCCGTGGCTCAGGGCGGTCAAACCAGTGGCGGAACTATTTATGTGGTTTTGATGTTTAAATGTCCGACTACGCCACCCGTGGATTGCTGTCAGAGTGAACCGCCACTGCAGGGCAGACCGCTGAGGCTGGTGTTGTGGGTGCAGCAGTGCGTAGCATAACTCCTCACGGGAGGAGTATAGCCTCAGGGCAGTGTATGCGGAGGATGGGGGTGATGGTGCAGGGCAGCAGCAGTAATGACACGGAGTCAGTGATGCAGTCCAGGGCCTTTACTCACAGTTCTTATTATCCAGACCACTTCTGCAGGTAACAGCTGCCCACGCCGTACTGTGCTCACCAGGTGAGGGGCTCAGACAACTCCCAGATAACTTTGGAGCGCTTCACAGGACCCCCTTTGTGTGTCCTTTGTCTGGCCTATCTTACCAACCCTTCTGTCCGGCTGCCTCGGGCCTCCTCTTGGTAAACTTGGCGCCAGTTTCCCTGACCCTATGTGCTGCCCTCCTAGCGGGTGTAGCGAGGGGCTGCGCCACATAAAATGTCACAGCCTCCGGTTTCTACCTGAGGGTCGTTTCCCGCCTCCACTAGTTTCGGGGACCGGTCTCCCCCTTTGGCCTGACCTCTCCACGCAGGTGGATTCGGGCGTGCGGTGGCGACTCGCCCGTCCACACCCCTGGGATCCCTTCGTTCCTCGTTCCTGGAGCCTTCTCCTCTCCTCTTCCTTCCTTCTCCCTCTTCCAGGCCTGGGCCTCTGTTACTAGGCCCGCCTCCGGAGCAGAGCTCATGCAGAGCCCCTGCTCCCTGTCACTTCTGCTCAGACTTCTCTGCACTGAACTAAGATGGTGCCCACCTTTTATACTCCCTTCTCAATGCACCCAGGAACTGCTTCCTCCCTGCTACTGCTCTACAGGGTTCCCCTTCCTCAGTGTTCTCTCCCCCCACTCCAGCCAGGGAAAAGGACTGTCGTGCCCATCTCAGGGGCATATTGGTCACCCTGCCCCACGGCAATGTGGTGTAATGCATGCAGGTATCGGGTCCTGATCCACACTCCATCCTTACCTGAGAGTGAGATATCACACCTCTGGGTGAGGTGCAATACCTCTGTAGCAACCGAGCCCTCAGGGTGCTACAGTTCCATTTATCTTCAGCCTAGGTGACGTATTGCGATACAGGGCCGTGATTTTGGCTATAAAAGGGTCCCCTAGACCCCTACCCCAAGATTTTTAAGAGAATAATATATGGCGTGCCAGGAGACTCTATGGAATGCTTCTCAGCATCCAACAAGAGTATCTAATTACAAATTTTTAACTGCATTTAGCCCAGGAAATACTTTGTGCCTAGTAGCAGTGTCTGCTAGTCATCAGATTATCCCGGCTGTTAAGCAAGCTACACCACCTGTAGTTTGGACACTTAATTTTTTCAAAGGAAATGCTTCAGGACCACGGGATACTCAGTGAAGAGCATCAGGAGGCACCCCAAAGCATAGGGGCTGGGACTGGCGGTAGGACGCCTTGCGGTGAACAGCCGAGCTCGATCCTTATAAAAGCTTTTTAACTGCAGCAGCTTTAGTGGACGCTACTGGAGCTGGAATTACGCGGCTGCTGGCATGAAACTTGCCCTTCAATAGATGCTTGTAAAAGGATTTAAAGTGTATTCATTCAAATTAGAGAGACAATTTAAATTAAAAAGCTTAGAGCTGCCTCCACCACAGGGGGGCTCGCTCGACCCACCAGCGGACAGGCACCAGTATTGGGAGAGGGGGGCTGGCCGTCAGGGTCCACCGCGGCTCTGGCACGGAGGTGGCATGGGCAGGAACGGACTGGCCGTGTCGGCTTCTCACTTTTTGGATTTTAGAAGGGCATGACATGCCTATATCTGTGTCTCCCCCTCCTTTTACTCCTCCACCTCTTTTCTTTTCGCATGACTATATGTACTTGTCACTTTTCCATGTGTTAGTTATGTCTTCTGAGCAGTTTGTCAGCTTTTGGACACCTTTGAAGGTGTTTTCTATGTGTTTCTATGTGTTTTTGTTTGCCTGCCATTGGTTTTAACGGTGTTCAAAGGTGTTCGACGAACAGTTCGACGAACCGAACCGAACTCGAACACTACGGGGGTGGCTCAACACTACTTATAAATCTTAAAAACCTGGGGCTAAATCAACACTATAGTGGTAAATATGTAATTATTCTTTGTTCACCGCCCAATAATATAAAATTCTGTGAGGCACATGTGGTGTCAACATGCTCACTGCAACCCCTAGATGAATTTATTGGGGGGTGTAGTTTGTAAAATGTAAAAAGTAAGGAAAGAGGGAAAATGGATAAGTCAGCTCACCATAGCACATTCAAGCCATATAGCCAGGAATTCCTCAGAAAACTTCGCCCAGAGACTTTCTAGTCTGGAATGTTGTTAGACAATTTGAACGAAACAGAAGAAAAAATATGTAGAAATACAAATCTTTATTAATCCATCATGGAATGATTAAAAAAAACATGCAGATATCTCTACGACATCCCAGAAACACAGACCGACAGGTTTCGGCAGAACGCCTTAATCATGGTCAAATGGAGGATTTTTCTGCTGTTTCATTCAAATAGTTTGTAAAATGGGGTCACTTATAGAGCGTTCTGCTGTTCTGGCACCTCAGGGGCTCTGCAAATGGGACATATTAAAAATTGAAAATTAAAAACTTAGAGCCAAAGCAACAATTTAGTGGAAAAACTGGTAATTTTCCATTTACTCGGCCTAATGTTATACAATTCTGTGAATCACTTGAGGGTTGAAAATGCTCACTACACCCATAGATGAATTCCTCAAGAGGTGTAGTTTCCAAAAAATAGGGTCACTGTTGTTCTGGCATGTCAGGGACTCTTCAAATGTGACATGACGTCCACAATCTATTCCAGCGAAAATTGAGCTCCAGAGTTCAATTGGCGCTCCTTTCGTTCTGAGCCCTCCCGTGTGCCTAAACAGTAGTTTTCCTGTACATATTGAGCATTGGCGAACTCAGGAGAAATTGCACAACAAATTGTACAGTCCATTTTCTCCTGTTACCCTTTTGAAAATGAAAAAATTGAGGCAAACATTATTTTTGTGGGAAAAATTAAAATGTTCATTTTTTACTTCCATATTGCTTTAGTTCCTGTGAGGCACCTAAAGGGTTAATAAACTACTTGAATGTGGTTTTGAGCACTTTGAGGGGTGCAGTTTTATAATAGTGTCAATTTTGGGTATTTTTTGTCTCATAGACCCCTCAAAATCACTTTAAATGTGCCGTGGTCCCTAAAAAAAAGGTTTTGTAAATTTTGTTTAAAAAATTGCTGATAAACTTTTAACCCTTCTAATTTCGAAAAAAAAAAAAATGTTTAAAAAATTATACTGATGTAAAGTAGACATGTGGTAAATGTTAGATCCTCCAAAGATATGGAGTATTAATCCCAAAAATCGAGCAAAAAATGAGGACCGTCCATTGTGGGAATATAAATATAAAATGTTAATTTTTATTCCAAAAAGATAAAAATACGCCATAATATATATCACTACCATAAGTATGGTTTATCCATACATATAAAGGTCAGTACAATCCAAAACAGGTCCCTGATTTGAAAGAAACACTGATGGTGCTGCTGACATGCACCAGGACACTTTAATCTACAGTATGCGTAAGCTCTTATTAGTCTGAAATATGTGGGGATTTTCCACTACAGTAATCAGCCAGCAAGTTTGGACTTTTGTGACCCTATTGAACACTGGGATAAAATTACTATGTGAACATTACTTTTCACTTCTAATCGTAAGAGAAACTGAAGGCACTACCGATGTGCTGGTGGAATCTCTGAAAAGCACACTTAATCTAGACACAAAGCACAAGAAGAAGAAGTGTGCATGAATTGATCAGGATCAAGACTACTATATTACAAATAGGTGTGGCTTCTTCAGGGGAAAGGGTAGATGACATCTACCATTTTCCCCTGAAGAAGCCACACCTATTGGTGGCGATACGCGTAGGGTGGTCCCCCTCCTCCAGCTGACTATGTACAGGTTTTGTAGGATGTAGTGTGTTTGTGCTTATGGGTGACATCTTATATCCTTATTGCAGCCTTGGTATCTCATGCAAATAGGCTGAGTTATCCAGGTAGCCACTATATGCCTATTGACATTCACACCTATACCTATACTGTTGTTCAGGTACTATTTATGCAGAGGGACTTTTTAGCTCCTAGATATACTGTGGACTAGTTTTGACCATGTGCATGTGACGCGCCCCCTGGGCCAGTGCTGTAGTGCGGCGCACGTGTGCGCGGGGGAATACCCGGAGCCGGATCCGATGGGGGTAGTAGTCTCCGAGTGGCGGGGACCCGGTCCGTGCCCAGGGTGGTCAAACTAAGTGTGTGGCAGTCTTTGTAGATGTTGTTTAAGTGTCGACTACGCCACCCGTTGATTTGCGGTCGCAAGGCCGCCGCTGCAGAACAGTCCACTGAGGCCGGTGGTATGTGTGCAGCAATGGTGGTATAACCCCCAACGGGAGAGGTATGGCCTCAGGGCAGCTGGTGCGGGTGAAGGGAGTGATAGAAAGGGGCGTCCCGATACCTTTAGTGCTGGTAGTACGATGGAACACAGAGACTGATGGCAGTTTTCAATGCTTTACTCACAGATGTTATCAGTGTCAGTCCTGCAGGTGATGACGACCCGAGCCGTGCTGCGTCCACCAGGTACGGGGCTCGACCAACCCCCAGGCAGTTCCAAAGTGTGACCTTGAACTCCTTTCTCCGTTCCTTTCTCTGGCCATCCCCACTAGGGACCCACCCATGTCCAGCTTCCTCGGGCCTTCTGGTGGCGAAACTTATCTCCGGTTTCCCTGACCCTATGTGGCGTGCCTTCGTGGTGAGTGTAGTGAGTGGTCGCGCCAAGACGTGGCCACGACCTCCGGTTCCTGGCTGAGGATAAGTGGCCTCCACCAGTTCGGGATCCGGTACCCTGATCTGCCAACCCTTCACCCGTTTTAGCTCACTCGTGGGATCTCAGGGTTCCCTCTTCCTTCATGTCTCTGGGCCTTTCTCCAGGTTCCATTCCTTCCTTGTTCCTTGTTCCTTTCCTCTTGTCTTTCTCTCTCTTGCTCCCTTCAGGAGCAGCACCCAGACAGGGCTGCTGCTCCCTGTCACTACTCTTCTCCTCTTCTTCTGTCTGACTTAACTCACTCCTAAGATGGTGCCCACCTTTTATACTCCCTCTGACACCCGAGCCCAGGTGACTAGCCACCAATGGGCTCCTTCCTATGCCCAGAGTCCCTCCCCTCTCTGCTCCTGCACCACTGGGATATTCCTCCCCCCCTCCCACTCCAGCCAGGGACAGACGCTGTCGTACCTGCACATCTATCTGGTGGGAGTACCGTTGATCTATCCCCCGGAAATGGGATGTATGTGGTGCATGCAGCTAACAGAGTTCCAGTCCACACTCCATCCTTACCCGGGAGTGGAATACCACACCTCTGGTTCGAGGTGCAATACCCCTGTAGCAGCCGAGCCCTCGGGGTGCTACATTCCCCCCTGGTAAACCACAGCACGTCCTCGGGCTGAAATAGAGTAAAAACAATTTTTAAAGTGTACGTACACATAAAACACATCAACTTTCATCCATCCCTTTATGGGAGGTTTTCTCAACAGCTGGCTAATGCCACCGGAACTCTTTTACAAAAACACTATGTAAAACTTTGGCATCATATCAAATTTCACATTAAGGCATTCTCAAATAAAACATTCTTGAATTCTCGGGTTCTTGGGATCTTGGGATCTGGCCGCTCTCAGTCTTCGGCCAGGTAGAGGGAAGGGATGACCGCTCTCAGTCCTCGGTCAGGTTAGGGATTAGGGCAAAAATAGGCAACAGTTCTCTTTCTGTCCCAATGGGGACCACACTCTTAGTGGAAACAGTCCCACAACAGTCCTTATACCCGGTCGGGTAACTATTTACATCTCCTCTTTTACCGTTTACGATTAACGGTGTGCTCCACACGCTCCTTTCTCTTCCTCAGGTTCATCTGGGGCCCTTGCTCCTACGGGATGACTCTTCCTGGAGCGGGGGTTGGTGTACTCAGGCGGCCAGACGAATGGTGTCCCATCCGGGCAGGTGTGCTGCTCATACAGGTCTTTCCCCAATGATGGCACGACTGGGGGCCCCGGCTGGGGTGCAGCGCCCGCGGGCACTCGGCCTTTTAACCAGGCCGGTGACTTTCTGATCGTGCCCGGTGTTGGGGAGCACGGTTCAGGGCGAGGCTCCGCTGCAGAGCTTGCTGCCGGAGGGCTGACTACTGGTGGTGGAGGTACGGTGGGCGGTGCGGCACACAGAGCTTCGGGTCCCGCGGCGGGAGGTAGGGGCAGGTCCGCGGCCTCAGGGCCCGGAGTAACGGCGTTCCCCTTACTTGTCGTTGCGGCCTCCCCCGCGGCGTCGTCCCCGGCCTCCGGTCCGCTTCTGCTGCCTCTCGGGATCGACGCGGTGCTAGATGGTGGCTGCACCTCCGGTTGGCAGGTCAGCGTGCGCCGGGTCAACTCCTCCTTCCACCCGGCGAGCACGTCTCGTTGCGCCCAGATCATCCTCCTGTTCAGCTCTTCCAGCGCGGCCTGCGCGTACTCCGGTTCTTCCTTCTGGAGCACCGCTAGCAGCTCTGCAATCTGGTATGGCGGCTGTGGCGGTGAAGCTCTCCTCCGTATCCGACATCCTCCTCCCCCCTAGTGGACCGTGGCCTACCTGGCGATGATCCTCTTCCGTAGGCCGCGGCTCCGCAGTGGATCGCCAGGGTTGAGGACCTTCCGTCGCGCTCCTGTGACGTCGGCGTCTGCTGGGCTCCTTCCAGGACCTTACGCAACGTCCGGACGTGAGGCGGGGCTTCAGTTCTCGCGCGCTTTCGGAGTCCACGCCCCTCTTCTTCCCGCGCGGCGTCTTCAAGATGGCGTCCAACGGCGGGAAAACTCCACGGATGGCGGGAAGAAGGCAGAAGATGGCGCCGGATGGCGGGAAAACTTCGCGGATGGCGGGAAGAAGGTAGAAGATGGCGCCGGATGGCGGGAAACCTCCACGGATGGCGGGAATCTTCACCACTGGTAAGTTTGAACAGTCTTTTTCAGGCACGCAGTACCCGGTGGTTGCGGGCACAAGATCCTGCCGACTACGCCAAAGTTGACGCGCCCCCTGGGCCAGTGCTGTAGTGCAGCGCACGTGTGCGCGGGGGAATACCCGGAGCCGGATCCGATGGGGGTAGTAGTCTCCGAGTGGCGGGGACCCGGTCCGTGCCCAGGGTGGTCAAACTAAGTGTGTGGCAGTCTTTGTAGATGTTGTTTAAGTGTCGACTACGCCACCCGTTGATTTGCGGTCGCAAGGCCGCCGCTGCAGAACAGTCCGCTGAGGCCGGTGGTATGTGTGCAGCAATGGTGGTATAACCCCCAACGGGAGAGGTATGGCCTCAGGGCAGCTGGTGCGGGTGAAGGGAGTGATAGAAAGGGGCGTCCCGATACCTTTAGTGCTGGTAGTACGATGGAACACAGAGACTGATGGCAGTTTTCAATGCTTTACTCACAGATGTTATCAGTGTCAGTCCTGCAGGTGATGACGACCCGAGCCGTGCTGCGTCCACCAGGTACGGGGCTCGACCAACCCCCAGGCAGTTCCAGAGTGTGACCTTGAACTCCTTTCTCCGTTCCTTTCTCTGGCCGTCCCCACTAGGGACCCACCCATGTCCAGCTTCCTCGGGCCTTCTGGTGGCGAAACCTATCTCCGGTTTCCCTGACCCTATGTGGCGTGCCTTCGTGGTGAGTGTAGTGAGTGGTCGCGCCAAGACGTGGCCACGACCTCCGGTTCCTGGCTGAGGATAAGTGGCCTCCACCAGTTCGGGATCCGGTACCCTGATCTGCCAACCCTTCACCCGTTTTAGCTCACTCGTGGGATCTCAGGGTTCCCTCTTCCTTCATGTCTCTGGGCCTTTCTCCAGGTTCCATTCCTTCCTTGTTCCTTGTTCCTTTCCTCTTGTCTTTCTCTCTCTTGCTCCCTTCAGGAGCAGCACCCAGACAGGGCTGCTGCTCCCTGTCACTACTCTTCTCCTCTTCTTCTGTCTGACTGAACTCACTCCTAAGATGGTGCCCACCTTTTATACTCCCTCTGACACCCGAGCCCAGGTGACTAGCCACCAATGGGCTCCTTCCTATGCCCAGAGTCCCTCCCCTCTCTGCTCCTGCACCACTGGGATATTCCTCCCCCCCTCCCACTCCAGCCAAGGACAGACGCTGTCGTACCTGCACATCTATCTGGTGGGAGTACCGTTGATCTGTCCCCCGGAAATGTGATGTATGTGGTGCATGCAGCTAACAGAGTTCCAGTCCACACTCCATCCTTACCCGGGAGTGGAATACCACACCTCTGGTTCGAGGTGCAATACCCCTGTAGCAGCCGAGCCCTCGGGGTGCTACACATGCACCTTATCTGATGCATAGAGGGTTTCTTGATGTAATACTGTGTGACCCTGCCACATTCCACCTTAAACACTTCATAGGTAGGTATTTAAACCATATCAAGTTATTTTCTGTCTATTGGAGGAGGACTGCTGATCTCTATCCAGATCAACTTCATGACGTATTAGGCCAGTGCGGTCTTTTTTAATCCTGCCCATACTATGGTCTCTTTATACACCCATGGTTTCGGTGTCATGTGATTTCATGTGGTAAATGTTATGTATGGTCTATTTTGTGTGCGAAAACTATCTGGTTTAAGGGCATAAAAATTCAAAGTTTGAAAATTGTGACAGTTTCACTTTTTTATGTCAAATTTTTGATATTTTCATAAACGCAAATCATATCGGCCAAAATTTACCACCAACATAAAGTACAATATGTCACGAAAAACAGTCTCAGAATCACTGGGATATGTAGAAGCGTTCCAGAGTTATTACCACATGAAGTGACACTGGTCAGAATTGTAGAATTTGGCCTGATCAGGAAGGTGAAAACCGGCTCGGGGGTAAAGGGGTTAAGGAAATTAAAAACTCCTCAAAACAGGAGCATTTCCTGAAATGGTTTCCTGTAGAAAAAATGTTTTTTGACTGCTTCAAAAAACTCCATGCGCACAAACCATAAAGAGCAAGATTTGTTGATTTCATTAAACCCTAGAACGCATACCTGGTGCCTCGCAGGCCCGCCCGGTTAATTGTTTTCTATTTTCTGCAAGATTACTTTAGTTAGAATTTTGAAAGTTTAGGTATTCCTCAGGTATATAGTTGTTTGTCATTTTCAGTTGTTCATTTATTTTTATGTTACAGGCATTTTCGGTATAACAACTCTTTTTTGAAAATATCCATTTTTATGGTCATGCGTTCTAGGGTTAAACTAACCCCTGTACGTTGAACTCTTTCACTGCCAGGGTTTGTTTTATATTTTGCGCCTCTGGTAGCCAAAACAATTTTCACAATTTTTGACATGTACAAATAAAATCTACATTACAAAATTAAAAATTCGTATTAAACTCCGTTAACAATATATTTTCTAAAAAATAAAAACTTGGTACATAGTGAAAATAGCACTTTATACACACACACTTTCTTGCAATTTTGTGTCAAAATTAAAGATTTTTTGTAAAAAATTCATTTAAACTGTTAGTGGCTAAAAGTATTACCCAAACAGAAAATTATGCCACACCTGCTTAGAATAAAACTGAAATATGTGCAGAACTTGGCTTATGTTTCTATTGTATATGACTCGCCCCCTGGGCCGCACGGGGAACCCGGAACCGGGCCTTTTTGTAGGATGCTGGGGAGGTTGTAGTCTCCATGTGGCGGTGACCCGGTCCGTGGCTCAGGGTGGTCAAACTAGTGGCAATCTATTTGTATTGTAATTGTCCGACTACGCCACCCGTGGATTGCGGTCAGTGGGGACCGCCGCTGCGCTGCAGACCACTGAGGCTGATGTTGTATGCGCAGCCAAGAATGGGGTAACTCCCCACGGGAGGAGTATTGCCTCAGGGCAGCTGGTGTGGATGATGGGAGTGATGGTGTGAGCGTCCCAATACTAATGGTGCTGGTGCGGCAATGAAACACAGAGACTTGTAATTGCAGTTTCCAATGCTTTACTCACAGTTGTTATTCGTGTTAATGCTGCAGGCGATGACTGCCCAAGCCGTGCTGCGTCCACCAGGTGAGGGACTCGGTCAACTCCCAGGCAATTCCAGAGTGTGGCACAGGGCTCCCTTCTCTTCCCTTCTCTGACCGTCCCCACCAGTGACCCACCTTTGTCCAGCTTCCTTGGGCCTTCTGTTGGCGAAACCTCTCTCTGGTTTCCCTGACCCTATGTGGTATGCTTTCCTGGTGGATGTAGTGAGGGGTCGCACCAAGATGTGGTCACAACCTCCGGTTTTGGCTGAGGATTAGTCGACTCCACCAATTTGGGTTCCGGTACCCTGCTCTGCCAACCCTTCACCCGTTATCTCGTGGGTTCTTAGGGTTCCTTCTTCACTTGTGTCTCTGGGCCTTTCTCTGTGTTCCTGTTCCTTGCTTCCTTCCTTACTTTCCTTTCTGTTCCTTCTCCTTTCTCTCTCTCTCAGGCTCCAGCCTCCTGACAAGGCCTGCCTGCGGAGCAGAGCCCTTGCAGGGGCTCTGCTTCCTGTCTTCTCCTCTGACTCTCAACTGAACTGAACCCTGTTCTAAGATGGTGCCCACCTTTTATACCTCCCTCTATGTGTGAGCCCAGGTGACTAGCAACCAATGGGCTCCTACCTATGCCCAGAGACCCACCCCTATCTGCTCCTACACCACTGGGTGTACTTTCCCCTCCCCACTCCAGCCAGGGACAGATGCTGTCGTGCCTGCACTTCTGTCTAGTGGGAGCACCGTTGAGCTGTCCCTCGGAAATGGGGTGTGTGTGGTGCATGTGTGACACCCCAGGGGTCTGGTTGCCACAGTAATAGAGATATTACGTCTGAGAGCAGGTGGGAGGTCTCTTGGTCAGGGATCCTATGCATGCCACACCTCCTGCCCGGTCCTGGGAGGGGAAGAACTTCCCCTATATAAACCTAGGGCTGAGGCAGGGTTAGTGAGTTGAGAAGAAGTAGAGACAGAGAAGAGAAGCAGATATAGGAAAAGAACATCAGGAGCTCTGTGGGAGCAGTGCTATAAGGAGTCAGGGGCTGGCAGCTGCAGAGCTCGCCCTGACTGAGAAGCTATCACCGGACCCGGAGTCCGAGGCTGTGGGGACTAATCTTTACCCAGCAGCAGAAACCGCCCGGCAGGGGATTTCAGGTCCTCTGGTCAAGAAACCCGAAGGCACGGTCACACGCGTGGGACCAGAACCGCCGTCGTGGAGCGGACGCCACAAGAAGGCCCCGAGTCACCGGCCATACGGGTGAGCACCACACGGTACACTCAGGGACGTGGGCTACTTTTACCCGCCTCTAGCAAGGTAGCCAGAAGAGTACAATTAGTTGGGGAGGCCTACAACTCCGCCTGGCCAGGGGAAATCCCATCTGCTCGAAGACTGACCAGGCCCCGATCGCTAGCCAGTACTCCGGGAGGGTCTATCTTTATCACCAGTAAAGACCCTGAACTACACCGCATCGTCTCTGAGTGATTCCTGCTTCCCCCATCAGCCACGTCGGCTGCCCTGAGGCCATACCCCTCCCGTTGGGGGTGATACTATCACGCTGCACAATCCTACCACCGGCCTCAGCGGTCTGCCCTGCAGCGGCAGCTCCTTCGCTGCATTCAACGGGTGGCGTAGTCGTCCAACATCTACCGCTAATACATCGCCGCTCAGTTTGACTCCCTGGGCACGGACCGGGTAACCGCCACGAGACTACAACCCTCAATAGATCCGGCTCCGGGTAAGCTCCCGTGCGCGCGATGCCGTGCGACGAAGGCCCAGGGGCGCGTCAACTTTTGGCGTAGTCGGCAGGATTTCGTGCCCGCAACCACCGGGTACTGCGTGCCTGAAAAAGACTGTTCAAACTTACCAGTGGTGAAGATTCCCGCCATCCGTGGAGGTTTCCCGCCATCCGGCGCCATCTTCTACCTTCTTCCCGCCATCCGCGAAGTTTTCCCGCCATCCGGCGCCATCTTCTGCCTTCTTCCCGCCATCCGTGGAGTTTTCCCGCCGTTGGGCGCCATCTTGAAGACGCCGCGCGGGAAGAAGAGGGGCGTGGACTCCGAAAGCGCGCGAGAACCGAAGCCTCGCCTCACGTCCGGACGTTGCGTAAGGTCCTGGAAGGAGTCCAGCAGACGCCGACGTCACAGGAGCGCGACGGAAGGTCCTCAACCCTGACGATCCACTGCGGAGCCGCGGCCTACGGAAGAGGATCATCGCAAGGTAGGCCACGGTCCACTAGGGGGGAGGAAGATGTCGGATACGGAGGAGAGCTTCACTGTCTCAACCCCCGCCAGCGCCAACGCTGCTGCAGTCATGCCTTTCACCATGCCCTATATCCCGGGAGCGGCCTGGCTACCCCAGTACTCAGGGGAGTCACATACCCTGCATGACTTTAGAGAAAAGCTGGATAGCCTCTTCCAGGTGTATCCCCTCACAGAAGAGCAAAAAGTGAGCATCCTGGTGGCCCAATTAACCGGGGCAGCCCAAAGGGAGGTAAAGTCCTGGCCACCTGGGGGGAGGACTGTTGCAGGGATACTAACCCGGCTGAGGAACACCTTTGATACCCGCACCTCAGCCGAGATCAAGCTTAGATTCTACGGGTGCAAGCAGCGAGCACACGAGAGTATAAGGGACTATGCCCTGAACCTACAAGAGGCCCTGAGAGCCATTAAGCAGACCGACCCTGACGGCGTGGGAGACGAGGACAGGCTGTTGACTGAACAATTTATAGAGGGTTTATATTGCAATGCCCACCGAACCCAGTTGCGGGCAATGGCCTTACAGGACCCTCATCTGGGATTTGCACAGTTCAAGGACGAGCCATCCGGGTGCTCCGAGAACCGGCACCAGGTGGCGTTGTGACCCACAGATGCCCCACTACCACTTACCACCAGGAGGCGGCGCCCTTGTCGGCAGGGCCTGTGGGAGCTGATGCGCAGGCTTTGAACAATGACCCGGCTCCAGACCTGCACCATCAGGTCCAAGAGCTAGCTAAAAGCGTTGCCGCGCTAACCCGAACTGTGCAGTCTTTACAGGTTTCCACTCCAGGGAAGATCCAGCTGGCATCCGGACCGGAGGACATCCCGTGGCATCGACCAAGGAGGACCCCGCCGGCCAGTGGAAGACCCAGCGACCGATACAACGAGGACGGACAACCCATCTGCCGCCGCTGCAATCAACCCGGACATATGGCAAGGTACTGTCCTTTAAACTGGCACAACCTGGGGTAGAGGGCCAAACCCCAGGAAAAAGATCATCAGGCCCATCGAACTGGCGCGACAAATATGTGGGAGGACGTCCAGTCTTGCCTGTGGTACTGGATGGCATCCCTATGAGTGCCCTACTGGACACCGGGTCACAGGTTACCACTATCCCGTACGTGCTCTTCAAGCAGTACTGGAATGACTCGGATATCACCCGCTACCCTGACGACGATTTGAGTATCATCGCCAGCAATGGTCAGCCCGTGCCAGAGATTGGATTTAAAGAGGTGACCATTAAAATCGGTAGAGTTGAACTGGCGGCACAGGGACTGATCATTGTAGACATTGACAAGCACGAGAGTCACCCAAAGATAACTCTACGAACTAATGTAATTGAAAATTGTCTTGCAGAGGTGATTTTCCTTTTACAGCAGGTTGCCAAGAACGCCAGCTCCGGCCAGCAGCGAGTGCTCCAGAAAGAGATCCGGGCACTGATGCGACGGCAACAGATAGAACTCTCCGGTGGTGAGATTGGTAGCGTAAGAATGTGTGACCCTTTCCCTATTGCCATGCCCCCAAAAAGTGAAATGATGATTTGGTGCCGGGCAGCTATTGGTCTGAGGGGTAGAGATTACCAGGCAATGGTAGAACCAGTTTACTCAGACAGTAGGCCCACCATTTTGACAGCACGGGGGGTGGTCAATGTACGCCATGGGAGGGTGCCCGTTCGCATAATAAATATCGGGAAGAGGGAAGTGTACCTGCCCCGGTATGCCACGCTAGCCAAATTGTATACCATCAATCAAAACTCCATACAGTCCGTAGAACCCTTGCCTCCATCTTCCCCGGAGGAAAGTAACGGCTCTAAGGAAACAATGGAGGACTGGTGTCAGCAACTACATTTGGGTACTGACTCCACTCCCTCACACCAGAGACAGGGAGTCTATCGGGTGGTTCAAGAGTACGAGAGAGTGTTTAATAAACACCCGTTAGACTTCGGGCGAGTCAAGGGGGTAGAACACCGCATCCCCACGGGAGACCATCTTCCCATAAAAGAGAGGTATCGACCCGTACCCCCTGCACACTACCAACACGCCAAGGGGATGCTTAGGGACATGAAGGAGGCTGGGGTGATCAGGGATAGCTGTAGCCCCTGGGCAGCTCCATTAGTCTTAGTCAAAAAGAAAGACAACACCATGAGGATGTGTGTAGATTACCGGAAAATCAACCGTATCACACACAAGGATGCGTACCCCTTACCAAGGATAGAGGAGTCTTTGGCTGCTTTAAGATCTGCTAACTTCTTCTCTACCTTGGATCTCACTAGTGGGTACTGGCAGGTTCCTGTAGCAGAGGCGGACCGGGAGAAGACCGCATTCACCACCCCGATGGGACTTAGCGAGTTTACCTGCATGCCGTTCGGACTCTGTAACGCACCAGGAACCTTTCAACGATTAATGGAGTGCTGTCTGGGCCACAAAAACTTCGAGACGGTCCTGTTGTACCTGGACGATGTCATCGTATATTCCAAGACTTATGAGGACCACCTGAAACACCTGGCGGAAGTGTTCGAAGCTCTGGCAAACTACGGCTTAAAGGTAAAACCCTCCAAGTGTCACCTCCTAAAACCAAAGGTGCAGTACCTGGGACACGTGGTGAGCGCTGACGGAGTGGCTCCCGACCCTGATAAGATCACCGCAATTAAGGAATGGCCAAGTCCCTCCAGTGTAAAGGAAGTGCGGCAGTTCCTCGAGTTGGTAGGCTATTACCGCAGATTCATCCCCGGTTTCACGAAAAAGGCAGCTCCTATGCAGGACCTCCTGATAGGCCAGTCCCGGAAGGCCAAGAACCAGAAGCCGCCCTTCAAATGGGAGAAGTTAGAAGAAGAGTCCTTCCGCCAGCTGAAGATGGCCCTCACGGGGGATGAAATCCTGGCGTACCCTGATTACAGCCAGCCCTTTATCCTCTACACCGACGCAAGTAACATCGGGCTAGGAGCCGTACTGTCCCAGATCCAGCAGGGGAAAGAACGGGTAATCGCTTACGCCAGTCGAAAACTGCGACCCACCGAAAGAAACCCTGAGAATTACAGCTCATTTAAGCTAGAGTTCCTGGCAGTGGTGTGGGCAGTCACCGAACGCTTTAAGCACTACCTCGCTTCTTCCCGGTTCACCGTGTACACGGATAACAAATCGTTGACACACCTGGACACGGCAAGACTCGGTGCCTTAGAGCAGAGATGGATGGCCCGTCTGTCCAACTACGAGTTCACAATCAAATACCGGGCAGGACGCTCCAATACCAACGCGGACGCCCTGTCCAGGATGCCAAACCTACCGGACGTAGGAGAAGATTCAGAGGGACTGGAAGAAGTCGAACTCCCCGCGTTCCACCGTCATGGGACTATCCAGTATTCCCATCGGGTAAGGAGTAAGCAAGCCGCTACGTTTAACCCCTTGCCTCACTACAACTGGGAGGAAACGCAAGACAGTGACCCTGCCGTCCGACTGGTGAAGGAGATGCTGACTCGGCCGGAGGCTCGCCTTGACCCAGACGCTCCGGAGGAAGCCAAACAACTGTGGGCTGAGAAGAGTCGACTGTTACTTTACAAGGGGAAGTTGTGCCGCAGAATGGTTAACTCCCGAACGCATGAACTAATCTGGCAAGTAGTGGTGCCACGAAGAGACGCAGCCATGGTGATGGAGGCATACCACGACGGGGCTGGACACTTCGGATGGAAGAAGCTGGAGTTCCTGCTGCGCGGGCGGTTCCACTGGGTAGGCATGAGGGGAACCATCGAGAGGTGGTGCAGAGACTGTGGCCCGTGCAACCTAAGAAGGAAGGACCGTGCCAGCCAGAAGACCCCCCTTCAGTCCATCGTCACCAAGCAGCCGTTGGAACTGGTAGCCTTGGATCATGTAAAACTGACCCCAAGCAGAAGTGGCTACGTCTACGCGTTAACCATTGTGGATCATTACTCCCGGTTCTTGGTTGTCGTCCCCGTTAAGGACTTAACAGCTCAAACAGCAGCTAGAGCCTTCCAGCAGCACTTCTGCCGTCCACACGGGTACCCGGACCAAGTGCTGACGGATCAGGGACCTGCCTTTGAAGCGGAGGTCTTCCAGGAATTCTGCAATCTGTATGGCTGCCGGAAGATAAGGACGACACCCTATCATCCGCAAACTAATGGACTTTGTGAGAAAATGAACCAGGTGGTAATGGATCTTCTGAAAACGTTGCCCCTGGAAGAACGCAGTCTGTGGCCTGAGAAGCTGCCCGACCTGGTGGACCTATACAACTACATCCCTGTAGGTTCCACCAACTGTACCCCGGCTTACCTAATGAGGGCAAGGCCTGGTAAGCTACCTGTTGACCTGGAGATGGGAGTCCTGACACCCGAGGACACTTCACCGGAAGCAGACTGGGACACAGAGAGGCAGCAGCAGTACCGGAAAGTACAGGAGAGCGTGGAGCGAAGTCTCTGTCTCGCTAGGGAAAGACAAGAGAAAACTTACAACCAGTATGCTCCCGCTGTTCCCCTGGTACCCGGAGAGCAGGTCTTGAAGAGGAAGAGACGGCTCCACAAGTTGGACGACCAGTGGGAGAAGGACCCGTACACCGTACTGCCCTCAAGCCACGACAACCCGAAGGTTTGTACCATCAGTAAAGACGGAGGGGAAACCACAGCCATTGTATCCCGGGATCACCTGAAGAAGTGTCCCGAACAGCTACGGAACCCAGAAGGAGAGCAAGAAGACCCTCGACCCGTAGAGGAAAGGGAAGATATGGTTAGTACTGTGCTCGGAGACTTCCCTCGGTCCTGGACTCAAGTCAATGGTGCAGTTGTGGTACCCGTCCTCACGTTCCTCCAACCAGCATCCCAAGTGCCTACGGATCAACAGGTAGAGCTGGAAGAGCAGCCGGTCCAGGAGGCAGCAGACTCCACACAAGCAGAACAGGAGGATCAACCCTCTGCTCATAGTGAGCCTGCCGTACCCCTAGTGAGCCAAAGAGCCCGTAGACAGCTGCCCAGTTTACCCTTGACAGCTCCTACACCCTGTAGTTCAGGGCCAGACAGTCAGCTCCGTAGGTCCACTAGGGCCACTAGAGGCCAGTTACCCGCACGTTGGAGGATTTGAAGTGTTTAAATTGTTTTATTTGTGGTCACCTGTCTGTTACTTGTAAATAATTATGTGTTTCTAGTTATTTTTAGGAGTCCTTGGTGGATTTACCGGGAATCCTTGTACAATTGGTTGGAGCGTAACCTAGGAATGGACTAAAGACTGTTAAGGACTCGGGGCAGGACAGACCCCTACCTGGTTACGTCTCCCTGTTTTGGTGAAATGGACACCTTGTTTTTCTTCAAAACTGCACCCGGTTGCGGACACGCCGTAACCATCTTTATGTGTTTTTCTTATTGTATTATAATTGTTTATACCTTGTTATGTTTTTCTAAAATATGTTTAGTCCCGGAGTACTAAATTTCACTAGGGGGGAATGTGACACCCCAGGGGTCTGGTTGCCACAGTAATAGAGATATTACGTCTGAGAGCAGGTGGGAGGTCTCTTGGTCAGGGATCCTATGCATGCCACACCTCCTGCCCGGTCCTGGGAGGGGAAGAACTTCCCCTATATAAACCTAGGGCTGAGGCAGGGTTAGTGAGTTGAGAAGTAGAGACAGAGAAGAGAAGCAGATATAGGAAAAGAACATCAGGAGCTCTGTGGGAGCAGTGCTATAAGGAGTCAGGGGCTGGCAGCTGCAGAGCTCGCCCTGACTGAGAAGCTATCACCGGACCCGGAGTCCGAGGCTGTGGGGACTAATCTTTACCCAGCAGCAGAAACCGCCCGGCAGGGGATTTCAGGTCCTCTGGTCAAGAAACCCGAAGGCACGGTCACACGCGTGGGACCAGCAGCACCGTCGTGGAGCGGACGCCACAAGAAGGCCCCGAGTCACCGGCCATACGGGTGAGCACCACACGGTACACTCAGGGACGTGGGCTACTTTTACCCGCCTCTAGCAAGGTAGCCAGAAGAGTACAATTAGTTGGGGAGGCCTACAACTCCGCCTGGCCAGGGGAAATCCCATCTGCTCGAAGACTGACCAGGCCCCGATCGCTAGCCAGTACTCCGGGAGGGTCTATCTTTATCACCAGTAAAGACCCTGAACTACACCGCATCGTCTCTGAGTGATTCCTGCTTCCCCCATCAGCCACGTCGGCTGCCCTGAGGTCATACCCCTCCCGTTGGGGGTGATACTATCACGCTGCACAATCCTACCACCGGCCTCAGCGGTCTGCCCTGCAGCGGCAGCTCCTTCGCTGCATTCAACGGGTGGCGTAGTCGTCCAACATCTACCGCTAATACATCGCCGCTCAGTTTGACTCCCTGGGCACGGACCGGGTCACCGCCACGAGACTACAACCCTCAATAGATCCGGCTCCGGGTAAGCTCCCGTGCGCGCGATGCCGTGCGACGAAGGCCCAGGGGCGCGTCACATGCAGCCTACCGAGTCCTGGTCCACACTCCATCCTTACCCGGGAGTGGAATATCACACCTCTGGTTTGAGGTGCAATACCCCTGTAGCAGCCGAGCCCTCGGGGTGCTACATATATATCTTGTATCAAATCATCAGAACTGGAAAGAATAAAAATTGGTTTTACACTGGTAAATTCAAATCTAGCATGTGTCACTTTATGTAACTATCTTTAGAAAGCCTTTTCATATATTTCTGTAATTCTAGATTTTTATTTTTATTTTGACACATTGTACTTTAAGCAGAGTCAAATTTAGGTTTTCCTGCATGCGGAGCAAAAATTCAGTTTGGCGCAACCTCCTATATACAGCAAGGGTTTCTCTCAAGTTGTCTCTTGAACAAATCAGAACCATGTAATCTCCTTAAGGCAAAAACATGTTTTTTTATGCATCAGTTTTCCTGCCAAGAGACATGTTTGCCATGCAGAATTGTCTGCTCGCGCAGCAAATACTTAACATGTGCACATACCTTTAGTAAAACTATGAAGCTCAGCATAAGTTCTGCTGTACCACATTCAGGTATCAGTGGGTTGCTCTGAGTCTACATTGCTATCACAGTATTTGCATATAGAGACATCTGTATACATGAACAAGCACACAGCTGTGGGCAGTGAGCATGGTGCTGGGTGCCTGGGATTGTGATTCTACAGGATTGATAAAAGCAAGATTTAAAACAGTAGCTTGGTCAGTAGCTGAAAGGGACGAAGGGGAGCAGCTAACTGCTATATAAAAATCAATGGACTTGTGAGAGCTGACTGGGATGTTAAGAGTTAACTCCTGGAATGTAACTACTGCCCACTCTCAGCTAAGGTCTGGGCAGGCATTAGTGGTCAAGCTCCATGGACACAAGCTGTATACTGTGAAAGATCCCATAGCAGGATGTCAGTAGAAAGAAAAAGCAAGCCACTTGCAATCTTGCTTACTGTCATGCTGTCTTAACTAATTAAAGCAATTGAATAACTTGAGAACACCCCTTTAAGCGGTTACAGTAGTTGTCTTGTGACCGCTCATATGCTATTTGTCTACTTAGTCATGTGCCAATTAGCTTCTCTTCCTCATTCTCTGAATGCTCAATGAAAAACTGCAGCCCCTGCTTCATTAAGAGATGCAGGAAGAGAAAATAATTGGCAAGTGACCGTAAGTATGGAAAACACATATGAATGATCACATGATGACTGTTGAAAATCAGCAAGCAGAGCTGAATCCTGACAGTGAGTATATTACACACTGTTAATGGTACAGTGCTTGCCAAAAAACTTGCTCTGGTCCAAAAAAAACTTTTAACCTGTATGTAGTGGCCTATATGTTGAAAATACGTCACAAACATCATAAGAACAGAGGCTTTTCCAAGATTTTTTGTTTATTTCATAAGCTTCAAAACATAAAGTAAAAATGTCCTTTATAGCCATCCTCTGCAGGTCAATCACTAGCTTTCAATTTTTGTAGACAGGTTGCAATGTTGACTTCTTGACTCTCGGTTCACATGAGCTCTGTACTTAATCACTAGGCTCAGCCTTTATGGACTGAATACCTCGGCATCAGGTTAGAATAGCAGGATTTGCGTGTACTCTGTCTGGGTTGAGGTGCTGATGCAATAGCCAGCTGGTGCCCAGTAACTATAGATAATTACTTCATCGCACACTCCAATGAATGCAAAGTTCATTTATTATAAGCAGAATAAGACAGTCAAATCGAGTTTCGGGGCGACAGTAGACGTTTCGGCCTCTCATACGGCCTTAATCATTACGTCGCTACTGTAAGGGAGAAAATATACAAGATGTCAAGGAAGGTAACAAAGTTCATTATATACAATAGTAGTAATCCAGGGTGAACATAGGGAAAGCATGACTGCAGGAGGAGTAGGGAAAGGGATCTAAAGGGCAAAGGAATAGAGGAAGAGGGGCAGGGGGAGAGGAAAGGAGGGGAAGGGGTCACAGAACAGTGCAAAAAATATATACATATTTCATGTCTAGTTATTTACATAGATATCAGAATACACAAAAGCAGAATGATACCAGGGATTGTCTTGCTTGTTATGCGGTTCGAGGGCATGCTAGAGCTTAATGTATGGATCAAGGAAAAGAAGTTCCAGGTGTACGGCTGTAATATTAAGGCAGTGTGATTAGGTATGCTGTGCATGTTGTAACAGGGTACACTGGTATAACCAGGAGTTTTATATACAGGGTGATTACCTTCAATAGGTCACAGAAATCTATAAAATATAGTGCAGTTGGTTATGGTTACATATTAAGCTAAGTTGTTAGCATTGGGACGCTGTACTGATAGGACTATACCTTGCATTGGATGCCTGACTTGCTCCTGCGTCAGGTATGGTATCCTTGTGGCGTTCCCTGGTGTAGTGGGCCAAGCGGTGGTGGTATAGGGGGATAACGCGGCGCTCTCGAGCCTTGCTGTAGCCGTCAGTGGTGGCAGTGTGCAGGGGCTGTGTTTTAAATGTACTGTCGGCAGCGCTGACTGGGGATGCAGCCTGCACAGAGGGGTTGCCAGGGAGACTGCAGAAGGCGAATGTGCAGGGGAACAGGACTGTGTCCTTGTGCAAGGTGCATATACAATGTAACTGGCCATAGAAAGTAGGCAAACTTAATGGAAAAGCACTATAGGGGAAAAGGGGGTGGGAGTATGGAACTGTTAGGTGGAATAAAAGTAATAAAAGAGCATAACATGATTAGTAATTTAAATAAATGCAAAGGTGCAGGCACTCACCAGGAGGGTAGACAGAAGTAAGTGTGTCTGCTGTTATGATCTGCAACATGAACTAAGGAAAGATGGGGGAAAGCTGTCCCTATGTAACATACCTGGCGGCGTCCTTGCATGGTGGTCCATCTCCCACTGTGCAAGAGGGCGCACTTGATCTCCTGTCCAGAATGTCTCTCTGGCTTCCCTCCATGCTGTCTGTTTGTGTCTGTTTCTGCTGCTTAAGGGCGGCGCCCGATCACTTCCTGCCTTTTGTACCTGCTGTGGGTCACACCCCTTGTGCGTCCTCAGCCTATTGCTGTCTGTCACTTGGTATATAGCTCAGCAGCTCCCTTCTATCCCTGCCTGAGCTTAGTGTTTCCTTCAGTGTGTGCTTGCACTCTGAAGGTGCCAGGTCCCGTCTCTTGTCTCCTGCTTTTTGTATCAGTTCCCGTGTCTGAACTGAGTCCTGTATGTCTCCTGCTTTGCGGTATCAGCTCCCGTGTCTGAACTGAGTCCTGTATGTCTCCTGCTTTGCGGTATCAGCTCCCGTGTC
Source organism: Phyllobates terribilis (assembly GCF_046119375.1). Classification (NCBI taxonomy): domain Eukaryota; kingdom Metazoa; phylum Chordata; class Amphibia; order Anura; family Dendrobatidae; genus Phyllobates; species Phyllobates terribilis. Next base: position 636,698,438 of record NW_027362765.1, read on the forward strand.
TGAACTGACTCCTTTCTGTGTTCTCTTGTCTGTCCTGTCTGAACACGCTCCTAGCCTGTTCCTCTCGCCTTCTAGTGGCCGATTTCCTAGACCCGCTCCTGTGTCTGGTCTGTCCTGTCTGAACACGCTCCTTGCCTGTTCGTTCCGCCTCTCTGGGGGCCGTATTCCCAGACCCGCTCCTGTATCCCTCTGCAGTGTCGGTCTCCTCCGTACACTCAGTTCCAGTCTGAACTCTCTCCTGTCCTTTACCTGTTTTGCCTCTATGTCCGTTCCCTTCCTTTTTCTGCAGAGTCTGAACTCGTACCTAACTCCTGCTTGTTGTCTCTGCAAGTACTGTGTGAGTATCTGGCTCTGTCTTTCCCTTCCTGTCTGTTCCGTGTGAACAGAGCCCTGTCCTCCCTGCTCAGCCTTGTCTGCACTCTAGCTGTGCTTGCCTGTAACCCTCTGCCTGTATTGTTCCTGAGTCCCGGTGTGTACTGGGTCCTATCCCGCCTGTGTTCCTACCTGCTAGTGCCTCCCTGTCTGCACTCTAGCTGTGCTTGCCTTTACCCCCCTGCCTGCATACCCGCCTGCCTGCATACCAGTCGTGCCTGCCTATACCCTCCAGTCTGTGTGCCAGCCTACCAGCCTGTTCCTGTATTTCCCTGTGTGGGTCAACAGCCGTGTCCGGGGTCTGTCCTGGAGTAGCACCTGGTCCCTCTGCTCGGTTCCTCCTTGGTGCACTGGCGTCGTATGCCGTCGTGCGACCCTGGTCGGATCGGGTGAATACTTAGTCACGCCCCTCCAGGCATTCACTCTCCGGCACGGTCCAGTGGAATCACTACCAATCACACGCACACGCCGCTTAGCCCGGGCGTGTGCATAACACCCTACAGTAAGACTAAGCTGAATCCCTACGATGTAGCGGGCTGCCTGTTCCTAGCGAACAGACCCGCCTTAGTCCTCGGCTAGTCTGAATGAAGACCTATAGCATAAAGGAAGGGGTCTCTAAAAGAACTAAGGACTGGGAGAAATAGTTTCAGAACACAAAAAGATAAACTGACAAAAAGGTACTAGAGGTCCCAGAAGGACCAAGCGAACAGACAGAAATCCACAGAAGCACCTGGCTAGAGAAACAGTCAAACACTGAAGTCCAGCACAGCGAAAAGGCCGGAGCTGGAATATAAAGGCAGATGGTCACGTGACCGCAAAACACAAGATGGAAAAAACAAACAGAAGGGTTCTAACAGTACCCCCTCTTTTATGAGGATCCTCTGGATCCTCCAGGCCCAGGCTTATCTGGTAACCTCTTGTGGAAAGCTTTAACAAGCCTAGGAGCATAGACATCATCCGTCCTTACCCAGGAGTTGTCTTCGGGACTGAAACCCTTCCAGGAGACTAGATACTGTAATCTCCCTCTATGCCATCTAGAATTCAAGATACAAGAAATTTCATATTCGCCGTCTTCCTCCACAGGAGGAACTGTGACAGTGGTGTCCCTATCAGATACATCAGCCTTTTTCAACAAGGAAACATGAAACACAGGATTAATCTTCCAGGGAGTAGGGACATCCAACTTAACAGCAGACGGGTTAACAACATAAAGCACTTTAAATGGACCCACAAACATAGGACCCAGTTTTTTAGAGGGAATCCTCAACCACAGGTTCTTCGAGGACAACCAAACCATGTCACCCACAGTAAACAAAACCTCCTTACGTTTCCTGTCAAAATACTTCTTGGACTTCTTGTTAGCCTCTTGAAGGTTGCAACGTACATTAGTCCAAACTCTCTCCAAATCACCGGAAAAATTCTCCTCCTCTGGCATAGCTGACCCCAATTTGGAGAACGAACCAAAAGACGGATGTCTCCCAGTACAGCAAAAAAAAGGAGAACACCCAGCAGAGGAGGATGCATGATTGTTAAGAGCAAATTCTGCGAGAGGCAGAAACTCAGACCACACCTCTTGATTGTCCACCACAAAACAACGCAAAAACTGTTCAACATCCTGGCTCTTTCTTTCAGTCTGTCCATTAGACTCAGGATGATAACCAAACAAAAATGACAAATGGACTCCCAACCTGTCACAAAAAGCACGCCAAAAGCGAGCCACAAACTGAGGTCCTCTATCAAAAACAATATCCGTGGGAACGCCATGGAGCTTGACAATCTCCTTAACAAATGCCTTAGCGAGTGTCTTGGCGCAGGGCAACTTAATGAATGGAACCAAATGACACATCTTACTAAAACGGTCCACGACCACCCAGATGACAGTAAAACCCTGGGACACAGGAAGATCAGTAATAAAATCCATTGTGAGATGCGTCCAAGGCGCACTAGGAACCTACAGAGGGCAAAGCAACCCCGCAGCAGGAGTATGTGAAGCCTTTGACCTAGCACACACAGTACATTGACGCACCCACTTGATGACTTCCTTCTGCCATCCAGGCCACCAAAAACTGCGACTGATAAGTCTCTTAGTCTCCGAAATTCCTGGATGACCAGCCAACCGAGACTCATGACACTCCACAAACAAATCTCTCCTAAAGGCTCTAGGCACGAACAATTGACGGGCATTCAAGCGCTTGGCAGCATCCAGATAGATCAAATTCTTATGATCTGTGAAAACCTGAATAGGAAATCTAGCGCCTTCCAAAATATGACGCCAATGTTCAAACGCGAGTTTAATAGCCAGCAACTCCCGATTTCCAACATCATAATTCAGTTCCGTTTCCGAAATTTTTTTCTAAAAGAAGGCACAAGGATGTACTTCACCCTTGTTCTCCTGAGACAAAACTGCTCCGACCCCACCGATGAAGCATCGACCTCGACCAAAAAAGGCCTGGTCTCATCAGGCTGCATAGGGATAGGGGCAAAACTGAACCTCTCTTTGAGATACTCAAACGCTTCAATGGCCTCAGTAGTCCACTGGGCCGTATTCGCACCTTTCCTGGTGAGATCGATTAGAGGTTTAACAATTACAGAAAAATTCTTAATGAATTTCCTGTAATAATTGGCAAAACCCCAAAATCTCTGTATAGATTTCAAACCAATAGGCCTAGGCCATTCCTGCACAGCCTGAACCTTCACAGGGTCCATCTCAAAGCCCTCGCTGGAGACAATGTAGCCCAAAAAACTAATTTTCTGCACAGCGAACTCACATTTCTCCAGCTTAGCAGAGAGTGAATTATCACTCAATAACTTCAAACCTTCACGTACACTCTGCCAATGGGACTCTAGATCTGGTGAATAAATCAAAATGTCATCCAAATACACAACCACATTCTTACCAATCGAAGGTCTCAGGATGTCATTAATAAGGTTCTGAAAAAATGTAGGTGCATTGGTAAGACCAAAAGGCATCACCAGATTCTCAAAATGACCTACCGGAGTGTTAAAAGCAGTTTTCCATTCATCACCCTCCATCACTCGTAACAAATTGTATGCCCCCCGGAGATCAATTTTAGAGAACCACTTGGCCCCCACTAACTGGTTAAACAAGTCAGGAATTAACGGCAATGGGTAGGAATTGCGTACGGTAATCTTATTAATTTCACGAAAATCCAGACATGGACGTAAATCCTCGTCCTTTTTTTTAACAAAGAAAAATCCAACTGCCACAGGCGACTTAGAAGGTCTAATGTGACCAGCAGCCAGGTTAGTCTGTATGTATTTCTCCAAAAATCTTGAATAGGTTTAGGTAATTCCCCTTTTTCCACAGCCCCAATGCGACCATTATCATAGCACTTCGGACTCCAAGACTTAATCACATTAGTAGACCAGTCCAGTAAAGGATTGTGCAGTTTTAACCAAGGCAATCCTAGAACAACCGGAGATTGTAAATTATCTAAAACAACCAAGTCCAAAATTTCTTGGTGAACTCCATTGATAGTGAGGGGAAATGCAGCAACCTTGTGAGTAATACATTTCAAGGAAGTGTTATCAATTGCAATCACAGAAATAGGTGATGACAAAGGTTTGGATTTCAATTTAAGGTTTTCCAAAAACTCTTTATCAATCACATTAAGTGTTAAACCACAATCCACAAATACCTGAAATTCAATCAAATCTCCCTGCAAAGTAGTAAGAAAGAAATACTCCTGCAGAGCGTAAACAAGCTATACGGGCGTAACTGACCTTTTTTTTTTCTTTACTTAAACAAAGCTCACAATACTTAATCAAATGGTCAGCTTTACCACAATAAAGACACAATCCCTTGGCGAACCTCCGGTCTCTTTCCTGAGAGGGGAGCGACTTCGCCCCAACCTCCATTGGTTCTCCGCCATCTGAGCAGTTTTTTTGGATACTAGAAACTGACATTACAGGAGTCTTTACCTCATTCAGCCTGAACCTCAGCCTTCTGTCCACATGAACAGCTAATTGCATGGCATCCTGCAAAGTCTCAGGTGCAGGGAATGCAATTAGCAGATCCTTAACCCTTTCACTCACACCAGCAAGACTTAAACATTTCAACGCAGGATCATTCCATTTAACTTCTGAGGCCCATCTCCTGAAGTGTGTGCAATAATTTTCAACATCACCTGACCCCTGATTCAAACACCTGAGTTCTGCCTCAGCAGATGAGATTCGATCAGGATCGTCATATAATAGCCCCATAGCAGAAAAAAATTCTTCAACAGACCTTAAAAATGGATCATTAGGTTGGAGAGAAAAGGCCCACCCTTGTGGTTCATTGCGCAAAAGTGACATAATAAAACCAATGCGCTGATTCATTCCCAGAGGACCTTGGTCTCAAATGAAAATATAACAAACAAGCATTTTTAAAGGAAAAAAAATATTTCTGTTTACCATAAAAAACATCAGGCAGTCCTACCTTGGGTTCGACAAAATGCGCTCCAGAACAGCTACTCACGTGTTGCTGAAGCTCGGCCACCTCCAGAGACAATCCCTGCAGGCGTTGAGCCAAATCCTGGACGGAAACCATACTGATCCCCGAATTTCTTTCCTTTTAGTTTTTGGGCTGGACTTACTGTTATGATCTGCAACATGAACTATGGAAAGATAGGGGAAAGCTGTCCCTACAGTAAGACTAAGCTGAATCCCTACGATGTAGCGGGCTGCCTGCACCTAGCGAACAGACCCACCTTAGTCCTCGGCTAGTCTGAACGAAAACCTATAGCATAAAGGAAGGGGTCCCTAAAAGAACTAAGGACTGGGACAAAAAATGGGACACCTCCTAAACAGAGAAGTAGTTGCAGAACACAAAAAGACAAACTGACAAAAAGGTACTAGAGGTCCCAGAAGGACCAAGCGAACAGACAGAGAAAGGCACAGAAGCACCTGGCTAGAGAAACAGTCAAACACTGAAGTCCAGCACAGCCAAAAGGGCGGAGCTGGAATATAAAGGCAGACGGTCACGTGACCGCAAAACACAAGATGGAAAAAACAAACAGGAGGGTTCTAACATCTGCAAAAGGAATAAATAGATTAGTGAACCCAGTCTTTTTCTCTGTTTAGACCATTGGGGGACAGGGTCTGCAAGGTATAAATCCAGTACGATTCACGCTGTCCGAGTAGTTTCACGTGATTTCCCCTCCTGGGTCTGGGTACATGTTCAATCACCCAAAAGCGGAGCTGTGCCAAAGTATGTTTGGCTTTGGAAAAATGGTCTGGTAGTGGTAACCAATTTTTGCTATATCTAATGGTGGATTTATGACTTGCTATGCGGTCCCTGATGTACTGTATAGTTTTGCCTACATATAGGAGGCCACAAGGACACTTCACTACGTAAATGACAAAGTTCGAATCACATGTAAAAAATCCCTTAATGGGATAGCTCTTGCTAGTCCTAGGGTGCATGATGCTGTCTGATTTAATAATATTAGAACAGGCGGCACAACCCAGGAAGGGGAATGTGCCACGTTTCCGTGCATTGAGTAGACGTTGGGATGGAGTGACACGTGAGCTCCCTAGGTCAGCCCTGATAATTTTGTCCTTGATGTTCGGGGCTCTCCAAGTGCACATTAAAGTCGGGGTTGTGAAGGCTGGTGTCTCAGGATATGCCTTAGTCAGGAGGGGCCAGTGTTTCCTTATAGTAGTGTGAATCTTAGACATTAGCGGATGATATGTATGAACAAAGGGCACGCGTTCCACTTTGGGAGTAGTGGGAATAGTCATGGTGGGCTCCAGTGTTTTACGCTCGCGCCCGGACTGACTGTCGTGAGCGTGATTAGTGATCCCACTGTACCATGAACCGAGGAGTGCCTGGAGGGGCGTAACTAAGTATCAACCCGATCCGACCAAGGTCGCACGGCGGCTCAGTCGACTCCGTGAACCATGGAGGAACTGAGCAGAGGGACCAGGTGCCACTCCAGGTCAGACCCCGGTCACAGCTGTTGACCCACACCGGGGAATGCAGGAATAGGCAGGTTAGACTGGCATACAAACAGGTGGGTATTGGCAGGCACGGCTGGTATACAGACAGGTGGGTAGTGGCAAGCATGGCTGGTATGCAGACAGGTGGGTGTTGGCAAGCACGGCTGGTATGCAGACAGGTGGGTACTGACAAGCACGGCTGGCATGCAGACAGGAGGGTGCTGGTAAGCACAGCTGGTATGCAGACAGGTGGGTACTGACAATCACGGCTGGCATGCAGACAGGTGGACACTGGCAAGCACGGCTGGAGTGCAGACAGGGAGATACTGGCAAGCACGGCTGGAGTGCAGACAGGCAGGTACTAGCAGGTTGGAGCGCAGGCTGGATAGGGTCCAGTACAGACTGGGAGACAGGAACAGAGCCGCAAATGCGGTAGACAAGCAGAGTAAAGCGAAACCGCCAGAGTGGAGGACAAGACAAAGCAGAGCGGAACCGCAGGTGCGGAGGACAATGCAGAGCAGAGCGAAACCGCTGGAGCGGTGAGCAAGCAGAGCGGAGCGAAACCGCAGGTGCGGTGGACATGGCAGAGCAGAGCGAAACCGCCGGAGCGGTGGACAAGGCCGAGCAGAGAGGAACCACCGAAGTGGTGGACAAGGCAGAGCAGAGAGGAACCGCAGGTGCGGTAGGCAAGGCAGAGCAGAGAGGAACCGCCGGAGTGGTGGACAAGGCAGAGCAGAGAGGAACCACCAGAGCGGTGGACAAGGCAGAGCAGAGAGGAACCGCAGGTGCGGTGGACAAGGCAGAGCAGAGAGGAACCGCTGGAGCGGTGGGCAAGGCAGAGCAGAGAGAAACCGCTGGTGCGGTGAGCAAGCAGAGCAGAACAAAACCGCAGGTGCGGTGGACAAGGGAGAGCAGAGAGGAACCGCCGGAGCAGTGAGCAAGCAGAGCAAAACAGGGCTGACGGTACAGGCAGAGAGGACAGGGCTCTGTTCACATGGAACAGATAGGAAAATACAGGAAGATGGCTAGAACACAGGAGGTAGATACGGAGGAAGGGAAAAGGGACAAGCAGAACCAGATACACACAAGGTACTTACAATGAAGTAGCGAGTGGACACAAAACTCACAAATAAAAGTACAGAGACAACGAGTTGGAGTTAGGTGCAGGTTCAGACACTGCAGGAAAAGGGAGGGTACGGACATAGAGACAAACAGGTAACAGGCTAGGAGACAGTTCAGACAGGAACTGATACTGCAACGAGATACAGGAACGAGCCTGGGTATACAGCCCCCAGGGTGGCGGAAATGGACTAGAAGTCACAGATAACAAGCCTGGGTATACAGCCCCCAGGGTGGCAGAAACAGACTGGAAGTCAGAGATAACAGGCCTGGGTATGCAGCCCCCAGGGTGGCAGAAACAAACAAGATACAGGACAAGACCTGGCAACTCAGAGGCAAGGAGCACACTGATAGATAGTGTTGCTCAGGCACCTCCTTCTGGGTGGAGGGGGTTTAAATATCCAGTGACTCACAGCAATAGGCTGGAGACGCATTAGGGGTGCGCCCACAGCAGCTATAAGAACCAGGAAGTAACCGGGCTGCCTCCCTAAGCAGTCAGACAAGAGACATGCACACAGCATGAACTGGAGCAAAGTTTGCAGGCTGGACTGATGGGTAAGATTGCGGTCTTGCATGGTGGGAGGTGGTGCACTATGCAAGCACGCCGCCAGGGATGTTACACAGTGTTCTAGATCTCTCGCTTACAAGGATTTGGCTGGGGTAGTTCCTTTCCCGGAATTTCTGTGACATTTCATCTAGACATCGAGGGATCAGGTTGGGATTTGAGACAATACGTTTGATCCTGTGGAATTGGGAGCGGGGAAGGCTATTTTTAGTGGCAGCTTGAGTAGTGTAGTAAACTGCTACAGTCAGTAGGTTTTGAGAAGAGGTCTGTTGTAAGGGTGCCATCATCCTCATGGATAACTAGTGTATCCAAGAAAGGAATTTGTTTTGAGTCATAGTTCAGTGTGAACTGAAGCACTTGTCTAATGGAGTTGAATGTGGAGACTAGTGTTGAGCCACCCCCGTAGTGTTCGAGTTCGGTTCGTCGAACACCCGTATGTTCGCCGAACTGTTCGTCGAACACCTTCGAACTGTTCGTCGAACACCTTCGAACACCATTAAAACCAATGGCAGGCAAACAAAAACACATAGAAACACATAGAAAACACATAGAAAACACTTCAAAGGTGTCCAAAAGCTGACAAACTGCTCAGAAGACACAACTAACACATGGGAAAGTGACAAGTACATATAGTCATGCGAAAAGAAAAGAGGTGGAGGAGTAAAAGGAGGGGGAGACACAAATATAGGCATGTCATGCCCTTCTAAAACCAAAAAAGTGCGAAGCCGCCACGGCCAGTCCGTTCCTGCTCCGTGTCGCCGGGTTTGTGCCAGAGCTGCTTTGGACCCTGACGGCCAGCCCCCCTCTCCCAATACTGGTGCCTGTCCGCTGGTGGGTCGAGCGAGCCCCCCTGCGGTGGAGGCAGGTCTAATCTTTTTAATTTAAATTGTCTCTCTAATTTGAATGAGTACACTTTAAATCCTATTACAAGGATCTATTGGAGGACAAGTCTCATGCCAGCAGCCGCGGTAATTCCAGCTCCAGTAGCGTACACTAAAGCTGCTGCAGTTAAAAAGCTTTTATAAGGATCGAGCTTGGCGGTCCACTGCAAGGCGTCCTACCGCCAGTCCCAGCCCCTGTGCCTTGGGGTGCCTCCCCGATGTTCTTCACTGAGTGTCCCGGGGGCCCGAACCATTTCCTTTGAAAAAATTAAGTGTCCAAACTACAGGTGGTGTAGCTTGCTTAACAGCTGGGTTAATCCGCTGACTAGCAGACACTGCTACTAGGCCCAAAGTATTGCTTGGGCTAGATGCAGGTAAAAATTTGTAATTAGATACTCTCATTGGATGCTGAGAAAGCATTCCATAGAGTCGCCTGGCACGCCATATATTATTCTCTTAAAAAGCTTGGGGTAGGGGACCCTTTTATAGCCAAAATCATGGCCCAGTATCGCAATCCGTCAGCTAGGCTGAAGATAAATGGAACATTATCATCACCTTTCATAATCACCAATGGGACAAGGCAGGGAAGTCCTCTGTCCCCTCTCTTATACATCCTAGTGATGGAGCACCTGCTCTCATCAATTCACGATAACCCCAATATCAGGGGGATTGAGGTGGGAGTCACCGAGTACAAGTGCTCTGCATTTGCTGATGATGTCCTAGTATATATCACTCAACCACATATATCCATCACTGCTGTTATGGCTGAAATAGATCACTTTGGTACATGGTCAAATTTTAAAATCAATGCAGCGAAGTCTGAGGCCCTCGATGTCTCCCTCCCCAAATCCATGCAGGATTCCATCCAGTCCAACTTTCCCTTTGCCTGGCCCTCGCAGGGTATCAAATACTTATGAATTCGTATTCATAGAAACCACTCCCGTCTATTTTATCTTAATTTTGGACCCTTTATTGAACAACTCCATAGAGATCTTACTTCTTGGACGGTGAAGGATCTTTCCTGGTTCGGCAGAATAAATATACTAAAAATGAGCGTCCTACCTAAACTCTTATACCTCTTCCAAACCATTCCCGTGCTAATTCCCTCAAATTTTTGGAAAAGACTACGCAGTAGCTTTTGCAGATTTATCTGGGCAAGTGGGCGTCCACGCATTCGGGGGGACGTTCTGATCAGACACAAACAAAAGGGGGGCCTTAGCCTTCTGGATTGTAGAAGGTATTACATGGCAGCAGTACACGCTAGAATTCTGGACTTCTTCCATCATTCGGAGGGGAAATTGTGGGTCAAAATAGCTCAATACATTTGTCCTAAAGCTCTTACCACTCTCCCATGGTGCGCCCATTTAATTGTCCCCTCTCTTGGCCTCATGTCATACAGTACCTATGCCACTGCTTTGGCTTTGAGATCCCCAAAAATAAAAGCTTATCCTCAATCGACCCCCAGAGCCCCTTGCTCCCGATTTCATATAATCCAGATTTCCCACCAGGACTATCTGCAAATAGATTTCTCGGTTCAAATAAATCCCATCCGATATTATTTTCTCATGTCATCTCCAATACTTCGCTGCTCCCCCTCAATGACTTGTTACAGGAAAGAGCCACTTCCCCGAAGGCTAATTTTGAATATAGCCAGTTACAACACTTCTATTCAACTGTGAAGAAGCGCACACATCTTCATAGAGATCTCACAAACTTTGAAAAATTGAGCCTATCATTGTCACCCCCTACACACTCCATCTCCTTACTGTATAATCTCTTTGTTGCCCAAGTAACTGACAATAGGCCAGGATTCTGCGGTGCATGGGAAAGGGAACTGGGGAAGTCCTTCTCTGACTCACAATGGGATAAATGTTTCTTCCTAACACATAAAACCTCAATAGGGTCCAAAGCTCAGGAAAACTCCTTCAAAATTATCTCTAGATGGTACCGGGTACCAGCAGTCCTTCATAGATGGTATCCAGTGGTCTCAGATAGATGTTGGAGATGTGGGGAGGGGGAAGGGACAATGTCACACATATGGTGGGCATGCCCTATAATAAATGCATTTTGGGCAAAGGTGGTTCCCATGATTGAGAAAATAACTGGTTTGACTATCCCTAATACGCCAGAAGCCCTCCTTTTATCAAAGTTACCAATAAGTAAACGTAGTTATAAAAGGTCATCAATAGGCTACCTAATACAGGCGGCTAAGAATGTCATTCCACGACACAGGAAAAGCAGAGACCCACCCACTGTGGAGGAATGGTTTGCGGAGATCTCCCTCCTTAATAGGATGGAGCATCTGATTGCCATCTCACCGGCTGATGTTGATAGATACTGTGTGATTTGGAGGGATTGGATTGATTTGCAAAACTCTGACGCCTATCATCTAGCCCCCAACTAAAGTTATCCGTGATGGGGGGCGTGGCTTGGCTGGACATGTGAGCAGTCGCAGGACAGATCAGCTCCAGGAGCAATAGCCTGTAAAAGTCTCCACTGGGCCCTAAATAGTAATAAAACCAGAGATAACATCTCCCTCTGTGCTCCTGTAACCATCACACAGCAGAGGAGTTTTTTTATGGCTGGGAAAGCAGGCAGAAGGCTCCGTGAGGTGACTGCAGGAGCAGACAGACAATCTCAAGATGGCGCTGAGAAACTGAAGCTTTCCACATCCCCTGATGCACAAGGCAAGTCTACTTCCATGAACGCTGCAGTTAAACTAGCCAGTTATGCTAGGACAAACAGAGCAGCCCCCTTGAGTAAAAAAGTGCAGACACAGATGAAAGGGATGGCTAATCACTTCTCTGCTCTCCCAGGAGATTGTGACAATACAGATAATACTAACACCTCAGATAACAGCCTGCAGCTTCGGCCAGAGGTTAACCCCTTCAGCACTCTCTCAACCCAGCAGACAGAAGAGCCTACAATTAAGGATGTTTTCATGGTTGTTACACAGTATGGATCTGTCCTGTCCTCACTTAGTAATCAAATGGGTGAGATTAAGGAAGAACTTTCCTACATGAGATAGTGTCTGCAGAAAGTAACAGATCGCACCACAGCAGCTGAGAGGAGAATTGGTGATTTGGAGGATAAACAGCCTCAAATTATCAGTGATAATCACAGACATGACCAACAGATCCTGGCATTGCTAGCTAAAACTGACGATCTGGAGAACAGACTCAGGCGGAATAATATAAGGGTAATTGGCATCCCTGAAAAAACCAAGAGCAATAACCCTACTGAGTATTTTGAGAAATGGCTGCTCTCCCTGTTTGGGGCAGAACACCTGACCCCTCTATTTGCTGTGGAAAGGGCGCACAGAGTTCCTACTCGGCTGTTACCCGGAGCCCTGCCGCGGCCAGTCCTAATGAAGCTGCTCCACTATAAGGACCGTGACGGCATCCTTAGGGCAGCTCGTGATAAAGGGGACATCTCCGTCAACGGCCAAAAGGTGTCCTTTTTCCCTGACCACTCCATTGAAGTGTCAAAACGCAGGGCACAATTTGTGGATGTGAAACGCTGGCTACGCCAGCTACAAATACCATACTCCATGCTTTACCCAGCGAAACTCAGAGTGGCCGCCCTGGGAGGGACCTCCTTTTTTGAAAATCCTAAGGAAGCACTCCGCTGGCTTGATCTGAATGAACAGCAATTTCGCCAGAACCCACAACGTTGAATGAAGACGTATAACTTAAGTCATGTGCCATCAGAAGATATCTGATTGACTGTTGGAGTCATAATTCTTACCAAGTAACCCACGGCCCAGTGGAAAATGGATATTCTGTCTATTATCCTAAAATGGCAGGCTCCCAAGAAACGTTTATTTTTCTCTTTTTGTAGGCTGCTCGCTTGCTTCATGTGCGGATGCGTGTTGGACTGGTATCCCCATCCATCTGATTTTTCTGGATGGATCGGTATTTTTCTGTTTGTATGTTTTTGTAAGTTGTATGTTTATAGATTGTGCTGCGCCGTTCTGCCACACGTATGGATTACAGTGATCTTGTATGGAAAAGGGGGTATTATCATGACCTTGTATTTGGGAACGCTTGTCATACGTATCCTGTCCATCCCCTATGCGTTATATCCTAATGGCTAACCAAGTAAAATTCCTTTCTTGGAACGTGAGAGGGTTGGGAGACCCCTTAAAGAGGACGGCTGTCATTTTATATATACGGGGAAATTCACCAGCAGTGGTGGTATGTCTGCAGGAAACGTATCTAGAAAAAAGTAATATAGCGGCCCTGAAGCGTTCATGGATCAGCCATAGTTTTCATTCTATCTTTTCAAGTTACTCGAGGGGCGTCAGTATTTTAGTACATAGATCTATCCCTTTTGAATTGATATCCGCTAAGGTGGATGAGAAGGGCAGATTCATTGGGATTCATTGTAGAATATTCACCAAAGAATTATTACTAGTGGCAGTCTACATTCCCCCTCCCTATAATAATAATATTATGAAGGAAATTGCGTCACTCATAGACAAAGTACGGGGGGTCCCTGTGCTATGCATGGGAGATTTTAACAATATTGTACACCCATACTGGGATAGATTCAGATCAGACACAGCTACAGAGGCTACCCCCATAACTAAGTCTGGTGAGCTCCTATCAGAGTTATCCTTGACTGATATATGGCGTCTTAAATATCCCAAACCACAACAATTCTCCTGCTACTCTAAATCACATAACACCCTCTCCTGCATAGATTTAGTACTGGGAACAGAACACATTCTCCCTTTAGTAGAAAGGGTGGGATATTTACCTAGAGTAATGTCGGACCACTCACCCCTGATGATGAGCCTATGCCTTTTGCCCAGATTGGAAGCTACCCTTACTAGATGGTCCGTGAATCCATTTTGGTGCAAATCATAGACATAAATTTGATTACATCAGCTCTTCAAAACTATTTTATAGAAAATAACGGCTCTGTGATGCAGAACTCACTATGGGACGCTATGAAGGCCTGTCTGAGGGGAGTCCTGATACAAGCTATCAATAAATCTAAGACTAAAACTAACCAATTTGGGGAAATCTTGAAAGACAGGGTTAGACTCACGGAAAATAAATTTGTCCAATCAGGTACAGAGGAGGACCTAATGACCTGGAAAGAGGCGCAGGAGGCATACACCACACACATTAGGGAGAAGGCCAAGAATAAGCGACTATTCTCCCAAACACATTTTTATGAAGAAGGGGAAAAGGCAGGGCATTTACTGGCTATGATTGCAAGGGATCAAATAGGGACATCCTTTATAGGCGCTTTAATAAATAAGGAAGGTGCAATGGTTAATCAGCCAGATCAAATATCAAATACTTTCAGAGAATTTTATCAGGACTTATTCAGAACCAAACACGATTTAGCAGAGAGCAAATCCTGACTTATTTGGAGGGGATTGATCTTCCAGCTATTTCTGAAGCAGATAAAAAATACTTAAATAGTCCCCTGCAATTAGAGGAGTTACAAATGGCCACAGCTTCAATGGCCAATAATAAATCACCAGGGTTGGACGCGTTCCCTATGGAAATATACAAAAAATTTGGGGATATATTACTACCTCAATTGCTGTGCACCTTCCAGGAGGCAGCCAGGTAAGGCATTCTGCCCCTTTCAATGAGAGAAGCAGTTATCGTAGTGATACCCAAACTGGGTAAGGATCCATTGCTCCCCGAACCCTATAGGCCTATATCCCTGCTACCTACGGACATTAAAATTATAGCAAAAGTTCTGGCCTCCAGGTTAAATAACATAATATCTAATGTTATACATAGTGATCAATCGGGCTTTATGCCAGCTAGGTCTACAGCCGTTAATATCCGTAGACTATTTCTTAATCTTCAGCTGCCAGTGGACAATGCAGGAGACAGGGTTATTTGCTCGCTAGACGCTGCTAAAGCATTTGACTGGGAATATCTATGGGTAGTTTTGGAGAAATTTGGTATGGACGCTGGATTTATTTCATGGATCAAGCTACTATATCAGAGGCCATTGGCACGATTAAGGGTAAATGGGCGTCTTACTTCAGCCTTTGAATTGGGGAGGGGTACCCGGCAGGGCTGCCCGTTGTCCCCTTTACTGTTCGCACTGGTCATTGAACCACTAGCTGCGGCTATCAGGATGCACCCTGGCATAATGGGATTTCGCAGAGGGAATATAGAGGAGAACATTGCGCTTTATGCTGACGATGCACTACTATTTTTAGCGGAAGCCTCCAAAACATTATCTGTAGCTATGGAGACAATCGAGAAGTTTGGGAAATTTTCCGGTTTGGCGATTAATTGGACTAAGTCAGTATTGCTTCCAATAGATAATGGGAACATTAATGCACCTCACTATACTGACTCGGGCTTACAACTGGTCAATGAATTTAAATATTTGGGTATTAATGTAACATCTAAAGTCACTGACTATGAGAAACTAAACTTCAACCCAATACTGGCCAGATTCAAGTGTAAACTGGACACGTGGTCTAAATTGCCACTGTCAGTGGTGGGCTGCACTAACTTGGTCAAGATGATCTGGATGCCACAATTGCTATATGTATTGCAGAATTCTCCAATATGGATTCCCCAGAGATATTTCCTTAAAGCAAACAGCATATTTAGGGACTTAATCTGGGGAAAACAAGATCCAAGAATTAAACTGGAAACTTTGCAAAGAGATAAAACAATGGGTGGCCTTGCTGTACCAAATCCGTGGGTTTATTATATGGCAGCTCAGCTCCAGCATATTCGAAGGTGGGACGACCCTGGAGGGGGAGGGGGGCTCAACGTCTTCTACTCCAATCACATTTTAAATCACTCAGACTCTATGAAGCATTGGAGGCTCACAAATTTAAGACACCCTCTTGTAGAACCCCAACTACGCTGTTAATACACAAACTTTGGTGGGCAGTGAGGAAATTACAGGGGATACAAGGGATCTCACAATTTACATCACTGTGGGAAACGCCATGGCTCCCTAACCTATATAAATTGGAAGGGTTTAAAAATTGGAGTCTAAAAGGACTAGAAAGATTCACTCATGTTTTAGCGGGAGATTCACTCAAGGAGTTTTCACAGATACAAAATGAATATGGACTGCCCAACACCGAATTTTATAAGTTCCTTCAGTTACGACATTCATATCAGGCAGAGGGTCTTGTGCTAAATAATGGAGTTCCTCAAAATGCTATAATACAGAGAATGGCTAGCTCACATAATTCTGGGGGGCTAATCTCATTGCTTTATAGGGGTCTGCTGGACCTGGTATTAGCAAAACACCCCATAAGATCAAAAGAAAAATGGGAGAGCTTGATAGGCCCTATTGAAGAGGGGCTGTGGTCTGAAATACTGGAAAGAGTTCCCCAGTTATCTCTGAGTGAGTCCCATAGATTCTCCCACTTACAGGTGCTGCACCAGTCATATAGAACACCCCAATTTCTCCACGATATAGGGCTTCGACCAGACCCCCTATGTGCTAGATGTAAAACATCCCCGGCTAACATGCTTCATATGATGTGGACCTGCCCTGCTCTGGAAAACTTCTGGAGGGATGTAATAGCGATCATTGATAGAACATACTCAGTCGATTCAGATCCCTCACCATTAGTATGTATACTGGGATATATAGAAGATCTGAGCACTGACGAACAAGGCAAAATAGCGGTGGCACGCATGTTATACATGGCCAGGAAACTAATAGCCCCACATTGGTTATCAGAGCAGGCGCCCACGGTGACGGAATTTATAAATAAGATTAATTGGTTATTAAATCTGGAAAAAAGTATATATCTGAAAAGGAAGGCCATCTCTAAATTTGAAAAAATATGGGCTCCATGGATTGACGCTCCGGCCTAGCATCCAGAGAACGGCATAGATTTCGACTTGGCCTGCTATGATTGATGTATAGATTACTTGACAGGTGCAAAATCCTACATTGGGCTGCTTTAGACATGTATATAACTGCTCCAAAGCAAGAGCTAGATACCCCTTAATACAATTGTGACTATTCATACTGTAAGATTGTTAATTTGCTGTGGACAGAACTGTGGAACATTTAACTCAAAATGTTTTGTTTGAAAGGGCAATGTGTTGTGGGGGGAGGGATAGAATAGGGACTGGGTCCCTTCTTTGGTTGGGTTGTTTTATTTTTTTTACTGTTGTGTTACAAAAAAAGTTTTAACAATAAAAAATATTTAATTTAAAAAAAAGTTATCCGTGATGTCGGCACAACAATGATCATAATCGCACTCTATTGATTGGTGGTCTGCCGTGGTCCGCTCCCTTTCTCTCTATCTTTCATATGGAAAAATACATGCTTGATCTGGATATTGATGGAAAACCCTCCCTGTACCCCCCCAGTGTACTGTCGTTATGCATAGATTTATAGTTATACTACCCCTTTTACTATGTATATTGTATTTTCTTGTACTTTTTCAACACAAAAATAAAAAAAAACTTGAATTTGAAAAAAAAAATTGTAATTAGATCCACAGGCAGTGGCTACTCCGCTGACTAGGAGACACTGAAGCTTTTGAGCAGACCTCTGATTCCCAGGCTATAGTATGAGTAAACAGCTCTTCAAACTCAACCATCTGTGTTACCCCAAGCCATAGTGTATGTAGTTTCTTACAGTTAAAAGGGGGGGGAAGAGACCCGACCCACCTGGAATTGACGATGGCAACGTCATGTAAAACACAGCAAGGGGACTCCAAAAAGAGTCTCCATTTTTTCCCAAAATTGTGGCACAGACACCACTTAAGTGGCATCAATTGTCCCAGAGTTGCTTAAAATGGTTGGTGAGGTGATTTTCCAAAATCCTCAAGCTTTTAGTCTCCCCAGAATGACACAGGTGGGGCAGATGGTGGCTGTCCTGGCCCGCTAGGCCGCATTGTAGCACAGTGAGCTTCGCACTGCAACTTATGCTTCATATCCATGTGCCGGTTCATGCATGAAGTACTCAAACTATGGATTTTTTGGCCTTTACTTTGGTTTTGGTGACAAATGTTACAGATAACTCGAGTTGGGTCATCCTTATCGATCTGAAAAAATGCACAGGCTGTGCAAGGTTTAGAGCCCATGCGACTCTGCTACTAGCAATACTATCAAATGATTGGCTGGGTTAGATGCAGAGCGTCTGGGTTTGGTTGGGGGTCCCCACAGTCTGCCTAGGCTAGATGCAGTTAAAAATTATTATTAGATACACAGGCGGTGCAGCTTGCTTCGCAGCTGGGCTAATACGCCCAAAGTATTGGTAGACTCTATACTAAATAAGGAAGGATTCACTGACTGTGGTGGCCCCTCCGTGGGCCGTGGCGATTGGTGGAGATTTGGTGGATGATTATAGGAGAAAGCTCCTTAATAGAGAAAGTTGGTGGATTTATACTTTAAATACACGTGTACCAGCGGGTTTAAACATCAGACATGATTTGATGTATCATTATGAATGATCATTTATAGATTATTATTATATATATGTTCCTTTTTTCTTCTTTTCTTTTTCTTTTGGATTATTTACATTTATATGCATTGTTTCTATGCTATACAATTTTAACATGGTATGTGTGTTTAAATTTCTGATTAACTCAGCCTTGAACAGGTGCATAGCAGGACATGACATATAAATACCACTTCCTTGCTGTTTTTTTGCTATGCAATGATTAAGAACCTTTAGTTCGAAACGCGTTTGCTGTTCTTCTTCAAGGTGGACTTTTAAAATATTTTTTGTATGGCCCAATAAAAAGTGGATTTTAGACGATTTGTTCAGCTGGATCTTCCTGGTTCCTCATGTTCGTCTGGTAGCACTCCTGGCTCCGTGCTGTTGATCTTCTAGGTGGGTGAACTGATTTTTTCCTTTCTTTTTCTGCCATGTGGCGATTGGTCATCCACTTTCGCTGCCCCTTACTCAACGAATTCACAAACATCTCCCGTCGGTTTGGAGTCCCATTGTGCCCAACCAAAAACATAGGCCCCACAACTAAAAAAAATCGTTCTTAGGCAGGGCCGGCTCCAGGTTTTTCTGGGCCCCGGGCGAAAGAGTCTCAGTGGGCCCCTTTAATACATACCACGATTCACGATGCACAGATACCACAGAGAAATATATATAAATATATATATATATATATATATATATATATAGTACAATGCAAAGATTTTACTTCTTACATTACATGAGCGATATCTATTGTAAATTCTACAATAGTTCAGAAACCAGCGAATCGCTCCACACAGAATACTGGCCCCCATAAAATGCTCCATACAGGATACTGGCCCCATTAAATGCTCCATACAGGATACTGGCCCCCATATGAGGCCCCATATGGGATACTGGCCCCCATATAAGGCCCAATACGGAATACTGGCCCCCATATAAGGCCCAATACGGAATACTGGCCCCCATATAAGGCCCCATATGGAATACTGGCCCCCATATAAGGACCCATACGGAATACTGGCCCCCATATAAGGCCCCATACGGAATACTGACCCCCATATAAGGCCCCATACGGAATACTGGCCCCCATATAAGGCCCCATACGGAATACTGGCCCCCATATAAGGCCCCATACGGAATACTGACCCCCATATAAGGCCCCATACGGAATACTGACCCCCATATAAGGCCCCATACGGAATACTGGCCCCCATATAAGGCCCCATACGGAATACTGGCCCCCATATAAGGCTCCATACGGAATACTTGGCCCCCATATAAGGCTCCATACGGAATACTGGCCTCCTTATAAGGCTCCATACGGAATACTGGCCCCCATATAAGGCGCCATACAGAATACTGGCCCCCATATAACGCTCCATACAGGATACTGGTCCCCTTATAAAGCGCCATACAGGATACTGGCCCCCATATAACGCTCCATACAGGATACTGGTCCCCTTATAAAGCTCCATATAGGATACTGGCCCCCATATAACGCTCCATACAGGATACTGGCCCCCATATAATGCTCCATACAGGATACTGGCCCCCATATAATGCTCCATACAGGATACTGGCCCCATATAATGCTGCATGCAGGCTGTTACCCCCTACATAATGCCCCATACAGGCTGTCCCCCCCCCTTTTAATGCTCAATGCAGGCTGTTACCCCCCACATAATGCCCCATATAGGCTGCCCCCCCTTATAATGCTCCATGCAGGCTGTTCCCCCCACATAATGCACTATGCAGGCCGTCCCATCCCCCCTTATAATGCCCCATGCAGGCTGTTCCCCACCTTATAATGCCCTATGCAGGCTGTCACCCCTCCTCTTTATAATGCCCCATGCAGGATGTCACCCCCCTCTCTTTATAATGCCCCATGTAGGATGTCACCCCCCCTCTTTATAATGCCCCATGCAGGATGTCACCCCCTCTCTTTATAATGCCCCATGCAGGATGTCACCCCCCCTCTTTATAATGCCCCATGCAGGATGTCACCCCTTCTCTTTATAATACCCCATGCAGTCTGTCACCCCCCCTCTCTTTATAATGCCCCATGCAAGATGTCACCCCCCCATATTATGCCCCATGCCACCCCCCCTCTCTTTATAATGCCCCATGCAGGATGTCACCCCCCCTCTCTTTATACTGCCCCATGCAGTCTGTCACCCCCCCTCTCTTTATAATGCCCAATGCAAGATGTCACCCCCCCATATTATGCCCCGTGCCTCCATACATTATAAAAAAAAAAATCAAATACTCACCTCCCTCCTCCTCACCTGCTGCCCGCTGCTCGGGTCCGGACTCCAGGGTTGCCGGCGTCGTCCTGCTCTGCGCTCCTTGTGACAGCTCAGGGGAGCGCGCGGTGGAAAGACGTCACCGCGCTCTCTGACCTGAGACGTCACAGGGAGCGCAGAGCAGGAAGACAGCGGATCTGCGGAGGCACGGGGAGAGGTAAGTATCCGGCTGCCGGGGCCCTGAGCAAGCGGCGGAGAAGGGCGGGCCCTGACACCGCTCTCCTCCGCCCATAGCCTGGCGGGGTGCGCGACCGCCAGTGGGCCCCCCTGCCTGCTCAGGGCCCCGGCACTTGCCCGGGTGCGCCGGGTGCTGATGCCGGCCCTGTTCTTAGGTATCGAAATTGACACCACAGCAAGGTTGTTCCGCCTCCCATGGGAAAAAAATACCAAAACATTACACCTGATCTAGGTTTTTTTGCGCAGTATGGAAAGTAACACTACAGCAGATGCAAGTATTACTAGGTCTCCTCGTGTTTGCGAGCCGGGTGATGCCAGTCGGAAGGGTTTTTTCTCTTCATTTATCGCCAGAAACAAAAGGGGCATCTAAACCGAGTCATACAATCAGAATCAGCAGGCAGCTACGGGCGGACTTAGAGGTGTGGAAAACCTTCTTATAATCATTCAACGGTCACATGTTATTTATGTCAGCAGAACAGTCCAACATTCAACTAAGATTATTCACCGGGGCGGCAGAATCAGGCGGATATGCAGCGATACTAAATAACCAATGGTGCACAAGCTTATGGCCTCCGTATTGGGCAGAACAAGTGCTGACAAAAAAACAGACAGTCCTGGAATTGTTTCCAATAGTGGTAGCAATAGAAATATGGGGCACGCGCCTGGCTAACAAAAATATACTCTTCATAACAAAAAACACCAGCCTAGCGCACTTCATTAATAATATGGCATCATCGTCTCTCCCAGTGCTAGACCTATTACGCCGGCTAGCATTCCTGTGCCTAAAACACAATGCATGGGTCCGCGCTAGCCACGATGCTGAGGGGTCTAACGCTGCTGCTAACGCTTTATCACAATTCAATTGGCAGATTTTCACAGAGCTCCTCCCCAACGCCCACCCATCGGGCAACATTTGCCCAGCCTCCCTATGGGATCTAGTGGAGAATAGTTGATGCCATTAATCAGAGCGTCAGTTGCCCGTCGATGTGGCAAGCAGTGTTGAGCCACCCCCATAGTGTTCGAGTTCGGTTCGGTTCGTCGAACACCCGTGTGTTCGTCGAACTGTTCGTCGAACACCTTTGAACACCGTTAAAACCAATGGCAGGCAAACAAAAACACATAGAAACACATAGAAATCACCTTCAAAGGTGTCCAAAAGCTGACAAACTGCTCAGAAGACATAACTAACACATGGAAAAGTGACAAGTACATATAGTCATGCGAAAAGAAAAGAGGTGGAGGAGTAAAAGGAGGGGGAGACACAGATATAGGCATGTCATGCCCTTCTAAAATCCAAAAAGTGAGAAGCCGACACGGCCAGTCCGTTCCTGCCCGTGCCACCTCCGTGTCGCCGGGTTTGTGCCAGAGCCGCGGTGGACCCTGACTGCCAGCCCCCCTCTCCCAATACTGGTGCCTGTCCGCTGGTGGGTCGAGTAAGCCCCCCTGTGGTGGAGGCAGCTCTAAGCTTTTTAATTTAAATTGTCTCTCTAATTTGAATGAATACACTTTAAATCCTTTTACAAGGAGCTATTGGAGGGCAAGTCTCATGCCATCAGCCGCGTAATTCCAGCTCCAGTAGCGTCCACTAAAGCTGCTGCAGTTAAAAAGCTTTTATAAGGATTGAGCTCAGCTGTCCACCACAAGGCGTCCTACCGCCAGTCCCAGCCCCTATGCCTTGGGGTGCCTCCTGATGCTCTTCACTGAGTATCCCGTGGTCCCGAAGCATTTCCTTTGAAAAAATTAAGTGTCCAAACTACAGGTGGTGTAGCTTGCTTAACAGCCGGGATAATCCGCTGACTAGCAGACACTGCTACTAGGCACAAAGTATTTCCTGGGCTAGATGCAGGTAAAAATTTGTAATTAGATACTCTCATTGGATGCTGAGAAAGCATTCCATAGAGTCTCCTGGCACGCCATATATTATTCTCTTAAAAAGCTTGGGGTAGGGGTCTAGGGGACCCTTTTATAGCCAAAATGACAGCCCTGTATCGCAATAAGTCACCTAGGCTGAAGATAAATGGAACTGTAGCACCCTGAGGGCTCGGTTGCTACAGAGGTATTGCACCTCACCCAGAGGTGTGATATCTCACTCTCAGGTAAGGATGGAGTGTGGATCAGGACCCGACACCTGCATGCATTACACCACATTGCCGTGGGGCAGGGCGACCAATATGCCCCTGAGATGGGCACGACAGTCTTTTTCCCTGGCTGGAGTGGGGGGAGGGAACACTGAGGAAGGGGAACCCTGTAGTGCAGGAGCAGGGAGGAAGCAGTTCCTGGGTGCATTGAGAAGGGAGTATAAAAGGTGGGCACCATCTTAGTTCAATGCAGAGAAGTCTGAGCAGAAGTGACAGGGAGCAGGGGCTCTGCATGAGCTCTGCTCCGGAGGCGGGTCTAGTAACAGAGGCCCAGGCCTGGAAGAGGGAGAAGGAAGGCAGAGGAGCGGAGAAGGCTCCAGGAACGAGGAACGAAGGGATCCCAGGGGTGCGGACGGGCGAGTCGCCACCGCTCGCCCGAATCCACCTGCGTGGAGGGGTCAGGCCAAAGGGGGAGACCGGTCCCCGAAACTAGTGTCACAGCTAGAAACCGGAGGCTGTGACATTTTATGTGGCGCAGCCCCTCGCTACACCTGCTAGGAAGGCACCACATAGGGTCAGGGAAACTGGCGCCAAGTTTACCAAGAGGAGGCCCGAGGCAGCCGGACAGAAGGGTTGGTAAGAAAGGCCAGACAAAGGACACACAAAGGGGGTCCTGTGAAGTGCTCCAAAGTTATCTGGGAGTTGTCTGAGCCCCTCACCTGGTGAGCACAGTACGACGTGGGCAGCCGTTACCTGCAGAAGTGGTCTGGATAATAAGAACTGTGAGTAAAGGCCCTGGACTGCATCACTGACTCCGTGTCGTTACTGCTGCTGCCCTGCACCATCACCCCCATCCTCCGCATACACTGCCCTGAGGCTATACTCCTCCCGTGGGGAGTTATGCTACGCTCTGCTGCACCCACAACACCAGCCTCAGCGGTCTGCCTTGCAGCGGCGGTTCACTCTGACCGTATCCACGGGTGGCGTAGTCGGACATTTAAACATCAAAACCACATAAATAGTTCCGCCACTGGTTTGACCGCCCTGAGCCACGGAACCGGGTCGCCGCCACGGAGACTACAACCACCAGCATCCACCAAAAAGGGTCCGGCTCCGGGTGTCCCAAGGCCCAGGGGGTGCGTCAGAACATTTTCATCACCTTTCATAATCACCAATGGGACAAGGCAGGGATGTCCTCTGTCCCCTCTCTTATACATCCTAGTGACGGAGAACCTGCTCTCATCAATTCGCCATAACCCCAATATTAGGTGGATTGAGGTGGGAGGCACCGAGTACAAGTGCTCTGCATTTGCTGATGATGTCCTAGTATATATCACTCAATCACATATATCCATCCCTGCTGTTATGGCTGAAATAGATCACTTTGTTACATGGTCAAATTTTAAAATCAATGCAGCGAAGTCTGAGGCCCTCGATGTCTCCCTCCCCAAATCCATACAGGATTCCATCCAGTCCAACTTTCCCTTTGCCTGG
This sequence comes from Phyllobates terribilis, assembly GCF_046119375.1. Classification (NCBI taxonomy): domain Eukaryota; kingdom Metazoa; phylum Chordata; class Amphibia; order Anura; family Dendrobatidae; genus Phyllobates; species Phyllobates terribilis. The sequence continues at coordinate 636,722,781 of NW_027362765.1, forward strand.
CCCTCACAGGGTATCAAATACTTAGGAATTCCTATTCATAGAGACCTCTCCCGTCTATGTTATCTTAATTTTGGGCCCTTTATTAAACAACTCCATACAGACCACGGTTGGCAAGTTAGAACTCTAAGATTCACTACGTGAACCACTGGTGTTTTGTGGAAAAGCACATGTACACTGTGTTCCAAATTATTATGCAAAAAGTGTTTAGGAGTGATAAGGGAAGAATTTGTTTGTTTGTCAGTTAAACTCATTGATGGTGATGTGTGTCAGGGCTCTTTATATCACTGTAAGCAATTGCAGACACCTGTGCTAATTAGTTTGGCAGGTGTGTCCAATGAAAGACAAGACTACTTAAGAAGGCTGTCCCACATTATTAAGCAGCCTACATTTTCTGCCAAAATGGGAAAGAAAAAGGATGTGTCGGCTGCTGAGAAGCAACAAATTGTGGAGTGTTTAGGTCATGGCATGACTACAATCAACATTGTGCGATGATCAGGATGAAGTGTCTTGGCTATCAAGAAGTATGTAGCTGATTCACAGTACACACGTGTGCTTGCTGATAAGGGCAAATTGAGGACTCTTTCCTACAGGCAATTACGTCAGGTTAAAAGAGCAGCGGCAAAAAAGCCTTGTCATAGCAGCAGACAAGTTTTTGAAGCTGCTGGTGCCTCCAACGTCCCCCGAACAACAAGATGCAGGGTCCTTCAGAGGTTTGCAGCTGTGCGTAAGCCATCCTGTCGACCTTCTCTATCCACTGCACACAAGCAGAAACGGCTCCAGTGGGCCAAACAATACATGAAGACTGACTTCAAAACTGTTTTGTTCACGGATGAGTGCCATGCAACACTCGATGGTCCAGATGGATGGAGTGGAGGATGGCTAGTTGATGGACACCCCACGCAAACACGCCTAAAGCGCCAACAAGGAGGAGGTGGAGTAATGTTTTGGGCTGGAATCATGGGGAGAGAGATTGTCGGCCCCTTTAGGATCCCTGAAGGGGTAAAGATGAACTTCATAATGTATGTGGATTTTCTCAAACAGCACTTCCTGCCATGGTTCAAGAAGAAGAACCGTGTATTTCACAGCAAGATCATTTTTTTGCATGATAATGCACCGTCTCATGCTGCACATAACACATCTGCATCTCTGGCTGATATGGGCATAAAAGGGGACAAACTTATGGTTTGACTCCCATGCTCCCCTGACCTCAACCCTATTGAGAAGCTCTGGAGCACCATCAAAAGGAGTGTCTATGATGGCGGGAGGCAGTTCACATCTAAGCAACAGCTCTGGGAGGGTATTCTGTCCTCATGCAAAACAATTGAAGCAGAAACCATCCAAAACCTGACAAATTCAATGGATGAGAGAGTTCAGAAGCTCCTTTCGAACAAGGGGTCTTATGTGCAAATGTAACATCACCTAGAATAAAGTTTTGAGTTGAAAACTGTTTGATTTCAGTTTCTAATAACCTGCTAATGATTATAATTTCAAAAATGACCATTTTTTTGGTCTTTATTAAAATGAAAAGGTTGATCGAAGAGTGTGGGGGATCTAAGAGTGTGGCAACCCAGTAGTCAGGATTACTTCGAATTCTGACAATCTGAGGGTCATGTTGCAGGTAGTGTAGCAAGAAGGCACTCATGTGTCTTGCACATCTAAGCAACAGCTCTGGGAGGGTATTCTGTCCTCATGCAAAACAATTGAAGCAGAAACCATCCAAAACCTGACAAATTCAATGGATGAGAGAGTTCAGAAGCTCCTTTCGAACAAGGGGTCTTATGTGCAAATGTAACATCACCTAGAATAAAGTTTTGAGTTGAAAACTGTTTGATTTCAGTTTCTAATAACCTGCTAATGATTATAATTTCAAAAATGACCATTTTTTTGGTCTTTATTAAAATGAAAAGGTTGATCGAAGAGTGTGGGGGATCTAAGAGTGTGGCAACCCAGTAGTCAGGATTACTTCGAATTCTGACAATCTGAGGGTCATGTTGCAGGTAGTGTAGCAAGAAGGCACTCATGTGTCTTGCACATCTAGGAGCCCCAAAATTATTTTCCGGGCTAGATGCAGCTAAAAATTATTATTAATTTTAAATCTGGTGGAGCTTAGTATAGATGGCCTAATAGAATCATTACTGCACACTGCTACAAAGCCCAAATAATTTTCCAGCCAAGATACAGATAAACATGATTAGCAATTTTAAATCTGGTGGAGCTTAGTATAGATGGCCTAATAGAATCATTACTGCACACTGCTACAAAGCCCAAATAATTTTCCAGCCAAGATACAGATAAACATGATTAGTAATTTTAAATCTGGTGGAGCTTAGTATAGATGGCCTAATAGAACCATTACTGCACACTGCTACAAAGCCCAAATAATTTTCTAGCCAAGATACAGATAAACATGATTAGTAATTTTAAATCTGGTGGAGCTTAGTATAGATGGCCTAATAGAATCATTACTGCACAATGCTACAAAGCCCAAATAATTTTCCAGCCAAGATACAGATAAACATGATTAGTAATTTTAAATCTGGTGGAGCTTAGTATAGATGGCCTAATAGAATCATTACTGCACACAGCTACAAAGCCCAAATAATTTTCCAGCCAAGATACAGATAAACATGATTAGTAATTTTAAATCTGGTGGAGCTTAGTATAGATGGCCTAATAGAATCATTACTGCACACTGCTACAAAACCCAAATAATTTTCCAGCCAAGATACAGATAAACATGATTAGTAATTTTAAATCTGGTGGAGCTTAGTATAGATGGCCTAATAGAATCATTACTGCACACTGCTACAAAGCCCAAATTATTTTCCAGCCAAGATACAGATAAACATGATTAGTAATTTTAAATCTGGTGGAGCTTAGTATAGATGGCCTAATAGAATCAGCACTGCACACTGCTACAAAGCCCAAATAATTTTCCAGCCTTAATACAGATAAACATGATTAGTACTTTGAAAGCTTAAAACGGTTGGTGAGGTGATTTTAACCAATCATCAAGCTTTTACTCTCCCCAGGATGACACAGGGGTAGAAAAGTCGTTTCGGATCCATGATTTGTTCATTTTTATGAACGTGAGTCTGTCTACATTATCAGTGGAGAGTCGCGTGCGCTTATCTGTCAGCACACCACCAGCAGCGCTGAACACACGTTCAGACAGAACGCTGGCTGCGGGGCATGACAAGATCTCCAAGGCGTAAGTGGCGAGCTCCGGCCATTTATCCAGATTGGAAGCCCAAAAAGAGCAAGGGTCCAGTGACACAGTCATGGCTTCAATGTTTACTTGGAGATACTCCTGTACCATCGTCTCTAGGCGTTGACTATGTGTCAGACTTCTTGTCTCCTGTGGCCTTGCAAAGGATGGGCTAAAAAAGTGGTGAAATGATTCCGCAAAATTGATGTTACCAGAAGATATTGTGTTTCTGTTACGGTTTGAGTGCTGAACACTCGACGGTCCCACGGTTGGCAAGTTGGAACTGTGAGATTCACTACGTGCACCACTGGTGTTTTGTGGAAAAGCACATGTAAGATTCTGCAACAGTCTCTGCTGATACTCCTGCATGTGTGCATCCCTTTCTATGGCAGGGATAATTTCTGCAAATTTACTTTTGTACCGGGGATCTAACAGTGTGGCAACCCAGTAGTCAGGATTATTTCTAATTCTCACAATTCGAGGGTCATGTTGCAGGTAGTGCAGCAAGAAGGCACTCATGTGTCTTGCGCATCCAGGAGCACCAAGTCCCTGTTGTGTTGGTGGCGAGGTAACAATCATGCTTCCTTCCTCTGTCCTCTCCCCCCAACCTCGCACAACAGAAATGTGATCAAGGTCTCCCTCATCTGATGAGTCTTCCATCAGTTCGTCCTCCACTTCTTCCTGGGCTCCTGCACCTTCCTCACTAGTTTGGCTGCTACCATGCGCCCTGGTAAAACCATCTCCCCCACCCTCACATGCCTGCCGTCTTGGTGCTGCCGACCGTCTGGACCTTGCAGATGTTAGGCCTTCCGCATACAACTCCTCCTCTACTTCCTCCACCTCCTCTTGTGCCACCACCTGACTCCGAATTCTGTTTAACATGTGCTCCAGCATGTAAATCACCGGAATAGTCATGCTGATAATGGCATCGTCAGCACTAAACATCTTCGTCGCCATTTCAAAACTGTGCAGAAGGGTGCATAGGTCCCTGATCTGAGACCACTCCTCCAGCGTGATTTGCCCCACCTCTGGATCTCATTGGCCCAGGCTATACGTCAGAACGTATTGCACCAGGGCTTGTCGGTGCTGCCACAGTCGCTGCAACATGTGCAGAGTTGAATTCCACCGGGTAGGCACATCGCATTTTAGCCGGTGAAGTGGCAGGCCCAACGACTTCTGTAGAGATGTAAGTCGCTGAGCAGCGGGATGAGAACGGTGGAAGTGAGCACACAACGACCGTGCCCTCTGCAGAAGGCCATCTAGTCTGGGATAGTGGGCTAAAAATTGCTGGACAACCAGGTTCAACACGTGAGCCATACAAGGCACGTGTGTGACATTGCCCCGGCGAAGGGCCGCAACCAGGTTTGCAGCATTGTCGCACACGGCCTTCCCTGGTTTCAGGTCCAGTGGAGACAACCAATCATGAAATTGGTTCTCCAGAGCTGACCACAACTCCTCAGCTGTGTGACTCACATTTCCCAGACATTTCAAAGTAAAAACCGCCTGATGACGTTGAGCCCTACTGCCAGCATAGTAAGGAGGTGTGCAGGATCCCTTCTGCGCAGTTAGAAAGCTTGTGGCATGACCAGACAGGCTTTGGGTGCAGGTGGAGGACTGAGAGGAGGTTGAGGAGGCAGAAGCAGTGGAGGAACTTTGAGATAAAGAGGATTGACGCACAACTCGTGGGGGCGGCTAGACTTGGACAGCAGCCCCTTGTCCTGCTGTCACCATAGTTACCCAGTGTCCAGTCAGCGACATGTAACTCCCTGTCCATGCCTACTCGTCCAAGTGTCTGTGGTGAAATGCACCCTGTCACACACAGAGTTTCTCAAAGAAGCGGTGATGTTGTGTGCGACATGCTGGTGGAGCGCAGGCACACCTTTCTTTGAGAAGCAGTGCCGACTGGGCATCTGGTACTGGGGCACTGCGACGGACATAAGGTCTCGAAAAGCCTCTGTGTCCATCAGGCGGAAAGGCAGCATTTCTGTAGCCAAGAGCTTGCAGATGGTGAAATTCAACCTCTTAGCTTTCTCATGGCTAGGAGGAAATGGTCTTTTACTTGTCCACACCTGAGGGACCGAGGGCTGGCTGTTGTGCTTAGACGGGGTTGATAAGGGTGTCCCCGGCAAACTGCCGGTCTGTGAGGAAGATGCAGGCGGACATGTTAGGTTGCCTTGATCCAAAGGTGGTGCTATCGATGTCGGACAGCGCTCAACACCAGCTGGTGTTACCACCTCCAAAGAAAATGATGACTTGCCAATCATGCTGGCTGTTGCGGGTAAAGAGGTGGCAGGTCTGCGTCCCAAAACAGGTGTGACTCCTGTCCCCCCAGTCACAGAGGATGAAGAAGCCGCGGATGCACAAGAGGTGGCAGATAGTGGTCGGCCCGGCCGGCTAGGCCGCATTGTAGCACAGTGAGCTTCCCACTGCAACTTATGCTTCATGTCCATGTGCCGGTTCATGCATGAAGTACTCAAACTATGTATTTTTTGGCCTCTACTTAACTTTTGTTGACAAATGTTACAGATAACACGAGTTGGATCATCTTTATTGATCTGAAAAAATGCCCAGGCTATGCAAGGCTTAGCACCCATGCGACCTGAAGAGCCACCACGACTTGTGGTCAGAGGCAGAGTTGTGTTTGAGGATGCAGTTGTTGACGTGCTTCCAGTACTACGTCTCTGTCCAGGAAGGCGCAACCTGACCTCGTCGTCACTAGCATCCTCCTCCACCTCCTCTGCTGACCTCACCTCTTGGCTGACTGTGGGTTGACAGTAAGTGGGATCTCCAACCTCATCATCATCACCCTGTGTGTTATCACACCCGTCGTCCTCAGAGCCAACCTGTTCCTGCCCTGACAAAAAACTAAAGTTGTCGCTCCAATCAGGTATTTGAGTCTCATCATCGTCTTCCTCATTGTCTCCACCAACAGGAGTTACAGTTTGGGAATGAGGGTCTACATTATGGTCAGGACCTTCTGCGTCTGGTCCTGAATCTGACTCATAAAGATTCTGGGCATCAGTGCAGATCATTTCCTCGTCTGGATTCACAGAATCGCTGGAGCCGACCTCTGATTCCCAGGCTATAGTATGAGTAAACAGCTCTGCAGACTGAACCATCTGTTCTACCTCATACTCAGATGGGCAGCTGGAGATTTGGGAGCTGTGAGGAAGCAAGTGCGATTGGGGTGACACCTCTGAGGACTGGAGTATTTGTGATGTTGAAGTTGATGTGGAGGAGAGCCCACTTAAAGGAGCACTTGATATCCGTTGAAGCATCTGCTATTTTTGTGCCTCATCTGGAATTTGTAGCTATTGGCGTGGCCGTAAGAAAGGGATCTTATCACATTGTCCGCTAAAAGAAGTAGACAATTTAGTTTGGCTGGAAGATGGTCTTTCTTCTGCAGATGTTACTGTTGCTTTAACACCTACCCCATGGACACAACCTTTTTTTCCCCTTCCCAACACGCATATTCCCCTTTCCACCAGCAGCAGGCCTTTTTCCACTCATTTTGGTGGTTAACTAATTCACAACTCTGGAGTTGTTTGCACAAAAAAACAACGGATGGGAACCGAGCAGAGCTGAGTGGCCAAACTGTGGTATTAGGCCAAAACTATTGTCTGGGTTAGATGCAGAAAAAAATTATATTCAATTTGCAACCTGATAGAGGTCAGTATAGATCAGGGGTCTCAAACACGCGGCCCGCGGGCCGCATGCGGCCCCTGAGGCTGCTTTATGCGGCCCGCAGGCACAGACCCCTTGATGATCCCGACCAGGTCCAGGAGGAGCCGCCGACAGCAGCACTGCATTGCCGCACAGAGACTGTTTCCCAGCACTGCATTTCCAATGCCAGCCGCCGGCCAATCAGAGGCCAGCAGCTGATATCTGCGTGTCGGCGCAGCGAGTATGACGTCATTGCCATATGCAGATGTCAGCTGCTGGCCTCTGATTGGCCGGCGGCTGACATTGAAAATGCTGTGCTGGGAGACAGTCTCTGTGCGGCAATGCAGCGCTGCTGTCGGCGGCTCCTCCTGGACCAGGTCGGGATCGTCAAGGGGTCTGACTCTGTGGTGCCTGCGGGCCACATCTGCAGGAAGGCCGCCGAGGGAACGGAGGACAGGTGAGAATCATCTTTTTTTTTTTTTATGTGTGTGAAGAACAGCACAGGGGGCACATAGCCACAAGAGGGGACCTGGATGGGGTACATAGCCACAGGATGGGGACCTGGATGGGGCACATAGCCACAAGAGGGGACCTGGATGGGGCACAGAGCCACAGGATGGGGACCTGGATGGGGCACATAGCCACAAGAGGGGACCTGGATGGGGCACATAGCCTCAAGATGGGGACCTGGATGGGGCACATAGCCACAAGAGGGGACCTGGATGGGGCACATAGCCACAGGATGGGGACCTGGATGAGGCACATAGCCACAAGAGGGGACCTGGATGGGGCACATAGCCACAAGAGGGGACCTGGATGGGGCACATAGCCACAAGAGGGAACCTGGATGGGGCACATAGCCTCAAGATGGGGACCTGGATGGGGCACATAGCCACAAGATGGGGACCTGGATGGGGAACATAGCCACAGGATGGGGTCCTGGATGGGGCACATAGCCACAAGATGGGGACCTGGATGGGGCACATAGCCACAAGATGGGGACCTGGATGGGGCACATAGCCACAAGATGGGGATCTGGATGGGGCACATAGCCACAAGATGGGGATCTGGATGGGGCACATAGCCACAAGATGGGGACCTGGATGGGGCACATAGCCACAGGATGGGGACCTGGATGGGGCACATAGCCACAAGATGGGGACCTGGATGGGGCACATAGCCACAAGATGGGGACCTGGATGGGGCACATAGCCACAAGATGGGGACCTGGATGGGGCACATAGCCACAAGATGGGGATCTGGATGGGGCACATAGCCACAAGATGGAGACCTGGATGGGGCACATAGCCACAAGATGGGGACCTGGATGAGGCACATAGCCACAGGATGGGGACCTGGATGGGGCACATTAGTACAAGATGGGGACTTGGATGGGGAACATTACTACAAGATGTTTGCCATTATTACTATATGATGCTAATTGTAAGACAATATTACTGAATGTGGCCAATTGGGGGAAACAAAATTGTAAAAATCAAAAAAATAAAAATAAAGCATGAAAAAATATTGGGCACTAAAAATGCTGTTTTATATGTAAACTAAAGTAAACACAAAAAAGTGCACGTTTATTATCGCCACATCCATAACGACCCAAGCCATAAAAAATAAACACGGAAAAAATGTTCAAAAGGTGTATACAAAAAAAAATGGTATCACTAAAAATGTCACATTGAACAAAGAATGCGGCCCCCCAAATTCAAATTTTTTCCATGTGCGGCCCATATACCCAGCCGAATTTGAGACCCCTGGTATAGATGGACTAATAGAACAAGTCCCACATACTGCTAGAAGCCCAAATATTTTTTCAGAGCTAGATGCAGAAAAAAAATTATATTCAATTTGCAACCTGATGGAGGTCAGTATAGATGGACTAATAGACCAAGTCCCACACACTGCTAGAAGCCCAAATATTTTTTCAGAGCTAGATGCAGAAAAAAATTATATTCAATTTGCAACCTGATGGAGGTCAGTATAGATGGACCAATAGAACAAGTCCCACACACTGCTAGAAGTCCAAATATTTTTTCAGAGCTAGATGCAGAAAAAAATTATATTCAATTTGCAACCTGATGGAGGTCAGTATAGATGGACTAATATGACAAGTCCCACACACTGCTAGAAGCCCAAATATTTTTTCAGAGCTAGATGCAGAAAAAAATTATTTTCAATTTGCAACCTGATGGAGGTCAGTATAGATGGACTAATAGAACAAGTCCCATACACTGCTAGAAGCCCAAATATTTTTTCAGAGCTAGATGCAGAAAAAAATTATATTCAATTTGCAACCTGATGGAGGTCAGTATAAATGGACTAATAGAACAAGTCCCACACACTGCTAGAAGCCCAAATATTTTTTCAGAGCTAGATGCAGAAAAAAATTATATTCAATTTGCAACCTGATGGAGGTCAGTATAGATGGACTAATAGAACAAGTCCCACACACTGCTAGAAGCCCAAATATTTTTTCAGAGCTAGATGCAGAAAAAAATTATATTCAATTTGCAACCTGATGGAGGTCAGTATAGATGGACTAATAGAACAAGTCCCACACACTGCTAGAAGCCCAAATATTTTTTCAGAGCTAGATGCAGATAAAAATTATTTTTAATTTGCAACCTGATGGAGGTCTGTATAGATGGACTAATAGACCAAGTCCCACACACTGCTAGAAGCCCAAATATTTTTTCAGAGCTAGATGCAGATAAAAATTATTTTTAATTTGCAACCTGATGGAGGTCAGTATAGATGGAATAATAGAACAAGTCCCACACACTGCTAGAAGCCCAAATATTTTTTCAGAGCTAGATGCAGAAAAAAATTATATTCAATTTGCAACCTTATGGAGGTCAGTATAGATGGAATAATATAATGATGCTATGCCCAAAAGGTTTTACTTCACTAGGTGCAGTAAAAAAATTGGTATTCTATACACAGGTGGTGTAGCTTGCAACACAGATAGGCTACTCCACTGACTAACTCACTCTGCAATAGGCCAAAAAGGATTAGCTTTGCTAGATTTAGCCAAATGCTGTGAAAAAAACTTGCACAGCACTGGCACAGACCTGCCTGGCAAAAACTGATAGGAACTGATGTAACTTAGTCCTGAAAAGGACTGCAATTACAACTAGTCTTTACTCCCAACCTATCTATTTAAGAGCACAGACCTGCCTGATAAAAGTCGTAGGAAATGCTGTAACCTGGTCCTTAAAAGGACTGCAATCACAACTATTCCCTACTCCCAAGCTATCTGTAGATTTGTGCGAAAATTGGCTTTAAATTAACAAGGTATAGCGCATACAGCAACAGCGGTGCCGTCTAACACGCAGCTGCAGCAGTGAGAAAATGGTGGCGACGGGGAAAATGGCTGGGTCTTATAGGGCAAGGACATGTGACATACACTGCCAATGACACATGCCCTTGCTTGTGTGAAAAAAAGCACTTCGCTCCGTGTGTGCTCTGCTGATAGGCTGACAGATTGCACCTCCCCACTGTAAATGCGGGAAAGAGGAAAAAAATGGAGATCTTTATTATTCCTGCAGAGATCCATCCCCTGCCCCTCCCCCCGCCCCACTGTACACTCAAACTGCGTATTAACATTAATTTTCATCATTACTGAGAAAAAATCCAGTTATGATTTTGGTGCACGAACAGTTATCGAACATAACCTCGAACAGCCGAATTTTTTTCAAATCGTTCGTGTTCGCCGAACGGCTCGAACACCGCCCAAAACAGCTCGAATTTGAGATTGGCAAACAGTTCGAGTCGAACAACGCTCATCTCTAGTGGCAAGCATACGGTAAGGCATGGGAACAGTGGAAATGACTAGTAGCAGGCAGACGGGTTGACCAATGTGAACAAGCCAGATTACAAGTCACCATAGAATTTCTCCACCAGCTAATGATGAGGGGCATATCAGGGGCGTCAGCACAGCGGTGGTTGACCGGCGTAGCATTTCACTTCCAACTACTGAATTGGGGACATGTGACAAAGAGATTCATCATCAGACAATCCATAAAAGGATGGAAAAGGGGTCTGCCAAGTCAGGAGTGTAGACGTCCCGTCCCGTGTCACTAAAACTGATTTCTCACATCATATCCCTAACACCATTAACATGATACTCACAATTCGAAGCAACACTACTGTCTACTGTATTTGCAACCACCTTCTTCGGGGCGCTATGCACAAGCGAATTAGTCCCTCAATCCAAAATTAACACCAGTGGAGGCTTATTACACCAGGACGTAGTCATAGCCAATAATGCAATACGTCTACGCGTACGCAAATCGAAAATGGTTCCAGCGGGCAGGGGCACTTGGGTACTTCTACAACCCACAAATGGTACGCTGAGTCGGGTAACAATAGTAAAAACATATATAACCATCAGATCACAAAGTAATTTCTTCCTATCACACATTGATGGAACGCCATTATCGAGATACCAGTTCCAAGCTATATTTAATAAATGCATAACATCGGCAGGGAACTACTCCAAAGATTATGGGACACACTCATTCCGCATAGGCAAGGCAACGGAAGCAGCAAGAGCAGGACTGTCACAAACGGAAGTTCAGAGGATAGGGAGATGGCGAGCCACGTGTTTGGCGAGATACATAAGACCGGACTTGTTATCCTAACGTGGTTTGTTTCTTTTACAGGTGACGCTAAGCCAACAGTGTGGGTGATGTTCCACTCGTATATATATTGGGCAGAAAAAAGGGCGAAATAATAATAATAATAATAATAGTTTATTTTTATAGCGCCAACATATTCCGCAGCACTTTACAAATTTTAGGGGGGACTTATACAGACAATACAGAATAAGCATATCTCATATCGAACGGAGTGAGGGCCCTGCTCGCGAGCTTACAGTCTATGAGGAAGTGGGGGAGACACAAAAGGTAAAAAGTACATATATTGTATAATGCAGCCTTGATATACTGAATAGGATAAATAATAATACATGGACTGGTCGCCAGCCAGTATGTGTGCAGTCCTGACAGAGGCTTTTATGTGCATGGTTGGTTTGAACCCGAAGTTGAAGAAGATTTTAATATGGGGGAAAGCTGGGATGGACAGAGTGTGTTTAGGTGATACGCCAGTCTAAAGAAATGTGTTTTTAGGGTTCGCTTGAAACTGTGGGTATTGGGAATTAATCGAACTGTCCTGGGTAGTGCATTCCAGAGAATTGGCGCAGCACGCGAGAAATCTTGGAGACGGGAGTGGGAAGTTCGGATTATGGAGGATTTTAGTTTCAAGTCATTTGCAGAACGGAGGGCACGTGTAGGGTGGTAGACTGAGACAAGGGAGGAGATGTAGGGGGGTACTGAAGCATGGAGCGCTTTGTGGGTAAGCGTGATAAGTTTAAAACGAACTCTATATTGGATGGGCAACCAATGCAATGACTGGCACAGGGAAGAGGCATCTGAGTAGCGGTTGGCGAGGAATATGATCCTGGCTGCTGCGTTCAGGACGGATTGGAGAGGGGAGAGTTTAGTAAGAGGGAGACCGATTAGTAGAGCGTTGCAATAGTCAAGACGAGAATGAATAAGAGCGACAGTAAGAGTTTTTGCCGAGTCAAAGGTGAGAAAAGTCCTGATTCTTGAGATGTTTTTGAGGTGTAGATGACATGAACGAGCGAGTGATTTGATGTGAGGAGTGAAAGAAAGATCTGAATCAAAAATGACCCCAAGACAGCGGGCTTGTAGCTGGGGAGTAATGGTTGAGCCACAAACGGAGATGGCAATATCGGGCACAGGTAGATTAATGGAGGGAGGAAAGACGAGTAGTTCAGTTTTTGACAGATTCAGTTTTAGGTAGAGGGAGGACATAATGTTAGACACAGCAGAAAGACAATCACTGGTCTTTTGTAGTAATGCAGGGGTGATGTCCGGAGCAGAGGTGTATAATTGGGTGTCATCAGCATAGAGATGGTACTGAAAACCGAATCTACTGATTGTTTGTCCAATAGGAGCGGTGTATAAGGAGAAAAGAAGGGGGCCTAGGACTGATCCTTGAGGAACCCCGACAGTAAGAGGAAGTAGGGAGGAGGAGGAGCCGGCAAAAGACACAGAGAAGGAGCGGTCAGAGAGATAAGAGGAGAACCAGGAGAGAACCGTGTCCTTGAGGCCAATAGTGCGGAGCATAGTGAGGAGGAGCTGGTGATCCACAGTGTCAAATGCTGCAGAGAGATCCAGGAGAATCAGCAGGGAGTAGTGACCATTAGATTTAGCTGTTAGTAGATCATTAGAGACTTTAGTGAGGGCAGTTTCAGTAGAATGTAAAGAGCGGAAACCAGATTGTAAAGGGTCAAGAAGAGAGTTGTCTGAGAGATAGCGGATTAGACGGGAGTGGACCAGGCGTTCCAGGAGTTTAGAGATAAAGGGAAGATTGGAAACAGGTCTGTAGTTGGCCGTGCAGTTCTGGTCGAGGGATGGTTTTTTAAGTAATGGTTGTATGCTGGCGTGTTTAAAAGAAGAGGGAAAGATACCAGATGAGAGGGAAAGGTTGAAAATTTTAGTTAGGTGAGAGGTGACAGCTGGAGCAAGGGACTGAAGGAGATGTGAGGGAATAGGGTCGCTGGTGCAGGTGGTAGGGCGAGAAGATGCAAGGAGCCTGATCACTTCATCTTCCGTGACTGGTTCGAAGTCAGAAAATGAGCAAGATACAATGTGGCGGGGGGGAGCATGCATAACATTTGGGGATTGGGAGAAAATTTCCTGTCGGATATGGTCAATTTTTTCTTTGAAATAGTTAGCCAGATCGTCAGCGCTGAGGTCGGTGGTCGGGGCCTGTGCTGTTTGATTGAGGAGAGAATGAAACGTGTCAAAGAGTCGTTTAGGATTATTGGAAAGTGAGATGATGAGGTTGTTAAAGTAGGTTTGTTTGGAGAGGTGAAGGGCAGAGTTATATGTTTTCAGCATAAATTTATAGTGGAGGAAATCTTCGGGCAGATTTGATTTTCTCCACAGCCGTTCAGCGCACCTGGAGTACCTCTGGAGAAGACGTGTTTGAGGCGTGTGCCAGGGTTGTCGCCGTCTATGCCGAATTGTTCTTTGTGTAGGAGGTGCGGCTTCATCCAGGGCGCATAGCATTATTTTGTTATAATGCTTCAATGCAGATTCGGGACATGAGAGGGAGGAGATTGGGGCCAATGATGATTGCAACCTTTTTATAAATTTCTGGGTGTTAATGGCGCGTAAATTTCTATAAGTGTGGACGGTGGGAGTGTCTTGAGTAGAGTCACAGTTCTTGACAGAGAATGAAAGAAGATTATGGTCAGAGAGTGGAAGGGGAGAGTTAGTAAAGTCATGTACTGAGCAAAGCCGGGAGAAGATCAGGTCCAATGTGTTCCCGTCCTCATGTGTAGGAGAATTAGCAAGCTGTGAAAGGCCGAAGGAGGAGGTTAATGATAAAAGATGTGTGGCAGATGGGGAAAGAGGATCGCCAATTGGGATGTTAAAGTCTCCCATGATTATCGTGGGGATGTCGCAGGATAGAAAATTTGTAAGCCAGGCAGCAAAGTGATCCAGGAATTGACGGGGGGGACCTGGGCGGCGATAGACAACCGCCACTCGCAGGGAGAAGGGCCGGTAGAGTCTGACTGTGTGGGCCTCAAAGGACGGGAAGATAAGGGAGGGTACAGGGGGGATAACCTGAAAAGTACATTTTGTTGAAAGAAGCAGACCAACACCTCCACCTGATCTGTTGTCAGGTCGCGGGGTATGAGAGAAATGTAGGCCACCATAGGAGAGAGCTGCAGCGGCGGTGGTGTCCGACTGCTGGATCCAGGTTTCAGTGAGAGCCAGAAGGTTGAGGGAATTAGAGAGGAAAAAGTCATGGATGTAAGAGAGTTTATTACAAGCTGAGCGTGCATTCCAAAGGGCACAGTTGAATGAGACAGAAGATATGCAGGGAATATTAATGAGATTAGCAGGGTTTCTGAATGTAACAGGGAAAGAGTTAGTGTTATTATTACTGGAGGGTCCTGGGTTGGGAGAAATATCACCTGCGACTAATAGAAGGAAGATACAGAGAGTGAGCAGATGATTGAGTGATTTGTGAGAGCGTTTCCTGCGTTGTATGGTGGGAATGAATGGATCTGCGTGGTATAACATTGTGAAGAGAGCATGACAACTGTACATAGGAGAAGAGAGGAGTGAGGGATTAATATGGATGAAGTGTGCCGCATTTGTGGGTGAACGGTGAATGTGGATGATTGTAGCAACCAGAGTATAAATGGCACAGATACAAATGGTGAATACTGTTTGCCAAAAAGATGACCTGGAAGCAAGTTTGTTTAATTGTCTTGCATGTCTTACCTGTCTAACTGCCATTTTCTAACTGCCAGGGCACTTTGCTAAATTATGGCACTTCGATAAAGTATGCATAAATGCTATATGCATAAATGCCCCCGCATAAATGCCTCCCCTTAACTAAGTCTCAATATATAGGGACGTTTCTGCTTAGATCTGCACAGATTTAACTCATTAACAATCAATCACTAGCTTAAAAGACAACAGGAGACCATAAAGTGCAGGGAAAAAAAAAAAAAAAACAGACTAGTAAACTCGGCATGGATCATAAACTCTTAAAGTAAGTGTGATGACCTTTAAGTATCATGGAATAAAAAAGCTAGAGGAGTGAAAAAATATATACCAGAAATTGATAGGCTGCAGAGCATTGCATGGAGATATAATGCAGTTTTCAGGACAGATCACACAAGCAGTGAAAAATATATACCAGAAATTGATAGGCTGCAGAGCATTGCATGGAGATATAATGCAGTTTTCAGGACAGATCACACAAGCAGTGAAAAATATATACCAGAAATTGATAGGCTGCAGAGCATTGCATGGAGATATAATGCAGTTTTCAGGACAGATCACACAAGCAGTGAAAAATATATACCAGAAATTGATAGGCTGCAGAGCATTGCATGGAGATATAATGCAGTTTTCAGGACAGATCACACAAGCAGTGAAAAATATATACCAGAAATTGATAGGCTGCAGAGCATTGCATGGAGATATAATGCAGTTTTCAGGACAGATCACACAAGCAGTGAAAAATATATACCAGAAATTGATAGGCTGCAGAGCATTGCATGGAGATATAATGCAGTTTTCAGGACAGATCACACAAGCAGTGAAAAATATATACCAGAAATTGATAGGCTGCAGAGCATTGCATGGAGATATAATGCAGTTTTCAGGACAGATCACACAAGCAGTGAAAAATATATACCAGAAATTGATAGGCTGCAGAGCATTGCATGGAGATATAATGCAGTTTTCAGGACAGATCACACAAGCAGTGAAAAATATATACCAGAAATTGATAGGCTGCAGAGCATTGCATGGAGATATAATGCAGTTTTCAGGACAGATCACACAAGCAGTGAAAAATATATACCTGTAAGAAGAGAAGAAAGATGGATATTAGCAATGCCATTTTCTAACTGCCAGGGCACTTTGCTAAATTATGGCACTTCGATAAAGTATGCATAAATGCTATATGCATAAATGCCCCCGCATAAATGTCCGCCCAGGCGGGAGGAAATTAGAGTTTAATAACACATATTTGAACTGGAGAGGTATTAGAGGCCTGCAATGGCCACAGGTACTAATGGAGGTAATCAAGGTAGGGAGAGAGGCAAGAGGTCCGGTCATCTTAGTTATACAGGCTGGGGGAAACGACCTAGGTTATCACAAGAGCGCATAACGAATGGCAATAATGAAACTAGACACTAAGCGCTTCAGAGAATTTTTCACAAAAATAGTCAGAGATTGTGCCGAGCGCGGTATGGCAGGGTGCCCGAGACATCACGGCCATCGAACGGACAAGGCGGCTAATAAATATTTGGATGCCAAAATTTATAAGAGACAGAGGCGGACAACTGGAAGGAGATAAAGCAGGCCTCATACGGCCCGACTGTGTTCACTTAATAGATATTGGACTGGACATATTCCTTTCAGGACTCCAGGACGGAGTGGAACAAGCGTTAAGAGTGATGGATGGGGGTCAGAGTCCTGCATACGAGTACGAAGGATCCTCCGTGGCCTGGAAATAGAAAGGACATGTTGGAGAGTTACACTTGTTGGCCAACTTGCCGTTGTGGAGACTGGAGACACAGGGCATGCTGCAACAAGCTGAATTATTTTAGAAATTAAATGCCTTTCTAATGTAATGAGTATAAACAGTTAATAAAGCTGTGACCGATCCTCACCCATCCAGTTGTAAGAGTTACATGATTGTATTGTCAATGAAAGGGGGCCAGTAGGGGGCTGAGCGTCTGGGTTTGGTTGGGGGTCACCACAGTCTGCCTAGGCTAGATGCAGTTAAAAATAAGTTTTAGATACACAGGCGGTGCAGCTTGCTTCGTAGCTGGGTTACTACGCTGACTAGCAGACGTTGAAGCTTTGGAGCAGACCTCTGAGTAAACAGCTCTTCAGACTCAACCATCTGTGTTACCCCAAGCCATAGTGTATGTAGTTTCTTACGGTTAAAAGGGGGGGGGGACCCAACTCACCTGTAATTGACGATGCCAATGTCACGTAAAACACACCAAGGGGACTCCAAAAAGAGTCTCCATTTTTTCCAAAAATTTGTGGCACAGACACCACTTAAGTGGCATCAATTGCCCCAGAGTTGCTTAAAATGGTTGGTGAGGTGATTTTAACAAGTCCTCAAGCTTTAACTCTCCCCAGGATGACACAGGGGTAGAAAAGTCCTTGCGGCTCCATGATTTGTTCATCTTTATGAACGTGAGTCTGTCTACATTGTCAGTGGACAGCCGCGTGTGCTTATCTGTCAGCACACCACCAGCAGCGCTGAACACACGTTCAGAGAGAACAAAAATTATTATTAATTTGAAAGCTGGTGGAGCTTAGTATACATGGTCTAATAGAATGAGTACCACACACTGCTATTATGCCCAAAATTATTTTCCAGACAAGATGCAGCTAAAAATTATTATTAATTTGAAAGCTGGTGGAGCTTAGTATAGATGGCCTAATAGAATGAGTACCACACACTGCTACAGGCCCAAAATTATTTTCCAGGCAAGATGCAGCTAAAAATTATTAGTAATTTGAAAGCTGGTGGAGCTTAGTATAGATGGCCTAATAGAATGAGTACCACACACTGCTACAGGCCCAACATTATTTTCCGGGCTAGATACAGCTAAAAATTATTATTAATTTGAAAGCTTAAAACGGTTGGTGAGGTGATTTTAACAAATCCTCAAGCTTTTACTCTCCCCAGGATGACACAGGGGTAGAAAAGTCCTTGCGGATCCATGATTTGTTCATCTTTATGAACGTGAGTCTGTCTACATTGTCAGTGGACAGCCGCGTGTGCTTATCTGTCAGCACACCACCAGCAGCGCTGAACACACGTTCAGAGAGAACGCTGGCTGCGGAGCATGACAAGATCTCCAAAGCGTGAGTGACGAGCTCCGGCCATTTATCCAGATTGGAAGCCCAAAAAGAGCAAGGGTCCAGTGACACAGTCATGGCTTCGATGTTCACTTGGAGATACTCCTGTACCATCGTCTCTAGGCGTTGACTATGTGTCTGACTTCTTGTCTCTTGTGGCCTTGCAAAGGATGGGCTAAAAAAGTGGTGAAAGGATTCCGCAAAATTGCTGTTACCAGCAGATGCTGGTTTGAGTGCTGAAGACTCGACAGTCCCATGGTTGGCAAGTTAGAACTGTGAGATTCACTACGTGCACCACTGGTGTTTTGTGAAAAAGCACATGTAAGATTCTGCAAGAGTCTCTGCTGATACTCCTGCATGCGTGAATCCCTTTCTATGGCAGGAATTATTTCGGCAAATTTACTTTTGTCCCGGGGATCTAAGAGTGTGGCAACCCAGTAGTCAGGATTATTTCGAATTCTGACAATTCGAGGGTCATGTTGCAGGTAGTGCAGCAAGAAGGCACTCATGTGTCTTGCGCATCCAGGAGCACCAAGTCCCTGTTGTGTTGGTGGCGAAGTAAGAATCATGCTTCCTTCCTCTGCCCTCTCCCACCAACCTCACACAACAGAAATGTGATCAAGGTCTCCCTCATCTGATGAGCATTCCATGCCCATCGCCAGTTCGTCCTCCACTCCTTCCTGGGCTCCTGCACCTTCCTCACTAGTTTGGCTGCTACCATGCGCCCTGGTTTATCCCTCTACCCACCCTCCCATGCCTGCCTCCTTGGTGCTGCCGACCGTCAGGACCTTGCAGATGTTAGCCCTTCCGCATACAACTTCTCCTCCTCTACTTCCTGCACCTCCTCTTGTCCCACCACCTGACTCCGAATTCTGTTTAACATGTGCTACAGCATGTAAATCACTGGAATAGTCATGCTGATAATGGCATCGTCAGCACTAAACATCTTCGTCGCCATTTCAAAACTGTGCAGAAGGGTGTATAGGTCCCTGATCTGAGACCACTCCTCCAGCGTGATTTGCTCCACCTCTGGATCTCGTTGGCTCAGGCTATAAGTCAGAACGTATTGCACCAGGGCTTGTCGGTGCTGCCACAGTCGCTGCAACATGTGCAGAATTGAATTCCACCGTGTTGGCACATCGCATTTTAGCCGGTGAAGTGGCAGGCCCAACGACTTCTGTAGAGATGTAAGTCGCTGAGCTGCGGGATGCGAACGGCGGAAGTGAGCACACAACGACCGTGCCCTCTGCAGAAGGCCATCTAGTCCGGGATAGTGGGCTAAAAATTGCTGGACAACCAGGTTCAACACGTGAGCCATACAAGGCACGTGTGTGACATTGCTCCGGCGAAGGGCCGCACCCAGGTTTGCAGCATTGTCGCACACGGCCTTCCCTGGTTGCAGGTCCAGTGGAGACAACCATTTATGAAACTGGTTCTCCAGATCTGACCACAACTCCTCAGCTGTGTGACTCACATTTCCCAGACATTTCAAAGTAAAAACCGCCTGATGACATTGAGCCCTGCTGCCAGCATAGTAAGGAGGTGTGCAGGATCCCTTCTGCGCAGTTAGAAAGCGGGTGGCATGACCAGACAGGCTTTGCGTGCAGGTGGAGGACCGAGAGGAGGTTGAGGAGGCAGAAGCAGTGGAGGAACTTCGAGATAAAGATGATTGACACACAACTCGTGGGGATGGCAAGACTTGGACAGCAGCCCCTTGTCCTGCTGTCACCATAGTTACCCAGTGCCCAGTCAGCGACATGTAACGCCCCTGTCCATGCCTACTCGTCCAAGTGTCTGTGGTGAAATGCACCCTGCCACACACAGAGTTTCTCAAAGAAGCGGTGATGTTGTGTGCGACATGCTGGTGGAGCGTAGGCACACCTTTCTTTGAGAAGTAGTGCCGACTGGGCATCTGGTACTGGGGCACTGCGACAGACATAAGGTCTCAAAAATACTCTGTGTCCACCAGCCGGAAAGGCAGCATTTCTGTAGCCAAGAGCTTGCAGATGGTGAAATTCAACCTCTTAGCTTTCTCATGGCTAGAAGGAAATGGTCTTTTACTTGTCCACATCTGAGGGACCGAGGGCTGGCTGTTGTGCTTAGACGGGGTTGATAAGGGTGTCCCCGGCAAACTGCCGGTCTGTGAGGAAGATGCAGGCGGACATGTTAGGTTGCCTTGATCCAAAGGTGGTGCTATCGATGTCGGAGAGCGCTCAACACCAGCTGGTGTTTCCACTTCCAAATTAAATGATGACCTGCCAATCACGTTGGCTGTTGCGGGTAAAGAGGTGGCAGGTCTGCGTCCCAAAACAGGTGTGACTGCTGTCCCCCCAGTCACAGAGGATGAAGAGGCCGCGGATGAACAAGATGGGGCAGACGGTGGTTGGCCCGGCCCGCTAGGCCGCATTGTAGCACAGTGAGCTTCCCGCTGCAACTTATGCTTCATATCCATGTGACGGTTCATGCATGAAGTACTCAAACTATGGATTTTTTGGCCTCTACTTAGCTTTTGGTGACAAATGTTACAGATAACACGAGTTGGGTCATCCTTATCGATCAGAAAAAATGCCCAGGCTATGCAAGGCTTAGAACCCATGCGACCTGAAGAGCCACCACGACTTGTGGTCAGAGGCATAGTTGTGTTTGAGGATGCAGTTGTTGACGTGCTTCCAGTATTACGTCTCTGTCCAGGAAGGCACAACCTGACCTCGTCGTCACTAGCATCCTCCTCCACCTTCTCTGCTGACCTCATCGACTGGCTGCCTGTGGGTTGACAGTAAGTGGGATCTGCAACCTCGTCATCATCACCCTGTGTGTTCTCACACCCGTCGTCCTCAGAGCCAACCTGTTCCTGCCCTGACAAAAAACTCAAGTTGTCGCTCCAATCAGGTATTTGAGTCTCATCATCGTCTTCCTCATTGTCTCCACCAACAGGAGTTACAGTTTGGGAACGAGGGTCTACATTATGCTCAGAACCTTCTTCATCTGGTCCTGGATCCGACTCATATAGATTCTGGGCATCAGTGCAGATCATTTCCTCGTCTGGATTCACAGAAGCTCTGGAGCTGACCTCTGATTCCCAGGCTATAGTATGAGTAAACAGCTCTGCAGACTGAACCATCTGTTCTACCCCATACTCAGATGGGCAGCTGGAGACTTGGGAGCTGTGAGGAAGCAAGTGCGATTGGGGTGACACCTCTGAGGACTGGAGTATTTGTGATGTTGAAGATGAGGTGTAGGAGAGCCCACTTAAAGAAGCACTTGATATCCGTTGAAGCACCTGCTGTTTTTGTGCCTCATCTGGAATTTGTAGCGATGGGCGTGGCCGTAAGAAAGGGATCGTATCACATTGTACACTAAAAGAAGTAGACATCTTAGTTTGGCTGGAAGATGGTCTTTCTTCTGCAGATGTTACTGTTGCTTTAACACGTACCCCACGGACATAAAGCTTTTTTTCCCTTCCCAACACTCCTTTTCCCCTTTCCACCAGCAGCAGGCCTTTTGCCACTCATTTTGGTGGTTAATTAATTGACAACTCTGGAGTTGTTTAGACAAAAAACGATGGATGGAAACCGAGCAGAGCTGAGTGGCCAAATTGTGGTACTTGCCCAAAAGGATTGGCTGGGTTAGAAGCAGTAAAACTATTTTATTAGATACACAGGTGGTGGAGCTTGGTATAGATGGCCTAATAGAATGAGTACCACACACTGCTACAGGCCTAAAATTATTTTCCAGGCAAGATGCAGCTAAAAATTATTAGTAATTTGAAAGCTGGTGGAGTTTAGTATAGATGGCCTAATAGAATGAGTACCACACACTGCTACTATGCCCAAAATTATTTTCCAGGCAAGATGCAGCTAAAAATTATTAGTAATTTGAAAGCTGGTGGAGCTTAGTATAGATGGCCTAATAGAATGAGTACCACACACTGCTACAGGCCCAAAATTATTTTCCAGGCAAGATGCAGCTAAAAATTATTAGTAATTTGAAAGCTGGTGGAGCTTAGTATAGATGGCCTAATAGAATGAGTACCACACACTGGTACAGGCCCAAAATTATTTTCCAGGGAAGATGCATCTAAAAATTATTATTAATTTGAAAGCTGGTGGAGCTTAGTATAGATGGCTTAATAGAATGAGTACCACACACTGCTACTATGCCCAAAATTATTTTCCAATCAAGATGCAGCTAAAAATTATTATTAATTTGAAAGCTGGTGGAGCTTAGTATAGATGGCCTAATAGAATGAGTACCACACACTGCTACAGGCCCAAAATTATTTTCCAGGCAAGATGCAGCTAAAAATTATTATTAATTTGAAAGCTGGTGGAGCTTAGTATAGATGGCCTAATAGAATGAGTACCACACACTGCTACTATGCCCAAAATTATTTTCCAGGCAAGATTCAGCTAAAAATTATTAGTAATTTGAAAGCTGGTGGAGCTTAGTATAGATTGCCTAATAGAATGAGTACCACACACTGCTACAGGCCCAAAATTATTTTCCAGGCAAGATGCAGCTAAAAATTATTATTAATTTGAAAGCTGGTGGAGTTTAGTATAGGTGGCCTAATAGAATGAGTACCACACACTGCTACAGGCCCAAAATTATTTTCCAGGCAAGATGCAGCTAAAAATAATTAGTAATTTGAAAGCTGGTGGAGCTTAGTATAGATGGCCTAATAGAATGAGTACCACACACTGCTACAGGCCCAAAATTATTTTCCAGGCAAGATGCAGCTAAAAAATATTATTAATTTGAAAGCTGGTGGAGCTTAATATAGATGGCCTAATAGAATGAGTACCACACACTGTTACTATGCCCAAAATTATTTTCCAGCAAGATGCAGCTAAAAATTATTATTAATTTGAAAGCTGGTGGAGCTTAGTATAGATGGCCTAATATAATGAGTACCACACACTGTTACTATGCCCAAAATTATTTTCCAGGCAAGATTCAGCTAAAAATTATTAGTAATTTGAAAGCTGGTGGAGCTTAGTATAGATGGCCTAATAGAATGAGTACCACACACTGCTACAGGCCCAAAATTATTTTCCAGGCAAGATGAAGCTAAAAATTATTATTAATTTGAAAACTGGTGGAGCTTAGTATAGATGGCCAGTAGAATGAGTACCACACTCTGCTACTATGCCCAAAATTATTTTCCAGGCAAGATGCATCTAAAATTATTAGTAATTTGAAAGCTGGTGGAGCTTAGTATAGATGGCCTAATAGAATGAGTACCACACACTGCTACAGGCCCAAAATTATTTTCCAGGCAAGATGCAGCTAAAAATTATTAGTAATTTAAAAGCTGGTGGAGCTTAGTATAGATGGCCTAATAGAATGAGTACCACACACTGCTACAGGCCCAAAATTATTTTCCAGGGAAGATGCATCTAAAAATTATTATTAATTTGAAAGCTGGTGGAGCTTAGTATAGATGGCTTAATTGAATGAGTACCACACACTGCTACTATGCCCAAAATTATTTTCCAATCAAGATGCAGCTAAAAATAATTAGTAATTTGAAAGCTGGTGGAGCTTAGTATAGATGGCCTAATAGAATGAGTATCACACACTGCTACAGGCCCAAAATTATTTTCCAGGCAAGATGCAGCTAAAAAATATTATTAATTTGAAAGCTGGTGGAGCTTAATATAGATGGCCTAATAGAATGAGTACCACACACTGTTACTATGCCCAAAATTATTTTCCAGCAAGATGCAGCTAAAAATTATTATTAATTTGAAAGCTGGTGGAGCTTAGTATAGATGGCCTAATAGAATGAGTACCACACACTGCTACTATGCCCAAAATTATTTTCCAGGCAAGATTCAGCTAAAAATTATTAGTAATTTGAAAGCTGGTGGAGCTTAGTATAGATGGCCTAATAGAATGAGTACCACACACTGCTACAGGCCCAAAATTATTTTCCAGGCAAGATGAAGCTAAAAATTATTATTAATTTGAAAACTGGTGGAGCTTAGTATAGATGGCCAGTAGAATGAGTACCACACTCTGCTACTATGCCCAAAATTATTTTCCAGGCAAGATGCAACTAAAATTATTAGTAATTTGAAAGCTGGTGGAGCTTAGTATAGATGGCCTAATAGAATGAGTACCACACACTGCTACAGGCCCAAAATTATTTTCCAGGCAAGATGCAGCTAAAAATTATTAGTAATTTGAAAGCTGGTGGAGCTTAGTATAGATGGCCTAATAGAATGAGTACCACACACTGCTAATATGCCCAAAAGGTTTTACTTGGCTAGGTGCAGTAAAAAATTTGTATTACATACAGAGGTGGTGTAGCTTGCAACACAGATAGGCTACTCCACTGACTAACACACACTGCTAATATGCCCAAAAGGTTTTACTTGGCTAGGTGCAGTAAAAAATTTGTATTACATACATAGGTGGTGTAGCTTGCAACACAGATAGGCTACTCCACTGACTAACACACACTGCAAATGGCCCAAAAGGATTTGCTTAGCTAGATTTTGCCAAATGCTGTGAAAAACACTTGCACAGCACTAAAACAGACCTGCCTGGCAAAAAGTGATAGGAACTGATGTAACCTAGCCCTCAAAAGGGCTGCAATTACAACTAGTCCCTACTCCCAAGCTATCTGTCTATTTCAGATAAAATTTGCTGGCAATTCACACAGTTATACTGTATAGCGCGCACACAGCAGCAGCTGTGCCGTCTAACACTCAGCTGCAGCAGTGAGAAAATGTTGGCGACGGGGAATATGGCTGGGTCTTATAGGGCAAGGTCATGTGACATACACTGCCAATGACACATGCCCTTGCTTGTGTGAAAAAAAGCACTTCGCTCCGTGTGTGCGCTGCTGATACGCTGACAGACTGCACCTCCCCACTGTAAATGCGGGAAAGAGAAAAAAAAATGGAGATCTTCATTATTTCTGCAGAGATCCATCCCATGCCCCTCCCCCCGCCCCGCTGTACACTCAAACTGTGTATTAACATTGATTATCAGCATTACTGTGAAAAAATCCAGTTACGATTTTGGTGCATGAACAGTTATCGAACATAATCTCGAACTGCCGGATTTTCTTCAAATTGTTCGGGTTCGTCGAACGGCTCGAACACCGCCCAAAACAGCTCGAATTTGAGATTGCCGAACAGTTCGAGTCGAACACCACTCATCTCTAGTGGAGACAAATGAAGTGAGTGTCTCGCATGGCCCTTGCCAGATGAGAAAAATATCGTCTATATAGTGATGGTAGCTGGTACAGTGATTGATGAAGAGCTCATTAGAGTAGACATAATCCTCTTCAAATTTGTGCATGTAGGCGTTAGCATAAGCTGGCTCTACATTAGAACGGTCCCCTGTTGTTGCACAAAAAAATTCGTCCCTGAACATGAAGAAGTTTTCGTGGAGGACTAGGGATAGTAGTTCGAGACAGAATTGTACTGAATTAGGAGGTAAATTGGATTGTGTGAGAAGGTGAGATGAAGCTTCTAGGCCCTTACTGTGAGTGATAGAGGTATAGAGACTATAGACATCCATTGTGGCCAACAGACTATCTTGTGGGATAGCTGGCAAATTTTTGATAGTATTCAGGAACTCACTAGTGTCCAATATAAAGGCTTGTGTCTTTTTAACCAGCGGGGTCATGATTTTTTCGAGATAAATGGCCAGAGGGGAGAGGATGGAGTCGGTAGAGGCCACAATAGGTCGGCCTGGTGGGTTGTTCAATGATTTACGAATCTTTGGTAAGATGTAAAAAACTAGTGTGATGGGGTGTTGATTGGTCAGGAATGATACAGTCTTGGGATCTATGGTGCAGAGATTTAGGTGTCTAGTCAGTACCTCTTTGATCTTAGCCTGGATAGTGAAAGTGGGGTCATTATTGTTCTGTTGATATGTGGTGGTGTCTGATAGTTGCCGGTCGATTTCACTAATATAGGGGGATTTGTCCATAATTACTGTGGCGCCCCCCTTGTCGGCAGGCTTGTTCACTATGTCTCTATTGTTTTGCAGTGATGTGAGGGCTTGTTTCTCTTCGGTAGAGAGATTTTGGTGGGTCGGGAAGAAACCAAGGCATTGTTGATGTAGTAGGTTCTTAATGTCCCTCTCTTTGAGTGCTATGGTGGTTTCGGCTGTGTGGTTAGTATGTGGTGGAGTGAAGGAGCTAATGTTGCGCAAACCTAGGTTAGTAATGGAGAGCTCCGGGACGTTGCTCCAGTCAGTGGAGGATAAATTGGCGGTATGTTGTGACTCGATTGCGGAAATTTTTTTCACTGTCCTTGATTGCCCTCTGCAAGAAATCAATCGTTAGTACAATAATGTCAAGGGAGCATTTATTAAGAATATTTTTAAATTTATCGCAGTAGTCCTGGTTATCTGCAAAAAGGATTGGGTGGAGATGACTCCTCAACCCCCTCGGGATTCTTCCTTGTTTATGGTATTCGGCTAGAGTTATTGAATGCAAGTCATAAGAGACGAGTCTTCGTCTATACCTCGGCATCAGGGTTGGCCTGTCCTGGCGGGATACCTGTGAAATATCCAGTGGGTCCCAGGGAAAGAAGAAAATAAGGTTCAGTGAACACATGCGGATTTAACTGCGTGATGACAACACAGCACTTTGGACGTAACGAATATATGCTGCGTCCAAAGCGCAGCTACTTCCTGATCATGGGAATGTAGCCATAAAGTGGCCCACTGAGACTCTTTTTCCGGTGCCCACAAAAACCTGGAAAAGGCTCTGGCGACAACGCACATCAAGACGAAAACAGTCTGCAGCTGTGACAGGGCGATCTGCTCTGTGGCAGGCCGCGCGCTGATGTCACATAGCAGGTGCTCCAAAAATTAAGGGATAACAAACTCTATGCCAAACTGATAAAAATGTGTTTTCGCTGTTCAGGAGGTGCAGTTTTTGGGGTACTTGTCATCTTCGGGTTTTCGGATTGATCCAGAGAAGATCTGTGCAGTCCTTAATTGGGACCGTCCCGAGAACCTGAAGACTCTACAACGTTTTCAGGGCTTTACTAATTTTTACTGGAAATTCATCCAAAATTACTCTGTAATTATGAAACTCAGTACTGACATGACTAAGAGGGGGTCTGATTTTTCCAAATGGTTGGATGCTTCCCTCCAGGCTTTTTCTTCCTTAAAGAATCATTTTGCCACTGCACCTATGCTCAGTCAACCCGATATTTCCCAACCCTTTATTGTGGAGGTTGATGCATCGGATGTCGGGGTTGGGGCTGTGCTGCCTCAGGGTCCATCCCCTGGTAAATGGCGTCCATGCGCCTTCTTTTCTAAAAAATTGTCTTCGGCTGAGAGAAATTATGACGTGGGTAATAAGGAACTTTTGTTGATCAAATTGCGTTCGAAGAATGGCTACATTGGTTGGAGGGAGTTTTCCATCCTATTACTGTTATTACTGACTATAAGAATCTGTCATATCTCCAGTCAGCTAAACGTCTCAACCCTAGGCAAGGCAGATAGTCCCTGTTTTTTACTAGGTTCAATTTTGTTGTCACTGTTCATCCAGGGGTCAAAAATGTCAATTCTGATGCTTTGTCCCGGAGCTTCCCTGGTGCTCCAAGAACCATGAGAACCCTGCCCCAATATTACAGAAAGGGGTAGTCATTTCGGCACTGTATCCTGAACTGAAGGGTGAGGTGTTGGAGGCTCAGGGGGACGCCCCTGCCTCCTGCCCTTCAGGAAGGTTATTTGTACCATCTAATCTGCGCTGCAAAGTTATTAAGGAACATCATAACTCTGTGCTTGCTGGGCATCCAGGTGGTAAGACAACCGCGGACCTTCTCTCTCATCATTTTTGGTGGCTGAGGTTGCATCGGGATATGATTGAACACGTATCTGCTTGTAGTTTTTGTGCACATTCTAAAGTTTTGCATACCCGTCCGTCTGGTACTCTTCTTTCGCTACCTATCCCTAGTAGGCCATGGACACACTTGTCCATGGCGTTTATTACTGACCTACCAGTTTCTTCAGGCAAAGCGGTGGTTTTGGTGGTTGTAGATAGGTTCAGTAAAATGGTTCACTTTGTCGCATTACTGGCACTTCCAAATGTCAAGACGCTTGCTCAGGTGTTCATAAATGAGATCATGAAGCTTCACGGGGTTTCCTCCGATGTGGTGTCAGATCGGGGGACCCAGATTGTTTCCAAGTTCTGGAAGGCATTCTGTCCTCGACTGGGGGTGCAGCTGTCCTTTTCCTCTGCCTTCCACCCTCAGTTAAATGGACAGACC
This sequence comes from Phyllobates terribilis, assembly GCF_046119375.1. Classification (NCBI taxonomy): domain Eukaryota; kingdom Metazoa; phylum Chordata; class Amphibia; order Anura; family Dendrobatidae; genus Phyllobates; species Phyllobates terribilis. The sequence continues at coordinate 636,751,355 of NW_027362765.1, forward strand.
GAGCATGTCAATCAAAATTTGAAGACCTACCTCAGGTGTTTCATCTCCGAAAATCAGGAGGATTGGGCATCCTACTTACTGCTGGCAGAATTTGCCATTAATAATCATCATCAAGAATCCACTGACAGGTCACCGTTTTTCGGTGCATACGGTTATCACCCACAGTTTGGTACCTTTAGTGGGGGAGGAGTTCCTGAGGAGGAACAGTTTGTTTCATCGCTCTCCTCGGTATAACAGGGTTTTCTGAGTAATTTAAAGATCATAGCAGACAGGTAAAAACGTATGGCTGACAGAAAACACTTGCCAGATCCGGACTTGAATGTGAATGACTTTGTGTGGTTGTCTACCAGGAATATAAGATTGAAAGTTCCTTCTTGGAACCTGGGACCTAGGTTTATTGGTCCCTATAAAATAACCGCTGTCATTAACCCAACAGCGTTTCGTCTTGAACTTCCTCACGCTTTTAAGGTCCACAATGTGTTCCACAGGTCCTTTCTCAAGAAGTATGTGGGTGGTATGTATGTGGTATGAGCCCTCACCTCTACCACCGCCCCCAGTAATGGTTGATGGTAATCTGGAGTTCCAGATTTCGAGGATTGTAGGTTTTCATTTCAGACGTCGTTCTCTACAATACTTGGTGCACTGGAAGGGTTATGGTCCAGAGGAGAAGATGTGGGTTTCAGCATCAGAGGTGAACGCTCCCAGGTTGGTTCATTCATTCCATACCTCTTATCTGGAGAAACTCGGTCCTGAGTGTCCGGAGGCCACTCGTAGAAGAGGTGATACTGCCACGGGTGTGTCAGTAGTGACAGACAGTTGTTCTGCAGTTGATTGCAGGAGATCTCTATGTTTGGCATTATAGACACCTTCTTAGAGGCTGTCTCTCTAGGACCCATCGGCTACCTTCCTCTGGCTAATTAACACCCTGGCCTGGGTGAATAAATACCTGGGTCTGCTAGAGTGAGGTGCCGGTGATACTCATTACCCTTTGTGATGACTCGGAGCAAGTGCATTACTTCATCCTCTATGGAGCTATGAGGACGGATGTTCATCTCTATGAAGTCGACTAAAAGCTAAGCTATCTTCCCTTGTTTGTTCCCCCTTGTTGTCTTTAGTGGTTAGTGGGGATCGACTAGCACTCATCCCCCTCCCTAGCCAGGGCCAAACACCAGTGAAAGACAGGGCAAGGTTCGTATGCGGCAATTGGTGATATATTCAGCTCTGGCTGGGAATAGCACGCGTGCTGGATCACGCGTGCAATAGATTTTAAGTGCAATAATTACAAGTGCAGTTAGACATGGCAGTTGGACAGGGCAGGAGACAGGTAAGATGCATAAGATATTCATACAAATATGCTTCTCAGTCACTAATACTGCATTATACATTAGTCTTATCAATCTGCTTTTTATTTGTTTTCACTTCTGTTTCTCTCAACCCGCCCGCCCTTTAACACATTCTGTGAACTCACTCTATATCAGCCCCTCCCTTCTCCCCTCTCTCATGTATAACTCTGAGGCTCTACTGACATTCCTCACCCACTGCAAACCATCCTCTACCTCCATACAGCACTCAAAACGTTCATACAAATCATTAGACCACCTGCTCTTTCTCTTTCTCCTTTTACTAGTCGCAGGCGACATCTCCCCCAACCCTGGGCCCCCCGTCCACTAGCATACACCACTTTCCTCCAGCTGCATATAGAAACCCTGCTAATCTTATTAACGTTCAGTGCATGCCCTCTCCTATCGATTTTCATTGTGCTCTCTGGAACGCACGGTCTATGTGTAACAAACTAACTTACATCCATGATTTTTTCCTCTCTAATTCCCTTAACCTTCTGGCTATCACAGAAACCTGTATTCAGCAGCCAGACACCACCGCTGCTGCTGCTCTCTCGTTTGGTGGGCTGAAATTTTCACATACCGCCAGATCTGGCAACAGACAGGGTGGAGGTGTTGGTCTGCTCCTTTCCTCACAATGTGCTTTCCAGATCATCCCCCCGTTTCCCTCACTCATGTTTCCTTCCTTTGAAGTCCACACCATCAGACTCTTTAAACCCTTTTCCCTGCGAGTGGCGGCTGTGTATCGCCCTCCAGGTTCCTGCCGCCAGTTCTTGGATCACTTTGCCACCTGGCTTCCTCACTTTCTATCCTGTGACATCCCCACCCTCATCATGCGCGACTTTAACATCCCCATTGATGATCCCCTCTCCCAATCTGCCTCTCATCTACTTTCTCTAACCTCTTCATTCCATCTCTCACAGTTTACTAATTCTCCTACCCATGAAGACAGGAATACTCTGGACCTGGTTTTTTCAAGTCTCTGCTTGCTGGATGACTTTAACAAACTCCCCTCTCCCGCTCTCGAACCACAACCTTCTTTCCTTCTCTGTTAAGAATTGTCTCCTCACCTGGAACACCCCCACTTACCACACTTATAGGAATACACGTACCATTAATACCCAGCAGCTTATGGACAATCTCCACACATCTTTATCCCCCATCTCCTCCTTCTCCTGTCCAGACTTAGCATTGTCACACTACAACAATACACTGAAGAGTGCCCTAGATGAAGCCGCACCTTCTAAACGCAGAAAGACCTGACACAGACAACGGCAGCCCTGGCACACGACGCAAACACGTTTTCTTCAACGTTGCTCAAGGTGTGCTGAGGACTTCATCCACTATAAATTCATGCTCAAAACCTATAAATCTGCCCTTCATCTGGCCAAACAATCCTACTTCACCAACCTCATCACTTCAATGTCCAACAATCCAAAACGACTTTTTGAAACCTTAAACTCCCTCCTGAAACCTAAAGCACAGGCCCCCACCACCAACCTCAGCGGGGAGGATCTGGCCACTTATTTCTTTGAAAAAATCAACCACATCCATCAGGACATCTCAGCCCAATCTCCTCAGTGCCTGGATCCCCTTCCCTGCCGCACTTCAAGCTCACTTGCCATCTTTGAGTCTGTCACAGAAGAAGAAGTTACCCAGCTCCTCGCTTCTTCTCGGCCTACAACCTGCAACAGTGACCCCATTCCTTCACATCTCCTGCAGTCCCTCTCACCGGTGGTCACCACTCACCTAACTAAACTATTTAACCTCTCTCTTTCTTCAGGTATCTTTCCCTCCTCATTTAAACACGCCATCATAACCCCTTTACTTAAAAAGCCATCCCTGGACCAGAACTGCGCTGCTAACTACAGACCTGTCTCTAATCTTTCTTTCATCTCTAAACTCCTGGAACGCTTGGTCCACTCCCGTCTAATCCGCTATCTCACAGATAACTCTCTCCTCGACCCTCTACAATCTGGTTTCCGCTCCTTACACTCCACTGAAACTGCCCTCACTAAAGTCTCTAATGATCTACTAACAGCCAAATCCAAAGGTCACTGCTCCCTGCTGATTCTCCTGGATCTCTCTGCAGCATTTGACACTGTGGATCACCAGCTCCTCCTCACTATGCTCCGCTCTATAGGCCTCAAGGAAACCGTTCTCTCCTGGTTCTCCTCCTACCTCTCTGACCGCTCCTTCACTGTATCTTTTGCCGGCTCCTCTTCCCCTCCTCATCCCCTTACTATCAGGGTTCCGCAGGGCTCAGTCCTAGGCCCCCTCCTCTTCTCTCTATACACTGCCCCTATTGGACAAACAATCAGCAGATTTGGGTTCCAGTATCATCTCTATGCTGACGACACCCAATTATACACTTCTTCCCCTGACATCACCCCTACCCTAATACAAAATACCAAGGATTGTTTGTCTGCTGTGTCTAACATCATGTCCTCCCTCTATCTTAAACTGAATCTCTCCAAAACTGAACTTCTTGTGTTTCCCCCCTCTACTAACCTAACTCTACCTAACATCGAAATTACCTTGGAGGGGTCAACCATAACTCCCAAGCAGCACGCCCGCTGCCTTGGGGTCATATTCGACACTAACCTTTCCTTTACTCCCTATATCCGATCACTCACTCGCTCTTGTCACCTGCATCTTAAAAACATCTCCAGAATCCGATCTTTTCTCACTTTGGAAACTGCTAAAACTCTTACTGTCGCTCTTATTCACTCTCGTCTGGACTACTGCAACTCTCTTCTGATCGGTCTCCCTCTTACCAAAATTTCCCCTCTCCAATCTGTCCTGAATGCAGCAGCCAGGGTCGTATTTCTGTCCAGCCGCTTCACCGATGCCTCCACCTTGTGCCAGTCATTACACTGGTTACCTATTCGCTACAGGGTCCAATATAAACTCATTGCTCTCACCCACAAAGCTCTCCACAGTTCTGCACCACCTTATATCTCCTCTCTCATCTCAATCTATCGTCCTACACGTGCCCTCCGTTCCACAAATGACCTAAGACTAACATCCCCCATAATCCGAACCTCGCACCTCCGTCTCCAAGACTTCTCTCGTGCTGCACCAGTTCTCTGGAATGCTCTACCCCACACGATCCGATTGATGCCTAGCCCCAATGTCTTCAAGCGCGCTTTAAAAACCCATCTCTTTAAACAAGCCTACCATCTCAAATACCCAGTAAACTAACTTTCCCCTGTTCCCTCCTAAATACAATTCAGAATCTGCCCCCTACTGTTCATCTGTTTCTACACCCTCCATGCACACGATAACTGCACTCGGTAATTGAGTATTGCATTTGAACATACAGGCTGATGACCGGATCATACAGCTTTATATGATAATCCAGACGTATTATAATTGCCTGACCTGAAATAACAAGCATTTTCCACCTATTGTGTCCCCCCTTTTCCTTGTAGAATGTAAGCTTGCGAGCAGGGACCTCATTCCTGATGTAACTGTTAAACTGTCTCACCTTGTATTGAATTTATTGTTTGTACATGTCCCCGCTTAATTGTAAAGTGCTGAGGAATATGTTGGCGCTATATAAATAAAAATTATTATTATTATTATTATTGGTGAAGAGCAAATATAGGGACGTTAGTAAAGACAGGGTGATACTAGATCAGCCTAGGAGGTCTCCACTCCCCCCTTTCCCTAGAGTCTGGGCTCCCTTTTCCTCTTCCCTTTGTGTTGCACTAAGTCTTTCCCACACCTTGTATGGCAGAGGATGAATGGAGCTGCAGTCAGACATCCCACCTGATGCTCCATTTTAAAATGGGGCTAAAGGTGTCCTGTCAGGGGTAAGAGTCCCCATTCTTCTGATCAGCGTGGTTTCCAATGGTCGGATTCCACATATCAATAAGTTAACACCTACCTAACCTCTGGATCGGTGATAACTTGCTTTCATCAAAGAACTCTTTAATGCATACTACCATAATTGTACATCCCAGTTATAGTGTGCGCACAGTAGATGTTTAGGAGCCGCCTGTGTTTTACAGTCAAAAGAAAATCGCCGCACTGTGGTCTAATGGTGCTCAAGTAGGGGCCGAACCCGCAGATATATGAAAAAAGCCTTGGCACTCGGAATGTTTCCAAATGTGAAAATTTTATTATTGCAGTCCAAAATATTATAAAACGTTTCGGTCTTAATGACCTTCATCAGTTAACTGCAAAATGTAACATATTGTGAGTACAGAAAATACAATACATATATTAAATACAATAGACATTCAAATTTTATACATGTAAGGGACAGGACCACTGACAAGGAAAGACAACGTGAGGATGGTAATTAGGAGGGATAGGGGACAGGGATGCGGATCTATAAGCAGTGCTCAGTAGATTAAGGCAGACTACACATACCGCATGTTAGAATGTGGCTAAGGATACTGATATTCACTCAGTATGGACGATAATGGTAAGGACCACCTAGAATCAATAATATAAGTGAGCATGTATACAGAAGCTAGTATGTTACGCAGGGAGTGCTGTGTTAGTGACAGAGGGCATTACCTTATTGCTTCATATGACCTGGATGGCGCCAGAACGCGGTGTCCACCGCTTGTTGTGGTAGCCAGTGTGTGTGAGAAGGTTCTCATTTATGCAGGAGCTAATAGAGCCCTGCGCAGGTGCTGCTGGGGTTAATTAGCGTGCACTTGGGAGGCTGAGCGCGCGGGACCGGAAGTAGCTCGATGACGTAGCCGGAAGTGACGTTCCCTAGTGATGATTGCGTTCCACAGACACTGTGTTTGCGTTCCAGCTAGCAGGAAGCGCTAGTACGTGCTAGTAGAGAAGAGGGGCGCTTTCCTGGACTAGGGTATAACTGAGTAGGGCTTTCAGAGAGGAGGAGGAGGAGAGGACCAAGGGTAGGGAACATCTGAAACAAAAATAATCGCAATTAATATCATGATATACTGAACAAAATCGCACAGCTTGAAAAGGATAATAGTTGAACTATAGTAGATGAATAATTTATATAAAGTCTATTCACATAAGTGCCTAAAACCAGAAAGCTGTAAATTTATACATAAGGCATTTTGCAATGAGCGGTATGTATACAATACTGCGTTAGTGAATAAGTCTATGTACCTGTGTCTGCATTACATTGTGTGTCTGCATTTCATTGTGTGACACCTGTATGTATACAAATGGTGATCTAATTTTCCTCGTGTGGATGTTGGATATTCATGTACACGGATACACCTACATATTCCCATTAATGTATATACGTACAAGAAAAGCGTACGGAGAAAAGTGTATAGAGAAAATATAGACATAAATCCCAGCATATTGTTACCTAGGTGCTAGATGACTGTCTGGGCTGTCTAGACAATGGGTGAGTATCCATTAGGTGAAGGATAGTAAGTCGTATTCGCGGTTGAGGCCTTTGGGTGATAGAGACTCTAGAGTGTGTATCCAGAAGGCCTCTCTCTGTTTAAGGAGGCGGATACGATCGCCACCACGTCTTGGTTGTGGAACCTGTTCTAGGACTTGGTACTTCAGTTGAGATATATTATGTCCTTTACTGATAAAGTGGTGTGGAATGGGTAGTAATAGGTTTTTGCAGCGGATTGTGGACTTGTGTTTAGAGATCCTGTCCCTAACGGATTGGGTGGTCTCACCTATATATATCTTGCCACAAGGGCATTTGATAAGGTATACCACAAAGGAACTTTCACAGGTGAAGTAGCCTTTGATGTGAAATTTCTTACCCGTATATGGGTGGTGAATGGTATTTCCTCGTAGGACGTTATTGCATTGTCTGCATTGGAGGCATGGGAATGTGCCGGTTTTGGGGTTCTGTAGGAATCGTTGTGTGGGTCCCTGTTTGGTGACGCCTATATCTGCCCGAACTAGAGAATCTCTGAGATTGCGGGCCCGTTTGAAGCAGGGCAAAAAGGGCTTCTGGAAGCTAGGGATAGTAGGATAGCCTGAGCGCAGTATATTCCAGTTTTTTCGGATTGTTTTATGTAAAACATATGCATAGGGGTGAAAAGTGTGGACAAAAGGAATCCGGTCGGAATTATCGCTGCGAGGCCGAGGCTCTGTTTGTTGAATTGTTAGTAAAGATGGGGGGTATCCTCTGGAGATGAACTTAGAGCCCATTTCTTGTAGCCTTTGATGGCGTGTACTGGGATCTGATACTATCCTCTCTACTCTCTTGAGCTGGGACCTAGGGATAGATCTTTTGATATGTGCCGGATGATTGCTGGAATAGTGGAGTAGTCCATTGCAGTCCGTCGGTTTAGAATACAGGTCTGTGGAGAGGAAGCCATCGTCATGTTTGATGATGACAGTGTCCAAGAAGCTTACTTTATGCTGGTCATAGGTGACAGTAAAACCTAGATCAGGCCAGGCTGTGTTGAGGAGGTTGAAGAACGTGTTAAGGGTTTCCGGGGTGCCATTCCAGATGCAAAAGATGTCATCAATGTATCTCTTCCAGAGTACGGAATGTGTCTGGAAGAGAGGGTTAGTATAGACTACCTGGGTCTCGAAGGCTGCCATGTAGCAGTTAGCATACGGTGGCGCTACGTTCGAGCCCATAGCCGTCCCTTTGACCTGGACATAGTACTTATCTTGGAACATGAAGTAGTTTTTGTGAAGTACTATGGTGAGTAGGTCAATTATCAGGTCAGTAAGTCTAGGGTCAGTGTCGGACTCCTTAAGCAGAGACTCCACCGTGTAGATGCCCTGATTATGAGGTATAGAGGTATATAGATTCTTGACGTCAAATGACACTAGAAGAGAAGCGGCGGGAACTTGTTGTAGATCAGATAATGTTTTCAGGAACATACCGGTGTCTAGCAAAAAGGCCGGGGTTTTCTGAATCAGGGGTGTGATGATTTTCTCGAGAAATCTGGACAACGGAGAAAAGATGGAGTCGGTGGAGGCAACTATGGGTCGTCCGGGTGGGTTTGTCAAGTCTTTATGTATCTTGGGTAGTATATAGAAAACTGGAGTGATAGGGTAAGCTTTGTTGAGAAATTCACCTGTCTTACTGTCGATAATACCCGTTTCTATGTATCTATTAACTGTAGTCTTAATGAGGTTGGTGAAGGAGGTGGTAGGGTCCTGAGGGAGTTGTCGATAGGTAGTCGTGTCATGCAATTGACGCTCTACCTCCCGGATATATTTGTCTCTATCCATGATCACTATAGCCCCTCCTTTGTCAGCGGGCTTAATGATCAGGTCTTTGTCATTTTTGAGGCTATTGAGAGCCTGTTGGTCCAGTGCAGACAGATTGGGCTCATAATGGAGTTTCCCTCTGTCTATACTGGTCCTTAGGTCTCTGAAGGCTGAGTCTACGAACCCAATAAAGGTTTCCAGAGCATGTGAGCCATGGGGAGGCCTGTACATACTTTTGTTGAATAGACCCAGACTCTGAGATGTGATAACCACGTCAGTGTTAATTCCCGTGGTGGTTGGGTTATTTGTTAAGGAGGGGAGGTCGGTATGCATGAAATGAGTCTTGAGCCTAAGAGAGCGGTAGAAGCGTTGTAGCTCCATATCGAGTTGGAAGGTGTTATATCTCCCTGTAGGACAAAAGGACAGACCCTTCTGTAATACAGATAACTGGGTAGTAGTTAAAGTTTTAGATGAAATATTTACCACCAACGAGGTTGGGTTTGGGATCGAGTCACTCTTGTGAATTCCATGTTGCCGCTTGTGTTGGCCGCCTCTCCTCGTCTTCTTCTTCGGGGTAGTTTCCGAGGGAGTCCTAAAAAACGAGAGGAAGTGGTGAAATGGTCTCTCCTGTCCATTTCGGACCCTGATGACGAGAAATCTGTGGAGGAGCGTGCGGGTCTGTAGGCATTTCCACCCATATAGTGTTTCTCTTGCCATTTGTAGACTCTGTTGAGCTCGTAATCCTCGGTGTCTCTTTGAAATTTGCTTCTCTTTCTCGATTCAGTGTCCCTTTTATGTTAGTCTGTGTTGGCTTTGATCTTTGCTTGTAATGTCAACCACTCTTCAGCACTGGCCGAAGTGCTTAATTGAGTTTCAATATTCTTGATCTGGTCTTTGGTTGATGTGATGGCTTTGTGTAAAAAATCAACAGATAGTGTCATGAGATCGAAGGAGCATTTATTGAGAATCTGCTCGAATCTGCTGCAGTAATCCGGTAAGTCGGAGAAAAGGGTGGGTCTCAGTGCCACCCTTAGACCTCTTGGAATGCGTTGTACCCTCAAGTACTCAGTTAATGTGGCGCAATGTAGTTCAAGGTTGATGAGGTGTCGTCTCTCTTTTTCCAAGTCGCGTCCCCTTGTCTCGCCTGGGGGGGCCCTCAAGAAATCGCTAGATATGGTGCCTTGTGCCAAGATAGAGGAAGCTTCGTCCGCATTGTATGAGAAGGTGGAAGATGACATCTCACGACCACGTGCAAGCGGACCGGTAAATAGATACTTTCAAAAGAAAATCGCCGCACTGTGGTCTAATGGTGCTCAAGTAGGGGCCGAACCCGCAGATATATGAAAAAAGCCTTAGCACTCGGAATGTTTCCAAATGTGAAAATTTTATTATTGCAGTCCAAAATATTATAAAACGTTTCGGTCTTAATGACCTTCATCAGTTAACTGCAAAATGTAACATATTGTGAGTACAGAAAATACAATACATATATTAAATACAATAGACATTCAAATTTTATACATGTAAGGGACAGGACCACTGACAAGGAAAGACAACGTGAGGATGGTAATTAGGAGGGATAGGGGACAGGGATGCGGATCTATAAGCAGTGCTCAGTAGATTAAGGCAGACTACACATACCGCATGTTAGAATGTGGCTAAGGATACTGATATTCACTCAGTATGGACGATAATGGTAAGGACCACCTAGAATCAATAATATAAGTGAGCATGTATACAGAAGCTAGTATGTTACGCAGGGAGTGCTGTGTTAGTGACAGAGGGCATTACCTTATTGCTTCATATGACCTGGATGGCGCCAGAACGCGGTGTCCACCGCTTGTTGTGGTAGCCAGTGTGTGTGAGAAGGTTCTCATTTATGCAGGAGCTAATAGAGCCCTGCGCAGGTGCTGCTGGGGTTAATTAGCGTGCACTTGGGAGGCTGAGCGCGCGGGATCGGAAGTAGCTCGATGACGTAGCCGGAAGTGACGTTCCCTAGTGATGATTGCGTTCCACAGACACTGTGTTTGCGTTCCAGCTAGCAGGAAGCGCTAGTATGTGCTAGTAGAGAAGAGGGGCGCTTTCCTGGACTAGGGTATAACTGAGTAGGGCTTTCAGAGAGGAGGAGGAGGAGAGGACCAAGGGTAGGGAACATCTGAAACAAAAATAATCGCAATTAATATCATGATATACTGAACAAAATCGCACAGCTTGAAAAGGATAATAGTTGAACTATAGTAGATGAATAATTTATATACAGTCTATTCACATAAGTGCCTAAAACCAGAAAGCTGTAAATTTATACATAAGGCATTTTGCAATGAGCGGTATGTATACAATACTGCGTTAGTGAATAAGTCTATGTACCTGTGTCTGCATTACATTGTGTGTCTGTGACGCGCCCCCTGGGCCATGTTCAAGGGGATACCCAGAGCCGGATCTGTATGGGGGTAGTAGTCCTTGTGGCGGTGACCCGGTCCGTGCCCAGGGTGTCAAACTAAGTGGCAGTCTATGGCAGTAGATGTTGTTAAGTGTCGACTACGCCACCCGTTGAGTGCGGCTTTGAAGCCGCCGCTGCAGAGCAGTCCGCTGAGGCCGGTGGTATATGTGCAGCAGTGATGGTATAACCCCCAACGGGAGGGGTATGGCCTCAGGGCAGCAGGTGTGGATGATGGGGGTTGTGATGGTGCAGTAAGAAGACTCAGAGTCGGGAGATGCAGTTCAGGGTTTTTACTTACTGGTGTCCTTTTAGTCACTCTGGCCTTGAGTGACCACCCGAGCCGTGCTGCGTCCACCAGGTCCTGGACTCGGCCAACCCCCAGGCAATTCCGGAGCGTGGTCCTGATCTCCTTTCTGACTCTCCCTTCTTCTGGCCGTTCCCACCAGGGATCCACTTTTGGCCGGCTCCCTCGGGTCTCTTGGTGGTCAAGCCTCCTCTGGGCTCCCTGACCCTATACTTGGTATGCCTTTCTAGTGGATTTGGTGAGGGTCGTGGCAGATCCTGACCACGACCTCCGGTTCCTGGCTAAGGTTTGTTTTGGCCTCTGCCGGCTTGGGATCCGGTACCCTTGTCCGCCAACCCTTCACCCTTCTGTCCTTATTCTGGGATCTTGGGGTTCTCTTCTTGTTTCCTCTCTGGGTCCTTCTTACTCCTCTCTCTCTCTCTCTCAGCAGGCTCTGTTCTGGAGCCGGGCCCAGCCGGAGCCACAGCTCCCTGTCAGCCCTCCTGGCTGAGCTCCTCTGCTCTGCTTCTCAGGCTCTCTGACAGACTGACCCTGATCTAAGATGGTGCCCACCTTATATACTCCCTCTATGTGTGAGCCCAGGTGACCAGCACCCAATGAGCTCCTAGCTTTACCCAGACTACTCCCCCTATCTGCCCCTACACTACTGGGATGTTCCACCCCCCTCCCACTCCAGCCAGGGACAGACGCTGTCGTACCTGCACATATACTGGTGGGAGTACCGTAGTTCTGTCCCCCGGAAATGGGATGTATGTAGTGCATGCAGCCTACTAGCTCAGTTCCACACTCCATCCTTACCCGGGAGTGGAATACCACACCTCTGGGTTGAGGTGCAATACCCCTGTAGCAGCCGAATCCTCAGGGTGCTACATTCCCCCCTGGTAAATCACAGCACGTCCTCGGGCTGTAAAAGAATAAAAACATCCACAAACATACAAATTTTCTTTCAAAAACATCATAAACATATAAAACACTATATATATCATCAGCATAAAACTTTTCATATAAAACTTTTCATAGTAAACATTCTTGTTCCTCCGGCCACGGTGCAACTTGTGACCGGGTAAAGTGCAACAGTCTCTTCTGGAAAAACACAGTTTCCTATAAAACCAGTAGGGGGCGCCTTAAAAAGCGCAACTATATACAAGGGGAGGTATGGCCGCTCTCAGTCCTCGACCAGTGGGATTAAGGAAAGAATGACCGCTCTCAGTCCTCGGTCAGTGGGAAGAAGGAACATACGGGTAACTATGCACAGTTCTTTTTACCGTACTCTAGTAGCGGCGTCCTCCTAATACTTCCTCCGTGTACCCTTCAGACCCGTCCGGGTCCTCTTGCTCCTCCTGACACCTCAGCTCTTTCTCTGTCAGCCGGTGTACATGAAGGGCATAGGGTCCTTTGGCACATTGGTGCCGGGTAAAGGTGACCTCGTCACCCAGGTACAGGTCACGACCTCTGTGTCCCTCCGGTAGGTGGGACTCGACATCTCTTCTGGTCACGAAGACGTCGCCGGGGGTGTGATGATCTCTGATGAAGCCCCAACCGTGCTGCAGTTGGAATTTAATTACAGTCCCGGTGGCACGGGGACCGTGGGCTGCACGGGGGTTCCTTCGGGTCCGGCTCTTTTGTTCTGCACTCTTTACTTGCAGCCGCTCCTCGCGGACCCGTCTCTCTTTCCTCTCTCTGTCGAAGACCTCTAACTGCTGCCGGCAGCACTCTGCACGCTGGGCTGCGGCCGCCCGGGTCTCTTGGGTGAACCCGATGAGGTCTTCTCCAGTGGGGTCCCACGCGAACTGCGCCTCCTCCAACGAGAGTGGGGTGATCTTGGCGGGCGCCGGAGCCGGGATCAGGGGCTCATCCAGAGGCCGTTCCCTCTGGAGTCGGGGATGGTGGTACTCCGGTGGCCACACAAAGGGCTGCCCATCCGGGCAAGTGTGCTGGGCCAACAAGTCCTCACCCAGGTGCGGCACAGTGGAAGTTGATGGCGCGGTGGTGGTAGCGACGCCCAGGTTTACCAGGCCTTGCGACCAGGCTTGGGGTACCCTGAACGTAAAGGGCACCGTGAAGACGGCGGCGCCCGGGTGTACTTGACTTTGCGACCAGGCCGGTGGCTCGGCAGAGGTAGAGGGCGCTGTTGGTACTGCGGCGCCCGGGGGCACTCGGCCTTGCGACCAGGCCGGTGGCGTCTCCTGCTTGGCCGCGCTCAGGATTGAGGCGCGTGACGTCACAAGAGGCGTGGCCGCGGCTCCTGCTTGAGGCCTAGTCTGAAGCGGTAGCGGAGCGGCAACGGGCACGATCGGTGGGATTTCGGGCTCTGCGACGGGGAGCGGGGGTAGGCTTACGGTGGCCGGGCTTGGGGTAGTGACGTCCCCTTTACTTGCCTCCGTATCTTCAGCTCCCTCTGTGGCGTCGTCTCCGGCCTCAGTCCCTTCTGCATCCTCTTCAGGGGCAGGCGTCCTCCTCGTTGCGGGTGGTGTGCTTCGCTGGCGGGCTCCAGCCTGCTGGGCCATCTCTCTGCTCCATGCAGCCAGTACGTCTCGCTGCACTCGGGCCATCCTCTGAGCCAAGCCCTCCAGTGCGGTCCGTGCATGCTCCCGATCTCTGGGGAGCTGCGCCAGGATCTCCACCAGGCCTTCTGGGGTTGTCGCTTGCAACAGGCTCCTGACCACTGGGTCGGTGCTGCCTGACTCTCCCTCCATCTCCGGGTACGGCTCCTCCAGACTCCTCCAAGCTGCTCCCATCTTCACTCTTTTGTTCTCGGTCCGCCCACACTGAGGGTGGTCCCGGGGCAACTTGGTGATTGTCAGTCCCAGGGGCAGTCCCCTCACGCTGATGGACATCTCAAGCATCACAGTCTCTGCTGGTGGGGGCGGTCTTCGTTTTTGGCGCCATTCTTGGTCCCGGCCCACGATGGGAGGTGGCCTCTTGCCACCCTCTGGCACGCCCATAATGGCGTCCGCTCTGCCAGGGCGGGAAATCTTTTCTGATGGCGGGAATCGTCTCCCAGTGGCGGGAAACTCTGCAGATGGCGGGAAAAGACTGCAGATGACGGGCAAATGGCGGGAACCGATCCGAGATGGCGTCCGATGGCGGGGACCCTCCGGAATCGGCGGGAGACTTCTTTTTGAGGTAAATGCGAACTTTTCTTCAGGCACGCAGTACCCGGTGGTTGCGGGCACGTTATCCTGCCGACTACGCCAAAAGTTGACGCGCCCCCTGGGCCATGTTCAAGGGGATACCCGGAGCCGGATCTGTATGGGGGTAGTAGTCCTTGTGGCGGTGACCCGGTCCGTGCCCAGGGTGTCAAACTAAGTGGCAGTCTATGGCAGTAGATGTTGTTAAGTGTCGACTACGCCACCCATTGAGTGCGGCTATGAAGCCGCCGCTGCAGAGCAGTCCGCTGAGGCCGGTGGTATATGTGCAGCAGTGATGGTATAACCCCCAACGGGAGGGGTATGGCCTCAGGGCAGCAGGTGTGGATGATGGGGGTTGTGATGGTGCAGTAAGAAGACTCAGAGTCGGGAGATGCAGTTCAGGGTTTTTACTTACTGGTGTCCTTTTAGTCACTCTGGCCTTGAGTGACCACCCGAGCCGTGCTGCGTCCACCAGGTCCTGGACTCGGCCAACCCCCAGGCAATTCCGGAGCGTGGTCCTGATCTCCTTTCTGACTCTCCCTTCTTCTGGCCGTTCCCACCAGGGATCCACTTTTGGCCGGCTCCCTCGGGTCTCTTGGTGGTCAAGCCTCCTCTGGGCTCCCTGACCCTATACTTGGTATGCCTTTCTAGTGGATTTGGTGAGGGTCGTGGCAGATCCTGACCACGACCTCCGGTTCCTGGCTAAGGTTTGTTTTGGCCTCTGCCGGCTTGGGATCCGGTACCCTTGTCCGCCAACCCTTCACCCTTCTGTCCTTATTCTGGGATCTTGGGGTTCTCTTCTTGTTTCCTCTCTGGGTCCTTCTTACTCCTCTCTCTCTCTCTCTCTCTCTCAGCAGGCTCTGTTCTGGAGCCGGGCCCAGCCGGAGCCACAGCTCCCTGTCAGCCCTCCTGGCTGAGCTCCTCTGCTCTGCTTCTCAGGCTCTCTGACAGACTGACCCTGATCTAAGATGGTGCCCACCTTATATACTCCCTCTATGTGTGAGCCCAGGTGACCAGCACCCAATGAGCTCCTAGCTTTACCCAGACTACTCCCCCTATCTGCCCCTACACTACTGGGATGTTCCACCCCCCTCCCACTCCAGCCAGGGACAGACGCTGTCGTACCTGCACATATACTGGTGGGAGTACCGTAGTTTTGTCCCCCGGAAATGGGATGTATGTAGTGCATGCAGCCTACTAGCTCAGTTCCACACTCCATCCTTACCCGGGAGTGGAATACCACACCTCTGGGTTGAGGTGCAATACCCCTGTAGCAGCCGAATCCTCAGGGTGCTACATCTGCATTTCATTGTGTGACACCTGTATGTATACAAATGGTGATCTAATTTTCCTCGTGTGGATGTTGTATATTCATGTACACGGATACACCTACATATTCCCATTAATGTATATACGTACAAGAAAAGCGTACGGAGAAAAGTGTATAGAGAAAATATAGACATAAATCCCAGCATATTGTTACCTAGGTGCTAGATGACTGTCTGGGCTGTCTAGACAATGGGTGAGTATCCATTAGGTGAAGGATAGTAAGTCGTATTCGCGGTTGAGGCCTTTGGGTGATAGAGAATCTAGAGTGTGTATCCAGAAGGCCTCTCTCTGTTTAAGGAGGCGGATACGATCGCCACCACGTTTTGGTTGTGGAACCTGTTCTAGGACTTGGTACTTCAGTTGAGATATATTATGTCCTTTACTGATAAAGTGGTGTGGAATGGGTAGTAATAGGTTTTTGCAGCGGATTGTGGACTTGTGTTTAGAGATCCTGTCCCTAACGGATTGGGTGGTCTCACCTATATATATCTTGCCACAAGGGCATTTGATAAGGTATACCACAAAGGAACTTTCACAGGTGAAGTAGCCTTTGATGTGAAATTTCTTACCCGTATATGGGTGGTGAATGGTATTTCCTCGTAGGACGTTATTGCATTGTCTGCATTGGAGGCATGGGAATGTGCCGGTTTTGGGGTTCTGCAGGAATCGTTGTGTGGGTCCCTGTTTGGTGACGCTTATATCTGCCCGAACTAGAGAATCTCTGAGATTGCGGGCCCGTTTGAATGGTCTCTCCTGTCCATTTCGGACCCTGATGACGAGAAATCTGTGGAGGAGCGTGCGGGTCTGTAGGTATTTCCACCCGTATAGTGTTTCTCTTGCCATTTGTAGACTCTGTTGAGCTCGTAATCCTCGGTGTCTCTTTGAAATTTGCTTCTCTTTCTCGATTCAGTGTCCCTTTTATGTTGGTCTGTGTTGGCTTTGATCTTTGCTTGTAATGTCAACCACTCTTCAGCACTGGCCGAAGTGCTTAATTGAGTTTCAATATTCTTGATCTGGTCTTTGGTTGATGTGATGGCTTTGTGTAAAAAATCAACAGATAGTGTCATGAGATCGAAGGAGCATTTATTGAGAATCTGCTCGACGGACTGCAATGGACTACTCCACTATTCCAGCAATCATCCGGCACATATCAAAAGATCTATCCCTAGGTCCCAGCTCAAGAGAGTAGAGAGGATAGTATCAGATCCCAGTACACGCCATCAAAGGCTACAAGAAATGGGCTCTAAGTTCATCTCCAGAGGATACCCCCCATCTTTACTAACAATTCAACAAACAGAGCCTCGGCCTCGCAGCGATAATTCCGACCGGATTCCTTTTGTCCACACTTTTCACCCCTATGCATATGTTTTACATAAAACAATCCGAAAAAACTGGAATATACTGCGCTCAGGCTATCCTACTATCCCTAGCTTCCAGAAGCCCTTTTTGCCCTGCTTCAAACGGGCCCGCAATCTCAGAGATTCTCTAGTTCGGGCAGATATAGGCGTCACCAAACAGGGACCCACACAACGATTCCTGCAGAACCCCAAAACCGGCACATTCCCATGCCTCCAATGCAGACAATGCAATAACGTCCTACGAGGAAATACCATTCACCACCCATATACGGGTAAGAAATTTCACATCAAAGGCTACTTCACCTGTGAAAGTTCCTTTGTGGTATACCTTATCAAATGCCCTTGTGGCAAGATATATATAGGTGAGACCACCCAATCCGTTAGGGACAGGATCTCTAAACACAAGTCCACAATCCGCTGCAAAACCTATTACTACCCATTCCACACCACTTTATCAGTAAAGGACATAATATATCTCAACTGAAGTACCAAGTCCTAGAACAGGTTCCACAACCAAGACGTGGTGGCGATCGTATCCGCCTCCTTAAACAGAGAGAGGCCTTCTGGATACACACTCTAGAGTCTCTATTACCCAAAGGCCTCAACCGCGAATACGACTTACTATCCTTCACCTAATGGATACTCACCCATTGTCTAGACAGCCCAGACAGTCATCTAGCACCTAGGTAACAATATGCTGGGATTTATGTCTATATTTTCTCTATACACTTTTCTCCGTACGCTTTTCTTGTACGTATATACATTAATGGGAATATGTAGGTGTATCCGTGTACATGAATATCCAACATCCACACGAGGAAAATTAGATCACCATTTGTATACATACAGGTGTCACACAATGAAATGCAGACACACTGTTATGCACACGCCCGGGCTAAGCGGCGTGTGCGTGTGATTGGTAGTGATTCCACTGGACCGTGCCGGAGAGTGAATGCCTGGAGGGGCGTGACTAAGTATTCACCCGATCCGACCAGGGTCGCACGACGGCATACGACGCCAGTGCACCAAGGAGGAACCGAGCAAAGGGACCAGGTGCTACTCCAGGACAGACCCCGGACACGGCTGTTGACCCATACAGGGGAATACAGGAACAGGCTGGTAGGCTGGCACACAGACTGGAGGGTATAGGCAGGCACGACTGGTATGCAGGCAGGCGGGTATGCAGGCAGGGGGGTAAAGGCAAGCACAGCTAGAGTGCAGACAGGGAGGCACTAGCAGGTAGGAACACAGGCGGGATAGGGCCCAGTACACACTGGGACTCAGGAACATTACAGGCAGAGGGGTACAGGCAGGGCAGGACAGGACTGCCGGAGCAGCGGGCAGAAGCAGGGCAGGACAGGACTGCCGGAGCAGCGGGCAGAAGCAGGGCAGGACAGGACTCTGTTCACACGGAACAGACAGGAAGGGAAAGACAGAGCCAGATACTCACACAGTACTTGCAGGGACAACAAGCAGGAGTTAGGTACGAGTTCAGACTCTGCAGAAAAAGGAAGGGAACGGACATAGAGGCAAAACAGGTAAAGGACAGGAGAAAGTTCAGACTGGAACTGAGTGTACGGAGGAGACCGACACTGCAGAGGGATACAGGAGCGGGTCTGGGAATACGGCCCCCAGAGAGGCGGAACGAACAGGCAAGGAGCGTGTTCAGACAGGACAGACCAGACACAGGAGCGGGTCTAGGAAATCGGCCACTAGAAGGCGGAACGAACAGGCAGGGAGCGTGTACAGACAGGACAGACAAGAGAACACAGAAAGGACTCAGTTCAGACACGGGAACTAATACCGCAAAGCAGGAGACATACAGGACTTAGTTCAGACACGGGAACTAATACCGCAAAGCAGGAGACATACAGGACACAGTTCAGACACGGGAGCTGATACCGCAAAGCAGGAGACATACAGGACTCAGTTCAGACACGGGAACTAATACCGCAAAGCAGGAGACATACAGGACTTAGTTCAGACACGGGAACTAATACCGCAAAGCAGGAGACATACAGGACACAGTTCAGACACGGGAGCTGATACCGCAAAGCAGGAGACATACAGGACTCAGTTCAGACACGGGAACTGATACAAAAAGCAGGAGACATACAGGACTCAGTTCAGACAGGCCTGGAAATACAGCCTCCAGGAAAGGCAGACAAGGAAACAAAGACGGGACCTGGCACCTTCAGAGTGCAAGCACACACTGAAGGAAAACACTATGCTCAGGCCGGGATAGAAGGGAGCTGCTGAGCTATATACCAAGTGTCAGACAGCAATAGGCTGAGGACGCACAAGGGGTGTGACCCACAGCAGGTACAAAAGGCAGGAAGTGATCGGGCGCCGCCCTTAAGCAGCAGAAACAGACACAAACAGACAGCATGGAGGGAAGCCAGAGAGACATTCTGGACAGGAGATCAAGTGCGCGCTCCTGCACAGTGGGAAATGGACCACTATGCAAGGACGCCGCCAGGTATGTTACAGTACCTCCCCCCTTACGCCCCCTCTTCTTCAGGCCTGCCAGAATCTTCCGCAGGGAATTCGAGGACCAGTCGTTCACTGGGTTGGAGGGGGACAGAGACTTGAGGGTAATCTCTGCTTCGAGGTACATCTTGTCAAGCTCACAGGAAAAAATAGACGGGTTATCAGGTACATAATGAGGAAAAGTCACTGTCTCTTTGTTATCTGGTGGTACCCCGGAGGATTCAGGAAACAACTGGAGGTCCTCCGCCGGGTCAGAAGAGTGCAGAGGCACAGAGAAAACAACTGCTTCAGAGTACACTAGGTCGGACTCACTGGAGGAAGCAGGCGAGGTATCGGGTACCGAGTATAGGAAAGTCTCTGTCCATTCACCACCAGGTGGCACCCCGAAGGGTTCTGAACACAACTGGAGGTCCTCCGCCTGGTCGGAGGGGTGTAGAGACTCGGGAGTAACCTCTGCTTCGGAGTACACTAGGTTGGACTCACTGGAGGAAGCAGGCGAGGTATCGGGTACCGAGTATAGGAAAGTCTCTGTCCATTCACCACCAGGTGGCACCCCGAAGGGTTCTGAACACAACTGGAGGTCCTCCGCCTGGTCGGAGGGGTGTAGAGACTCGGGAGTAACTTCTGCTTCGGAGTACACTAGGTTGGACTCACTGGACGAAGCGAGCGAGGTATCAGGTACAGAGTATAGGAGAGTCTCTGTCCTTTCGCTACCAGGTAGCACCCCGAAGGGTTCAGGAGACAACTGGAGATCCTCCGCCTGGTCGGAGGGGTGTAGAGACTCGGAGGTAACTACCACTTTGGGGTACCCATTGTCAGGCTCAGAGGACGAAGCGGACAAAGTATTGAGTACCGGGTGTAGAGAAGTCTCTCTCCATTTGTCATCGAGTGGTATCCCGGAGGATTCAGGAGGCAACAGGGGATCCTCCGCCAGGTAGTAGAGGTGCACAGACTCAGAGGTAACCACAGCTTTGGAGCATCCTTGGACATGCACACCGGTTAAAGAGAGAGAAGCATCTGATGCCGGGTGCAGGAAGTTCTCCTGTGTGGAGTCTGGATGGGCAGAAGTCTCTTCGGGCAGGAGAACTGGTGCACTACCCACGCACATTACCCATTGGGGTTTCTCCGGGATACAGGGAGATGAAGCTTCAGTAGGGACTTCAAGGTTGGGGTCAGGAGGTCTCAGGGAGGACAGACCCTGGCGTGACGGCTTGCCTCTACGTCTAGCACGTCTGGACTGCCTCTTGAGGTTGAGAGAAGTATTCCGGAAAGCGTAGTCACCCTGTGGGGATTCTGGGTGGGCAGTAGTCTCATTGGGCTGGAGGACTATTGCGCTACCCACACACATTACCCATCGGGGCTGCTCCGGGATATTGGGAGGTGAAGCTTCAGCAGGAGCCTCCGGGTTAGGATCATCGAAGACCATTAGAAAGGCCACCAGGAAGGCCATTAGGTCCCGGAGGATCGGATCCTGTGTTTCATATAGGGGGTTGATCCATTCCAAGGCATCACCCGCCAGGTAAGACATAATAAAGGCCACTTTAGCCCAATCGGAAGGAAAATAGAGAGGGTAGGCCTTAAAGTGTAGCATGCATTGCTCCACAAATGCACGACACTGTCTTGGATCCCCATAGTAACGTGGCGGATCCGCAGGAACGAGAGCTGATAGATCCATCTGGACGGTGCGTAATTTCGCCTGGAACTCAGCTAAGAGAAAAAAAAATTTATTTATTTTATTTTAATGCATATATTCGCTGGAAAACTTCTCAGAGAGCGAAGGCCGTGGGGCTCTACGGGAACCATGGCCTGAGCATGCTGTTATGCACACGCCCGGGCTAAGCGGCGTGTGCGTGTGATTGGTAGTGATTCCACTGGACCGTGCCGGAGAGTGAATGCCTGGAGGGGCGTGACTAAGTATTCACCCGATCCGACCAGGGTCGCACGACGGCATACGACGCCAGTGCACCAAGGAGGAACCGAGCAAAGGGACCAGGTGCTACTCCAGGACAGACCCCGGACACGGCTGTTGACCCACACAGGGGAATACAGGAACAGGCTGGTAGGCTGGCACACAGACTGGAGGGTATAGGCAGGCACGACTGGTATGCAGGCAGGCGGGTATGCAGGCAGGGGGGTAAAGGCAAGCACAGCTAGAGTGCAGACAGGGAGGCACTAGCAGGTAGGAACACAGGCGGGATAGGGCCCAGTACACACTGGGACTCAGGAACATTACAGGCAGAGGGGTACAGGCAGGGCAGGACAGGACTGCCGGAGCAGCGGGCAGAAGCAGGGCAGGACAGGACTGCCGGAGCAGCGGGCAGAAGCAGGGCAGGACAGGACTCTGTTCACACGGAACAGACAGGAAGGGAAAGACAGAGCCAAATACTCACACAGTACTTGCAGGGACAACAAGCAGGAGTTAGGTACGAGTTCAGACTCTGCAGAAAAAGGAAGGGAACGGACATAGAGGCAAAACAGGTAAAGGACAGGAGAAAGTTCAGACTGGAACTGAGTGTACGGAGGAGACCGACACTGCAGAGGGATACAGGAGCGGGTCTGGGAATACGGCCCCCAGAGAGGCGGAACGAACAGGCAAGGAGCGTGTTCAGACAGGACAGACCAGACACAGGAGCGGGTCTAGGAAATCGGCCACTAGAAGGCGGAACGAACAGGCAAGGAGCGTGTACAGACAGGACAGACAAGAGAACACAGAAAGGACTCAGTTCAGACACGGGAACTAATACCGCAAAGCAGGAGACATACAGGACTTAGTTCAGACACGGGAACTAATACCGCAAAGCAGGAGACATACAGGACACAGTTCAGACACGGGAGCTGATACCGCAAAGCAGGAGACATACAGGACTCAGTTCAGACACGGGAACTAATACCGCAAAGCAGGAGACATACAGGACTTAGTTCAGACACGGGAACTAATACCGCAAAGCAGGAGACATACAGGACACAGTTCAGACACGGGAGCTGATACCGCAAAGCAGGAGACATACAGGACTCAGTTCAGACACGGGAACTGATACAAAAAGCAGGAGACATACAGGACTCAGTTCAGACAGGCCTGGAAATACAGCCTCCAGGAAAGGCAGACAAGGAAACAAAGACGGGACCTGGCACCTTCAGAGTGCAAGCACACACTGAAGGAAAACACTATGCTCAGGCCGGGATAGAAGGGAGCTGCTGAGCTATATACCAAGTGTCAGACAGCAATAGGCTGAGGACGCACAAGGGGTGTGACCCACAGCAGGTACAAAAGGCAGGAAGTGATCGGGCGCCGCCCTTAAGCAGCAGAAACAGACACAAACAGACAGCATGGAGGGAAGCCAGAGAGACATTCTGGACAGGAGATCAAGTGCGCGCTCCTGCACAGTGGGAAATGGACCACTATGCAAGGACGCCGCCAGGTATGTTACACACACAATGTAATGCAGACACAGGTACATAGACTTATTCACTAACGCAGTATTGTATACATACCGCTCATTGCAAAATGCCTTATGTATAAATTTACAGCTTTCTGGTTTTAGGCACTTATGTGAATAGACTGTATATAAATTATTCATCTACTATAGTTCAACTATTATCCTTTTCAAGCTGTGCGATTTTGTTCAGTATATCATGATATTAATTGCGATTATTTTTGTTTCAGATGTTCCCTACCCTTGGTCCTCTCCTCCTCCTCCTCTCTGAAAGCCCTACTCAGTTATACCCTAGTCCAGGAAAGCGCCCCTCTTCTCTACTAGCACGTACTAGCGCTTCCTGCTAGCTGGAACGCAAACACAGTGTCTGTGGAACGCAATCATCACTAGGGAACGTCACTTCCGGCTACGTCATCGAGCTACTTCCGGTCCCGCGCGCTCAGCCTCCCAAGTGCACGCTAATTAACCCCAGCAGCACCTGCGCAGGGCTCTATTAGCTCCTGCATAAATGAGAACCTTCTCACACACACTGGCTACCACAACAAGCGGTGGACACCGCGTTCTGGCGCCATCCAGGTCATATGAAGCAATAAGGTAATGCCCTCTGTCACTAACACAGCACTCCCTGCGTAACATACTAGCTTCTGTATACATGCTCACTTATATTATTGATTCTAGGTGGTCCTTACCATTATCGTCCATACTGAGTTAATATCAGTATCCTTAGCCACATTCTAACATGCGGTATGTGTAGTCTGCCTTAATCTACTGAGCACTGCTTATAGATCCGCATCCCTGTCCCCTATCCCTCCTAATTACCATCCTCACGTTGTCTTTCCTTGTCAGTGGTCCTGTCCCTTACATGTATAAAATTTGAATGTCTATTGTATTTAATATATGTATTGTATTTTCTGTACTCACAATATGTTACATTTTGCAGTTAACTGATGAAGGTCATTAAGACCGAAACGTTTTATAATATTTTGGACTGCAATAATAAAATTTTCACATTTGGAAACATTCCGAGTGCCAAGGCTTTTTTCATATATGTGTTTTACAGTCGACGCTCCACTATAACAGGGATAACGATTAACAGGTATTTTGCATATAGCTTTAGGATGGGCCCTTAGGGTCCATTCCCCCTGTGGGCCGCATACATCCCAGTCCGACCCTGCTCGGCATTACCACTCAGCCCAGTAATTGGCTGCAGCAATCATATGAGCTGGTGTAGTTATATTACCGCTACCATCTTTCTTGTTGAATCACAAAACAGGAGGACAAACTACGCAAATTCATTAAATGCTCAAACAATTAGACCTAAGCGCTGACCTTTCCCCCCAACCTGTGAATGATGACCTTACAAAGATGTAAATATAACCAGGGATGTCTGTAGTCCTGCAAGGAGAATCAAGGAGAATCAGAAAGACTTTACAAGGAGAATGAGAGACATCCTTCAGGACAGTAGATGGATAGCATGGTGGCTCCATTCAAAGAGACACAGATTTGGATTATACATGATTCCGGCCTAAGGGTATGAGGCCCTGACTGGAAAGATATGGATCTGCTCCATTGACCATCAGAGAGCCCATGGATACATTTGGGGAGACCAGGTTCGGACTATGAAGTCACCTGGCCCCATGGATATATTGTTTAGGGTTGCCAGGTGGGACCCTCCGGTTACCAGGAACCCATGGAGATGTGGCACCCCTGAGGGTTCAGTCACCACAGGGGTACTGCACCTCAGCTTGAGGTGTGGTATCTCCTCTTCCAGGTAAGGATGGAGCACTTCTCAGGACCCTACTTCACCATTCAACACTACACCACTCCTGTCCTGAAGGGGGCCTAAATGCACCAGGGCCCGGGATAGAGGAGATGGGGGGGACCAAAGATAGGGGGAACCATGTAGTGGGTGAGGGTGGAGGACACACTTTTAGGGTACACTTACTAATTCATATTTAATCTACGGCCATCTTAGGTTCATGGTCTTTGATTGTGATCTTCATCAGTGATTGTGGTCTCCGTCTCTGATTGTGGTCACCCACCAGAGTTCAGTAATAGGCCTCATCCGATTGAACATACGCGATCCTCGTTCTCTGGCCTTGAGGCGAGTAGTGGGTCAGAGTTAACCACTGTCTCTACCCGGTCAAGGTCCCTACCTAAGAAGGCCTGGAGGGGAGCAGAGAAGACAAGCTCCACAGGCAAAAGGATCCCAGGGGGATACGGACGAAGCGGCATACGCCACCTGTACTTCTCACTCTGGCCTAGTCAGAGGGACTCCTGCTGCAAGAGGGGTGACCGACCCCCGATATCTGACTTTGCTACTGCACGTCTCAGTCAGAAAAGCCCGGAGGCTTAGTGGATCCCAGGAGGGATACGGACGGAGCGGCATACACCACCTGTAACTCTCTCTATCTGCGTTTATCCAGTGGGACCCGGCCTTACACCTAGTTCTAATCACACATACAGTCAGGAGAAGACTTAGTGGGAGAACTCACCAAGGAGAGGAACACACACCAGAGGGGTCTCGACAGGTGCTCCTGATCTACCTGGAAAGTGCTGGACCCCCTTCCCGGTGGCCGCAGTACGCCGCGAGGAGCAGAGGGAAGCTTTGCGGCTAAAGTTCATCTGAATGTGAGTAAAAACCCTGGATGACTTCACACCCCGCTTCATCCTGTTATTTCCTGCGCGGCACTGCACCCACCATTCCTCATCACACTGCCCTGAGGCCTGCTCCGCCTGCGGGGAGCAGTCCCATCTAAGCTGCCCCTTAACACTGGCCTCAGTGGACTGAAGCAGCGCTGGTGTCTATCACCGGAAACCGTAGGTGGCGTAGTCGTAAAATACCACTCAACCCTGAAAGCCCATTAAATCTTTTATGTGACCGCGTATGCCGCTCCGTCTGCATCCCCCTTGGGATCCTTTTGCCTGCAGAGCTTGCCTCCTCTGCTCCCCTCCAGGCCTTCTTAGGTAGGGACCTTGACCGGGTAGAGACAGCCGTTAACTCTAACCCACTCCTCGCCTCAAGGCCAGAGGACGAGGACCGTGAATCCTCAATCAGCGGCAGGTTCACACGGAAAGCCACGTTCAGTGATGAAGATCACAATCAAAGACCATAAGCCCAAGATGGCCGTTTATTAAATATGAAACTTGTGGTGTAACCTCTAAGTGTGTCCTCCACCCTCTCCCACTACATGGTTCCCCCTATCTTTGGTTCCCCCATCTCCTCTTATCCCGGCTGGGGCAGCACCCTGGTGCATATAAGCCCCCCTCAGGTGGGAGAGGTGTAGTGTTGGATGGTGAAGTATGGTCCTGAGAAGTGCTCCATCCTTACCTCAGAGGAGGAGATACCACACCTCGGACTGAGGTGCAGTACCCCTGTTGCGACTGAACCCTCAGGGGCGCCACACATGTACATTTTGGCAAACTGCAGTCTAGCTTTTTTATGTCACTGTGTCAGCAGTGGGGTCCTCCTGGGTCTCCTGCCATAGTGTTTCATTTCATTTAAATGTCCACGGATAGGTGGGCTGACACTGATTCACCCTGAGTCTGCAGAACAGCTTGAATTTCTTTGAAACTTGATTGGGACTTCCCTTTCACCATCTGGACTATCCTGCATTGCAACCTTTCATCAATTTTTCTCTGCCGTCCACATCCACGGAGATTAGCTATAGTGCCATGAGTTGTAAACTTCTTGATTATGTTGCGCACTGTGGACAAAGGAACATCAAGATCTCTGGAGATGGACGTGTAACCTTGACATTGTTAATATTGTTCAACAATTTTGGTTCTCAAGTCCTCAGACAGTTCTCTTCTCCTCTTTCTGTTCTCCATGCTTAGTGTGGCACACACAAACACATAATGCAAAGATTGAGTCAACGTCTCCCCTTATTATCTGGTTTCATTTTCTGGAATAATTTCAAGGGTGCCAACACTTTCAGCCAGGACGGTACATTTATGTAACGCTGGGGTCCTAGTTTAAAATCCCAAGTACATCATCTGCAAAAAGTATGTGTGTTCTCTCTGTGTTTGCATGGGTTTCCTTCGGGTACTCCGGTTTCTTCCTACACTCTAGAGGCATAATGATAGGGAATTTAGATTGTGAGCTCCAGTGAGGGCAGTGATGATGATGTCTGTAAAGTGCTGTGGAAATAATGGTGCTGTATAGGTGAGTAAAATAAATAAATAAACCTACAACTCCCAGTATATCTTAACTCCCACTATCATCTTACCATTATCAGCCATCATCACACTGTGGACAGGAACCCCAATACTGATGGGACGGTAGTCCATATCACAAACGTTTACATCCAGATGCATTATATGTGACCTCTTCTCTGATTTGAGTCATTCTCATCCCTTTTATTTCCATCTGGTCCAGACGCCATGATGATTTTTCACATCTACGGCTCGCCTTTGCATACTTTCATCTAATCCTGCAGCATAACCCAACACTGTGCCCTTAAAATAAGTGATGTTATAATATCCCTGAATAAAAATATCTGCCCTGTGCTGTGCCTCTGAAAAAAATAATTGCCCCACACTGTTCTCCCTGCACAAAATATATACCCCACATTGTCTCTCTTATGACACATGGCCTCCACACTGCCCTCTTTGATAAAATAGTGCCTCCGCACTAATTTCCTTTTGGACTATTACTACCACAAAATTCTTCTTATGAACTATACAAGATACACTATTCTCCCTTCTGAATTAGAACTTCCACACTGTTTGCCCTTATTAGCTATAACCTTGATACTGTGTCCCCCTTAAGAACTATAACCACCACATTTTCCACCATTATTAGCTATAATCACTAATATGTCCCTAAATTCAGGGTCCCCCCTTATAATCTTCACACTGCATCCTCAAACTGTGTGCCCCCCCCAAAAAAATGATCCAGTCTGTACTGTGCCCCCTCCTCACACTGCCCCCACTGGATAGTTTCCCATATACTGCCTCCTCTCTATTTTGTGCCTCATACAGCACAGTCTCCATCCTGTACTCTCTCCTCACACTTTTTCCCCCTCTGCATACTGACCCCCCACACTGTGTCTCCCCACACTGCCCAGTATATACTGTGTTCCCTTCTCACACTCTCAGTTCCTTCCCTCAATAAAATACCCTTGTTTCTTTGACTCCATTGGATTGGGATCGCTTACCTTCCTGACGTCTTTGCATCCTCTCCTTGACCTCATCACGCTGCTGCACGTTGCCTTGACCCTGGAGTGCCAGAGGTTAGAGCTTCATTTGTATTCGTGTCTGAAACACAAGTACCGATCTCTAAGGTAGAATTAAAGGGGTTGTCCAGGTTTGAGATGAAAATCCTCTTTTGAATACTCACAGCTTGTGCACTACACACTGTCAGGATTGTCCAGTACCTGCATTGAGAATAGGTGTTCACAATACTGCAAGTATGTGATTTGCATATGACGCGCCCCCTGGGGCTGTGGGGTACTCGGTAGCCAGGCCGGTCCTTTTTGGGGTAGTCACGGTGGCAGTGACCCGGTCCATGGCCCAGGGTGGTCGATAATGAAGAGTCAATTGGGGAATAAAGTTTTTGGGGATAAAGTTCGTGACGCCATCCGTGGTATACAGCTATAGATGGCAGCCGCTGCGGTGCAGATCTACTGGGGCTGATGGTGACGCAGCAGAGATTGTGCAGCTCTCCATGAGCAGAGCTAAGCCCCAGGGCAGTATATAGGACTTGATGAGGTAGATGTTGTTGGCAGGCACAGTGTAGCGCAGGGCCGGTGACGAAGCAATAAATCAAGGACACAGTGGGTTGCAGTCTTCAGGCTTTACTCACAGTTCTTAGGCAGTTCCTGGTTACCGCTGCAGCCGGTTATAACCATCCACTCGTCCTGTGTTCTCCAAGGAAGGGATCCAGCCAGCTCCCAGGCAGTTCAGGAACACTTAGTCGGGATCCCCTTCTTATGTGCCTCTCTGGCCGTCTCCCTGTCCTTGCTCTCGCCCTCCTGCCCTGTGCCTCACAATCAGTGTCCAAAGCCAGTGGCCTCGGGCCTTGTCGGGTGACTTACTCTCAGTACCCTGGACCCTATGTGGCCACCTTTTCGGCAATGTAATTGTGGTTTTCGGCTGCAACACCTTGAAAATGCAGCGGCCTCCGGTTGGCTAGCTGAGCTTGGTTGTTCTCCACTAGTCTGAGGCCAGTCCCCATTTGCGGCCTGGTCCCTCCACTCGACGGCAGTCGGGTGGATGCGGATCCCATGGAGAGCGTCCGTGCTCCCGTGCCCCTGAGACCCCCTCTGTCTCTTCTTCCTTCTTCTATGCCCCTTACTCTGGGCCCCCCTCCTGTCTGCACCTGTCACAAGCAGGACCTCCCTTCTGGGCTTACAGCCTTAACTCAACCCCTTCTAAAAGGTTCCCCTTCTTCTTATACTCTCCCCTCAGTGCTCCTCTAAACTACTTCCTCCACCCACCTCCTCTACTTAGTTCCATCCTCCTGACAGGGACCAGGCCTGTGCTCTCCCTTAGGAGCTATCTGGACCTTCCCTTATGGAGTGATGTACTGTTGGATGTGAGTGGTTGGGTCCCGGGTAGTGTTCCTTCCTTACCTGGGAGTGGGGTACCACACCTCTGGGTGATGTGCAGCACCTCTGTGGCAACTGGACCCGCAGGGGTGCCACACATACTGTACATACAGTCACGTGCTGACTAGATGTGCCGGCCTTTCTCAATTCACTTTTATTGAGTGAAGCCGCACATGTTAGAACCTTGCTGTTAGGTTTTTTTTCCTTTGCTGGTCACATGACCTTGTTGGCCTATTTAGTCCTGCTCCGCCCTTCTGGCTTTGCTGGACTTCATTGTATATCTACTTTCTAGCTAGCCTGTGCTCTGTATCTAACTCTGTTAGTTTGCTTGGTCTACGGACCTCTATGTTCTATCTATTTTGTTTGTTCGTCTGTCTGCTACTATTTCTGTTAGGAGGTGTCCCATGTAACATACCTGGCGGCGTCCTTGCATGGTGGTCCATCTCCCACTGTGCAAGAGGGCGCACTTGATCTCCTGTCCAGAATGTCTCTCTGGCTTCCCTCCATGCTGTCTGTTTGTGTCTGTTTCTGCTGCTTAAGGGCGGCGCCCGATCACTTCCTGCCTTTTGTACCTGCTGTGGGTCACACCCCTTGTGCGTCCTTAGCCTATTGCTGTCTGTCACTTGGTATATAGCTCAGCAGCTCCCTTCTATCCCTGCCTGAGCATAGTGTTTCCTTCAGTGTGTGCTTGCACTCTGAAGGTGCCAGGTCCCGTCTCTTGTCTCCTGCTTTTTGTATCAGTTCCCGTGTCTGAACTGAGTCCTGTATTTCTCCTGCTTTGCGGTTTCAGCTCCCGTGTCTGAACTGAGTCCTTTCTTGTTCTCTTGTCTGTCCTGTCTGAACACGCTCCTAGCCTGTTCCTCTCGCCTTCTAGTGGCCGATTTCCTTGACCCGCTCCTGTGTCTGGTCTGTCCTGTCTGAACACGCTCCTTGCCTGTTCGTTCCGCCTCTCTGGGGGCCGTATTCCCAGACCCGCTCCTGTATCCCTCTGCAGTGTCGGTCTCCTCCGTACACTCAGTTCCAGTCTGAACTCTCTCCTGTCTTTTACCTGTTTTGCCTCTATGTCCGTTCCCTTCCTTTTTCTGCAGAGTCTGAACTCGTACCTAACTCCTGCTTGTTGTCTCTGCAAGTACTGTGTGAGTATCTGGCTCTGTCTTTCCCTTCCTGTCTGTTCCGTGTGAACAGAGCCCTGTCCTCCCTGCTCAGCCTTGTCTGCACTCTAGCTGTGCTTGCCTGTAACCCTCTGCCTGTATTGTTCCTGAGTCCCGGTGTGTACTGGGTCCTATCCCGCCTGTGTTCCTACCTGCTAGTGCCTCCCTGTCTGCACTCTAGCTGTGCTTGCCTTTACCCCCCTGCCTGCATACCCGCCTGCCTGCATACCAGTCGTGCCTGCCTATACCCTCCAGTCTGTGTGCCAGCCTACCAGCCTGTTCCTGTATTTCCCTGTGTGGGTCAACAGCCGTGTCCGGGGTCTGTCCTGGAGTAGCACCTGGTCCCTCTGCTCGGTTCCTCCTTGGTGCACTGGCGTCGTATGCCGTCGTGCGACCCTGGTCGGATCGGGTGAATACTTAGTCACGCCCCTCCAGGCATTCACTCTCCGGCACGGTCCAGTGGAATCACTACCAATCACACGCACACGCCGCTTAGCCCGGGCGTGTGCATAACAGCATGCTCAGGCCATGGTTCCCGTTGAGCCCCACGGCCTTCGCTCTTTGAGAAGTTTTTCCAGCGAATACATGCATTAAAATAAAATAAATAAATTTTTTTTCCCCCTTTAGCTGAGTTCCAGGCGAATTACGCACCCGTCCAGATGGATCTATCAGCCCTCGTTCCTGCGGATCCGCCACGTTACTATGGGGATCCAAGACAGTGTCGTGCATTTGTGGAGCAATGCATGCTACACTTTAAGGCCTACCCTCTCTATTTTCCTTCCGATTGGGCTAAAGTGGCCTTTATGATTGACTACCTAGCGGGTGATGCCTTGAAATGGGTCACCCCCCTATGGGAAGCATGGGATCCTGTCATCCTTGACCTGCAGGCCTTCCTGGTGGCCTTTCGTATGGTCTTCGAGGACCCTAACTCTGAAGCCCCTGCTGAAGCTTCACTTCCCAATATCCCGGAGCAGCCCCGACGGGTAATGTGTGTGGGTAGCGCAATAGTCCTCCAGCCCAATGAGACTACTGCCCACCCAGAATCCTCACAGGGTGACTACGCTTTCCGGAATACTTCTCTCAACCTCAAGAGGCAGTCCAGACGTGCTAGACTTAGAGGCAAGCCGTCACGCCAGGGTCTGTCCTCCCTGAGACCTCCTGACCCCAGCCTTGGAGTCCCTACTGAAGCTTCATCTCCCTGTATCCCGGAGAAACCCCAATGGGTAATGTGCGTGGGTAGTGCACCAGTTCTCCTGGCCGAAGAGACTTCTGCCCATCCAGACTCCACACAGGAGAACTTCCTGCACCCGGCATCAGATGCTTCTTTCTCTTTAACCGGTGTGCATGTCCAAGGATGCTCCAAAGCTGTGGTTACCTCAGAGTCTGTGCACCTCTACTACCTGGCGGAGGATCCCCTGTTGCCTCCTGAACCCTCCGGGATACCACTCGATGACAAATGGAGAGAGACTTCTCTACACCCGGTACTCAATACTTTGTCCGCTTCGTCCTGTGAGCCTGACAATGGGTACCCCAAAGTGGTAGTTACCTCCGAGTCTCTACACCCCTCCGACCAGGCGGAGGATCTCCAGTTATCTCCTGAACCCTTCGGGGTGCTACCTGGTAGCGAAAGGACAGAGACTCTCCTATACTCTGTACCTGATACCTCGCTCGCTTCGTCCAGTGAGTCCAACTTAGTGTACTCCGAAGCAGAGGTTACTCCTGAGTCTCTACACCCCTCCGACCAGGCGGAGGACCTCCAGTTGTGTTCAGAATCCTTTGGGGTGCCACCTGGTGGTGAATGGACAGAGACTTTCCTATATCCTGGATCTGATACCTCGCTTGCTTCGTCCAGTGAGTCCGACCTAGTGTACTCTGAAGCAGAGGTTACCCGTGAGTCTCTACACCCCTCTGACCAGGCGGAGGACCGCCAGCTGTCTCCAGAACCCTTCGGGGTGCCACCTGGTGGTGAATGGACAGAGACTTTCCTATACTCGGTACCCGATACCTCGCCTGCTTCCTCCAGTGAGTCCGACCTAGTGTACTCTGAAGCAGAGGTTACCCGTGAGTCTCTACACCCCTCTCACCAGGCGGAGGACCGCCAGCTGTCTCCAGAACCCTTCGGGGTGCCACCTGGTGGTGAATGGACAGAGACTTTCCTATACTCGGTACCCGATACCTCGCCTGCTTCCTCCAGTGAGTCCGACCTAGTGTACTCTGAAGCAGTTGTTTTCTCTGAGCCTCTGCACTCTTCTGACCCGGCGGAGGACCTCCAGTTGTTTCCTGAATCCTCCGGGATACCACCAGATAACAAAGAGACAGTGACTTTTCCTCATTATGTACGTGATAACCCGTCTATTTCTTCCTGTGAGCTTGACAAGATGTACCTCGAAGCAGAGATTACCCTTAAGTCTCTGTCCCCCTCCAACCCAGTGAACGACTGGCCCTCGAATTCCCTGCGGAAGATTCTGGCAGGCCTGAAGAAGAGGGGGCGTAAGGGGGGAGGTACTGTAACATACCTGGCGGCGTCCTTGCATGGTGGTCCATCTCCCACTGTGCAAGAGGGCGCACTTGATCTCCTGTCCAGAATGTCTCTCTGGCTTCCCTCCATGCTGTCTGTTTGTGTCTGTTTCTGCTGCTTAAGGGCGGCGCCCGATCACTTCCTGCCTTTTGTACCTGCTGTGGGTCACACCCCTTGTGCGTCCTCAGCCTATTGCTGTCTGTCACTTGGTATATAGCTCAGCAGCTCCCTTCTATCCCTGCCTGAGCATAGTGTTTCCTTCAGTGTGTGCTTGCACTCTGAAGGTGCCAGGTCCCGTCTCTTGTCTCCTGCTTTTTGTATCAGTTCCCGTGTCTGAACTGAGTCCTGTATTTCTCCTGCTTTGCGGTTTCAGCTCCCGTGTCTGAACTGAGTCCTTTCTTGTTCTCTTGTCTGTCCTGTCTGAACACGCTCCTAGCCTGTTCCTCTCGCCTTCTAGTGGCCGATTTCCTTGACCCGCTCCTGTGTCTGGTCTGTCCTGTCTGAACACGCTCCTTGCCTGTTCGTTCCGCCTCTCTGGGGGCCGTATTCCCAGACCCGCTCCTGTATCCCTCTGCAGTGTCGGTCTCCTCCGTACACTCAGTTCCAGTCTGAACTCTCTCCTGTCTTTTACCTGTTTTGCCTCTATGTCCGTTCCCTTCCTTTTTCTGCAGAGTCTGAACTCGTACCTAACTCCTGCTTGTTGTCTCTGCAAGTACTGTGTGAGTATCTGGCTCTGTCTTTCCCTTCCTGTCTGTTCCGTGTGAACAGAGCCCTGTCCTCCCTGCTCAGCCTTGTCTGCACTCTAGCTGTGCTTGCCTGTAACCCTCTGCCTGTATTGTTCCTGAGTCCCGGTGTGTACTGGGTCCTATCCCGCCTGTGTTCCTACCTGCTAGTGCCTCCCTGTCTGCACTCTAGCTGTGCTTGCCTTTACCCCCCTGCCTGCATACCCGCCTGCCTGCATACCAGTCGTGCCTGCCTATACCCTCCAGTCTGTGTGCCAGCCTACCAGCCTGTTCCTGTATTTCCCTGTGTGGGTCAACAGCCGTGTCCGGGGTCTGTCCTGGAGTAGCACCTGGTCCCTCTGCTCGGTTCCTCCTTGGTGCACTGGCGTCGTATGCCGTCGTGCGACCCTGGTCGGATCGGGTGAATACTTAGTCACGCCCCTCCAGGCATTCACTCTCCGGCACGGTCCAGTGGAATCACTACCAATCACACGCACACGCCGCTTAGCCCGGGCGTGTGCATAACATCCCATATTCCTCCCAGTCCTTAGTACTTGTAGGGATTCCCTCCCCACATCTATAGGTCTCCGTACAGACTAGATTAGGACTTTAGCAGGTCTGATCGCAGGATCAGGTTCCCTGTTACATCGTAGGGATTCAGCTGAGTCTTATAGTAGGGACAGATCTCCTCTCTTTCCTTAGCTTTGGTAGCAGAACATAACAGTAAGTCCAGCCAGCAAATTCTCTAAGGAAAGATTTTTCTGTTCCATCATGGTGTCGGTTCAGGATTTGGCTCATCGCCTGCAGGGACTCTCTCTGGAGGTGGCCGAGCTCCGTCAGCACGTGAGTAACTGTCCTGGAGCACATTTCTTGGAGCCTAAGGTATGTTTGCCGGATTTGTTTTTTGGTGAACACCGAGAATTTTTTTCATTTAAAAATGCTTGCTTATTGTATTTTCGTTTGAGACCTAAGTCCTCTGGGGATGAATCCCAGCGCGTAGGGTTCATAATGTCACTTTTGCGCAAAGAGCCTCAGGAGTGGGCCTTTTCTTTGCAACCTAGTGATTCATGCTTCAGATCAGTGGATAGTTTTTTTTCTGCTTTGGGACTATTATATGATGATCCTGACCGTGTCGCATCAGCTGAGACTGAGTTGAGACGTCTAAAACAAGGATCGGGTAATGTGGAAAAATATTGTACACATTTTCGTCGTTGGTCCACTCAAACAGGGTGGAACGATTCTGCTCTGAAAAGTCTATTTCTTGCTGGGCTCAGTGAAAGGGTTAAAGACCTGCTAATTGCTTATCCTACACCTGAGGATTTGCAACAGGCTATGCAATTAGCTATACGGGTGGATAGAAGACTGCGTGCTAGGGTTAATGAGAGCAAATCCTCTGCTATGTCAGTTTCTGGTTATGATAATGTGTGTACTAACAGTGGTGAACCGATGGAGATTGGATCGGTGGCACCTCGCTCTCAAGAAAAAGACCGTCGTTTTTCGCAAGGCTTGTGTTTCTACTGCGGAAAATCTGGTCATTTGATTAAAGGCTGTGAGCTTCGTATGAAGAAAGAAAAAAAAATGGTCAGTCACGCCCGTATTGCCTGTTTAAATTCCAAGGGTATATTTTTAGCTGCTTCCACGATTGCTCAGGAAAAATTAATGGAATTTCGGGTGTTTGTTGATTGCGGGTCTACACTGAATGTAATTGATGGGGGATTCGTGGAAAAACTCAATTTAAAACCTGAACCTTTGTCATCCCCCATTGCTGTGGTTTCTGTGGATGGCTCCCCTTTGAAGATTATTACTCTCAAGGTCAGTGAATTTCCTCTCACTATTAATGGTGTTCACCATGAGAAATTGGATTTGGTAGTGTTGAATAACTTGCCTTCTCCAGTAATATTGGGTTTGCCCTGGTTAAAATTTCACAATCCTGTACTGGATTGGTCTACCAGTGAAATTAAATCCTGGAGCCATAAATGTTATGACAAGTGTTGTAACGGGCGTATTGCAGCTTTGGATAGGGGAGAATTGCCTGTTCCTATTCAGGATTTTTGGAGAGTTTTTTCTGAGAAGGAATCGCAGGTTTTGCCTCCCCTTAGAGACTATGATTGTTCTATTGAATTTGTCCCTGGAGCGACTCTTCCTAAGAGTCGTTTATTTAACCTTACTATTCCTGAGAGGAAGGCTTTGGAGGAATACATACAGACAAGCTTGGCCGCCGGTCACATTAGGCCCTCTAAGTCTCCTGTGGCGGTTGGATTTTTTTTTGTAAAAAAAAAGGACGGCGGTTTACGTCCTTGTCTGGATTTTCGTGAGATTAACAAAATTACGGTACGCAATCCTTACCCACTGCCATTGATTCCTGATCTGTTTAACCAGTTATTGGGGGCCAAGTGGTTCTCTAAAATTGACCTTAAGGGGGCATACAATCTGTTGCGCATGAAGGAGGGTGATGAATGGAAGACTGCTTTTAACACTCCTGTGGGTCATTTTGAGAATCTGGTTATGCCTTTTGGTCTCACTAATGCTCCTGCATTTTTTCAGAATCTGATTAATGACATCCTTAGACCTTTGATCGGTAAAAATGTGGTTGTGTATTTGGATGACATTTTGATTTATTCGCCAGATCTGGAGTCTCATTGGCGGAGCGTGCGTGAGGTATTACAGTTATTAATGGACAATTCGCTTTTTGCTAAGCTGGAGAAATGTGAGTTCGCTGTACAGAGAATTAGTTTTTTGGGCTACATTATCTCCAGCAAAGGTTTTGAGATGGATCCGGTTAAGGTTCAGGCTGTGCAGGAATGGCCTAGGCCTATTGGTTTGAAATCGATACAGAGGTTTTTGGGTTTCGCCAATTACTATAGAAAGTTCATAAAAAATTTTTCTAGTATTGTCAAACCTCTGACTGATCTCACCAGGAAAGGTGCTGATGCGGTTCAGTGGTCTTCTGAGGCCATTGAAGCTTTTGTGTATCTCAAGGAGAGGTTCACCTCTGCTCCCATCCTTATGCAGCCTGATGTTACTAGGCCGTTTTTGGTTGAGGTTGATGCTTCCTCTGTGGGGGTTGGCGCAGTATTGTCTCAGGATAACGGGGATGGATTACATCCCTGTGCCTTTTTTTCCAAAAAATTTTTCGGAGACTGAATTGAATTACGATATTGGTAATCGGGAATTATTGGCTATTAAACTCGCATTTGAACACTGGCGCCACTTCTTGGAAGGTGCGGAATTTCCCGTTCAGGTTCTTACGGATCATAAAAATCTGATATATCTTGATGCTGCCAAGCGCCTGAATGCCCGTCAGGCTAGGTGGGCACTGTTTTTCTCGCGGTTTAATTTCTCCGTTACTTACATCCCTGGTACTAAGAATGTTAAGGCGGATGCCTTGTCTCGCAGTTTTTCTCCCATAGTCGGTGCTGAGAAAGAGGAAAACATTTTACAAGAAGGTGTTGTGATAGCTGCTTTAGACTCCGTTTTGGAAGATGAGATTCTTAAAGCTCAGGAGAATGCCCCATCTAACACTCCTCATGGGAGGTTGTTTGTGCCTGAGACCTTTAGGAGAGATTTGTTTGTTGAGTGTCACGAATCTCGGTTGGCAGGTCATCCCGGAATCTCTGAGACCAAGAGACTGGTGGGTCGCAGTTTTTGGTGGCCTGGATGGCAGAAGGAAGTCATTAAGTGGGTGCGCCAATGTACTATATGTGCTAGATCTAAGTCCTCACATACTCCTGCTGCGGGGTTGCTTTGTCCTTTGGAGGTCCCCAGTGCTCCTTGGACACATTTGGCTATGGACTTTATAACTGACCTTCCCCCCTCTGAGGGTTTTACTGTCATCTGGGTGGTCGTGGACCGCTTTAGCAAGATGTGTCACTTGGTTCCCTTCGTCAAACTGCCCTGCGCTAAAACTCTCGCTAAGGCCTTTGTCAAGGAAATTGTCAGACTTCATGGCGTTCCTACTGACATTGTTTCTGATAGGGGTCCTCAGTTCGTGGCTCGTTTTTGGCGTGCCTTTTGTGACAGGTTGGGAATTCATTTGTCGTTTTCGTCCGGATATCATCCTGAATCTAATGGCCAGACAGAAAGGAAAAACCAGGATGTTGAGCAGTTCTTGCGTTGTTTTGTGGCAGCCAATCAAGAGGGGTGGTCTGAGTTTCTGCCACTTGCCGAATTTGCTCTGAACAATCATACATCTTCTTCTGCTGGTTGTTCGCCTTTTTTTTGTTGTTCTGGGAGACATCCGTCGTTTGGGTCGTTCTCCAAGTTGGGATCTGCCGTGCCTGAGGAGGAGAATTTTTCCGGTGATTTGGAAAGAGTTTGGACGGATGTGCGTGGTAATCTTCAGGAGGCCAACAGAAAATCTAAAGACTACTTTGATAGGAAACGA
Organism: Phyllobates terribilis; assembly: GCF_046119375.1. Lineage (NCBI taxonomy): Eukaryota > Metazoa > Chordata > Amphibia > Anura > Dendrobatidae > Phyllobates > Phyllobates terribilis. The sequence continues at coordinate 636,789,650 of NW_027362765.1, forward strand.
CAGGAGGTTTTGTTCGCTGTTGGTGACATGGTTTGGTTGTCCTCTAGGAATCTGCGGTTGAGGATTCCTTCTAAGAAATTGGGTCCCAAGTTTGTAGGGCCCTTTAAGGTGCTTCAGGTTGTCAACCAATCTGCTGTTAGGTTGGAGGTTCCTACCTCCTGGAGAATTAATCCGGTCTTTCATGTCTCTCTGTTAAAAAAAGCTGTTGTGTCGGATTGTGACGCCTCTGCCTCTGTTCCTCCGGTGGTGGAGGACGGGGAATATGAAATTTCTCGCATCCTTGACTCTAGACGGTATAGAGGTAGTTTGCAGTATCTTGTGGCCTGGAAAGGTTTCGGACCCGAGGATAACTCTTGGGTGAGGTCAGATGATGTTTCCGCGTCCAGACTTATCAGAGCGTTTCACAGGAGATTTCCTGATAAGCCTGGTCCTAGGGGATCCGGAGGATCCTCTTAGAAGGGGGGGTACTGTTAGAACCTTGCTGTTAGGTTTTTTTTCCTTTGCTGGTCACATGACCTTGTTGGCCTATTTAGTCCTGCTCCGCCCTTCTGGCTTTGCTGGACTTCATTGTATATCTACTTTCTAGCTAGCCTGTGCTCTGTATCTAACTCTGTTAGTTTGCTTGGTCTACGGACCTCTATGTTCTATCTATTTTGTTTGTTCGTCTGTCTGCTACTATTTCTGTTAGGAGGTGTCCCATATTCCTCCCAGTCCTTAGTACTTGTAGGGATTCCCTCCCCACATCTATAGGTCTCCGTACAGACTAGATTAGGACTTTAGCAGGTCTGATCGCAGGATCAGGTTCCCTGTTACATCGTAGGGATTCAGCTGAGTCTTATAGTAGGGACAGATCTCCTCTCTTTCCTTAGCTTTGGTAGCAGAACATAACAGCACATGTCTAGTTGGAAGTTGGCCGGAAGTATTCAAGTAGAATACTTGCAGTCACATGACCACCTGCTCTCACCACCGATAAAGGAGAATCTTGACAGTGTGCATTGCGAAAACTGTGAGGATTCAAAAGTCTGCAGTAAAAAGGGCTGCTATTTCTCATTTAACTAATCTGCTTTTGGATGGATGAATAATTGTCGCTACAGGCATGAGTACTAAAAGCATCACTCCTTTTGTGGAGGCAATCATCCCTTATTCAAATGCTTCAAAAATACCAGTCTATCTGGTCAACAGCAGCTCAGTCTGAGGGATTACTGTTACAAGAGCACTAAAGCTAATAAAAATGCTCCCCTGGCTTGCAGTGTTCTCAGGGGGAAAGTTAATTTTCTTATAGATGGATTCAGTGATGTTTTTATTCCAAAATTGAAAGGTCTGGGCAACAGTTGATTGTATAACTAGATTTCAGTTGATATGTATATAAGTGTAGTCAGAGAAAAAATAATTAAGACATTAAAGCTTTGTAGATATGCAGTTCCTTTCAATATTACTCAATTTTCTAGATTCAGAATTTTGCCTGTGGGTGTCGTGCTGAAAAGGGAGGCTCTAGTTTGTAGATTAATACAGCTTCTTACTTTTCCGGCAGGAGTATCCTTGAACTATGAAATTGATAAATCACTGGGCTTGGTTGAATATGTGTCTTTTCATGAGGCAGTATCAATCTTGAAGCAATTTGGCATGGGAACCTTAAAGGGTTAAGTTAAATCAACTTTTAAGCTCCTAACTGTTAAACCTTGTGGTTTTAATTAATTTGGGATTTCAATTTGAAAACAGTTTTTATTTGATAAATGTCTGCCCATGGATTTTCACTGTCCTGTTATTTTGAAGCCCTTTCCATTTTTTTTTGCACTAAGTTCTGCAATATGAGTTGTCAGGTGGTGGTGTTCATTATTTATACATTTTTTTATTTGTTATGCTGATTCCAAGATGTATACCCAAAAGAAGGGAAGCGATAGAAACCCAAAATAGTAAAATATGACAGTCTTTAGTTGAAAATGTGTTAAAAACAGTAAGAAGGGAGAAAAAAGGCAAGAAAAATCCCCAGCATTCTAGAGCAAGAAAAAATATATGTCATTGTTTAAATTATATTATCCACAACCTCATGATAAATAGAGCAAATAGTGGATGAGAATAAATACATTCTAATAATAAAATGCACAGTTGAAATTCATGAATATGGAGTGGAAAAGAAAACTAATCTTCAGCCACAAAATGTATGAAAATGTAACATGGAACAATATTAATCTCTGGTCGTCAAAGTGTGAAATAACAGTTTGTACTGTAAGATATGAAACAAAATTTAGTACAGCAGTACAAGTATAAGTACATCGAAAACTCCTTGTGGTCATGTAAGTAGTTACAATTCAGTAAGTAGATGAGGTACAAGGACAGCTGGTATAATATATAATGTATGATGTACGTCAAAGATTGGTCACATGAACAAGTATACAGTATCAAAAACATGAGGCAGTAGTGATTCCAACTAGCCCAAAATACAAAATAAATAATTGCTGATGCAAAAAAGACAAGAATGAGAATAATATGCAAAGTGCATGTGAAATTCTAAATAAATTAGAGGTCTAAATTAGGAGCACCAGTGACCCCAGTAGAAGAAGCCAATGCAAAACGCGTATCAGGGTTCCTATCCTCAGCATCCACAGACCCCTAACAGGAATGTATCTTTACCCTCACCTGTGTATCTCTGCCGCGCAATAGCATTACATACTGGGGTCACTGGTGCTCCTAATTTAGGAGCACAAACATAATTTTTTTTTGTTAGGAAGTTAGAAGGCTTAAAAGTTGACCAGCAATTTCTAATTTTTCTAATAAAATTTACAAAACCATTTTTTAAGGACCTCATCACATTTAAAGTGACTTTGGGGAGCCTATATAAAAGAAAATACCCACAAGAGACACCATTCTAAAAACTGCACCGCTCAAAGTCCTCAAAACCACATTCAAGAAGTTATTAACCCTCCAGGTGCTTCACAGGAACTAAAGCAATGTGGAAGGAAAAAATTAACATTTTACTTTTTGTCACAAAAATTGAAATTTAGCCCAAAATGTTTTATTTTCACAAGGGTAATAGGGGAAAATGGACATCAAAATTTGTTGTGCAATTTCTCCTGAGCATGCTGATACCTCATATGTGGGGGAAAACTATTTTTTAGGCGCACGGCAGGGCTTGGAAGGGAAGGAGCACCGTTTGACTTTTTGAACACAAAAATGGCTGGAATCGGGAGTTAATGCCATATCTCGTTTGGAGAGCCCCTGATGTGCCTAAACCGTGGAAATCCCTGACAAGTGACCCCATTTTGGAAATTAGACCCCTCAAGCAATGGATCTAGATGTGTGGTGAGCACCTTGAACCCCCCAGGTGCTTCACAGAAGTTTATAAAGTAGAGCAATGAAAATAAGAAAATCACATTTTTCCAACAAAAATGTACTTTTAGCCCAAAATTTTTATTTTCACAAGGGTAGCAGGAGAAAATGCGCCACAAAATTAGTTTTCCAATATCTCCTGAGTACACTGATACCCCATATGTAGTGGAACATATGGGGTTATCAACAGGGCTCGCAAGGGAATGAGTGACATTTGACGCAAACATGGCTTGAATCGAGAGAGGACGCCATGTTTCATTTGGAGAGCCATTGATGTTCCTAAACCAAGGATGTCAAACTCAAACACACACAGGGCCAAAATGAACAACTTGGACAAACTCACGGGCCAACCAGTATGCAGTATAATGGGCTCCACAAAGTCCTCCATACAGAATAATGGCCCCACATAGGGGAGGTGGTTCTGGTGTCACGGGCCAAATAAAACCACCCTGCGGGCAAGATTTGACATGTTTGGCCTAAACAGTGGAAACCCCCCACAAGTGACCCCATTTTGATAACTACATCCCTCATGGATTTTATCCAAGGGTATAGTGAGCACAGAGGTACTACACAGAATTTGATAACATTAGGTCATCATATGGAAAATTTTCATTTTTTTCACAAAAATGTTGTTTTAGCCTCAAATTTGCAATTTTCACAATGAATAATAGGTGAAAACAGACCCCATAATGTGTTACGCTATTCCTCCTGAACGCAATGATACCCTATCGGTGGTCAAAAACTTCTGTTTGGACATATGGCTAGGAAAGGAAAGAGCGCTATTTTTCTGGAATAAATTGTGAATGCTATGTCACATTTTGAGAGCCCCTGACATGCGAAAACAGCACCCCCCCCACAAGTGACCCCATTTTGGAAACTAGACCCCTCAAGGAATTCATCTAGCATTTTTAACCTATAGGTCATTCACAAAACTTTATAACGTTTAGATGTGAGAACAAAAAAATATTTTTTCCCACTAAAAAGCTCTTTTAGCACCAAGTTTATAATTTACACAGGGCGACGCTATTCCCTTATTCCCGTTTTAATGCGTATCGGCAGTCGTTAAGGGGTTAAGTTTCAGTATATTGCTGATTTGTTTGGCTTCCCCCTTACATTAGAAAATATGGTTAGCTCTTGTTTAGCGTTTTTAGGCGTAGTTATTGTTCTATTAAGATGGATAAAAATTAGAAGTTTGTTAGCCAATAATGTTAAAGGGGTTGTCCAGGTTTATCACGAAAGCCTGCAGTCAGTCTATGTTACTGCAGACTTGTGAATCCTCGCAGTTCACGCTGAGCGAATTCTCCGGTGCTGGCAGCGTGACCGAGTGGTCATGTGACCGCAAGTATGTGATATGCATACTCCTGGCCACATTCCGACTAGGCATGCGCGGCCTTGCTCAGTACAGGTGAATTGAGCGAGGCCTCACACGTATAGTCAGAATTTGGCCGTAAGTATGGCTGCGGTGTTTATTTTTGGTTGGGAGACAGAGGGAGCATAGCTTTTGAGTCATGGCTTGTGGGCACAGTTGACCAGCTAGAGCTGGGTGCATTTGGTCTAATAATATTAAAATTTTGTAGTAATTGTTGATTATTTTAATTTATTGGTTAAAAAATTAGTAATGGGCATTGTACCACCATGTATTTTAAAGCCAGCTATTTTCAGGTAACCCTGCCCTATGGTGGAGTAAGTAGAATTGAGTTCACATGAATAAAGAAAGTTACAGCAGCATGAGATATAAAGTGATACCACTGGTTAAATGAAACCATTGCTAAATAATTCAGTACAAGGTCTGGAAGAGAAAAGTAACAGCGTTCATTACAGTGGTTTCAGCCCTTCTTTACCTCTCACTTATTTTAATCTACTTAATCCAGTTGCAGTTATTGGCAGCTTCTGAAATATGCCAATTTACGATAGTGTGAAAGTGGCTGTGCGGGTGAGGCCTTTCAACAAGGTGAGGAACACCGTGTGATCTTATTTTGACATAATTTTTTTCTTTTGGAATGTATGTGTGGCACAGACGTTGTAATGAAGATTGCTGGGATCCTATTTTAGCAATAGGGATAACTACAAGACCCACGGCTGCATATGGTCTATGACAGCAGATAGCTGTCGGCCAAACTCTCCCAAAACCTTTCCCCCTTTCTTGGCCAAATATGCATCTTTTCTGAATAGTTAGCTTTCGACAGCTATCTCACCCAACATCTCATACATAGGAATGCAAGGCTCACCCTAGTGCTCTGAGGATCTCTATGAGATAGTTTATGTTTGCAGAAGAAAAATAGGATTGGATGTTGAAATCCAACAAGTTGAATCCTTCTCTCCCCCAACGTCATCTGTCAGGGGGAGAGTGGAGAGTTGAAATTGTCCATACACATTAAGCTGTTGACGGATATAGGTGTATTAAGCAAAAAGTAGATCAATATGAATGCTTGCCTTAAAGGGCTTGTGATAAAAATCTGCAGTCAAGAGTGACTGCAGTCTTCTGAACTTTGTCAGCGTGCGGTGCACACACTGTCAGGATTCACCACTCCTGATCGCCTGCTATCGATAGTGTGGCGCCCCTGAGGGTTCGACCGCCACAGGAATGCTGCACTTCTGCAATGGAGTGTGGTGTTCCTCCTCTGAGGTAAGCCCAGTGTGATGGTTGTGACCTAACCTTTTGCATCCAACACCACATCTCCACCAGAGGGAGCTAGTATGCACTAGGTGCTGCTCCCCTGGTTACAGGGAGACTGGGGAACACAAAGTGGTAGGAACAAGTTAGTGGGTGTGGGTGGAGGAACACTAGTTAGTGACACTTCAAATTTCATATTTAATAGAATGCCATCTTTGATCTTGGCCTTTCTGTCCTTTTTGTCTCTGGCAGTCTGTCTATCAAGTGGTCCGTCCTTTGTCTAGCCTTTGCTAGTCTGTCGGCTGTCACTGTGCTGTCAAAATACTGTGTGTAATGTGACTTCCCTCCGGGAGCGCAGATCCTGTGTGGGACTGCACCGGCATGGGACACAGCCCTCGTACCCCGATCTTTGGGACGAGAGGTAGGTTGCAGACAAGGAATGTCTCAACCCGGCCGAGGACCAGGATTGAGAAGGCCCGGGAGCTTTAGAGTGTGGCTCCCTAGCAAATGGGTCCCGGGGAGGATGCAGACGGAGCGGAGTACGCCACCTGTCCTTGCCTACCTGATCTATTCAGAGGGATTCCGGCTGCAAGAGGGGTACCGGCCCCCGACACCCGACCTTGTACTCTACGTCCAGGACGGGAAAGCCCGGTTAGGCCCTGAGGATCCCGCTGGGCGTCGGATGGAGAGGAATTGCCACCCGAGCCCTACACCTGAGAGGAGCTCAGAGGGAGACCCGGCCTATCTACACACGCACAGACGGGAAAGGGTGAAGTCTGTAGTGCAGGAACACTCTGGTGTAGGGTCGCTACCGAACACTGGACTTCCTCGGAGGTAGTCGGACCCCCGTCCCTGGTGGCCGCAGGACTCCGCGAGGAGCAGGGAGTCGCCTTCCCGCTAACATCTCTGAGTGAGTAAAGCCTTGGAAGTTCACCCCTATGGCCTCCGGACTGTTCATTACGCGCCATACCACGCGACGTGATGCCCGTACTCCCCGCGCTACTGCTACCCCCCGTCATCCTGTTTGCCTGCCCTGAGGCCTTGCTCCGCCTGTGGGGAGCAGTAATAACTTTAGCCGCCATGACACCGGGCCTCAGCGGACTGCTAGCGGCGCTGGTGGCCCTTCACCAGACACCACAGGTGGCGTAGTCGTAAACAATCAGCCACTCAACCCGGATTAGCCCACACCATCTCTTTCTAATGTGACGGCCCTGAGCACGGGTTGGGCCCGGGCCACGGCTGCATCCCATCTCTTCAACGCAGGGCCCGACACCGAGTCCCCCAACACCCAGGGTAAAACACGGGCTTTCTGAGTAGAGGCGTCACAACCTGGCATAGTCGGCAGGATATCGTGCCCGCAGCAACAGAGAAGAGTGCCCATTGCTATCGGGTACTGTGTTCCTTACACCTTGAACTGTTGGTTTACACTTAAAATGGCGCCCGCCCAAGAAGAACAGGCGCCATAATGCTGTGAAAAGACTGTCTTTGAACGCCTCCCATCGTGGGCTGGGCTCCCGCTTGGCGCCAAAAATGTGGACTGCCCCTTCCATCAGAGAATGTCCGCGGGGTAATGCCCGTCAAACTGGATGGGCTGAACGAAGGCGGGCCTGTCAGCATGCCGCCCAGGAACCGCCTCGAAACAGGAGGAAGAAGAAAAGCAACAAGGTGCGGCCATTGCAGTCGGAGCTTGGCAGTCAACGGAGGCAGACATGGATGCCTCTGGGGAACAAGTCCATGCAACTACTGAACCCGGTTCAGGCCCTTCACCCGGCAGAGAGCAAGGCGGCAGCGTGTTGACCCCGGTAGATATTGAATTTCTCCATCAAGAAGCTCCAGAACTCCTAAGAAGGCAGAAAGAGGCCCAGGAGGCGGCGACGGCAGCGTGGCAGGAGGAGATGCTGCTGCGTATCCGAGCCCGCCGCCAAGGAGTAGAGGTTCCAGGACCAGTCGACTCGGTGACAGAGGTCGAGGGTGATTTCGCGGCGGGTGAGTGTGCAACCCTTGCCTCGGCTGCAGAGCCAACAGAGACTATCCTGGACCTTATGTCGGAGTACTTAGTTCCCCATGCGGTCACCTGGCAGCAAGTGTTAGCTCCTGAGCTGCAATCGGCAGCCATCGGTGGGGACCTGCCATGCCGCCCAAACTCAGATACGGAGGTGCCTGAAGCTGTGGAGGAGGCTACCGGCTCCAACCCGGACTGGTCCGCATCAATCGAGGACTCGCAGCAACCCGTCCTCACCCCGCTACCTGCACCGGCAGTAACCTGGCCCGAGGCTGAGGAGTGGGCCTGGGAAAACCAGGGGGGCGACCTAATGGGCTTCCCTCGGGAGACCCGGTCTGAAGCGCGAAGGAGGAGCCAGTGGTGCAGCGACCAGATCTTCCAGCTTGCAAGGGAGCAGCGACGGCGGGAGCAGTGCTGAAAGCGCCTCGAGGTCAGGACCAAAGCTGCAAAGACTCGGGCACGTCAGGAGGAGGCCACCCGTCCCAGTCCCCGGTACGAAGGCCAAGTCGTCCGCTTTCATCATGAGGCGGGGTGGGGGTTCATCCGGTGTCCCCTGTTCCAGGACGATGTTTTCGTCAGCCGGCGGGACGTTGAGCCGCGCCTCAAGAAGGGACACCCCGGTTGGAACCTCCTCCCGGGCGACACAGTGACTTTCTCTCGCCACCAGGGGGAGCATGGGTGGTACGCCCTGGGCGTACACAAAGTGTCTGGGAGCGACGCCACCCCGCCCTCAGCCTCAGGTGACCGGCTAGCCTCCGTCGGGAGGAATGAGCCTTTCCCAAGACGCAGCCTGAAGTCTAAAGCAGCCCCCGGCTGCTGCTGTTGTTAAAGTTTTAAGTTAAATGCTGCTATTTTATGTTTTCCCCTTTTTACGGAGACTTTGGTCCCTGCGGACTATGGCACGTGGCGGACTGTGTGTTGTATATAGTTATGCATCTATTTAGGTGCTCCCTATTGGTTTTGTGCAAAACCGTGCCTCTTCTTCTACCTCAGACCTCAGAAGCAAAACCTGTCTGGAGTGGCTTTTGTAGAGGTCCACCTCCGGATCTTCATGCCCTGCAGCCACCCCAGGGCCCACGTAGAGGGTTTAGGGCTGGTCCCTCTTGCTACTGAACTGACCGTCGCCACTTCTAACCAGTCTGCTGCCATTGTCAAAAGTCTCTTGTCCTAATTTATGCTTTGTACTTTTATAATTTTATACTTTTGCACTTTTACATTTTTATACCTTGTTATGCAACGTTTAAGATATGTGCCTCCCCTAAAGGGATGATAGTTTTGTTATTATAAAAAGAAAATTTCTTGGGTGTTACTTCCTTTGCAGCCCGCGGACGTGCTGTGTTTTACCAGGGGGGAATGTGGCGCCCCTGAGGGTTCGACCGCCACAGGAATGCTGCACTTCTGCAATGGAGTGTGTTGTTCCTCCTCTGAGGTAAGCCCATTGTGATGGTTGTGACCTAACCTTTTGCATCCAACACCACATCTCCACCAGAGGGAGCTAGTATGCACTAGGTGCTGCTCCCCTGGTTACAGGGAGACTGGGGAACACAAAGTGGTAGGAACAAGTTAGTGGGTGTGGGTGGAGGAACACTAGTTAGTGACACTTCAAATTTCATATTTAATAGAATGCCATCTTTGATCTTGGCCTTTCTGTCCTTTTTGTCTCTGGCAGTCTGTCTGTCAAGTGGTCCGTCCTTTGTCTAGCCTTTGCTAGTCTGTCGGCTGTCACTGTGCTGTCAAAATACTGTGTGTAATGTGACTTCACTCCGGGAGCGGAGATCCTGTGTGGGCCTGCACCGGCATGGGACACAGCCCTCGTACCCCGATATTTGGGACGAGAGGTAGGTTGCAGACAAGGAATGTCTCAACCCTGCCGAGGACCAGGATCGAGAAGGCCCGGGAGCTTTAGAGTGTGGCTCCCTAGCAAATGGGTCCCGGGGAGGATGCAGACGGAGCAGAGTACGCCACCTGTCCTCGCCTACCTGATCTATTCAGAGGGATTCCGGCTGCAAGAGGGGTACCGGCCCCCGACACCTGACCTTGTACTCTATGTCCAGGATGGGAAAGCCCGGTTAGGCCCTGAGGATCCCGCCGGGCGTCGCATGGAGAGGAATTGCCACCCGAGCCTTACACCTGAGAGGAGCTCAGAGGTATACCCGGCCTACCTACACACGCACAAACGGAAAAGGGTGAAGTCTGTAGTGCAGGAACACTCTGGTGTAGGGTCGCTACCGAACACTGGACTTCCTCGGAGGTAGTCAGACCCCCATCCCTGGTGGCCGCAGGACTCCGCGAGGAGCAGGGAGTCGCCTTCCCGCTAACATCTTCTGAGTGAGTAAAGCCTTGGAAGTTCACCCCTATGGCCTCCGGACTGCTCATTAGGCATCATACCACGCGATGCGGTGCCCGTACTCCCCGCGCTACTGCTACACCCCTTCATCCTGTTTGCCTGCCCTGAGGCCTTGCTCCGCCTGTGGGGAGTAGTAATAACTTTAGCCGCCATGACACCGGGCCTCAGCGGACTGCTAGCAGCGCTGGTGGCCCTTCACCAGACACCACAGGTGGCGTAGTCGTAAACAATCAGCCACTCAACCCGGATTAGCCCACACCATCTCTTTCTAATGTGACGGCCCTGAGCACGGGTCGGGCCCGGGCCATGGCTGCATCCCATCTCTTCAACGCAGGGCCCGACACTGAGTCCCCCAACACCCAGGGTAAACACGGGCTTTCTGAGTAGAGGCGTCACAATAGCAATACCGGTGAACGCACACTGTCAGAATTCAGAAGTCTGCAGTCACATAAAGTGACTTCAGACTTTTATCAGATGACCAGACAACTCATTTAAGCCTCTGCTAGATATTTATCTCCCATTATCTCTTGGTTTAGTTTTGGGTAAACTAAACTTCAAAGGGGTGGGCATACATATTTTGCAAAGATGAGCTGCATTCTTCTAGCCCCCTCTTAACCAGTGCTGTCTTTTATGGACAAGCGTTCATATGATTTTATTTGTTTATTGCCTGCAAATCGGTATAGGCCATGAGACCCCCCAATGATCACTCAAAAGCAGGGCCGGCTCCAGGTTTTTCTGGGCCCCGGGCGAAAGAGTCTCAGTGGGCCCCTTTAATACATACCACGATTCATGATGCACAGATACCACAGAGAAATATATATATATATATACATATATAGTACAATGCAAAGATTTTACTTCTTACATTACATGAGCGATATCTATTGTAAATTCTACAATAGCTCAGAAACCAGCGAATCGCTCCACACAGAATACTGGCCCCCATAAAATGCTCCATACAGGATACTGGCCCCCATAAAATGCTCCATACAGGATACTGGCCCCCATATGAGGCCCCATATGGGATACTGGCCCCCATATAAGGCCCAATACGGAATACTGGCCCCCATATAAGGCCCAATACGGAATACTGGCCCCCATATAAGGCCCCATATGGAATACTGGCCCCCATATAAGGACCCATACGGAATACTGGCCCCCATATAAGGCCCCATACGGAATACTGGCCCCAATATAAGGCCCCATACGGAATACTGGCCCCCATATAAGGCCCCATACGGAATACTGACCCCCATATAAGGCCCCATACGGAATACTGGCCCCCATATAAGGCCCCATACGGAATACTGGCCCCCATATAAGGCTCCATACGGAATACTTGGCCCCCATATAAGGCTCCATACGGAATACTGGCCTCCATATAAGGCTCCATACGGAATACTGGCCCCCATATAAGGTGCCATACAGAATACTGGCCCCCATATAAAGCTCCATACAGGATACTGGTCCCCTTATAAAGCGCCATACAGGATACTGGCCCCCATATAACGCTCCATACAGGATACTGGTCCCCTTATAAAGCTCCATATAGGATACTGGCCCCCATATAACGCTCCATACAGGATACTGGCCCCCATATAATGCTCCATACAGGATACTGGCCCCCATATAATGCTCCATACAGGATACTGGCCCCCATATAATGCTCCATACAGGATATTGGTTCCCTTATAACGCTCCATACAGGATACTGGCCCCATATAATGCTGCATGCAGGCTGTTACCCCCTACATAATGCCCCATACAGGCTGTCCCCCCCTTTTAATGCTCAATGCAGGCTGTTACCCCCCACATAATGCCCCATATAGGCTGCCCCCCCTTATAATGCTCCATGCAGGCTGTTCCCCCCACATAATGCACTATGCAGGCCGTCCCATCCCCCCTTATAATGCCCCATGCAGGCTGTTCCCCACCTTATAATGCCCTATGCAGGCTGTCACCCCTCCTCTTTATAATGCCCCATGCAGGATGTCACCCCCCTCTCTTTATAATGCCCCATGTAGGATGTCACCCCCCCTCTTTATAATGCCCCATGCAGGATGTCACCCCCTCTCTTTATAATGCCCCATGCAGGATGTCACCCCCCCTCTTTATAATGCCCCATGCAGGATGTCACCCCTTCTCTTTATAATACCCCATGCAGTCTGTCACCCCCCCTCTCTTTATAATGCCCCATGCAAGATGTCACCCCCCCCATATTATGCCCCATGCCACCCCCCCTCTCTTTATAATGCCCCATGCAGGATGTCACCCCCCCTCTCTTTATACTGCCCCATGCAGTCTGTCACCCCCCCTCTCTTTATAATGCCCCATGCAAGATGTCACCCCCCCATATTATGCCCCGTGCCTCCATACATTATAAAAAAAAAAATCAAATACTCACCTCCCTCCTCCTCACCTGCTGCCCGCTGCTCGGGTCCGGACTCCAGGGTTGCCGGCGTCGTCCTGCTCTGCGCTCCTTGTGACGGCTCAGGGGAGCGCGCGGTGGAAAGACGTCACCGCGCTCTCTGACCTGAGACGTCACAGGGAGCGCAGAGCAGGAAGACAGCGGATCTGCGGAGGCACGGGGAGAGGTAAGTATCCGGCTGCCGGGGCCCTGAGCAAGCGGCGGAGAAGGGCGGGCCCTGACACCGCTCTCCTCCGCCCATAGCCTGGCGGGGTGCGCGACCGCCAGTGGGCCCCCCTGCCTGCTCAGGGCCCCGGCACTTGCCCGGGTGCGCCGGGTGCTGATACCGACCCTGCTCAAAAGAGAAGTCATGAGCTCAGGGGTCAGGAACATGCGCACAAATAAGAATATGGATCCAGTAGATAGTCAACGGCTTTCTATTGGATCCATTCTCCGCTTTGTGCACTTGCTCAGGTAGGAGATGTTTGCTTTTGCCTCCTTACCTGCACACTTTTCAGCCATCTTTTGAGAAATCAGTGGGGTCTCAAGACCCAAAACCTCACAGATCTTAAAGTAATTACTGTGCATAAAAAATAGAAAAACCTGTTAAATGTTTAGTTACCATTTAAAATAATGTGACAATTCCTTTAACATGAAGTTATTTGTACATTTAATTTTATAAAATTTACTTTATTAAATATTTGCTTCCAGAGAGAGAAGGAAGCAGGAAGTAGATGTGTTATTTCCATGAAAGGCAACTGCACAACCATTCATGACCCATGGAATCCAGGTCATGAAAAAACGTTTAAATTTGATCTGGCCTACTGGTCCCATAATGGATTTTTGAAGAATCAAGATGGCACACTAGTTCCAAATGGTAAAGAAAGCAGTTACGCTGGCCAGGTATTATCATTTTATATATATCTTTTTATTTCAGATAGTATCATGTTTCATCTCATGTATATTTGACTATTTGATTCTGAACATGTAAAACGACTTGTCTGAAAAGCCACATGATATCCTTAATAGTGACCTTACATTTTGTTGTGTTATATGGGGTTTGTGGGTTTTTTTATTTGCAGAGACGTAAATGAAAATTACTTGGCAACAAAGGAAAATTTTAACAAGGCCCCACTCACCATGCCATTTATAATGCTGATGTCTTCTTATGTGGTTGAGGGACTTTTAGAGATGTTCATGCACCAGGGCTTGAAATTGACCTCTACATCTTTATTCACCTATTAGTCTCTGCTCATTTGCATGCTTTAAATGTAATAATTCTGAAATATGTTCTGTTTGAAAACTGCTAATTCATTCCTTTTAACAGTTTTTTACAAAAAATTAATACTTTTTTACTTCACCAATTGTTGCATCGGCGTCTCTGCATCCTGCTAAGCAGAGACGCCGTCCCTCTCACCTTCCTGCCCAGCGCGCGGCGTCCTCCTGCGCTCCTTCCCTCGCTGCTGCCGGCACGCGCTCCCTCCCGGGCACTGTGCTCAGGGCGCGCGCGCTCCCCCTCTCTTAAAGGGACCGCGCGCGCCATCCTAAGGAGTCCCCGGCCAATAGCCGGAGGACTTCCCATATAGAAGGCACCTCCTCCAATATGGAGGTGCCCAAGCAAAGTTGTTGCAAAGCATACTCACCTCTGCTTCAGCCCTCAGGTCGCTTTGCCAGCCTGACTTCCAGTCCTGTCTGCCTGCTTGTCTTCCCTTCAGCCCGACAGTCTGTCTCCTGCATCCGCCAGTCTGTCTGTGGGCAAGTCCACCTGCGGAACAGGAAGCACCTACCAGTTACCTGCCTGCTACCTGCCGTACCTGCTAGCCCGCTCACCTGGGAGCGCTCATCTGCTACCCGCCTGCTACCCTACCTGGAGGTTCCGACGTCACTTGCCGTGACCACCTGCCTGCCAGCCGAGAGACTCTTACCTGCTCTTCCGTCACTTCCCGTGACCACCCGTCAGCTCACCCAGAGACTGCTACCTACCTGTTGTGTCCACCCGCTACTCCGGTCAGTCCCAGCTATCTGACCCGTGGGAGCCACCTGCTCTAATACAAGGTTGTCTTCAGTATAACACCTGCCCCTCGGGGTCCCTCCTTGTTCCAGGGCACAGAGGTTCCACCACCCGGCCCCGTTACAGTTTGCTCGGGCCATGGAATCCTGTGGCGCCCATGCTCCCTCGCTCTCTGACCTGTTCTACGAAGTCTCCCGTCAGAGATCCCAACAGGAATCCATCCTGAACCACCTGCGTAATGTCAACTCCCGCCTGGACACACTGACTGCTCCACCTGGACCTGCCTCCAGTCGTACGACTCACGCCCCAGCAGCTCCGCTACCCATCAATGCCATGGTACCCGGTCCGGGTCCCCGGCTCTCTGCACCGCCTCATTTTGGTGGAGATCCCGCCTTGGCTCGAGGTTTCATTAACCAGTGCACCCTGCATTTTGAACTCTTGGCACACCACTTTACCACCGACCGGGCCAAAGTGGCTTTCATCATGTCCCATCTCACTGGGGAAGCACTGGCTTGGCTAAATCCCCTGTGGGAGAGAGGGGATCCCCTGGTATCCAACTTGTCAGCTTTCCTCACTGCTTTCCGGAAAGTCTTCGATGAACCGGGACGAAAGACCTCGTCAGCCTCCTCTCTGCTATGTCTCCGCCAAGGGAGTCTCACCGTGGGCCAATATGCCTTACGGTTCCGTACCCTCGCTTCTGAGCTTGCCTGGGATAACGAGGCCCTGCTGTCCGTCTTCTGGGAGGGTCTTTCCGGTCGGATTAAAGATGAACTTGCCGGTCGGGACATCCCTACCACCCTAGACGACCTGGTGTCACTTGCTACCCGGATTGACATCCGGTTCCAGGAACGTACCAAGGAGACCACTCATGAGAGAAGGTTTCCCCGCCTTGCTCCTAACTTCCAGAGACCTGTCTCTTCTTCAGTCACTCCCCGGGCGCACTCACCCGAGCCCATGCAGGTCGACCAGACCAAGTTGGTCAAATCCCGCCAGGAGTCACGCCGGGCCAAGGGGAGCTGTTTCTATTGCGGCAGCAAGGAGCATCTGATCCGTTCCTGCCCGGAGAGGCCGGGAAACGCCGGTGTCTAGGATAGCTCGTAGAGGTCATCCTAGACAAAAGTAAGTCCTCTCCCTCCCTGACTTTGTCTGTCTCTCTCTCCTGGGGAGAGGATCGGCACTTTGAAATCGCCCACCTGGACTCTGGAGCTACTGGGAACCTCATCTCCCAGTCTTTAGTAGAGAGATACCATATTCCCACCAAGCCTCTCACTGAACCTTTGTCAGTTGCCTCCGTGGATGGTAAACTCCTTCCAGTGCCCATCCTGCTCATCACTGAACCCTTAGCTCTGCAGGTGGGAATGCTGCACTCTGAGAAGATCTCCTTCCATGTGCTATCCGGACTCTCTCACTCCCTGTTGCTAGGTCTACCTTGGCTCCAGGCACATGAACCCGTATTGAACTGGCGATCCGGTGAAGTACTCCGGTGGTGTCCAGACTGCCATAAAACCTGCCTGGTTCCGGTCCGTCCAGCTCGCCCTCCGCCTACTCCAGCTAATCTACCCGGTCTCCCGGCTCCATACTGGCCCTATGCGGACGTCTTCGGTAAAAAGGAAGCTGAGACGTTGCCACCCCATTGGCCATATGACTGCCCGATCGACCTGGTACCTGGCGCCACTCCTCCCCGTGGGCGTATCTACCCGTTGTCTGTGGCCGAAACCCGGGCCATGTCTGAATACATTGAAGAAAATCTGGCTAGGGGATTTATCCGAAAATCTACCTCCCTGGCTGGAGCCGGATTCTTCTTTGTCAAAAAGAAAGACGGCTCGCTACGTCCCTGTATAGACTACAGAGGACTCAATCTAATCACTGTAAAAAACAAATACCCCCTGCCGCTTATCTCCGAATTGTTTGACCGTCTCAAGGGCGCCAGGATCTTCTCCAAGCTGGATTTACGAGGAGCATATAACCTGGTCCGTATCCGTCAAGGAGACGAGTGGAAGACAGCATTCAATACCCGGGACGGTCACTATGAGTACCTTGTGATGCCCTTTGGTCTCTGTAACGCCCCCGCTGTCTTTCAAGAGCTGGTCAACGACATCTTTCGTGACCTCCTGTACTCCTGCGTAGTGGTATACCTGGACGATATCTTGGTCTTCTATCCGGATCTCCCCACACACCGGAGGGATGTTCGTCAGGTCCTGCTTAGTCTTTGGCAGAACCGCCTCTATGCCAAATACGAGAAGTGCCTCTTCGACCAGACCTCCCTTCCATTCTTGGGCTACGTTATCTCCCAGACAGGTCTGCAAATGGATCCCGAGAAGCTCTCTTCTGTTCTTAAATGGCCCCGTCCAGAAGGTTTGAAGGCGATACAGCGATTCCTGGGCTTCGCCAATTACTATCGTCTTTTCATCCCACACTTCTCGTCCCGGACTGCTCCCATATCTGCGCTTACCCGTAAGGGGGCAAATCCCAAGGTATGGTCGCCTGAAGCCGAGGAGGCCTTCCTTTCCTTAAAGAGAGCCTTCGCCTCTGCCCCCGTCCTGCACCGTCCGGACTGTAATAAGCAATTCTACCTGGAGGTTGATGCCTCCTCCTCCGGAGCCAGAGCGGTACTCACCCAAAAATCTTCTACCGGGAGAATGGTAACCTGCGGCTTCTTCTCCAAACTCTTCTCCTCGTCTGAGTGCAACTACTCCATAGGAGACCGTGAATTGCTAGCCGTCAAATTGGCATTGGGGGAGTGGCGCTATCTGCTTGAAGGGGCTCTTTACCCAGTAAGCATCTACACGGATCACAAAAACCTGGCATATCTCCAAAATGCCCAGAGACTCAATCCTCGCCAGGTCCGGTGGTCGTTGTTTTTTGCCCGCTTCGACTTCATTCTTCATTTCCGCCCGGCGGACAAGAACGTCAAAGCTGATGCCTTGTCCCGGTCCTTCCTGTCCTCCGATCAAGAGGAGGAGCCTACGCACATCATTAACTCTTCCAAGGTGATGAATGTGGCCCCCTTGGATCTGACTCGTCTTCCACCCGGTAAGACGTTTGTAGCAGTACCAGATCGGGAGAGGGTTCTTTGCTGGGGACATTCTTCTAAACTAGCTGGCCATGCTGGCCAAAAGAAGACCTTCCAGCTCATTACCCGGCATTACTGGTGGCCTACCCTGCGTAAGGACGTTGTAGACTTCGTCGCGGCCTGTTTATCCTGTGCCCGTAACAAAGTTCCCAGACATCTACCAGCTGGCCATCTCCTGCCCCTGCCCGTACCTGCTGCTCCATGGCAGCACATTGCTATGGACTTTATCACTAGTGTTGAGCGAGCATGCTCGACACTGCTCGGTACTCGCCCGAGCATCACGCTACTCGGGATGTTCGGCGAGCACCGAGCATTTCCGGGTTACTCGGGCGGGAGCTCGGGTCTCCGCCCTGCATGTTTGGCACTCTTTACAGAGCCAATGAACTTGCAGGGATTGCCAGCCAGTCACTGTAATGCTGCAGCCATGTTGGTTGTGGGCATTACAGTGATTGGCTGGCCGCACAGCGTCACCTCGAGTATTTAAAACCGGGCGCCGCCATCTTGGACACAGTCGCTCCGGATTAGACAGAATAGGGACAGCGCTGCTGATTTAGGGAGAGATATAAACTGCAAAATAGTTAGTGTAGGGTCTGTAAAGGCTGCCAGAACAAACAAACTGTCCTTTTCAGGACTAATATCCATCCCAGATACCAGGCAGGCAGGCTGTATAGGAGACACAGTGGTTATACCAGCAAACGCTGCATTACAGTCCTGTGTGCTCCTGTTGCTGAAATTGCTGGACTTAGCACCAGGTGTCGGGGGCCAGGAAAAATCCTTTTTTTTTCATCTAAATCCTCCTTTTTTTTTCCTCCTTCACACTGTACAAATACCCATCTTATTAACCTTTTGGTGTGTTCCCCCCCCCCCCCCAAAAAAAGCGTGTCTCTGATTTTTCAGACACAAATATAACTGTTGAAAATAGTCTGGTGTAGGCTAGAGAAACAGAAGTGTTGTTTTGCACTTCCACGGGTCAAATCGCTGTACTATCCAGTTTTGGGCCTTTGGTATTTAAAAAAAAAAGCAGTTTGAGTGTATCGCTCACTGTTGAGCCGCAAATATCTCTATTTAAAAAAGTGTGGTATACCCCAGTAAACAATAACTGTGGTTTTGCCATCCCACGGTAAAAAATCTCTATTATTCAGCTTTTGGTAGTTTTTTCCGTAAAGAAAAACAGTAGTGTCTCCTGACTGTTGTGACACAAAAATATATCTGTTGAAAATAGTCTTGTGTAGGCCCGACATCCCAGTGTGGTTTCGCAGTTCCACGGGTCAAATCGCTGTACTATCCAGTTTTGGGCCTTTGGTATCTAAAAAAAAAGCAGTTTGAGTGTGTCGCTCACTGTTCAGCCGCAAATATCTCTATTTAAAAAAGTGTGGTATACCCCAGTAAACAATAACTGTGGTTTTCCTCTTCCACGGTTCTAATCTACTCTTTATTACCCTTTTTCCATTGATAGTGCAAGTGTAAACTATTTTACTTCATTTACAATGGGCAAGGCGCGTGGCAAGGGACGTGGAAGTGGACGTTCTGGTGATGGTTCGTGCAGAGGACGGGGCCGTGGCTAAGGTGAAAATGTGCCACAACCAACAGCCACATCTTCTCGCTCCCACTTCTTCACCGAATTACTAGGGAAGCACAGAACAACACCAGTATTGAGAACTGATCAGTGTGAACAGGTTATTAATTGGATAGCAGATAATACTTCCAGTTACCTGGGCACCACCACCTCCGGTCTGTCTTCCACACGGTCAACTCTTAGTAGCCGTGAGTCTCGACCGCATACTCCTCCTCACCCTGATGCTCCTTCCTCCCACCATGCCGAGTGTCGTCAGACAGCAAGTGATCCCACACTTGGACACTCTGAAGAGCTGTTCACTGGTCCATTTCCATATTTGGGCCCCTCGCCTGATACGCTTGAAGTGGTGGAAGAGGAGATCCCATGTTGCGATGCCCAAATATTTGAACAGCCACGGCCACAGGAAGTCGACGTTGGCAATCTGTCACAAGAGGTGGACGATGACGAGACACAATTGCCAGGAAGTGAGGAGGAGGATCGTGGTGCGCAAGTGGAAGAGGAGGAGGTGGTGAATGATCTAGTAACTGACCCAACGTGGAAGGAGAACATGCAGAGTGAGGCCAGCAGCACACAGGGGAAGGTAGGCAGAGTACCCCAACAGGCAGGAAGAAGCAGTGTGGTGGCCGCAGACAGAAGGCAGGCAACCGTTCCCCGTAACACCAACACGAGGGACGTTGCCAGTACAAGCGGTAGGTCTTCCAGAGTCTGGAATTTTTTTAAAGACTCTGCTGATAACCCCAAAAAGGCCATATGTTCCACCTGCCATGCCAGCATCAGCAGGGGTGACAAAACTACCAGCCTGACCACCACCAGCATGATCAGGCATATGGCAGCAAAGCACCCGACTTTGTGGGGCGAAACCCAGGGTCCACGACCAGTGTCAGCGGGTGTCACCACTGCTTCTTCCACTGTTGTGCATGCAATAGAACCCCCTGTTGTGTGTGCAAGGCAATCCCCTGTCCATACTGCATGTAAAGATGCCCCCTCCTCTCAGTCTTCACTTGTTATGTCAGTTTCTCAAGAAACAGCATCAACGTCCACGTCCACGTCCCACCGCAGCGTTCAATTGTCCATATCCCAGACCTTTGAACGAAAGCGGAAATTTGCAGCTAACGCCCCACAGGCCACAGTCCTAAATTCGCACATTTCACGACTGCTTGCATTGGAAATGCTGCCTTTTAGGCTGGTGGAGACGGAATCCTTCTGCAATCTTATGGCGGTGGCCGTCCCTCGGTACTCGGTCCCCAGCCGACACTATTTTGCCCGGTGTGCCATCCCCGCACTACACAAGCACGTGTCCCAAAGCATCTGCCGTGCCCTCAACAACGCAGTTACTGGGAGAGTCCACCTGACAACGGACACGTGAACAAGTGCTTGTGGCCAGGGACGGTACATCTCTCTGACGGCACACTGGGTAAACATAGTGGAAGCCGGGACCCAGTCGGACCTTGGGACGGAACACATCCTCCCCACACCGAGGAGGATGAGTCAGAGTTGCCCCCACAGTGTACAGCTCCTGCGCATCTTCCTCCTCCTACTCCTCCTCATGTTCAGCCTCCATCTCAGATATCACCACATCAGTTACAAGCTGGAAGCATTGCAGTACTGCCTCCGCCAAGCGGCAACAGGCTGTGCTGAAACTCATAAGCTTAGGTGATAAACCTCACACTGCTTGTGAGTTGTGGACAGCTGTGAAAGAGCAGGCAGATCTGTGGCTGAGACCACTGAACCTACATCCCGGCATGGTCGTGTGTGACAATGGCCGTAACCTGGTGGCGGCTCTGAGGCGAGGTGAGATCACACACGTACCATGCCTGGCTCATGTGCTTAACCTCGTGGTTCAGCGGTTTCTTAAATCGTACCCCGAGTTGCCAGATCTGCTCGTGAAAGTACGCCGCCTGTCAGCTCATTTTTGCAAGTCGGCTACAGCTTCCGCCGCCCTTGCTGTGTTGCAGCAGCGTTTGCAGCTTCCGGCACACCGACTGGTGTGTGATGTCCCCACACGTTGGAACTCTACCCTCCACATGTTGCAAAGGATTTGTGAGCAGAAGAGAGCAGTTGTGGAGTACCAGCTGCAACATGGCCGTCGATATTCAGGTCAGACTCCACACATAAGACCTCAGGAGTGGATCTGGATGTCTGACATATGTGCCATCCTGACAAACTTTGAGGAGGCCACCAAGATGGTGAGTGGCGATGACGCCATCATTAGTGTCAGCATCCCACTTGTCTGTCTTTTGCAACGCTCTCTGCAGAGAATTAAAGAGGAGGCATTGTAGCCAGAGTAT
Source organism: Phyllobates terribilis (assembly GCF_046119375.1). NCBI lineage: Eukaryota > Metazoa > Chordata > Amphibia > Anura > Dendrobatidae > Phyllobates > Phyllobates terribilis. The sequence continues at coordinate 636,811,295 of NW_027362765.1, forward strand.
GATGAGATGGATCAAGAAGCCGCAGCGGGCGATTACACACAGCCCAGCCTCATCTCATCCCAACGTGCATTGGGGGACAATGAGGGAAAGGAGGAGGATGAGGAGGAGGAAGAACAGGAGCTGCTATCATGCGCTGTAGACGGTAGTACCTGTACAAGTGTCATACCGTCGGTTCAGCGTGGGTGGCCTGAGGACAGGGGGGAGGAGGAAGAGGAGGAGGAGGAGGAGAGCATGGTCAGTCGTCATCTTGGTGAGGACACGGAAATCTTGCCCGTTACCAGTCTGGCACACATGGCTGACTTTATGTTACGCTGCCTTAACCGTGACCCTCGCGTTGTCAAAATGTTGGGTGACAGTCATTACTGGTTGGTGACACTTGTAGACCCCCGCTACAAGGAGAACTTTCACTCTCTTATTCCTGAGGTGGAGAGGTCTACAAAAATGGGGCAGTACCAGAAGGCCCTTGCTGCAGAACTCTTAAAAAAATTCCCATCTGAACACGCTAGCAGCAGAGGTCACAGTTCGTTGCCCAACCAAGGTGTACAGGCGAGAGAGATGCAACTCCAATCCAGCAGAGGCAGGGGAACACTGTCAACGTTCTGGGACAGTTTTCTGACACCCGCCCAGCTTACAGGCCCTGAGGCGCGGGGTACTCTCACAAGGAATGGAAAGTTTCAAAAGATGGTGAAAGAGTACCTTGCCGGCCGTACCAGCGTCCTCCGTGATTCCTCTGTGCCTTTTAATTATTGGGTATCCAAGCTGGACACTTGGAATGAACTCGCTCTGTACGCCTTGGCGGTCCTGGCCTGCCCTGCCGCTAGCGTGTTATCGGAGCGTGTTTTTAGTGCCGCTGGGGGAATTATAACTGATAAGCACACTCGCCTGTCAACTGACAATGCTGACAAGCTGACCTTTATCAAAATGAACAAGGGCTGGATTGGGCCAGACTTCTCATCACCACCAAATGACAGCAGAGTAACATAAAGTCAAATCCACTGTGTTATTTCGGGAGGTGTATTCAAATGCACCGCTTCACACCCATACATGGGTATACGCTTCCTCATTTCGGCTGTTTTATCTTCTTCTCCTTATCCTCAGTCTCCATCACCACTATACCACCAGGGTGCCAGCATTGCAAGTTCCTCCGTCCTTATTTTTGGCAGCTTTTGCTTGCAAGGCATAAGCAAATACTATGGGACACCCACTCCCCAATAATGGGACTTATGTTTGTAATATGCTGTACTGCATGGCTCTTGTAAGGGGCATTGCAAGTTGCTCCATCCTAATTTTTGGCAGCTTTTGCTTGGAAAGCATAAGCAAATACTATGGGAGACCCACTCCCCAATAATGGGACTTATGTTTTGTAATATGCTGTACTGCATGGCTCTTGTAAGGGGCATTGCATGTTGCTCCGTCCTAATTTTTGGCAGCTTTTGCTTGCAAGGCATAAGCAAATACTATGGGACACCCACTCCCTAATAATGGGACTTATGTTTGTAATATGCTGTACTGCATGGCTCTTGTAAGGGGCATTGCAAGTTGCTCCGTCCTAATTTTTGGCAGCTTTTGCTTGGAAAGCATAAGCAAATACTATGGGACACCCACTCCCCAATAATGGGACTTATGTTTGTAATATGCTGTACTGCATGGCTCTTGTAAGGGGCAGTGCAAGTTGCTCCATCCTAATTTTTGGCAGCTTTTGCTTGGAAAGCATAAGCAAATACTATGGGACACCCACTCCCCAATAATGGGACTTATGTTTGTAATATGCTGTACTGCATGGCTCTTGTAAGGGGCATTGTAAGTTGCTCCGTCCTAATTTTTGGCAGCTTTTGCTTGCAAGGCATAAGCAAATACTATGGGAGACCCACTCCCCAATAATGGGACTTATGTTTGTAACATGCTGTACTGCATGGCTCTTGTAAGGGGCATTGCAAGTTGCTCCGTCCTAATTTTTGGCAGCTTTTGCTTGGAAAGCATAAGCAAATACTATGGGACACCCACTCCCCAATAATGGGACTTATGTTTGTAATATGCTGTACTGCATGGCTCTTGTAAGGGGCAGTGCAAGTTGCTCCATCCTAATTTTTGGCAGCTTTTGCTTGGAAAGCATAAGCAAATACTATGGGACACCCACTCCCCAATAATGGGACTTATGTTTGTAATATGCTGTACTGCATGGCTCTTGTAAGGGGCATTGCAAGTTGCTCCGTCCTAATTTTTGGCAGCTTTTGCTTGCAAGGCATAAGCAAATACTATGGGACACCCACTCCCCAATAATGGGACTTATGTTTGTAATATGCTGTACTGCATGGCTCTTGTAAGGGGCATTGCAAGTTGCTCCATCCTAATTTTTGGCAGCTTTTGCTTGGAAAGCATAAGCAAATACTATGGGACACCCACTCCCCAATAATGGGACTTATGTTTGTAATATGCTGTACTGCATGTGACGCGCCCCCTGGGCCGTGTGTACACGTGTGTGGGATACCCGGTGCCGGGTCTCTGGGGTCTGTAGTCTCCGTGGCGGGGACCCGGTCCCGTGGCTCAGGCTGGTCAAACCAGTGGCAGTCTTTCTTAGGTTTTGAGGTTAATTGTCCGACTGCGCCACCCGTGGATTGCGGTCAGGGTGTACCACCGCTGCGAGGCAGACCGCTGAGGCTGGTGTTGTGTGCGCAGCAGAGAATGGGATAACTCCCCACGGGAGGAGTATAGCCTCAGGGCAGTGAGTGTGGATGATGGGGGTGATGGTGCACGAGCGCAGCAGGAACGACTCAGAGTCTTTGCAGTGCAGTTCAGGGTCTTTACTGATGATTATAAGGTAGACCCTCCCGGGAGTACTGGCTAGCATAAGAGGCCTGGTCAGTCTGTGAGCAAGCACGAGTTCCCCTGGCCAGGTGGAGTTGTAGGCCTCCCCGTCTGTCTGCACTCTTCCTGGTTACCTTGCTGTAAGCGGGTAGAAGTAGCCCACGTCCCTGAGTGTACCGTGTAGTGCTCACCCGTATGGCTGGTGACTTGGGGCCTTCTGTTAGCCTCCGCTCCACGACGGCGGTGCTGGTCTCTTGCTTGTGACTGAGCCTCCGGGCTTCTATAGCCAGAGGACCTGAAATCCCCTGCTGGCTGGTTTCTGCTGCTGGATATATAAGTCCTCACAGCCTCGGACTCCTGTGTCCGGTTCCTATTGTCTTCTGCCAGGGCGAGCTCTGCTCAGCTTCCAGCCCCTGGTCTTTAGCTCCTAGCTCCTACAGAGCTCCTTGCTGTTACTTTCCCTTGCTCTCACTCTGATTCTGACTGTTCTCTGTTCTCTGACTCACTCAACCCCGCCCCAGATCCAGTTTATAAGGGCAGAATTCTCCCCTCCCAGGACTGGGGCAGGAGGATGTTACATGTTTAAGGGATCCTGACCAGGAAACCTCCCACTTGCTCTCCGACGTAATATCTCTATTACTGTGGTGACCAGACCCCTGGGGTGCCACACATGGCTCTTGTAAGGGGCATTGCAGTTCCTCATAATTTTTGGAAAGCCTTCCATTCACTGCTTAGGCCAACAGTGCACAGGAGACCCAGTTGCTATAAATGGAAAAAAAGGTTTAGTTAACGCCCTCTGACCTCCATGTAATTTCCAAGGGGCATTGGAGTGCCTCGAAATTTTTAGTAGGCATTACACTCACTGTATGCCCTATAACTGTGTAGCCGAACCGCTCCTTTTGTTACAGAAACATATCCTACAAGACATATCTGGTTGACTGGCCTGATATTGATGTGAATGGTCCCTGTTCCTCCTGCTCTTTCTCCTTTGCCACTACCTCATCCATCATTTATCACCTGAAGCTTTGTTTTAACGGGAGTCATAGAACTTGGATAGTAGCAGGAAAACATCCAGCAATCCTCGGAGGAGGTAGGATATGCACCAAAACGCTGACCACCTCAGGCCTAGCCGCTACTACATACATGCGCTTGCATTACAACAAAACAAAGCAGATGCTAACTTCTATCATCCTCATCATGCTCCTCACCTTGGCACTCTCAACTCCCCTGATGGAGAAGCCAGGGCCCACCGGAGGAGTCTGATAGTCCGGTGGGCTCGGCCAATGCTGCCCTAAAGCAGGCCAGGCTAAGAAAAGTGTGGCAAAGGTTACCGGGACAAATAGGGGTGGCTGGGGACCGAGTATGGACACCCGGCCACCCCCTGGAGGCTGGGGAGCAAGCGGGGACACCCGGCCACCAGGCGGCTGGGGACTGAGTATGGATACCAGGCCGCCGACACAGCCATGGCGTGGTGGCCAGATTCCGCCTCCACATGCCTAAAAGGCCCAATTTAAAGTGCAAGCAAGCAAGCAGTATGGTATTGCAGCCTGGGGGTGGGTGGGTGGCAGGCTGCATACTTGCGCTTGCATTGCAAGGAATGGGAGAGGTACAATTGAACACTGCCCTGGGACAAAGACTTGAATGGGGATAGTTGCAAGTCTGCAACGACAGGTGCAAGGTGGGAGGCATCTTCGCATGTACCATGAACAGGGGTTTGGCATGCACACACTACAGCGGAATAGGCTCTCCTTCCCACTAAATGCACTGGGGAGGGCACAGGTAATGTTTTGGTATACGCGCTTAATCTTATGTATAAGGCACACCAGGACAAATAGGGGCGGCTGGGGACTGAGTATGGATACCTCGCTGCTGAAGCAGCCATGAGGTAGTGGCCAGCTTCGGCCTCCTCCAAACTAAAAGGCCCCATTTCAAGTGCAAGCTAGCAGTATGGAATTGCAGTCTGGGGGTGGGTGGGTGGCAGGCTGCACACTTACACTTGCATTAAAAGAAAACATAGCAGATGCTAACTTCTGTCATCATCATCATGCTTCTCACCTTGGCACTCTCAACTCCACCGATGGAGAAGTCAGGGCCCACCGGAGGAGTCTGGTTCTCTGGTGGGCTCGTCCAATGCTGCCTAAAGCAGGCTGGGATAAGAAAAGTGTGTGGGGGGATGTTCCAAGGAGAAATAGGGGCGGCTGGGGACCGTTTATGGACACCCGGCTGCCCCCAGGCGGCTGGGGACCGTGTGTGGACACCCGGCCGCGGAGCGGCTGGGGACCGAGTATGGACACCCGGCCGCCGGGCGGCTGGGGACTGAGTATGGATTCCAGGCCGCCAACACAGCCATGACGTGGTGGCCAGATTCCACCTCCACATGCCTAAAAGGCCCAATTTCAAGTTCAAGCAAGCAAGCAGTATGGTATTGCGGCCTGGGGGTGGGTGGGTGGCAGGCTGCATACTTGCGCTTGTATTGCAAGGAATGGGGGAGGTACAATTGAACACTGCCCTGGGACTAGAACTTGCATGGGGATAGTTGCAAGTCTGCATCTTCTGATGCGGCAAGGATCACTTATGATGGGCACACTTTTAGACAATGACCTGGGAGTCAGAGATGCTTCCAGGGGTCTTCCCCATGCTGTTCCCATGTCTTTTCAGCACTTTATGCATGTGTCACACAGCACATGGCCAGATAAGGTTGTAAAATGTTAAAATTACATTTCCCGGTGAATGCATTTGTCATAGTTGAAAGCAATACAAAAGTGCAAAAACGCATAAAAAATGCTACTTGTGAACATAGCCGAAGGTGTGGAGGAGTATTTTTGTTTTTGGTTATTTATTTTAACTTATACACAAGTCTTTTCCCTGGAAAGGATTTTCCTTAACATATTTCACAGGAAAAAAGTTTCACTTTAGTTTTTGAACGTTTTATTGTGAGCCCGTAAAAGTGGCTTAATACCTCTGACCACGTTGTTGACAGCAGTGACCTGGGGGTGAGAAATGCTTCCTGGGGCGATCCCCATGCTGTCCCCATGTCATTTGAGCACTGTCACTATTGTTTTGGGCACTTGTTAGGCTTTTAAAAGACTGCCGGGGGTGCCACCGCAAAAATGCTCGAGTCTCCCATAGACTAACATTGGGCTCGTTGCTCGGGTCGAGCACCCGAGTATCACGGCGAGCTCGGCCCGAGCTTCGAGCACCCGAGCATTTTAGTGCTCGCTCAACACTATTTATCACCGATCTTCCTGTTTCTGCCGGTTGTACAGTCTTTTGGTTGGTCGTTGACCGCTTTTCTAAAATGGCCCACTTCATTCTCCTGCCTGGTCTCCCATCTGCACCCGAACTGGCTAAAGACTTTATCCGCCACATCTTCCGTCTCCATGGCCTACCCCTCCACATCGTGTCGGATCGTGGGGTTCAGTTCACCTCACGCTTCTAGAGAGCCACATATAAACTGCTAGACGTCACCCTGGATTTCTCCTCCGCTTACCACCCACAGTCCAATGGTCAAGTGGAGCGGATCAATCAGATCCTGACCAGCTACCTCTGGCACTTCGTTAATGCCCACCATTTGGATTGGGTGGATCTCCTACCATGGGCCGAGTTCTCTTATAATAACCATGAGAGCGAATCCTCTTCCAAATCCCCATTCTTTATAGTCGGTGGCCAACATCCCCGGATTCCAGTTCCTGTCTCCGCTTCTGTGGACAACCCTGCCACAGAGTCTTTTGTCAGCGAATTTTCTACTATTTGAGAGAGTACCAGGTCCACTCTTCTTCTGTCCTCCGAGCAGATGAAGAGATATGCTGATAAGAGACGTCTGGATCCTCCTCAATTCCGTCCAGGAGACAAGGTTTGGCTCTCTTCCAAACATGGGCGGCTCAAAGTACCCTCCTACATGTTGGGCCCTCGGTTCATCGGACCCTTCGAAGTCCTCAGGCAAATTAACCCAGTGGCCTACAAATTAAAACTCCCGGCCACCCTACGCATTCCCAACTCCTTCCACGTATCCCTCCTCAAACCCGTTGTCCTTAACACTTTTTCCGACAATCCAGGTACTCCTCCTACTCCGGTTTCTGCTGAGGACATCTTTGAAGTGGAGAGTATCCTGGCCACCAAGAGGGTAAGAGGGAGAACCTTTTTTCTGGTGGATTGGAAGGGGTTTGGTCCTGAGGAAAGAACTTGGGAACCCAGGGAGAACATCAGTGCTCCACTTCTCCTTGAGAAATTTCTCTCTGGCCTAAAAAAGGGGGGGGCCTAAAGGGGAGGGGGTACTGTTGCATCGGCGTCTCTGCCTCCTGCTAAGCAGAGACGCCGTCCCTCTCACCTTCCTGCCCAGCGCGCGGCGTCCTCCTGCGCTCCTTCCCTCGCTGCTGCCGGCGCGCGCTCCCTCCCGGGCACTGTGCTTAGGGCGCGCGCGCCCGCGCTCCCCCTCTCTTAAAAGGACCGCGCGCGCCGTCCTAAGGAGTCCCCGGCCAATAGCCGGAGGACTTCCCATATAAAAAGCACCTCCTCCAAAATGGAGGTGCCCGAGCAAAGTTGTTGCAAAGCATACTCACCTCTGCTTCAGCCCTCAGGTCCCGTTGCCAGCCTGACTTCCAGTCCTGTCTGCCTGCTTGTCTTCCCTTCAGCCCGACAGTCTGTCTCCTGCATCCGCCAGTCTGTCTATGGGCAAGTCCACCTGCGGAACAGGAAGCACCTGCCAGTTACCTGCCTGCTACCTGCCGTACCTGCTAGCCAGCTCACCTGGGAGCGCTCACCTGCTACCCGCCTGCTAGCCTACCTGGAGGCTCCGCCGTCACTTCCCGTGACCACCCGCCTGCTCACCCAGAGACTGCTACCTACCTGTTGTGTCCACCCGCTACTCCGGTCAGTCCCAGCTATCTGACCCGTGGGAGCCACCTGCTCTAATACAAGGTTGTCTTCAGTATAACACCTGCCCCTCGGGTTCCCTCCTTGTCCCAGGGCACAGAGGTTCCACCACCCGGCCCCGTTACACCAATATATATTTTATGCACCTGTCTCGACTCTAGTATCAGGCCCTTCTTTCCTTTCCTGTGGCCATCTCCCTTTGTTGTTCTCCACACCAAATTGCACAAGTTGCTTGACGTCAGGGGTGGATTAAGAGTAGCAAGGGCCCTGGGCAGTTTAGAAGGCGCGGGCCCCCCCCCCCCACCTGATTTATCACGTGACATGTCACATGATCCCCTGTGATAGATCATGTGATAGTTCTCGGGAAATTAATTTGGCACAATATTAATTGTGCTGCCTCATCTGAGAGCAGCACAATATTGGGGCAGATACCCTGATTCCAGCGATGTGTCACTTTTTCAGCTGCTTGTTGTCATTTTGAGAAAATCACCGTTTTATCTGCTGCAGATCTAGCAGCTCTCTGAATGCTGCGCTCTGTATAGCCCCACCCACACCACTGATTGGCAGCTTTCTGCCCATGCTCAGTGTACACAGAAATCTACTGATCAGTGATGGGGGTGGGGTCCTACAGAACTTACTAGTCAATTACCTTCTGACAAATCAATGATTTTATCAAAACAACACTAAGCAGCCCAGTAAGTGACACATTACTGGAATCAGTGCCTCTAACCCTACATTATGCTGCTCTCAGATTAGGTGGCAAAAACCTGATGACAGATTCCCTTTAAAGGAGCTGTAAACACAAAAAAGTTTGTATTAAAAAAAATACAAGCCATTTGTGAAATTAACTTTTTTTCATTGTTAATTCACATTAGACTGTATCTTCAACACTTTTGTCAGCAGGTCTTATTACAGACTCTGAATAGGGCAGCTCTCTCCCTCTCCCTCAGCAGAAAGTCACAGCATGGTTAAAAAACGGGATCTTTTATGATTTTCTCATAATAAATAAAAAAGGACATGCAAGTCCTCCAAACTATTTTCGGTTTCTCTATAGGGGAGGTCCTAAATCTTTCTTGTTCTTTAGTTGATCACATGTCAAAAAGGCAAAGCATTTACTATACAACGGATAGCCAGACAGGTGCTCCGGGTAGGCAAGCAGGCGGGCAAGGCAGGTAACTGGCAGGTGCTCCGGGTAGGCAGGCTGGCAGGCACGGCAGGTAACTGGCAGGTGCTCCAGGTAGGCAGACTAGTGGGCATGGCAGGTAACTGGCAGGTGCTTTGGGTAGACAGGCTGGCGGGCACAGCAGGTAACTGGCAGGTGCTCCAGGCAGACTGGCGGGCACAGCAGGAAACTGGCAGGTGCTTTGGGTAGGAAGGCTGTTAGACAGACTGGCGGGCAGGACTGTTAGACAGACTGGCGAACAGGACTGTTAGACAGACTGGCGGGCAAAACCTACAAAAGACAAAAAATATATCTCATACCCTACCATCATTATATATAAATGTAAAGCAAAGTTGCATATGAAATATGACTCACCCCCTGGGCCGTGGGGCACTCGGAACCGAACTTCAGGGCAATGCTGGGAGTAGTAGTGGTGACCCGGTCCCGTGGCTCAGGGTGGACAGACCAAATGTTGTGGCAGTGTATTTGTAGGTTTTGAAAGTCCGACTACGCCACCCGTGGATTGCGGTCAGAGAGGACCGCCGCTGCAAGGCAGACCGCTGAGGCTGATGTAGATATGCAGCGCAGGGATAGGATAACTCCCCACGGGAAGAGTGTAGCCTCAGGGCAGTGTTATAGGATGCTGGGGGTGATTATGCAGGCGCAGCAGAAATCACACAGAGTCCAATAATGCAGTCCAGGGTATTTTACTGCAGATATTATCACTGACCCACCAGGAGTACATGGTAGGAATGGACCTGGGTGTCTGAGGGCATTCGGGCAAGCTCCACTGGTCAGGGTGAGTGGGTAGGCCTACCGTTCTCTCTCTGCCCTTCCTGACTATCTCCCCCTTTAGTGGTATGATAGCCCACGTCCCTGAGCTGGCCGTGTACTACGCCTGTATGGCTTGCGACTCGGGCCTTAGGTACCTGTTGCTTCTCTGTGCTGTACCGGTCCCTCTGTGTGGCGGAGCCTCCAGGCTTCTTAGGCCAAGGGACCTGAAATCCCTTGCTGGTTGGTTATCTGCTGCCGGGCTTGCAACCCTGACAGCCTCGGACCCCAGTGTCCGGTTGTGTAGCTCTCTCTCTGCCAGGACCGGCTCTCGTCGCCTCTGTCCCTGGCTTGCTGCTCCTCCTTGCCTCCTGGACTCCTCAGCTGCGGCTGACCTGTCCCTCTCTTCTGGGAACCCTTCTGGATGCTTCAGAAGTGGGTCCTGGTCTCTCTAACCCTGCCCTCAGTTCCAGCTTTTATAGGGACAGCCTGCTCCCGCTACTGGCCTGGGACAGGAGGTGCTGCATGCTAATGGTCCCTGACCAGAGAACCTCCCTCCTGCTCTCATACACAGCCTTACAAGTTTGTGGCATCCAGGCCTGGGGTGACACAAATATAGGGTACTTAGTGAACTATTTTTGATGAAAAAAAGTATACAAGCCGTCCCACCAGCGACAAGGTGACCCTAAATTGGGACGGTCCTACACTGTCTATATTAAAAACCTTACTGTATATCAAAGTTGAAGTAATGCATATAAAAGGGTAGACAAATAGAAATGGGTCCCAATATCAGACCACCTAAACCCGTGGTAAGCTACATATATACTAACCAGCTCAACAAGGGGCATGCCACACCCCTAATTTGCACAGAATGCAAACCAGACAAAAAAGCAAGCAATGTGAACTGAGGTCTAAGATGGTACACATGCAAGAAATAGGAGCATATTCACACTAGCAAAAAGATGCAAAACCTACGAAAGACAAAAAATATATCTCATACCCTACCATCATTATACACTGTGTTCCAAATTATTATGCAAATAATATTTTCTCAGATTTTCCCAAATTACCTATATGAATTGCAGTCATTGTAATTTTCCAGTCAAATAACTATTAGAGTACAATTGAAAGGTTTTTGTACAAACTGCCTATGATAACAGCATATTTTTTAAAAAATAAAAAACTCAAACTGCACTCAAAATGCATGTTCCAAATTATTATGCACAGCAGAGTTTTCAACCTTTTCATTTTAATAAAGAACAAAAAAATGGTCATTTTTGAAATTATAAGCATTAGCAGGTTATTACAAACTGAAATCAAACAGTTTTCAACTCAAAACTTTATTCTAGGTGATGTTACATTTGCACATAGGACCCCTTGTTCGAAAGGAGCTTCTGAACTCTCTCGTCCATTGAATTTGTCAGGTTTTGGATGGTTTCTGCTTCCAATTGTTTTGCATGAGGACAGAATACCCTCCCAGAGCTGTTGCTTAGATGTGAACTGCCTCCTGCCATCATAGACACTCCTTTTGATTAGAGATGAGCGTTGTTCTACTCGAACTGTTCGCCAATCTCAAATTCGAGCTGTTTTGGGCGGTGTTCGAGCCGTTCGGCGAACACGAACGATTTGAAAAAAATTCGGCTGTTCGAGGTTATGTTCGATAACTGTTCGTGCACCAAAATCATAACTGGATTTTTTCTCAGTAATGATGAAAATTAATGTTAATACGCAGTTTGAGTGTACAGCGGGGCGGGGGGAGGGGCAGGGGATGGATCTCTGCAGGAACAATGAAGATCTCCAATTTTTTTTCTCTTTCCCGCATTTACAGTGGGGAGGTGCAGTCTGTCAGCCTATCAGCAGCGCACACACGGAGCGAACTGCTGTTTTTCACACAAGCAAGGGCAAGTGTCATTGGCAGTGTATGTCACATGTCCTTGCCCTATAAGACCCAGCCATTTTCCCCGTCGCCACCATTTTCTCAATGCTGCAGCTGCGTGTTAGATGGCACCGCTGTTGCTGTGTGCGCTATACCTTGTTAATTTCAAGCCAATTTTCGCACAAATCTACAGATAGCTTGGGAGTAGGGAATAGTTGTGATTGCAGTCCTTTTAAGGACTAGGTTACAGCATTTCCTACGACTTTTATCAGGCAGGTCTGTGCTCTTAAATAGATAGGTTGTGGGAGTAAAGACTAATTGTAATTGCAGTCCTTTTCAGGACTAGGTTACATCAGTTCCTATCAGTTTTTGCCAGGCAGGTCTGTGCCAGTGCTGTGCAAGTTTTTTTCACAGCATTTGGCTGAATCTAGCAAAGCTAATCCTTTTTGGCCTATTGCAGAGTGTGTTAGTCAGTGGAGTAGCCTATCTGTGTTGCAAGATATACCACCTGTGTATAGAATACCAATTTTTTTACTGCACCTAGTGAAGTAAAATCTTTTGGGCATAGCATCATTCTATTAGTCCATCTATACTGACCTCCATCAGGTTGCAAATTGAATAGAATTTTTTTCTGCATCTAGCTCTGAAAAAATATTTGGGCTTCTAGCAGTGTGTGCGACTTGTTCTATTAGTCCATCTATACTGACCTCCATCAGGTTGCAAACTGAATATAATTTTTTTCTGCATCTAGCTCTGAAAAAATATTTGGCCTTCTAGCAGTGTGTGGGACTTTCTCTATTAGTCCATCTATACTGACCTCCATCAGGTTGCAAATTAAAAATAATTTTTATCTGCATCTAGCTCTGAAAAAATATTTGGCCTTCTAGCAGTGTGTGGGACTTTCTCTATTAGTCCATCTATACTGACCTCCATCAGGTTGCAAATTAAAAATAATTTTTATCTGCATCTACCTCTGAAAAAATATTTGGGCTTCTAGCTGTGTGTGGGACTTGTTCTATTAGTCCATCTATACTGACCTCCATCAGGTTGCAAACTGAATATAATTTTTTTCTGCATCTAGCTTTGAAAAAATATTTGGCCTTCTAGTAATGTGTGGGACTTTCTCTATTAGTCCATCTATACTGACCTCCATCAGGTTGCAAATTAAAAATAATTTTTATCTGCATCTAGCTCTGAAAAAATATTTGGCCTTCTAGCAGTGTGTGGGACTTTCTCTATTAGTCCATCTATACTGACCTCCATCAGGTTGCAAATTAAAAATAATTTTTTGTCTGCATCTAGCTCTGAAAAAATATTTGGCCTTCTAGCAGTGTGTGGGACTTTCTCTATTAGTCCATCTATACTGACCTCCATCAGGTTGCAAATTAAAAATAATTTTTTGTCTGCATCTAGCTCTGAAAAAATGTTTGGCCTTCTAGCAGTGTGTGGGACTTTCTCTATTAGTCCATCTATACTGACCTCCATCAGGTTGCAAACTGAATATAATTTTTTTCTGCACCTACCTCTGAAAAAATATTGGGCTTCTAGCTGTGTGTGGGACTTGTTCTATTAATCCATCTATACAGACCTCCATCAGGTTGCAAACTGAATATAATTTTTTTCTGCATCTACCTCTGAAAAAATATTTGGGCTTCTAGCTGTGTGTGGGACTTGTTCTATTAGTCCATCTATACTGACCTCCATCAGGTTGCAAACTGAATATAATTTTTTTCTGCATCTAGCTCTGAAAAAATATTTGGCCTTCTAGCAGTGTGTGGGACTTTCTCTATTAGTCCATATATACTGACCTCCATCAGGTTGCAAATTAAAAATAATTTTTATCTGCATCTAGCTCTGAAAAAATATTTGGCCTTCTAGCAGTGTGTGGGACTTTCTCTATTAGTCCATCTATACTGACCTCCATCAGGTTGCAAATTAAAAATAATTTTTATCTGCATCTACCTCTGAAAAAATATTTGGGCTTCTAGCTGTGTGTGGGACTTGTTCTATTAGTCCATATATACTGACCTCCATCAGGTTGCAAACTGAATATAATTTTTTTCTGCATCTAGCTCTGAAAAAATATTTGACCTTCTAGCAGTGTGTGGGACTTTCTCTATTAGTCCATCTATACTGACCTCCATCAGGTTGCAAATTAAAAATAATTTTTTTTCTGCATCTACCTCTGAAAAAATATTGGGCTTCTAGCTGTGTGTGGGACTTGTTCTATTAATCCATCTATACAGACCTCCATCAGGTTGCAAACTGAATATAATTTTTTTCTGCATCTACCTCTGAAAAAATATTTGGGCTTCTAGCTGTGTGTGGGACTTGTTCTATTAGTCCATCTATACTGACCTCCATCAGGTTGCAAACTGAATATAATTTTTTTCTGCATCTAGCTCTGAAAAAATATTTGGCCTTCTAGCAGTGTGTGGGACTTGATCTATTAGTCCACCTATACTGACCTCCATCAGGTTGCAAATTCAAAATAATTTTTTGTCTACATCTAGCTCTGAAAAAATATTTGGCCTTCTAGCAGTGTGTGGGACTTTCTCTATTAGTCCATCTATACTGACCTCCATCAGGTTGCAAATTGAATATAATTTTTTTCTGCATCTAGCTCTGAAAAAATATTTGGGCTTCTAGCAGTGTGTGGGACTTGTTCTATTAGTCCATCTATACTGACCTCCATCAGGTTGCAAACTGAATATAATTTTTTTCTGCATCTAGCTCTGAAAAAATATTTGGCCTTCTAGCAGTGTGTGGGACTTTCTCTATTAGTCCATCTATACTGACCTCCATCAAGTTGCAAATTAAAAATAATTTTTATCTGCATCTAGCTCTGAAAAAATATTTGGCCTTCTAGCAGTGTGTGGGACTTTCTCTATTAGTCCATCTATACTGACCTCCATCAGGTTGCAAATTAAAAATAATTTTTATCTGCATCTACCTCTGAAAAAATATTTGGGCTTCTAGCTGTGTGTGGGACTTGTTCTATTAGTCCATCTATACTGACCTCCATCAGGTTGCAAACTGAATATAATTTTTTTCTGCATCTAGCTCTGAAAAAATATTTGGCCTTCTAGTAATGTGTGGGACTTTCTCTATTAGTCCATCTATACTGACCTCCATCAGGTTGCAAATTAAAAATATTTTTTATCTGCATCTAGCTCTGAAAAAATATTTGGCCTTCTAGCAGTGTGTGGGACTTTCTCTATTAGTCCATCTATACTGACCTCCATCAGGTTGCAAATTAAAAATATTTTTTTGTCTGCATCTAGCTCTGAAAAAATATTTGTCCTTCTAGCAGTGTGTGGGACTTTCTCTATTAGTCCATCTATACTGACCTCCATCAGGTTGCAAATTAAAAATAATTTTTTGTCTGCATCTAGCTCTGAAAAAATATTTGGCCTTCTAGCAGTGTGTGGGACTTTCTCTATTAGTCCATCTATACTGACCTCCATCAGGCTGCAAACTGAATATATTTTTTTTCTGCATCTACCTCTGAAAAAATATTGGGCTTCTAGCTGTGTGTGGGACTTGTTCTATTAATCCATCTATACAGACCTCCATCAGGTTGCAAACTGAATATAATTTTTTTCTGCATCTACCTCTGAAAAAATATCTGGGCTTCTAGCTGTGTGTGGGACTTGTTCTATTAGTCCATCTATACTGACCTCCATCAGGTTGCAAATTAAAAATAATTTTTATCTGCATCTAGCTCTGAAAAAATATTTGGCCTTCTAGCAGTGTGTGGGACTTTCTCTATTAGTCCTTCTATACTGACCTCCATCAGGTTGCAAATTAAAAATAATTTTTATCTGCATCTACCTCTGAAAAAATATTTGGCCTTCTAGCAGTGTGTGGGACTTTCTCTATTAGTCCATCTATACTGACCTCCATCAGGCTGCAAACTGAATATATTTTTTTTCTGAATCTACCTCTGAAAAAATATTGGGCTTCTAGCTGTGTGTGGGACTTGTTCTATTAATCCATCTATACAGACCTCCATCAGGTTGCAAACTGAATATAATTTTTTTCTGCATCTACCTCTGAAAAAATATTTGGGCTTCTAGCTGTGTGTGGGACTTGTTCTATTAGTCCATCTATACTGACCTCCATCAGGTTGCAAACTGAATATAATTTTTTTCTGCATCTAGCTCTGAAAAAATAAATGGCCTTCTAGCAGTGTGTGGGACTTTCTCTATTAGTCCATATATACTGACCTCCATCAGGTTGCAAATTAAAAATAATTTTTATCTGCATCTAGCTCTGAAAAAATATTTGGCCTTCTAGCAGTGTGTGGGACTTTCTCTATTAGTCCATCTATACTGACCTCCATCAGGTTGCAAATTAAAAATAATTTTTATCTGCATCTACCTCTGAAAAAATATTGGGCTTCTAGCTGTGTGTGGGACTTGTTCTATTAATCCATCTATACAGACCTCCATCAGGTTGCAAACTGAATATAATTTTTTTCTGCATCTACCTCTGAAAAAATATTTGGGCTTCTAGCTGTGTGTGGGACTTGTTCTATTAGTCCATCTATACTGACCTCCATCAGGTTGAAAACTGAATATAATTTTTTTCTGCATCTAGCTCTGAAAAAATATTTGGCCTTCTAGCAGTGTGTGGGACTTGTTCTATTAGTCCACCTATACTGACCTCCATCAGGTTGCAAATTAAAAATAATTTTTTGTCTGCATCTAGCTCTGAAAAAATATTTGGCCTTCTAGCAGTGTGTGGGACTTTCTCTATTAGTCCATCTATACTGACCTCCATCAGGTTGCAAATTAAAAATAATTTTTATCTGCATCTACCTCTGAAAAAATATTTGGGCTTCTAGCTGTGTGAGTGACTTGTTTTATTAGTCCATCTATACTGACCTCCATCAGGTTGCAAACTGAATATAATTTTTTTCTGCATCTACCTCTGAAAAAATATTTGGCCTTCTAGCAGTGTGTGGGACTTGTTCTATTAGTCCATCTATACTGACCTCCATCAGGTTGCAAATTAAAAATAATTTTTTTTCTGCATCTAGCTCTGAAAAAATATTTGGCCTTCTAGCAGTGTGTGGGACTTTCTCTATTAGTCCATCTATACTGACCTCCATCAGGTTGCAAACTGAATATATTTTTTTTCTGCATCTACCTCTGAAAAAATATTTGGGCTTCTAGCTGTGTGTGGGACTTGTTCTATTAGTCCATCTATACTGACCTCCATCAGGTTGCAAATCGAATATAATTTTTTTCTGCATCTAACCCAGCCAATAGTTTTGGCCTAATACCACAGTTTGGCCACTCAGCTCTGCTCGGTTCCTAGCCATTGTTTTTTTGTGCAAACAACTCCAGAGTTGTGAATTAGTTAACCACCAAAATGAGTGGAAAAAGGCCTGCTGCTGGTGGAAAGGGGAATAGGCGTGTTGGGAAGGGGAAAAAAGGTTGTGTCCGTGGGGTAGGTGTTAAAGCAACAGTAACATCTGCAGAAGAAAGACCATCTTCCAGCCAAACTAAAATGTCTACTTCTTTTAGCGGACAATGTGATAAGATCCCTTTCTTACGGCCACGCCAATCGCTACAAATTCCAGATGAGGCACAAAAGCAGCAGGTGCTTCAACGGATATCAAGTGCTCCTTTAAGTGGGCTCTCCTCCACATCAACTTCAACATCACAAATACTCCAGTCCTCAAAGGTGTCACCCCAATCGCACTTGCTTCCTCACAGCTCCCAAATCTCCAGCTGCCCGTCTGAGTATGAGGTAGAACAGATGGTTGAGTCTGCAGAGCTGTTTACTCATACTATAGCCTGGGAATCAGAGGTCGACTCCAGCGCTTCTGTGAATCCAGACGAGGAAATGATGTGCACTTGTGGCACCCCAGGGGTCTGGTTACCACACTAATAGCAATATTAAGTCTGAGAGCAGGTGGGAGGTTTCCTGGTCAGGAACCCTAAGCATTCAACATTTCCTGCCCAGTCCTGGGAGGGGAAGAACTTCCCCTATATAAACTGGGGCTGAGGCGGGGTTAGGAGAGAAGAAGAGGAGTCCCAGATAGAGACACAGTCTGGTCTGGAGTGGAGCAGATACAGAGAGAGCAAGATCAGGAGCTATGTGGGAGCAGTGATAAAAGGGGTGAGAGACTGGAAGCTGTAGAGCTCGTCCTGACTGAAGAGATCTCACCGGACACGGAGTCCGAGGCAGTGGGGACTGATCCATACCCAGCAGCAGAAACCGACCGGCAGGGGATTTCAGGTCCTCTGGCCAAGAAACCCGAAGGCACGGTCACACGCAAGGGACCAGCACCGCCGTTGTGGAGCGGAGGCTACCAGAAGGCCCCGAGTCACCGGCCATACGGGTGAGCACCACACGGTACACTCAGGGACGTGGGCTACTTTTACCCGCTTCTAGCAAGGTAGCCAGGGAGAGTACAATAAGTTGGGGAGGCCTACAACTCCGCCTGGCCGGGGGAGATCCTATCTGCTCACAGACTGACCAGGCCCCGATCGCTAGCCAGTACTCCCGGGAGGGTCTACCTTTGCCACCAGTAAAGACCCTGAACTACACCGCACCGTCTCTGAGTGGTTCCTAGTGCCTGCGTGCAATTCTGCTATCCCCATCATCCACGTCCGCTGCCCTGAGGCCATACCCCTCCCGTTGGGGGTTATACTATCCACGCTGCACAACCGTACCACCGGCCTCAGCGGTCTGCCCTGCAGCGGCGGCTTCATAACCTCATTCAACGGGTGGCGTAGTCGAACACTATAACATCTTCTACTAAATTCTGCCACTTGGTTTGACACCCTGGGCACGGACCGGATCGTCGCCACGAGGACTACTACCCCTATCAGATCCGGCTCCGGGTAGTCCCCGCGTGCGCAACGCTACACAACAGGGGCCCAGGGGGCGCGTCAACTTTGGCGTAGTCGGCAGGATCCCGTGCCCGCAACCACCGGGTACTGCGTGCCTGGAAAAAAAAAGGGACTGTTAAACTTACCTGTGGTGAGGATTCCCGCCATCCGACGCCATCTTCTGCCTTCTTCCCGCCATCCGTGGAGTTTTCCCGCCATCCGACGCCATCTTCTGCCTTCTTCCCGCCATCCGTGGAGTTTTCCCGCCATTGGACGCCATCTTGAGGACGCCGCGCGGGAAGAAGAGGGGCGTGGACTCCGAAAGCGCGCGAGAACTGAAGCTCCGCCTCACGTCTGGACGTTGCGTAAGGTCCTGGAAGGAGCCCAGCAGACGCCGACGTCACAGGAGCGCGACGGAAGGTCCTCAACCCTGACGATCCACTGCGGAGCCGCGGCCTACGGAAGAGGATCATCGCAAGGTAGGCCACGGTCCACTAGGGGGGAGGAGGATGTCGGATACAGAGGAGAGCTTCACTGCCACAGCCACCGCCAGCGCCACCGCTGCTGCGGTCATGCCTTTCACTATGCCCTATATCCCGGGGGCAGCCTGGCTATCCCAGTACTCAGGGGAGTCACATACCCTAAATGACTTCAGAGAAAGGCTGGATAGCCTCTTCCAGGTGTACCCCCTCACAGAGGAGCAAAAAGTGAGCATCCTGGTGGCTCAATTAACAGGGGCAGCCCAAAGGGAGGTAAAGTCCTGGCCACTCGGGAGGAGGAGGACTGTCGCAGAGATACTAGCCCGGCTGAAGGACACCTTTGATACCCGTACCTCAGCCGAGATCAAGCTTAGATTCTACGGGTGCAAGCAGCGAGCACATGAGAATATAAGGGACTATGCACTAAACCTACAAGAGGCCCTGAGAGCCATTAAGCAGGCCGACCCTGACGGCGTGGGAAACGAAGACAAGCTGTTGACTGAACAATTTATAGAGGGTCTACATTGCAATGCCCACCGAACCCAGTTGCGGGCAATGGCCTTACAGGACCCTCATCTGGACTTTGCACAGTTCAAGGACAGAGCCATCCGGGTGCTCCGAGAACCGGCACCAGGTGGCGCTGTGACCCACAGACGCCCTACTACCACTTACCACCAGGAGACGGCGCCCTTGTCGGCAGGGCCTGTGGGAGCTGATGCGCAGGCTTTAAACAATGACCCGGCTACAGACCTGCACCATCAGGTCCAAGAGCTAACTAAAAGCGTTGCTGCGCTAACCCGAACTGTGCAGTCTTTACAGGTTTCTACTCCAGGGAAGATCCAGCTGGCATCCGGACCGGAGGACATCCCGTGGCGCCGACCAAGGAGGACCCCACCGGCCAGAGGAAAACCCAGCGACCGATACAACGAGGACGGACAACCCATCTGCCGCCGCTGCAATCAACCCGGACATATGGCAAGGTACTGTCCTTTAAACTGGCACAACCTGGGGTAGAGGGCCAACCCCTAGGAATAAGATCACCAGGCCAATTGAACTGGCGTGACAAATACGTGGGAGGACATCCAGTCTTGCCTGTGGTACTGGATGGCATTCCTATGAGTGCCCTACTGGACACCGGGTCACAGGTCACCACCATCCCGTACGTGCTCTTCAAGCAGTACTGGAATGACTCGGATATAACCCGCTACCCTGACGACGACTTGAGTATCATCGCCAGCAATGGTCAGCCCGTGCCACAGATCGGATTTAAAGAGGTGACCATTAAAATCGGTAAAGTCGAACTGGCAGCACAGGGACTGATCATTGTGGACATTGACAAGCGCGAGAGTCACCCAAAGATAACTCTAGGAACTAATGTGATTGAAAATTGTCTTGCAGAGGTGATTCTCATTTTACAGCAGGTTGCCAAGAACGCCAGTTCGGCCAGCAGCGAGTGCTCCAAAAAGAGATCCGGGCACTGATGCGACGGCAACAGGTGGAACTCTCCGGTGGTGAGATTGGTAGCGTGAGAATGTGTGACCCTTTCCCTATTGCCATGCCCCCGAAAAGTGAAATGATGATTTGGTGCCGGGCAGCTATTGGTCTGAGAGGTAGAGATTACCAGGCAATGGTGGAACCAGTCTACTCAGACAGTAGGCCCACCATTTTGACAGCACGGGGGGTGGTCGATGTACGCCATGGGAGGGTGCCCGTTCGCATCATAAATATCGGGGAGAGAGAAGTACACCTGCCCCGGTATGCTACGCTAGCCAAATTGTTCACCATAAACCAGAATTCTGTACAGGCCGTGGAACCCTTGCCTCCATCTCAACCAGAGGAAGGTAACGGCTCTAAGCAACAAATGGAGGACTGGTGTCAGCAACTACATTTTGTACTGACTCCACTCCCTCACACCAGAAACAGGGAGTCTATCGGGTGGTTCAAGAGTACGAGAGAGTGTTTAGTAAGCACCCGTTAGACTTCAGGCGAGTAAAGGGGGTAGAACACCACATCCCCACGGGAGACCATCCTCCCATAAAGGAGAGATACCGACCCGTACCCCCTGCACACTACCAACACGCCAAGGGGATGCTTAGAGACATGAAGGAGGCTGGGGTAATCAGGGATAGCTGTAGCCCCTGGGCAGCTCCACTAGTCTTGGTTAAAAAAAAAGACAACACCATGAAAATGTGTGTAGACTACCGGAAAATCAACCGTATCACACACAAAGATGCGTACCCCTTACCAAGGATAGAGGAGTCTTTGGCTGCTTTAAAATCTGCTAACTTCTTCTCCACTTTGGATCTCACTAGCGGGTACTGGCAGGTTCCTGTAGCAGAGGCGGACCGGGAGAAGACCGCATTCACCACCCCGATGGGACTTAGCGAGTTTACCTGCATGCCGTTTGGACTCTGCAACGCACCAGGAACCTTCCAACGATTGATGGAATGCTGTCTGGGACACCGGAACTTTGAGACGGTCCTGCTGTACCTGGACGATGTTATAGTTTATTCCAAAACCTACGAGGACCACCTGAAACACCTGGCGGAAGTGTTTGAAGCCCTGGCAAAATACGGTCTGAAGGTGAAACCGTCGAAGTGTCACCTGCTAAAACCAAAAGTGCAGTACCTGGGACACGTGGTGAGTGCTGACGGAGTGGCTCCCGACCCTGATAAGATCACCGCGATTAAGGAATGGCCAAGACCCTCCAGCGTAAGGGAAGTACGGCAGTTCCTCGGGTTGGTAGGCTACTACCGAAGATTCATTCCCGGTTTCACCAAAAAGGCAGCTCCTATGCAGGACCTCCTGATAGGCCAGTCCAGGAAGGCCAAGAACCAGAAGCCGCCCTTCAGATGGGAGAAGCTGGAAGAAGAGTCCTTCCGCCAGCTGAAGATGTCCCTCACGGGGGATGAAATCCTGGCATACCCTGATTACAGCCAGCCCTTTATCCTCTACACCGACGCAAGTAACATCGGGCTAGGAGCCGTACTGTCCCAGATCCAGCAGGGGAGAGAACGGGTAATTGCTTACGCCAGCCGAAAACTGCGACCCACCGAAAGAAACCCTGAGAATTACAGCTCATTCAAGCTAGAGTTCCTGGCAGTGGTGTGGGCAGTCACCGAACGCTTTAAGCACTACCTCGCCTCTTCCCGGTTCACCGTGTACACGGATAACAACCCGTTGACACACCTGGACACTGCAAGACTCGGTGCCCTGGAGCAGAGATGGATGGCCCGCCTGTCCAACTATGAATTCACGATCAAATACCGGGCAGGACGCTCCAATACCAACGCGGATGCCTTGTCCAGAATGCCAAACCTACCGGACGTAGGGGAAGATCCAGAGGAACTGGAAGAAGTTGAACTCCCCGCGTTCCACCGTCATGGGACTACCCAGTATTCCCACCGTGTAAGGGGTAAGCAATCCGCTACGTTCAACCCCTTATCTCATTACAACTGGGCGGAAACGCAAGACAGTGACCCCGCCGTCCGACTGGTGAAGGAGATGCTGACTCAGCCAGATGCTCGCCTTGACCCAGACGCTCCGGAGGAAACCAAGCAACTGTGGGCTGAGAAGAGTCGACTGTTCCTTTACAAGGGGAAGTTGTGCCGTAGAATGGTTAACTCCCGGACGCATGAACTGATCTGGCAAGTAGTGGTGCCAAGAAGAGACGCGGCTATGGTACTGGAGGCATACCACGACGGAGCTGGGCACTTCGGATGGAAGAAGCTGGAGTTCCTGCTGCGCGGGCGGTTCCACTGGGTAGGCATGAGAGGAACCATCGAGAGGTGGTGCAGAGACTGTGGCCCATGCAACCTAAGAAGGAAGGACCGTGCCAGTCAGAAGACTCCCCTGCAGTCCATCGTCACCAGGCAGCCGTTGGAACTGGTAGCCTTGGATCATGTAAAACTGACCCCCAGCAGAAGTGGCTACGTCTATGCGTTAACCATCGTGGATCACTACTCCCGGTTCTTGGTTGTAGTCCCCGTCAAGGACTTAACGGCTCAAACAGCAGCTAGAGCCTTTCAGCAGCACTTCTGCCGTCCACACGGATACCCAGAGCAGGTGCTGACGGACCAGGGACCTGCCTTTGAAGCGGAAATCTTCCAGGAGTTCTGCACTCTGTATGGCTGCCGGAAGATAAGAACAACACCCTATCATCCGCAAACCAATGGACTCTGCGAGAAGATGAACCAGGTGGTGATAGACCTTCTGAAAACGTTGCCCCTGGAAGAACGCAGTCTGTGGCCTGAGAAACTGCCTGATCTGGTGGACCTATACAACCACATCCCTGTAGGTTCTACCAACTGTACCCCGGCTTACCTAATGAGAGCAAGACCTGGTAAGCTGCCTGTTGATCTGGATATGGGAGTCCTGACACCCGAGGACACTTCACCAGAAGCAGACTGGGACACAGAGAGGCAGCAGCAGTACCGGAAAGTACAGGAGAGCGTTGAGCGAAGTCTCTGTCAAGCAAGAGAAAGACAGGAGAAGACTTACAACCAGTATGCTCCCGCTGTTCCCCTGGTACCTGGAGAGCAGGTCTTGAAAAGGAAGAGACGGCTCCACAAGTTGGACGACCAGTGGGAGAAGGACCCGTACACCGTACTGCCATCAAGCCATGAAAACCCAAAAATCTGCACAATCAGTAAGGATGGAGGAGAAACCACAGCCATTGTCTCCCGAGATCACCTGAAGAAGTGTCCCGAGCAGCTACGAAACCCTGAAGAAGATCAAGAAAACCCTCGACCCGCAGAGGAAAGGGAAGAAATGGTCAGTACTGTACTCGGAGACTTCCCTCGGTCTTGGACACAAGTAAATGGCGCTGTTGTGGTACCCGTCCTCACCTTCCTCCAGCCAGCATCCCAAGTGCCTACGGAAAAACAGGTAGAGCTGGAAGAGCAGCCGGTCCAGGAGGCAGAAGACCCCACACAAGCAGACCAGGAGAATCGACCCTCTGCTTATAGTGAGCCTGCCGTGCCCCTAGTGAGCCAAAGAACCCGTAGACAGCTGCCCAGCTTACCTTTGACAGCTCCTACACCCTGTAGCTTAGGACCGGTCAGTAAGCTCCGTAGGTCTACTAGGGCCACTAGAGGCCAGTTGCCAGTACGTTGGAGGATCTAAAGTGTTCAGACTGTTTTATTGGTATTTACCTGTTTACTGTTGCTTGTAAATAATTATGTTTTTCCAGTTATTTTATAGGTGTCTTTTGTGGATTAACCGGAATTCTTTGTATATATGTTTGGAGCGTAACCCAGGAATGGACTAAGACTGCTAAAGACTCGGGGTAGGACAGACCCCCACCTGGTTACGGCTCCCTGTTCTTTGGTGAAATGGACACCCTTATTGCTTCAAAAACTGCACCCGGTTGCGGACACGCTGTGACCGCCCTAACGTGTTTTCCCTTATTGTATTGTTCCTGTTTATACCCTGTTATGTTTTTAAAAATATGTTTAGTCCCGGAGTACTAAATTTTACTAGGGGGGAATGTGGCACCCCAGGGGTCTGGTTACCACAGTAATAGCAATATTACGTCTGAGAGCAGGTGGGAGGTTTCCTGGTCAGGAACCCTAAGCATGCAACACTTCCTGCCCAGTCCTGGGAGGGGAAGAACTTCCCCTATATAAACTGAGGATGAGGCGGGGTTAGGAGAGAAGAAGAGGAGTCCCAGACAGAGACACAGTCTGGTCTGGAGTGGAGCAGATACAGAGAGAGCAAGATCAGGAGCTATGTGGGAGCAGTGATAAAAGGGGTCAGAGACTGGAAGCTGAAGAGCTCGTCCTGACTGAAGAGATCTCACCGGACACGGAGTCCGAGGCAGTGGGGACTGATCCATACCCAGCAGCAGAAACCGACCGGCAGGGGATTTCAGGTCCTCTGGCCAAGAAACCCGAAGGCACGGTCACACGCAAGGGACCAGCACCACCGTTGTGGAGCGGAGGCTACCAGAAGGCCCCGAGTCACCGGCCATATGGGTGAGCACCACACGGTACACTCAGGGACGTGGGCTACTTTTACCCGCTTCTAGCAAGGTAGCCAGGGAGAGTACAATAAGTTGGGGAGGCCTACAACTCCGCCTGGCCGGGGGAGATCCTATCTGCTCACAGACTGACCAGGCCCCGATCGCTAGCCAGTACTCCCGGGAGGGTCTACCTTTGCCACCAGTAAAGACCCTGAACTACACCGCACCGTCTCTGAGTGGTTCCTAGAGCCTGCGTGCAATTCTGCTATCCCCATCATCCACGTCCGCTGCCCTGAGGCCATACCCCTCCCGTTGGGGGTTATACTATCCACGCTGCACAACCGTACCACCGGCCTCAGCGGTCTGCCCTGCAGCGGCGGCTTCATAACCGCATTCAACGGGTGGCGTAGTCGAACACTATAACATCTTCTACTAAATTCTGCCACTTGGTTTGACACCCTGGGCACGGACCGGATCGTCGCCACGAGGACTACTACCCCTATCAGATCCGGCTCCGGGTAGTCCCCGCGTGCGCAACGCTACACAACAGGGGCCCAGGGGGCGCGTCACACTGATGCCCAGAATCTTTATGAGTCGGATCCAGGACCAGACGCAGAAGGTTCTGACCATAATGTAGACCCTCATTCCCAAACTGTAACTCCTGTTGGTGGAGACAATGAGGAAGACGATGATGAGACTCAAATACCTGATTGGAGCGACAACTTTAGTTTTTTGTCAGGGCAGGAACAGGTTGGCTCTGAGGACGACGGGTGTGATAACGCACAGGGTGATGATGATGAGGTTGGAGATCCCACTTACTGTCAACCCACAGTCAGCCAAGAGATGAGGTCAGCAGAGGAGGTGGAGGAAGATGCTAGTGACGACGAGGTCAGTTTGCGCCTTCCTGGACAGAGACGTAGTACTGGAAGCACGTCAACAACTGCATCCTCAAACACAACTCTGCCTCTCACCACAAGTCGTGGTGGCTCTTCAGGTCGCATGGGTGCTAAGCCTTGCATAGCCTGGGCATTTTTTCAGATCGATAAAGATGACCCAACTCGTGTTATCTGTAACATTTGTCAGCAAAAGCTAAGTAGAGGCCAAAAAATACATAGTTTGAGTACTTCATGCATGAACCGGCACATGGACATGAAGCATAAGTTGCAGTGGAAAGCTCAGTGTGCTACACTGCGGCCTAGCCGGCCGGGCCCATCACCGTCTGCCATATCTTGTGCATCCGCGGCCTCTTCATCCTCTGTGACTGGGGGGACAGCAGTCACACCTGTTTTGGGGCGCAGACCTGCCACCTCTTTACCCGCAACAGCCAGCGTGATTGGCAGGTCATCATTTTCTTTGGAGGTGGTAACACCAGCTGGTGTTGAGCGCTGTCCGACATCGATAGCACCACCTTTGGATCAAGGCAACCTAACATGTCCGCCTGCATCTTCCTCACAGACCGGCAGTTTGCCGGGGACACCCTTATCAACCCCGTCTAAGCACAATAGCCAGCCCTCGGTCCCTCAGATGTGGACAAGTAAAAGACCATTTCCTCCTAGCCATGAGAAAGCTAAGAGGTTGAATTTCACCATCTGCAAGCTCTTGGCTACAGAAATGCTGCCTTTCCGCCTGGTGGACACAGAGGATTTTCGAGACCTTATGTCCGTCGCAGTGCCCCAGTACCAGATGCCCAGTCGGCACTACTTCTCAAAGAAAGGTGTGCCTGCGCTCCACCAGCATGTCGCACACAACATCACCGCTTCTTTGAGAAACTCTGTGTGTGACAGGGTGCATTTCACCACAGACACTTGGACGAGTAGGCATGGACAGGGGCGTTACATGTCGCTGACTGGGCACTGGGTAACTATGGTGACAGCAGGACAAGGGGCTGCTGTAAAAGTCTTGCCGTCCCCACGAGTTGTGCGTCAATCCTCTTTATGTCAAAGTTCCTCCACTGCTTCTGCCTCCTCAACCTCCTCTCGGTCTTCCACCTGCACCCAAAGCCTGTCTGGTCATGCCACAAGCTTTCTAACTGCGCAGAAGGGATCCTGCACACCTCCTTACTATGCTGGCAGTAGGGCTCAACGTCATCAGGCGGTTTTTACTTTGAAATGTCTGGGAAATGTGAGTCACACAGCTGAGGAGTTGTGGTCAGCTCTGGAGAACCAATTTCATGAATGGTTGTCTCCACTGGACCTGAAACCAGGGAAGGCCGTGTGCGACAATGCTGCAAACCTGGGTGCGGCCCTTCGCCGGGGCAATGTCACACACGTGCCTTGTATGGCTCATGTGTTGAACCTGGTTGTCCAGCAATTTTTAGCCCACTATCCCAGACTAGATGGCCTTCTGCAGAGGGCACGGTCGCTGTGTGCTCACTTCCGCCGTTCGCATCCCGCAGCTCAGCGACTTACATCTCTACAGAAGTCGTTGGGCCTGCCACTTCACCGGCTAAAATGCGATGTGCCTACCCGGTGGAATTCAACTCTGCACATGTTGCAGCGACTGTGGCAGCACCGACAAGCCCTGGTGCAATACGTTCTGACGTATAGCCTGGGCCAACGAGATCCAGAGGTGGGGCAAATCACGCTGGAGGAGTGGTCTCAGATCAGGGACCTATGCACCCTTCTGCACAGTTTTGAAATGGCGACGAAGATGTTTAGTGCTGACGATGCCATTATCAGCATGACTATTCCGGTGATTTACATGCTGGAGCACATGTTAAACAGAATTCGGAGTCAGGTGGTGGCACAAGAGGAGGTGGAGGAAGTAGAGGAGGAGGAGTTGTATGCGGAAGGGCTAACATCTGCAAGGTCCAGACGGTCGGCAGCACCAAGGCGGCAGGCATGTGAGGGTGGGGGAGATGGTTTTACCAGGGCGCATGGTAGCAGCCAAACTAGTGAGGAAGGTGCAGGAGCCCAGGAAGAAGTGGAGGACGAACTGATGGAAGACTCATCAGATGAGGGAGACCTTGATCACATTTCTGTTGTGCAAGGTTGGGGGGAGAGGACAGAGGAAGGAAGCATGATTGTTACCTCGCCACCAACACAACAGGGACTTGGTGCTCCTGGATGCGCAAGACACATGAGTGCCTTCTTGCTGCATTACCTGCAACATGACCCTCGAATTGTGAGAATTAGAAATAATCCTGACTACTGGGTTGCCACACTGTTAGATCCCCGGTACAAAAGTAAATTTGCCGAAATTATTCCTGCCATAGAAAGGGATGCACGCATGCAGGAGTATCAGCAGAGACTGTTGCAGAATCTTACATGTGCTTTTCCACAAAACACCAGCGGTGCACGTAGTGAATCTCACAGTTCCAACTTGCCAACCGTGGGACCGTCAAGTGTTCAGCACTCAAACCGTAACAGAACCACAGTATCTGCTGGTAACATCAATTTTGCGGAATCATTTCACCACTTTTTTAGCCCATCCTTTGCAAGGCCACAGGAGACAAGAAGTCTGACACATAGTCAACGCCTAGAGACGATGGTACAGGAGTATCTCCAAGTAAACATTGAAGCCATGACTGTGTCACTGGACCCTTGCTCTTTTTGGGCTTCCAATCTGGATAAATGGCCGGAGCTCGCCACTTACGCCTTGGAGATCTTGTCATGCCCCGCAGCCAGCGCTCTGTCTGAACGTGTGTTCAGCGCTGCTGGTGGTGTGCTGACAGATAAGCGCACGCGGCTCTCCACTGATAATGTAGACAGACTCACGTTCATAAATATGAACAAATCATGGATCCGAAACGACTTTTCTACCCCTGTGTCATCCTGGGGAGAGTAAAAGCTTGATGATTGGTTAAAATCACCCTACCAACCGTTTTAAGCTTTCAAATTACTAATCATGTTTATCTGTATCTTGGCTGGAAAATAATTTGGGCTTTGTAGCAGTGTGCAGCACTGATTCTATTAGGCCATCTATAATAAGCTCCACCAGATTTAAAATTACTAATCATGTTTATCTGTATCTTGGCTGGAAAATAATTTGGGCTTTGTAGAAGTGTGCAGCACTGATCCTATTAGGCCATCTATACTAAGCTCCACCAGATTTAAAATTAATAATAATTTTTAGCTGCATCTAGCCCGGAAAATAATTTTGGGGCTCCGAGATGCGCAAGACACATAAGTGCCTTCTTGCTGCACTACCTGCAACATGACCCTCATATTGTCAGAATTCGAAGTAATCATGACTACTGGGTTGCCACACTCTTAGATCCCCCAAACTTTTCGATCAACCTTTCCATTTTAATAAAGACCAAAAAAAATGTCATTTTTGAAATTATAAGCATTAGCAGGTTATTAGAAACTGAAATCAAACAGTTTTCAACTCAAAACTTTATTCTAGGTGATGTTACATTTTCACATAGGACCCCTTGTTCGAAAGGAGCTTCTGAACTCTCTCGTCCATTGAATTTGTCAGGTTTTGGATGGTTTCTGCTTCAGTTGTTTTGCATGAGGACAGAATACCCTCCCAGAGCTGTTGCTTAGATGTGAACTGCCTCCCGCCATCATAGACACTCCTTTTGATGATGCTCCAGAGGTTCTGAATGGGGTAGAGGTCAGGGGAGCATGGGGGTCACACCATAAGTTTGTCCCCTTTTATG
The DNA here is from genome assembly GCF_046119375.1 of Phyllobates terribilis. Lineage (NCBI taxonomy): Eukaryota > Metazoa > Chordata > Amphibia > Anura > Dendrobatidae > Phyllobates > Phyllobates terribilis. Next base: position 636,840,676 of record NW_027362765.1, read on the forward strand.
CCCATATCAGCCAGAGATGCAGATGTTTTATGTGCAGCATGAGATGGTGCATTATCATGCAAAAAAATGATCTTGCTGTGAAATACACGGTTCTTCTTCTTGAACCATGGCAGGAAGTGCTGTTTGAGAAAATCCACATACATTATGGAGTTCATCTTTAGCGCCTTCAGGGATCCTAAAGGGGCCAACAATCTCTCTCCCCATGATTCCAGCCCAAAACATTACTCCACCTCCTCCTTGTTGGCGCTGTAGCCGTGTTTGCGTGGGGTGTCCATCAACCAGCCATCCTCCACTCCATCCATCTGGACCATCAAGCGCTGCACGGCACTCATCCGTGAACAAAACAGTTTTGAAATCAGTCTTCATGTAATGTTTAGCCCACTGGAGCCGTTTCTGCTTGTGTGAAGTGGATAGAGGAGGTCGACAGGATGGCGTATGCACAGCTGCAAACCTCTGAAGGACCCTGCATCTTGTTGTTCGGGGGACGTTGGAGGCACCAGCAGCTTCAAAAACTTGTCTGCTGCTATGACAAGGCTTTTTTGCCGCTGCTCTTTTAACCTGACGTAATTGCCTGTAGGAAAGAGTCCTCAATTTGCCCTTATCAGCACGCACACGTGTGTACTGTGAATCAGCTACATACTTCTTGATTGCCAAGACACTTCATCCTGATCATCGCACAATGTTGATTGTAGTCATGCCTTGACCTAAACACTCCACAATTTGTTGCTTCTCAGCAGCCGACACATCCTTTTTCTTTCCCATTTTGGCAGAAAATGTAGGCTGCTTAATAATGTGAGACAGCCTTCTTAAGTAGTCTTGCCTTTCATTGGACACACCTGCCAAACTAATTAGCACAGGTGTCTGCAATTGCTTACAGTGATATAAAGAGCCCTGACACACATCACCATCAATGAGTTTAACTGACAAACAAACAAATTCTTCCCTTATCACTCCTAAACACTTTTTGCATAATAATTTGGAACACAGTGTACATGTGCTTTTCCACAAAACACCAGTGGTTCACGTAGTGAATCTTACAGTTCTAACTTGCCAACCGTGGTCTGTATGGAGTTGTTCAATAAAGGGCCCAAAATTAAGATAACATAGATGGGAGAGGTCTCTATGAATAGGAATTCCTAAGTATTTGATACCCTGTGAGGGCCAGGCAAAGGGAAAGTTGGACTGGATGGAATCCTATATGGATTTGGGGAGGGAGACATCGAGGGCCTCAGACTTCGCTGCATTGATTTTAAAATTTGACCATGTAACAAAGTGATCTATTTCAGCCATAACAGCATGGATGGATATATGTGATTGAGTGATATATACTAGGACATCATCAGCAAATAGAGAGCACTTGTACTCGGTGCCTCCCACCTCAATCCACCTAATATTGGGGTTATGGCGAATTGATGAGAGCAGGTGCTCCGTCACTAGGATGTATAAGAGAGGGAACAGAGGACATCCCTGCCTTGTCCCATTGGTGATTGTGAAAGGTGATGAAAATGTTCTGATGCACCCCCTGGGCCTTGGGACACCCGGAGCCGGACCCTTTTTGGTTGATGCTGGTGGTTGTAGTCTTCGTGGCGGTGACCCGGTTCCGTGGCTCAGGGTGGTCAAACCAGTGGCGGAACTATTTATGTGGTTTTGATGTTTAAATGTCCGACTACGCCACCCGTGGATTGCTGTCAGAGTGAACCGCCGCTGCAGGGCAGACCGCTGAGGCTGGTGTTGTGGGTGCAGCAGAGCGTAGCATAACTCCCCACGGGAGGAGTATAGCCTCAGGGCAGTGTATGCGGAGGATGGGGGTGATGGTGCAGGGCAGCAGCAGTAATGACACGGAGTCAGTGATGCAGTCCAGGGCCTTTACTCACAGTTCTTATTATCCAGACCACGTCTGCAGGTAACGGCTGCCCACGTCGTACTGTGCTCACCAGGTGAGGGGCTCAGACAACTCCCAGATAACTTTGGAGCGCTTCACAGGACCCCCTTTGTGTGTCCTTTGTCTGGCCTTTCTTACCAACCCTTCTGTCCGGCTGCCTCGGGCCTCCTCTTGGTAAACTTGGGGCCAGTTTCCCTGACCCTATGTGGTGCCTTCCTAGCGGGTGTAGCGAGGGGCTGCGCCACATAAAATGTCAGAGCCTCCGGTTTCTAGCTGAGGGTCGTTTCCTGCCTCCACTAGTTTCGGGGACCGGTCTCCCCCTTTGGCCTGACCCCTCCACGCAGGTGGATTCGGGCGTGCGGTGGCGACTCGCCCGTCCGCACCCCTGGGATCCCTTCATTCCTCGTTCTTGAAGCCTTCTCCGCTCCTCTTCCTTCCTTCTCCCTCTTCCAGGCCTGGGCCTCTGTTACTAGGCCCGCCTCCAGAGCAGAGCTCATGCAGAGCCCCTGCTCCCTGCCACTTCTGCTCAGACTTCTCTGCACTGAACTAAGATGGTGCCCACCTTTTATACTCCCTTCTCAATGCACCCAGGAACTGCTTCCTCCCTGCTCCTGCACTACAGGGTTCCCCTTCCTCAGTGTTCCCTCCCCCCACTCCAGCCAGGGACAGGGACTGTCGTGCCCATCTCAGAGGCATATTGGTCGCCCTGCCCCACGGCAATGTGGTGTAATGCATGCAGGTGTCGGGTCCTGATCCACACTCCATCCTTACCTGAGAGTGAGATATCACACCTCTGGGTGAGGTGCAATAGCTCTGTAGCAACCGAGCCCTCAGGGTGCTACAGTTCCATTTATCTTCAGCCTAGGTGACGTATTGTGATACAGGGCCGTGATTTTGGCTATAAAAGGGTCCCCTAGACCCCTACCCCAAGCTTTTTAAGAGAATCATATATGGTGTGCCAGGAGACTCTATGGAATGCTTTCTCAGCATCCAACGAGAGTATCTAATTACAAATTTTTAACTGCATCTAGCCCAGGAAATACTTTGTGCCTAGTAGCAGTGTCTGCTAGTCAGCGGATTATCCCGGCTGTTAAGCAAGCTACACCACCTGTAGTTTGGACACTTAATTTTTTCAAAGGAAATGCTTCGGGACCACGGGATACTCAGTGAAGAGCATCAGGAGGCACCCCAAGGCATAGGGGCTGGGACTGGCAGTAGGATGCCTTGCGGTGGACAGCCGAGCTCGATCCTTATAAAAGCTTTTTAACTGCAGCAGCTTTAGTGGACGCTACTGGAGCTGGAATTACGCGGCTGCTGGCATGAGACTTGCCCTCCAATAGATCCTTGTAAATGGATTTAAAGTGTATTCATTCAAATTAGAGAGACAATTTAAATTAAAAAGCTTAGAGCTGCCTCCACCACAGGGGGGCTCGCTCGACCCACCAGCGGACAGGCACCAGTATTGGGAGAGGGGGGCTGGCCGTCAGGGTTCACCGCGGCTCTGGCACAAACCCGGCGACACGGAGGTGGCACGGGCAGGAGCGGACTGAACGTGTCGGCTTCTCACTTTTTGGATTTTAGAAGGGCATGACATGCCTATATCTGTGTCTCCCCCTCCTTTTACTCCTCCACCTCTTTTCTTTTCGCATGACTATATGTACTTGTCACTTTTCCATGTGTTAGTTGTGTCTTCTGAGCAGTTTGTCAGCTTTTGGACACCTTTGAAAGTGTTTTCTATGTGTTTCTATGTGTTTTTGTTTGCCTGCCATTGGTTTTAATGGTGTTCGAAGGTGTTTGACGAACAGTTCGACGAACAGTTCGGCGAACACACGGGTGTTCGACGAACCGAACCGAACTCGAACACTACGGGGGTGGCTCAACACTACTTTTGATGATGCTCCAGAGGTTCTCAATGGGGTTGACGTCAGGGGAGCATGGGTGCCACACCATACGTTTGTCCCCTTTTATGCCCATAGCAGCCAGAGATGCAGATGTGTTATGTGCAGCATGAGACGGGGCATTATCATGCATGAAAATGATCTTGCTGCGGAATGCACGGTTCTTCTTCTTGAACCATGGAAGGAAGTGCTGTTTGAGAAACTCAACATACATTATGGAGTTCATCTTTACCCCTTCAGGGATCCTAAAAGGGCCGACAATCTCTCTCCCCATGATTCCAACCCAAAACATTACTCCACCTCCTCCTTGTTAGCACCATAGCCGTGTTTGCATGGGGTGTCCATCAACCAGCCATCCTCCACTCCATCCATCTGGACCATCGAGATCATTTCATGCATGATAATGCCCCGTCTCATGCTGCACATAACACATCTGCATCTCTGGCTGCTATGGGCATAGAAGGGGACAAACTTATGGTGTGGCCCCCATGCTCCCCTGACCTCAACCCCATTGAGAACCTCTGGAGCATCATCAAACGGAGTGTCTATGATGGCGGGAGGCAGTTCACATCTAAGCAGCAGCTCTGGGAGGGTATTCTGTGAAGTGACCGCGGGCAAGGCCGCGCGTTGACGTCCATGATCTGGCCCAGCAAGATCCCCACACACAGACTCTATCTTGAGAACCGTATCTTTACTTGTATACATTTTTAACACAGCAGAACACAATAAATGACAACCGTAAATATGCACAGTAATAACGTGTACTTATAAGCTGACCCTCACTGTCCCTACTCACACGTTACCAGTCTTTTACTCCAGAAGGATATGTCCCCCGTCGCAGGCCTGTCTGTCTTTACAGGAAGGGGTCCCAGCCGGAAAAAAACAGGAACAGCAGATTTCGCGGAAAGAAAGGAAGGGATACTTCGGCCTCTCGCCAGAGGTCCCGCTTACAGTCTCTCTGATCCGGATAGCAGCTCTTGTGGATCCCCTTATGTAGTCCACACTCCAGTAGTAGGGAGTGTAATAGCTGTATCCTTCAGCAGTACAGAAGCTGGGGAAGGCTCTGAGGATAAGGTGTCAGATAGAAGAAATCACGTTGAGAGTCCCTTCTGCGCCACGCAAGAGGACCTGCACACCGTCTTGGCTCTTTTCACAGACAACAGCAGACTCTTCGCGCGTTTTTTCCTGCTTCCCACTTTGGTCACGTGACTCTCTAGGACGGGACACAGGAGGCTCAGTCTTTTTCTCTGTCATCACACCCTGCGCAGGTGCAACCTCTGGCCACAAGGTGGCAACACCATCCTGCGTAATCATTTCTGTAACAGGCTCTATTTCAATAATCACAGAACAGCCAGAGCCGGCCAGCTCACTACACGCCCCCCCACTCAAAGGTTGGCAGTCCCTGCCAACGACCGGCTCCAGGGCGGCGATGGCTGTGGATGTGACAGGGGGCGGTTGGGAAGAGGGCCACACATATTGGTCTCTGTAGGACTGTCCTGGAGGTACCCCTGCAGTGGTCCTCGTTGTCCGCCTAACGGGTTGGATCCCCTCTCTCCTATCAGTCACCCCACTCTCTTTCCCAGTCGACATGTCAGTAGAGGAGGTAATCGGTTCAAGTGCGTCAGTCGGATGGAGAGGGGTAGGCATGCATTCAATCTCTACATCCCCGGGGTCAGTGTCTCCGACAGTATTAGTGATATCCATCTCTCTAGGTATCACAGTAGGGGAGTCAGGCTGGGAACGGCAGGGGCGCAACATATTACGGTGCAAAGTTCGGATGCTGCCGCTGTCTTCGCCCTGCACCCGATAGACGGGGCCACCGGGGTACGGCTGTCCAATTACTCGATAGACTTCGGTCTCCCACTTGGGCCGTAGTTTCCCTTGCGGTTTCTTTATATGGACTAGGACCAGTTGACCTACATTCAGTGGGTCCTCTTGTACCGGAAGTGGGTCAGCGTGCACTTGATCCTGGATTTGTCGGCCTACTAGCCGGTAGACAGTCTCCATTCTCTGGCGGTGTGTTTGTAGCCAGGAAGGATAGGTACCACAGGTATCTTCTTCGAAGCTAGACAGTTGCAACTCATGGATGTCTTTGCCTGGACGGCCAAAGAGAAGGGTGTATGGGGTGTATCCGGTGACAGAATGGACCTGATTATTATAGGCCCACAGCAGTTCCGGGAGGAATCGGGGCCAGTCGGGCTTTTTGTCTTCAGCCAAAGTCCGGATCAGTTGTAAGAGGGTCCGGTTAAAGCGTTCACACGCTCCATTCCCTTGTGGATGGTAAGGGGTGGTCCTGGACTTCTTGATTCCATACATCCGTTGGAGTTCTTCAATGACTCGCCCTTCGAAACAAGCCCCCTGATCAGAGTGTAGCCGCTCCGGACCCCCGTAGACCCGAACGAATTGCTGACAGATGGCCTGTGCAGCTGATTCAGCAGTCTGATCCTTGGTAGCAACAGCGACGGCGAATTTCGTGAAGTGGTCCACCATCACCAGACAGTACTGGTAGCCACTATTCGCCGTTCCGATCAACAGATAGTCCACCATCAACAGCTCGAGGGGCCTCGACATCTTAATAGTCTGGACGGAGGCACGCTGCTCCACGGACTTGTGGAATTCACAGGTACGGCATCCTTGACAGATGTTTTCAACCAGCTTACGGAGCCCCGGGCAAAAAATGAACTGCTGGGTCCACCGGAGGGTCTTGTCTATGCCGAAGTGGCCGTTCCTCCTGTGAGCTTCGCCCACCATCTCATGGGCCAACTGCACCGGGACGACAATCTGCAAACACTCCTCCAGCATATGGGATAAAAGGGCCCTGCGACACAGGACTCCATCTTTCACGATCAGCCGATCCCACTGGGCAAGCAGAGCCAAGGCTCCGGTCGATAATCGGGCTCTCACTTCGGAGGGCGGTTTCTCTTGTTTATTCACATACTGTTTCAGTAAGACGTGCTCAGGATCTCGATCTTGAAGCTTGGCCCATTCTTGCTGGGACAGGGGAGATCCCACTACGGCTTCAATCCCTCCTACAGCATACTGGCGGTTATCTTCTATTTGCTTTGCGAGCCGGGCAAAGTCAGGAATCTCATCTTCCTCCAACTCTCCATCCCGGTTCCCCACTGGCGGGGATGATGTCACTCTAGACAGGCTGTCAGCATTCTGATTCTCATTCCCCGCTCTGTATTTAATTTTGTACTGGAATCTAGAGAGCCTGGCCATCCAGCGCTGTTCCATTGCCCCTAGTTTGGCATTCTCTAGGTGGGCAAGAGGATTGTTGTCTGTCATGACCAGCACCTCTGCTCCTGTCAGATAGCCAGCAAATTTCTCCGTCATAGCCCAAGTCAGAGCCAGGAGTTCCAAGTGGAAGGAGCTGTAGTTGACGGGATTCTTTTCGGTGTCACGAAGAGACCTACTGGCATAAGCTATCACGCGTTCTTTATTATCTTGAACTTGAGAGAGGACCGCCCCTAGACCTTGAAGGCTGGCGTCGGTGTGCAACTGAAACGGTAATGTGTAGTCTGCATATGCCAGAACAGGGGGTGATGTTAGAGCAGCCTTAAGTGCCTGAAAGGATTTTTCTTGGTCAGGCCCCCAATTGATGCGTCGTCCTCTGGGACTGTTCACGGTCCCTCGGAGAACCTCATGCAGTGATTCAGCAAGCCGAGCAAAGTCCTTGACAAACCGACGGTAGTAGCCTGCTAGCCCCAGAAAAGCCCGGACTTCTTTGACGGTAGTTGGCTGCGGCCACTCTTGAACGGCTGCTATCTTCTCCGGAGAGGGCTGGATGCCTTCGGCCGAGATCCGGTGACCCAAGTAGTCGATTTCCTGCTGGAACAGACGGCACTTGCTGGGCTTCAACTTCAAGCCGTGTCGCCTCAAGCGCTGGAACACTTGGCCAAGCTTGTGAAGATGATCTTCAAAGGTGGCGGAGTATACCATGATGTTGTCAAGGTATATCAGCGTAAACTCAAAGTTAAAGTCTCCCAGACAGCGTTCCATTAGTCTCTGAAAGGTCCCCGGTGCGTTATTCAAGCCGAACGGCATCCGGTCGAACTCATACAGGCCCATGGGAAGGATGAAGGCGGTCTTTTCCCTGTCCTTCTCGCTCATTGGAACCTGCCAATATCCACTGGCCAGGTCTAGGGACGAAAAGTATTTGGCCTTCTTCAGGGCGGTCAGTGACTCTTCGATCCGGGGAAGTGGATATGAGTCCCGGATAGTGCAAGCGTTCAGCCTACGGTAGTCCACGCAAAACCTTAGGGAACCATCTTTCTTTTTGACTATCACCACGGGTGCAGCCCACGGGCTCTGGCTTTCACGTACCACTCCGGCGTGTAGCATGGATTCTAACAGGCTTTTCACCTCCTGGTATTGCTGAGGTGGTATCTGCCGGTACCTCTCGCGGATAGGGGGGATATCTCCCGTGGGTATCTCGTGCTGGATACTGGTGGTACACCCAAAGTCTGTGTCATGCTTTGCAAAGGAGTCTTGGTGTTCCCGCAGGAGTTCCTCCACTTGAGACACTTCTTGTTTGGTGTATTGAGACGCGTCTAGCTGCACTTTTTCCCGTAGTTTTCGCCCAATGTCTTCATCATCTACTTGAGCGTTAATGGCTGAGACGGTTACCATCCAGTCGCCTTCTGTAGACAGGGTGAATTCTAGGGGTCCAATGGGATTCACTTCCGTGGGTAGAGCATATACCCGGGCAAGTTGAGTGCCGGCTTCAAGGGCTAGGCCTACGTCTGCGGTGTTGTTTAACCTGACAGGGACTCTCCCGTTCCTCACGACGGCTAGAGTGCGAGCAACTAGTGGGTTTAGCTTACCCCCACTTGGGGTCCTCGGCTCGATTAACACTTCAACCCCCTCAAGTTGTCGGTGGGTGTTAAGGGGTAAAGAAATAACTGTCTCTTTTTCAGCGGGCAAAGTAATCCGGGTACGGCGTGGCACCGTAATGGCGGCTAGGGGTAGCTGTTCCTCTGCCATCTGTTGAAGTCCAACGGTCCGGATTACGCGCTGGAACGCCAGACGAGTTGGCTTATGTTTGGTGACTTTCTGCCAGTATTTGGGTCCTTTTCTTGTCAACAGCATAAGATCCAGGTCTTTCAAGATGTTCATTCCAACTATCACTGGGGTCTCGGAGCCGAAACCTTCCTTGACGATGACGATCCCTCGTTTCCCTAAGTCCTGTCCGCAGGCCTTTGTGTCCATCCAAGCAACTCCGGTCACTGGAATGGGTAGATTATTAGCCGCAATAATCTTAATGGCGGTGTCTGGGTCACGAGCAGTTCTTGATTTGAGGTAATTTTCGTAAAACTGTTCAGAGATCGTGGTCACTTGTGACCCGGTGTCCATCAGTCCCTGTACGGCAATTCCTTCCAGGACAACTTCAAGTGTCGGGCTATTCGCGGCAAGAGCACTCCGCCATCGGCTCTGTTTTTCCACACCCCTCTCCTTGGCCTCCCCTGCTGCGCGAGCCTCAGCTGCAGGGGTGTCCAGTTTAACGGCGGCCATTGTGGTGAGGCCCGGCATGGTAGCTCTGCTTGTGGATATGGCTGGGGTTCCATTCGCTGGTCTGATCGAAATTCCCTTCGCTGGGGTGACTGAGGGTTTGTTCGTTGGTGCGACGGAGGTTTTTGCGGAGGGAAGTGTTGAGGACAACGATTTGCTCTATGGCGAGGATCACCGCATGACCAACACTGTCCCACGGGACAACTAGGCTGTCTTCGCTGATCTCCCTGTCGGTCTAATGTTAACTGTAATATCTGTCTCTGTAAGTCTGCTACCATCTGTTTCAGGTCTTCCGTGTCACTGTTCGGATTTTTAATGTCAGATATGGATCTGCACTCAGCACCTTGAATCCCCACATCCATGACGGGAACCCTTGAACGTTCTATGGCTTCCTGTTTGACTTCAGCAAAAGTAAGAGCCGGCATCATCCGGATCAAGTCCTGTAACGTGCGGTTAAGATACTCGTCTCTCAGTCCTATTACAAATTGGTCTCTCAGTACCAGGTCACGAGGAGCCATACCAGCTAGTTGCTCCCCTTTTCCACAGGTTTGTTCAAGGAGTACCTGAAGGGCGTTCGCATATTGGGGAATATCCTCCCATTCAAGCTGCGTCCGTCTAAAGAACATGTGTCGCAGTGTTCCCTGGTATGTGGTCGGCCCATAGGTGTTCTCCAGCACCCGCACCAAATCATCTACTGTACGCTGGCCCTTGACCGTCTCCAGTCTGACTGTCGTCCATGCTTCCCCCTCTAGCGTCAGTACCGCCATTTCTGCCAAGGTCTTAGGGTCAATATTATACATTTCCCCCAGTATCCGGACTTGTTCCGCCCACTCTGGTACAGGGTAGTTTCGCCCGCCAAATTTCCTGACCTGATTCACAATAGACACCAGCGGGGGTTTCTGACTGTACACGTGGCCTGGGTGGGAATCTTGTTGGTCACAGATCCTGCCGACTACGCCAGATTAAGTGACCACGGGCAAGGCCGCGCGTTGATATCCATGATCTGGCCCAGCAAGATCCCCACACACAGACTCTATCTTGATAACCGTATCTTTACTTGTATACATTTTTAGCACAGCAGAACACAATAAATGACAACCGTAAATATGCACAGTAATAACGTGTACTTATAAGCTGACCCTCACTGTCCCTACTCACACGTTACCAGTCCTTTACTCCAGAAGGATGTGTCCCCTGTCGCAGGCCTGTCTGTCTTTGCAGGAAGGGGTCCCAGCCGGAAAAAAACAGGAACAGCAGATTTCGCGGAAAGAAAGGAAGGGATACTTCGGCCTCTCGCCAGAGGACCCGCTTACAGTCTCTCTGATCCGGATAGCAGCTCTTGTGGATTCCCTTATGTAGTCCACACTCCAGTAGCAGGGAGTGTAATAGCTGTATCCTTCAGCAGTGCAGAAGCTGGGGAAGGCTCTGAGGATAAGGTGTCAGATAGAAGAAATCACGTTGAGAGTCCCTTCTGCGCCACGCACGAGGACCTGCACACCGTCTTGACTCTTTTCACAGACAACAGCAGACTCTTCACGCGCTTTTTCCTGCTTCCCACTATGGTCACATGACTCTCTAGGGCGGGACACAGGAGGCTCAGTCTTTTTCTCTGTCATCACACCCTGCGCAGGTGCAACCTCTGGCCACAAGGTGGCAACACCATCCTGCGTAATCATTTCTGTAACAGGCTCTATTTCAATAATCACAGAACAGCCAGAGCCGGCCAGCTCACTACAATCTGTCCTCATGCAAAACAATTGGAAGCAGAAACCATCCAAAACCTGACAAATTCAATGGACGAGAGAGTTCAGAAGCTCCTTTCGAACAAGGGGTCCTATGTGGAAATGTAACATCACCTAGAATAAAGTTTTGAGTTGAAAACTGTTTGATTTCAGTTTGTAATAACCTGCTAATGCTTATAATTTCAAAAATGACCATTTTTTTGTTCTTTATTAAAATGAAAAGGTTGAAAACTCTGCTGTGCATAATAATTTGGAACATGCATTTTGAGTGCAGTTTGAGTTTTTTATTTTTTTTTAAATATACTGTTATCATAGGCAGTTTGTACAAAAACCTTTCAATTGTACTCTAATAGTTATTTGACTGGAAAATTACAATGACTGCAATTCATATAGGTAATTTGGGAAAATCTGAGAAAATATTATTTGCATAATAATTTGGAACACAGTGTATATAAATGTAAAGCAAAGTTGCATATGAAATATAGGGTACTTAGTGAACTATTTTTGATCAAAAAAAGTATACAAGCCGTCCCACCAGCGACAAGGTGACCCTAAATTGTCTATATTAAAAACCTTACTGTATATCAAAGTTGAAGTAATGCATATAAAAGGGTAGACAAATAGAACCGGGTCCCAATATCAGACCACCTAAGCCCGTGGTAAGCTACATAGGCTGGCTGGCACGGCAGGTAACTGGCAGAAGCTCCAGGCAGACTAGCGGGCACGGCAGGTAACTGGCAGGTGCTCTAGGTAGGAAGGCTGTTAGACAGACTGGCGGGCAGGACTGTTAGACGGACTGGCGAACAGGACTGTTAGACAGACTGGCGGGCAAGGCTGACAGGCAGCGGGACCTGAGGGCTGAAGAAAGTGTTAGCACACAAAACAACAATCTTGCACAGGCACCTCCATTTTGGAAGAGGTGCCTTATAAAGGGGAAGTCCTCTGGTCATTGGCCGGGGACTCTTCAGGACGGCGCGTGGCCCCTTTAAGAGGGAGAGAGTGCGCCCTAAGCATAGTGCCCGGGAAGCTGCGCACGGTGCGCGCCAGAGCAGCAGCAGGAGGGGAGCAGGAAGACGCTGGACCGGGATTGCGGCGGTGAGGGGAACGGGGTCTCTGCCCGGCAGGAAGCAGAGACGCCGATGCTACATTCACATTTAGCTGCAATCATCTCTGCATTCTCCTGTGACTTCCAGTCTGTCCTACTCTGCTTGCTTGCTTGTCGTCCAGCACAGCCTGTTGTCCTGGTCCTTGCCGCTGGGCCATCATCCTCGATACCTACACAAGTATTAAGAATAAGGGAGCATGACCTTAATTAAAAAATAAACAAATAAAACAAAATAAATTAAACACAATTCCAAAATGATGGTCTACATAAATGAAGTGACACCTTAACAAATACGATAATAAGCGCATGCATAATATAAAAAGACGTAATAGAATGTTCTCATAATGAACAAGGCAAAAAATACAAATATCATGTCATGTTACCCGTTATAGTATGCGCACGCATGATAACAAGCTTCAAAGCTTATGTCTACACCTTTTCTGTATATATGGAATAAATTAATCTATTTAACACAAATTGAAAGATATGTAAATTCATGGATGGATTGCGAACTTGCGGATTTTGGCCAAAATATTGACCAATACCTCATATGTTATTGTAGTGCCGGCGTCCCTGCCCTCTGCTAGGCAGGGACGCTGTTCCCCTCACCGCTCTGCTCCGTGCCCGGCGCCCTCCTCCCGCTCTGCTGGCAGCGCGCGCTCCTTCCCGGCCACTGTGCTTAGGGCGCGCGCGCGCGCCCTCCCTCCCTCTTAAAGGGGCCGCGCGCGCCGTCCTAAGGAGTCCCCGGCCAATGGCCGGAGGACTTTACCATATATAAGGCACCTCCTCCAAAATGGAGGTGCCCGAGCAATGTTGTTGCACTGTTTACTACTCTGCTTCAGCCCTCAGGTCCCGTTGCCAGTTACCTGCCAGTTACCTGCCAGATTCCTGCCTGATTATCTGCTACCTGCCTGCTAGTCTGAGGTCCGACGGTCTGCCTTACTACTCCTGTCAGTCTGTCTAAGGACCAGTCTGCCCGCTCACCTGGGAGCGCACATCAGCCACCTGCCTGCTTGCCCGAGGTCCGACGGTCTGCCTTCCAACTCCTGTCAGTCTGTCTATGGACCAGCTTGCCGCTCACCTGGGAGCACACACCTGCTACCTGCCTGCTAGTCTACCTGGAGGCTCCGCCGTCACGTGCTGTGACCACCTGCCTGTCCAGTGACTCCTGCTCGCTCACCTGGGAGCGCTCATCTGTTGCCTGTCTGCTAGCCTACCTGGAGGCTCTGCCGTCACGTGCTGTGACCACCCGCCTGTCCAGAGACTTCTGCCTGCTCACCTGGGAGCGCTCATCTGCCGCCTGTCTGTTGGTCTTCCTGGAGGCTCCGCCGTCACATGCTGTGACCACCCGTTCATCCAGAGACTCTCGCCTGCTCACCTGGGAGCCCACGTCTATCATCAGCCGCCACAGGTCGTACCAACCCTTTACCTAGAGACTGCCCCGGTCACTTGCCGTGACCATCTGCCCGTTCATCCAGAGACTGCCCCGGTCACTTGCCGTGACCATCTGCCCGTTCATTCAGAGACTGCCCCGGTCACTTGCCGTGACCATCAGCCCGTTCATCCAGAGACTGCCCCGGTCACTTGCCGTGACCTCCAGCCCGTTCACTCAGAGACTGTCCCGGTCACCTGCTGTGACCTCCTGCCCGTCTTCCCTGGTCGCCACCCGCTCCCTTACAAGGACTGCCCCCTTGTATAGTAGCTCAGAGGTTCCGCCTCCCAGACCCGTTACAGTTATGAATATGTATCTTCTGCACTTTTTTATTACAGGGTGCAGCCAGGCCCATCAGTGTTGGCTTTGCAAACTGGGGTGTCTGTTCTCATGGGCTGCACTGAGATAGTACTGGGCAGCCCGCTTAATCGAATAGTATGGGCATCACTAATAGGCTATAAGCCAGATGCTGTGCACTACCCATGTGTGAACAGCGCCCTATACAAGCCATTTTTGTGTGCAATTTTAATGCTAAGCAATCACCCCCTCCATGAACTGGGTAGGTTGTGAGTGATGTCAGTATTTTGCACCTGTGTTGCCGGCATCTTTGTTATATGGGCTTGCTGCATCCTGAGTGCATTAGTTCTTAGATCTGGGCAGGTAAACACTGTTGCCCCTTTTTTAGGTGTGTTTTTTTGTATATATGGAATAAATGAATTTTTTTATTTATTTAACACAAATTGAAGGATATGTAATTTCATGGATGGAGCAAATGCATACCGTAAGAATGATATGGTATAATTGTATTGCACAAACACAACATAAATGTAATTCTATCCAAACTCACACGATGTAATATCCAAAGAGATATGAAAGGGAAGTTTAATAAATAAATGCACTAAAGTGATGTAAATCTATTAGATAAGAGAGAGGAGAATTTTATAAACTAGAACCACAGTAATTATGTGATATAGTGTATAAAAAAAAAATATAAAAAGGGATGAAATTAAAGGGGTTGTCCACTACTATGGATAATGCCCCCAATGTATTTTTATAGTGGAAATAAGATTATTTCTAATTACTTTGTCCTGTCCTTCTTTCCTGTGAGCAGCGCTATCGCCGGCCGCTCACAGGCATCATGTGACCCCCGGCTGCAGCCGGCTCTGACATCCGCTGATGTCACGTCAATTTCTGGCTGCAGCCGGTCATGACTCAGTGCTGCGCTCCCCGTGATGGATGCTGGGTTGTGGGTGGGGTTACCCCGCGCGTCACAGCTCATCATACACCGCACACTTTCCAAATGAATGCAGGAGAGGGAAAACGCACGCTGGATGCTAACCCCACCCACAGCCCAGAATCCACCGAGGGGAGCGTGTCACTGATGTCATGCCTCACTTGACGTGACATCAGCGGAAGCAAAAGGCGGCTGCTGCCAGGGGTCACGTGATGCCTGTGAGCGGCCAGCGATAGCACAGCTCACAGGCAAGAAGGACAGCAGAAGGTAATTAGAAATAATCTTATTTCCACCATAAAAATGGGCATTTTAAATATTACCAAATAGTAGTGGACAACTTCTTTAATGACACACACGGAAGAAGCATGGCAGTATAACCCATATAGGTTATTCAATATGTGTGATACAAGTGCAAATGTATGTCACACCATGTGTGTTACATGAATGAAAATGTATATAAAGAAGGGGCAAAGGAGTGAACAATACCCATGGATGGAATATGGACATACAGTTGTGCTCAAAAGTTTACATATCCCGGCAGAATTTTTGCTTTCTTGGCCTTGTATCAGAGAATATGAATGATAACAAAAAACTTTTTCTCCACTCATGGTTATTGGTTGGGTGAAGCCATTTATTGTCAAACTTACTGTGGTTTCTCTTTTTAAATCTTAATGACAACCAAAAACATCCAAATGACCCCGATACAGGGGCAAAGGTGTGAATAATATACGTGGACAGAACATGGCAGCATAACAAACCAAATACAACCTATCTATATGTTACACGCACGCCGCCTAAGTTTAGATAGGGGCGAGACCGGTTACATGAATTCGTTGGAATCCTGGGGGAACCGTTACTCAGGGCGACCATAGGCTGCAGTTTCTCTCAGGCACACGATAGATTCACTTGCTGACCAGACACATGTGACAAGAGTCTTCATAAACGGTAGAACAGTAACATTTAATGAGGCATGGCCAGTGCAATGCTAATGTTTCTTTGAGCAACAGGCTCCAGTAATAACAGTACAGTCTCCTTTGCAGCACAGCAGTACACAGTCTATTATCTGGTAGCACAGTACAGCACAGTTTTAATGCATACACAACCACAGGCTTTTCCTTCACAAGGACGCAATAGTACACAGCATTCTTTATCCTGCATGGAGATGGAGGGGGGGGTGTGATGAGGGAGATGATCTCTATGACAGGCTTCCTTCCAGTCCTTATCTTCCTGGCCAATAATACTCCACACTGTTAGCTCAGGGAGTCTAACTGACCTTTGTTTAGCTTCCCTCCTTACCTGAACTCTGTTCCCTTGACTTCTGTGAGATACAGATCATAAGCCACCTTTCTTTTTGGCTGTGGCCAGACAGTAAACAACTTCCCCACAATCCCCCTGGGCCTCTGCTAAAACCCTCCACTTCTCCTGTGACTGTGTTAACCCCTCTAGTTGCTGGATGCTTCTGGAACACAACACTCCCTGTCTCCTGTGCTTGTGTTAGTTCTAATAGTTGCTGAATGCAATTAAAGCAACAGCACTACTTCTACATGTCACACATATGGCACTGATAAGTAATTAATAGAGAAAACTCCTACTGGTAATTAGTTGAGGCAGCACGATGGCTCAGTGGCTAGCACTATAGTCTTCCAGTGCTGGGGTCCTGGTTTCAAATCCCACCAAGGCCTTGGGGTGCTCAATAATGCTTGGCAAGGCTACAATGCTACCTTACTCGCTTATGGCCAGACACGTTTGGGAAAGAGTTATTCTATGATTGGATATGGAGCAATTGTGGCATAATTCCAGTTGTCTGTGAAGAGTTGTTCCAAGTTATTGAAAATAAAAATGATGATGCCAAAAGTTTTCAGGTCAGTATAGATTACATATGCTCAGGATGCAAAGAAAGTTGGCAACTTTATACCTGAATAAACTTACATTTTTGGTTATCTGAAAAACAATTACGGTACATTAGCTATCTTGTTCACTGTCACGGCACGCCAAAACCCCAGTAAGCCACTAGTATTGAGAATTATTTAACTTTGTATGATTCCCCATGTTAATAGTAAACTTAGCTTTTAGAATGGTTTATGTGGGGTTACCCAACAACATAACAAGTTAAAAATGTAAATATTTAAAACCTACCAATATACAGCACCTTATAGAATCTGGACTAATATCCTGATTTCAGACCCCTCCCGAAACACTCCCTTTCTCTGAGTTGATGATGTGCTTAAAAAGGACTAGATGTCTGGTTCAGTTTAGTAGCTAAAAGAGACCCCTTTTGTGGTTTTCTGCAACAACTGTGAGATAAGGGGTTGGCTTAGTTAATGAAATGAGAGAGTCAACCAGTCTCTATCATATTGCCAACAAATGGAGGGGTAGAAAACATTGGTGGATTTTAAGAGAAGGGTCTTAAATTAGCATATTAAGGTAGATCTGTTACATACTTCTTATGGTAGGGCATTCCACACTCTGACTACTGTAAGCGTAGAAAAAAACCTTTTCATATTTAGATGTGTAAATTTACTAATGAATGTCCCCTCGTTCTTTGCAATATCCTTGGAGGAAATAATAAATCACATGATAGTTCTTTGTATTGACAAGACATGTATTAAAAAAAAAAAAAAACAGGCCTGATATTTTTTAACCATCTCTATATATATTAAATAGTAGTGTAAGAGTAGGGGCGCTGGTAAGTATACCACTCAGAACTGCAGCAGATAAGGCATCTACCACGGGCTGCGGCAAATAGGTGCTGAATAGTGATGAGCGAGTATGTTCTGTTAACCCTTTCGCCGAGTATGCTCGGGCGAGCTCCGAGTATTTACAGCTGCTCAGTGATATGGTTGAATCGCTCCCGTGTGCATGATTTGCGACTGTTTGACAGCTTTATTACATGTGAGGAATGTGTAAGAAATAGACATTCCTCACATGTAATAAAACTGTCAAACAATCGCAAATCATGCACACAGGAGCGATTCAACCATATCACCAAGCAGCTATAAATACTCGGAACTCGGCCCGAGCATACTTGCCGAAAGGGTTAATAGAACATACTCGCTCAACACTAGTGCTGAAATAAAATAAAGTATCTGGGCTGTACTGAGTGGGCTCAAAGAAATCAAAACAAATCTATTTGTTTAGATTTCCTTTGAACCCACTCAGTACAGCGCAGATACTTTATTTTATCTCTATATGTAAATACAGTGATAATATAGTGAAATACAGTGTACATTCCAGAACAAACCACTATCATCTGAATGTTATAGCAGAACTTATGCTGATCGTTATAATTCTACTAATAGTACAGTTCTACTACTTACCTGAACTGTTACTCAAGGAGGAGAGCCCACCCTGCCAGACACTAGGAAGTATGAACCCTGTAGGGAAATTGCATAGCTCTGAGCTGCTCAAGAGACAACTTGAGAATACCTCTTTAATAAGAATACCCTAGGTTTTATCCTGCTCTATTATCACTCATTAGCATTATTCATTTTATACAATTAAATAAATGTATACAATACAACTAATATGCCCAGTTTTTCAATTTACCACCATTTTGAAATGATGTGTTTGCTCTCAGTGAATAAGAACACTTGTTTAAGTTCAGAGGTAGCGAATTAGTAGTGTGACGCCCAGCTGTGCTTGGTATCACAGATCCTAGAAGGGTGTATTGAAGGATTCCTCCACAAGAGGCCCCCATAACCATTCACACATCTTCACCTTCCACCTCAATCCACCAGATGGAGCCCGTTAGGGAGATATATAAGGGAAGGTGGAGCCAGGCAGCAGTTAGTCTAGACGGGAATTGACAGAAAGCAAACCTGTTGAGAGAGTTCCTGCAGTGTAAAAGCCTGAGAGAGGTCAGTCTGCAGTGGAGCACGTTCTAGACTCAGTTGTAGCTCAGAGAAGTGAGCTTAGGTGTGCTGGCGCCATAAGATCGGTGAAGTGCGGCACGCTGCTGTTAGTGTGAGTAGCCTATTGAGGGTCCGAGTAGGCCGAAGGCAAAAGAGTAGAGAGTTAGCTCATAGGGGGCAGAGGAGCTTAATTAGCTCACCCCGAAGAAGAAGTAGTCACCGGACACCGGGTCCGAAGCTTGCCGGGATCTCCACGACCCAGTAAGATAAACCGGAATCCCTGGAGAACTATAGGTCCCAGGATCGCTAAAGTGCTGATACGTACCAGAGCCAGGAGACACATAGGCCCCGTAGTCCGGGAGCGTGTAATCCAAGAGGAGGCCCTACCACAAGGTCAGCCAGCGCAGGACAGAGACAAAGTTAGGCCTAGCTCCAGGCAGGTCAGAAACTTACTACTCAGAAGCCAGAACCAGGAGGCCCAAAACCTACTCATTGGGGAGGATCCGGACATACACCCTTCACCCTACAGTGCTCCGGGGAGTGCCTGAAATTCCACCAGTAAAAGGTATTGAAGTAACTATCATGTCCATCCCTGTTCTTGCTCTGGCCCGGCGGAGTCTCTTTGTCTGGCATCCCCGTTCCTATACTGCCCTGAGGCCCAGCTCCACCTGTGGGGAGCTATACCATCCAGCTGCCTTATCACCAGCCTCAGTGGACTGCGCAGCGCTGGTGATTCTCACCAGAAGCCACAGGTGGCGTCACAAACTCTTTCTTTTATAAACTTTACAAATCGCTAACCCTTTTTAAAGGAGCGGCCCAGGGTACGGGCCCGGGAGCCGACCACCGCGACATCCCTAAAGGCCAGGCTAAAGGCCCGGGTACCGAGCATCCCCATCCCCCTGGGCTAGTCACATGCACTGTCCTCCTCTTAGTTGCCCACAGCAATTTTTATAAACAAATGCATGCTCATCTTCCAGTACTCCTGCGGACTCAGCACTGACTGCTCTGGAGGTCTCCACCAGATTCAGAAGAGGTGTCTGCCCCTATAAAAGACTTAACACTAGAAGAATGTGCCATCAGGGAAACATTCAATGTACCCTTCCAGTCACCTGACCACTGCAGCCAATTACGGGCTGCAGCAGTGCTGTGACTTCCTAATGGAGTAGACACCACTTAAAAGGATTTTTGCTACCTCATCTGAGAGCAGCCTGATGTAGGCAAAGAGAAGCTGAATCCAATGATCTATCACTTACATCCACCATTGACATTGATTCCTGGGGCCCACCTTAGCCGTACATGATAACAATGCCCTAGAAGTGGAACGCAAAGTACATATTGCTTTAAGCTTCCACTTCTGTTCATACATATTGTTGCGGGGCAGGAAATAGAAGAGCCATTTGTGGCCAAGAGCTCCCTCCATGTTGGGAAGATAAATACATTTTACATATGGAGTTTAGCTTCTCTTGCAGCCCTACACTCATCATGCAGATCAGTGTCAGGCAGAAGAGAATTGTGCAAATATGAACATTTGGAAAGTACGCTAAATGATCAAGCAGAACGCTTCATGAGCTCTGCCCAAGAAATGAACAAGGAGGTTGGCAATGCTGTGCCCGCCTGATCAGGAACCATAAGATCCAGACAGACAATACAGGGTGAGGGTAAAACAGCATGGCAATAATTACTTGAATCACAAAGCGGATAATAAACACATAGAAGAGTCGCAGCATAATACCCAAGATGGTACAACATTACACAGTCTCACCCTTCTTTCTCCGCCCGCCTGGGAAAGAACAGCTGCGACTTTGGATACTTCCAGGGCCGACTACCTCAACCAGTGGCCCCCCTGCTTCTGGCGGACCCTCACTGGGAGAAGGTAGCGGCAAGCTTAGGAAGCTAGCAGTCCATCGAGGTACCAGGGCTGTGGAGTCGGAATTGGAGTCTGTGTCCATTTTGGTGGAGATGGAGTCAGAATTGGAGTCAGTATAAAATGGACAGACTCCAACTCCTAAAATATATAATAAATTTGGTACAGCAGTTTAATGCAGCTTGTTTGGAATATGTTTTTCATAAGAATTTGGGAAAGTTATGAAATGTCCTATAAAGGTCTGTCCTATTCCTGATCTAAGGGTCTAGACTTTTAGCTGAGATGAATCTGTGCTACAGTAAATTTATCACATAAACATGAGCCACGTATGAGGGAGTCGGAGTCGGTGTCATGGAAATTGAGGAGTCGGAGGTTTGGCTTACCGACTCCACCGCCCTGCGAGGTACAAGACCAGGAGACCCAAGTGTCTCACCCTAGCCTCTTTGAGAGCTTGCATAGAGCCAGATGACCAGTGGGTCCCAATCTGGCTTCTTCGAATGTCTCTATGAGTTCCAGGCGACCGGTGGGTCCCTCCTGGCAACTCCAAACAACATATCCATGGTCAGATGACTTCTTCGTCCCAACCTGGTCTCCCCAAAATGTATCCATGTCTCTCTGATGGTCAATGGAGCAGATCCGAATTGTTCCAGTCAGGGCCGTACCCTAAGGCTAGAATCATATATAATTCAAATCAGTGTCTCTTTGGGTAATGCCATGCAATCCATCTGCTGTCCTGAAGGATGTCTTTCATTCTCCTTGTAAAGGCTTTCTGACTCTCCTTGATTCTCGTTTGATTCTATCTTCAGCACTACAGACATCCCTCTTTATATTTACATCTGTGTAAGGTCATCAGTCACAGGTAAGAGGTAAAGGTGCAGGGTTCAGCTATCATTGTTTGAGCTAATCTATTTACATAGTTGGTATCACAGGGGCTATTGTAAATAAACATCTAGCTGACATTTAGTACAATTTTCCATTAGCATAGTAAACATGATTGTTTCCAAAGGAATATAATTAAACATTATTATTATTATTTATTATTATAGCACCATTTATTACATGGCGCTTTACATGTTAAAAAGGGGTATAATACAAGAACAATTACAATAATCTTGAACACAATGTGACAGCGAATGGTACAGGAGGAGCGAGGACCCTGCCCGCGAGGTCTCACAATCTACAAGCGATGGGTGAGGATACAGTAGGCGAGGGTAGAGCTGATCGTGCAGCGGTATGGTGGAGCGGTGGTTACTGAAGGTTGTAGGCTTGTCGGAAGAGGTGGGTCTTCAGGTTCCTTTTGAAGGTTTCCACGGTAGGTGAGAGTCTGATACGTTGGGGTAGAGAGTTCCAGAGTAGGGGGGAAGCACAGGAGAAATCTTGTATGCGATTGTGGGAGGAGGAGATAAGAGGGGAGTAGAGAAGGAGATCTTGTGAGGATCGGAGGTTGCGTGCGGGTATGTAACAGGAGACTAGGTCAGAGATATATGGAGGAGACAGGTTGTGAATGGCTTTGTATGTCATGGTTAGGGTTTTTAACTGGAGTCTCTGAGCGATGGGGAGCCAGTGAAGAGATTGACAGAGAGGAGAGGCTGGGGAATAGCGGGGGGACAGGTTGATTAGTCGAGCAGCAGAGTTTAGGATAGATTGGAGGGGTGCGAGAGTGTTAGAGGGGAGGCCACAGAGCAGGAGGTTGCAGTAGTCAAGGCTGGAGATGATGAGGGCGTGCACTAGTGTTTTTGCAGATTCATGGTTGAGGAATGTGCGGATCCGGGAGATATTTTTGAGTTGGAGTCGGCAGGAAGTGGAAAGGGCTTGGATATGTGGTTTGAAGGAGAGTTCAGAGTCCAGGGTTACCCCAAGGCAGCGAGCTTGAGGGACTGGGGAGAGTGGGCAGCCATTGACGTTGATAGATAGTTCAGTTGGGGGGGTTGAATGAGATGGCGGAAAGATGATGAATTCTGTTTTGTTCATGTTAAGTTTTAGAAATCTGGCAGAGAAGAAGGATGAAATAGCAGACAGACATTGTGGGATTTTGGCTAGTAAGGAGGTGATATCGGGTCCAGAGAGGTAGATCTGTGTGTCATCAGCATAGAGGTGATAATGAAAGCCGTGAGACTCTATAGCTGTCCCAGGCCAAGGGTGTAGATGAAGAAGAGCAGCGGTCCTAGAACTGAACCTTGGGGGACACCGACAGATAGGGGGCGAGATGAGGAGGTAGTGTGTGAGTGGGAGACACTGAATGTCCTGTCTGTTAGGTATGAGGAGATCCAGGATAGGGCCAAGTCTGTGTTGCCGATAGATGAGAGAGTCTGTAGTAAGAGGGAATGGTCCACTGTGTCAAAGGCAGATGACAGGTCTTGGAGGAGGAGGACAGAGTAGTGTCGCTTAGATTTGGCGGTTAGTAGGTTTTTGGTGACTTTAGTCAGTGCAGTTTCAGTAGAATGGTGCGGTTGGAAACCAGATTGTAGGCGGTCAAAAAGGGAGCAGGAGGAGAGGTGGGAGGACAGTTCAGAATGGACATGTTGTTCCAGTAGTTTTGAGGCATAGAGGAGAAGTGATATGGGGCGATAGCTAGACACAGAGGATGGGTCAAGGGAGGGCTTTTTGAGGATGGGTGTGATTGAGGCATGTTTGAAGCATGAGGGGAAGACACCAGTTGTTAGTGACAGGTTGAAGAGGTGGGCTAGGGCTGGGATGAAGATAGTGGCAAGGTTTGGGATGAGGTGGGACCGGATTGGGTCAAGTTTACAGGTGGTGAGGTGTGATTTGGAGAGAAAGGAGGAAAGTTGACCTTCAGAAATGGTAGAGAAGGTGGTTTTGGAGGAAGAGGGTTGAGTAGGTGTGGGGAGGGGCTGTGGGGGCTTTAGGCAAAAGCTTTCAGGGTTATACAAATACTGGTGTGTTCTTATTGACCAGACACAAATATAATATGGTATTTCTCTTGGATTAACAAATCTAAACGTCTGGCTTATTAAGATTTTAAGCTGTATCGTCACACCAGACTTTTAAACAAGATATTTTTTCTTGCTAAAAAGTGTGTCCTATAGTTCTAAAAGTATATTATATAGAAAAAAACTTTAATGGAGTTGTCCTAAATAAATAAAATGATGCACACAGGTAGCAATATATATTCACCCTTGTAGCTGGAGGCAGCTCCAGTGCCATGTCTCCGATGCTTCTATTCACATGGGCTGCAGATGACTATGCATTTTTTGCAGCTTGTCAGTGGCATTCAGCTCGAGACCATGAGACCAGTGATCTGCAGTCATTGTAAACAGAAGTATCAGGGAATGCCACACTAGAGATGCCAGAAGCTAGAAAGATGAGCATTTATAAGTTTATTTACATGGTTGTCCGGACAAAAGGTGCTAATTACCTGGAGGCCAGATTCTGTAAAAATAACAAAATAAATCATATTCCCCTGTTATCCCCTTCCCGGATCCATCTCAGTCTGCCTAGTGGGTTGCATTAGCATCAATGATGCCACTGACTCGCCCCCTGGGCCGTGGGGTACCCGGAACCGGGCCTTCTGGTGTACGGTGCTGATGGGGGTAGTAGTGGCAACCCGATCCCTTGGCTCAGGGTGGTCAGACCAAATTGTGGCAGTCTATTTATCAGTGTTTTGAATGTCCGACTACGCCACCTGTGGATTGCGGTCAGGGATAACTGCCGCTGCAAGGCAGACCGCTGAGGCTGGTGTTGGTGTACAGCACAGGGGTAGGATAACTCCCCACGGGAAGAGTGTAGCCTCAGGGCAGGGTAGGTGAATGCTGGGGGTGATAGTTCAGACCACAATAGTAAGAGTTCAGAGTCTGCTTCAAACAGTCCAGGGTCTTTATTGTAGGGATTATTAATGACCCAACAGTAGTACCAGTTAGGAATGGGCCTGGGTGTCTGAGAGCATTCGGGCCAGCCCCACTGGTCAGGGTGAGTGTGTAGGCCTACCGTTCTCTCTATGCTATTTCTGACTATCCCCCTCTTCGTGGTGTAATAGCCCACGTCCCTGAGCTGGCCGTGTACTTCTCGCCTGTATGGCTTGGGACTCGGGCCTTGGGTACCTTTTGCTTTCTCCTCTCTGTACTGGTCCCTCTGTGTGGCGGAGCCTCCAGGCTTCTTAGGCCAAGGGGCCTGCAATCCCTTGCGGGTTGGTTCTCTGCTGCTGGGCTTACAACCCTGACAGCCTCGGACCCCAATGTCCGGTTGTGTGATTCTCTCAGCCAGGACTGGATCTCGTCACCTCTGTCCCTGGCTTGCAGTTTTTCCTCTGCCTCACGGACTCCTCAGCTACAGCTGAACTGTCCCTCCTTCTCTGGGACTAGTCTCAGCCCTGAGCTAGGTCGTCGAGTTCTCACTAACACTGCCCCCAATTCCAGCTTTTATAGGGGCAGCCAGCTCCTACTACTGGCCTGGGACAGGAGGTGCTGTATGCTAATTGTCCCTAACCAGTGAACCTCCCTCCTGCTCTCAGACACAGCCTTTAATATTTGTGGCATCCAGGCCTTGGGTGACACATTCCCCCCTAGTAAAATTTAGTACTCCGGACTAAACAGGAAACACAAATACAGGGTATAAATGACAACATAACATATTTACAAGTACATTTTGTCCTTAAGGTCACAGCGCTTCCGTGACCGGGTGTCCGTATCACCCAATAAGGTGCAGTTTCGAATGGTGCGGGGACCTGTCTCCATAAACCCCAAGTTCCTGGCCTTGGGCGTGGCGACAAGGCTGAGCTACCTACTTTAGGCCACAAGGGAGCCACGCCGGACAGGTTTTTCTTCTGTGGCCATCTTCGCAAGAGGGCACCAAGTGCAACTATCTACAAGACAGTTTCGGCCATTCAGTGTCCATGACCTGTCAGTCCATTGTACTAGGAAAAACTGGAAAAACAGTATTAATAACCAGGTAACAAATATAAAACATTAACTATATACTGGTTAATATATACTTTGCATTTAGATCTTCCAGCGAGCTGTTATTTAACCCCTAGTGCTCCGGGTTGACCTGCGTAACCCACTGTCTGGTGGTGGTCTAACCTGGCTTTCTCCCACAATTGCTAAGGCTCTTCTCCCACAATTGCTTAGTTTGGCTGGACGGCCAGGTCTAGGAAGACTTCTGGTGGTCCCAAACTTCTTCCATTTAAGGATTATGGAGTCCACTGTGCTCTTAGGAACCTTGAGTAATGTAAAAATTATTTTGTAACCTTGGCCAAAGGGTCTGAATACTTATAACCATTTGATATTTCAGTTTTTCTTTTTTAATAAATTTGCAAAAAATTCTACATTTCTTTTTTTTTTCAGTCAAGATGGGGTGCAAAGTGTACTTTAATGAGAAAAAAATGAACTTTTTATAATTTACTAAATGGCTGCAATGAAACAAAGAGTGAAAAATGTAAAGGGGTCTGAATACTTTCCGTACCCACTGTATAGTATAATGGGCCCCACATAGTCCTTCATACAGAATAATGGGCCCCACAGAGTCCTCCATACAGAATATCGGGCCCCATATAGTCCTCCATACAGAATAATGGCACCACATCACCACATCGTCCTCCATAGAGAATAATGGCCCCACATACAGTACAGACCAAACATTTGTACAGACCAAACGTTTGGACACACCTTCTCATTTAAAGATTTTTCTGTATTTTCATAGTCATGAAAATACAGAAAAATCTTTAAATGAGGTGTGTCCAAACTTTTGGTCTGTACTGTAGGAGTGGTGGTTCTGGTATCACGGGCCAAATAAAAACACCATGTGGGCCAGACTTGGCCCATGGGCCAGAGTTTGGCATGTGTGCTTTAAGCGGTTTGAGTAGTCGCCATATGCAATTTGCAAACTTACAGTAATGTGCCAACTAGCATCTCTTCCTGATTCTCTCAATGTTCAGTGAAATACAAGGTTAAGTGACATACGGCCACAGCTTCATTGAGAGAGGTAGGAAGAATAGCTAATCAGCATGTGACTTTAGTTTTGAAAATTGCATATGAGTGGTCATGAGAAGAGATCTTGGACCAGTAAGTAGAGCCAAATCCAGACAGTGAGTATATTACACACTGTGAAGAATGGACATGCTACAGTGCTTGATTTAGTAATTAAAGGGGTTGTCTAGGTTTGTGATGAAGGTCTTCAATCACTCTGTGAGACTACAGAATTCTGAATCCACACAGCGGATGCACTGCACAGTCAGGATTTTCAAGTCGTGGTGGCAACAGCCGGCGGTCACATGGCTGCAAATATGTGATTTACATACTTCTAGCAATATTGCGACTAGTGGTGCAAATGAACTGAGCGAGGCAATGCACGTCTAGTCGACACATGACTGCATGTATGCACATCGCATACTTACGAACACTAGACCTTCTGCTATCACTGTCTACATAAGAGAATCCTGACCGCTTGCAGTGCGTGCTCTGGTAGGATTAAGAACACTGCAGTCATATAGAGTGACTGCAGACTTTAATCACAAACTTGCACAACTCCTTTACTGTTCCTAACATAAATACAGATGTAGTAAACCTTAACTTGTCAGACTGCACAATAATTTATTAACGTAGCCAACCATGTCATGTTATCTCACTAGTTATAGATTGCTGCATGTGTACAGGATCAGAAACAATAACAGTACATGAATACATCACCAGAACCTCCATCAGTATAGGAACACATCACCAGAACCACCACCACTACATTAATCACTTGAACCACCATTCGAACAGAAATACATTACTGGAATCAACATCATTACACGAATACATCACCAGAACCACCATCAGTACATGAACACAGCACCAAGCTTAGTACATCGATCAATTGTAAAGTCAGATCAGTTCCATATAAATTTATATTACATAAACCTACAACACCCAGCAATTTATTAACAATGGTAAGGAGATACTAGGAATTATTGTTACCAGTCATCAACAGACTGAGGATCATACAGGAACCACAGTACTGATGAGACTTAGTCAGTTTCACAGATAAACATGTACATCCATGTACCTTATAGTGACATATTCCCTGATTGATCTTCTTCTGATTGGAGTTGGAGCCATTCTCTTTCATTCCCTTCTCTATCTTGTCCACCTACCATGATGACTTTTTACATCCACAGCTTGTCTCTGCAGACATCCATCTTCTCTGGTTTTCTGCAGCACATCCTGACACGGTGCCCTTAAAAATAACAGTGTCATTATAATGTCCCTGAATTAAAATATTTGTTCTACTCTGAGCCCCTGTATAACTGCTCCTTACTGTGCTCTTTACTCAAAATATGTAGCCACACCCCATCCTCCTTTGGCATCTCCCCAGCTCCACCTATCGTTGCAGAGCTGCTTCAATTTGATAATGCCAAGAGTTGCAAAAATGTTGTGACTTTTCAAGTATATTATGGCAATTTTTGTCTAAAAAGCTTTGATGAACTGAGGCTTATATGTTGATCTTTGCAAACTGCTTTCTTAGAAATGTGGCGTTTTCAATATTTGTTCTATGACTCTATGATGCCTATATATGCTACGTCTCCTATTTCAGCATTAGACAATATTAGTTTGTAGGGCATAATGAGGGGCACTTTTACTGTGTATTTCACTGTGAATGCCAATTTGCTTTTTTCACATGAAAAAGACGCCGTTACGGCGTTGAAACACGTTGTGAATAAAAAATCTTTTCCTCATCATCATTTCTGAAGAATTGATTTACTCCAGCAGCGAAGCCCACTTACGTGTTCATCCAACTGGGGTATAATATGGGCACTTTACCACAGTTTTTGGGGTGGCACTGTCACTATGCCACTATTTCTGGAAGCAATTATAGGCACTATTCTTTTTGAAGTACAGTATTTGGAGGCACTATGTGACAAAGCAGGTGTAGCATTAGGGGCAAATGTAGATGTAAAAGGCACACATTTAAGGCAGCACGGTGGCTCAGTGGTTAACATTGTAGCCTTGCAACGCTGGGGTCTTGGGTTCAAATCCCACCAAAGGACAACATCTGCAAAGGGTTTGTATGTTCTCCCCATGTTTGTGTGGGTTTCCCCTGGGTTCTCCAGTTTTCTCCCACACTCCAAAGACATACTGATAGGGAATGTAGATTGGTAGCCCCAATGGGGACAGTTATGATAATGTCTGTAAAGAGCTGTGGAATAAATAGCACTATGTAAGAGAGTAAAATAAATAAAAATTAAATTTAGGGGTGTCAGGAGTTTAGGTAGGTTGGAAAAATGTATGAAAGTGATGAAAAAGTGGAATGTTTATGAGTACTGCATGTGTCCTATGTGTATATGTTTTAGTGAGGCACATCCCTTTTATGTTTAACTGGGTATGTATCCAATGTATGAGTGGGATGTTTGCAGAATTTTTAGAAAGGGCCAACCCATTTAATAGCGTATATACAGGTGCATCTCACTAAATTAGAATATAATCAAAAAGTTAATTTATTTCAGTTCTTCAATACAAAAAGCGAAACTCATATATTATATAGAGTCATTACAAACAGAGTGATCTATTTCAAGTATTTATTTCTGTTAATGTTGATGACTATGGCTTACAGCCAATGAAAACACAAAAGTCATTATCTCAGTAAATTAAAATAATTAACAAAAAACACTTGCAAAGGCTTCCTAAGCATTTAAAAAGGTCCATTAGTCTGTTTCAGTAGGCTCCACAATCATGGGGAAGACTGCTGACTTGACAGATGTCCAGAAGGCAGTTATTGACACACTCCACAAGATCCCAGAGTTCCAATTTTCATTTGGAAATCAAGGTCCCAGAGTCTGGAGGAAGAGTGGAGAGGCCACAATCCAAGCTGCTGGAGGTCTAGTGTGAAGTTTCCACAATCAGTGATGGTTTGAGGAGCCATGTCATCTGCTAGTGTAGGTCCACTGTGTTTAATCAAGACCAAAGTCAGCGCAGCCGTCTACCAGGACATTTTAGAGCACTTCATGCTTTCCTCTGCCGACAAGCTTTTTGGAGATGTAATTTCATTCTCCAGCAAGACTTGGCACCTGTCCACACTGCCAAAAGTACCAATACCTGGTTTAAAAACAACAGTATTGTGAAGGTTACACCAATTTAAGATACACTAGGTAACTGCTCTCCTCCAAATTAAAGATGTCCGAGTGCATGCAGAGAAGCTAATTAACCAAATCTGCTAATCTGGTTGAAAAACTTCACTCAAAAACTGAACCACGCAAAATGGCATACTTTATTACGTAGTCATGGGGTTAAATAGCATTCTCCTTCTACTGTAGGTGGGATTAGTAAAATGTATTGCTCTTTTCTGATAACTCGGCACGCTGTAATTTGTCCATCTATGTATCTCTTGGTTTGAGTGACGCCTTAGGAATTCCGATGGAGGGGGTGAGTTCGCCCCTCAGCGCCATCTTTGCCAACTCGACATGAATCTCTCTGTTATCAGCCGTGCACATGCATATGTCATTCCCAGGAAATCATTTAGTTGTTCATGTCTACAAATTAGAACAGAAGCTGTTAGTTATACTTTCATTAACTATTAACATAATCCATGTGCATATACACATTTGCATACATACATACAGATAGATTATTCCATCATCTCTATATTGATTCACACTGATTAGGTAATCTATTAAAAGACACTAATTGATTTTCTATAATATATATTTTACCTTGACACTGTGCTTGATTGGCCAGCAAACTCGCCTGACCTTAACCCCATAGAGAATATATGGGGTATTGTCAAGAGGAAGAGGAGAGACACCAGACCCAACAATGCAGACGAGCTGAAGGCTGCTACCAAAGCAACCTGGGCTTCCATAACACCTCAGCAGTGCCACAGGCTGATCGCCTCCATGCCACATTGCCGCATTGATGCAGTAATTGATGCAAAAGGAGCCAAGTATTGAGTGCATTTACTTTTTCGGATTTAAAAAAAAAAATTAAGCTGTTGTTAAAAAGTATTGCAATTTACTGAGATACTGACTTTTGTGTTTTCATTGGCTGTAAGTCATAATAATCAATATTAACAGAAATAAACACGTGAAATAGATCACTCTGTCTGTAATGACTCTATATAATGAGTTTCACTTTTTGTATTGAAGAACTGAAATAAATTAACTTTTTGATGATATTCTAATTTAGTGAGATGCACCTGTGCATCCATCTTGTAAGTAGTACATGTGCCACGTGCTCTGTATGTGACTGGGAACGTGTCCTGTATGTTTATGGAGTGTGCCATTGGCATTTGTATTGAGAGTTGGGATCTGTGTTGGCTGCTCTGAGTACTTAGGATTTGGGGGAAAGAGTGTGTGTCACAATTTTTTGCTTCTTACTAGAGGGACACACAGTTGTAAACAAAATACAGTTCGATAGAAAATTCTATACACATCCATTGGTATATCTAAATAGACGTTTATAGAGTACGCTAATGGGGGATTAGGTTATATTTGCATTGAGCTGTGGTGAGGGCTCACAGAATTTGGACAGACAACTGTGGGCCAATGTTGTCTAAGGTTTATGGACACTTTAATGATGCAAGAAAGCATGCTGCTACAGTGTTAATGGAAAGTTCAAAAAGTTATGGCTTTGAGAATGCACCTACAAAAAATGACTTTTCTCAATAAAACAAACTTTAGGCAAAAGTACTAAAAAAAAAAAAAAAAGCGACTATTAGAAAATTTCAAGCAAAATTATTTTTTTCTGTACTGTAAAAAAAATAAAAAAACCATTGTGGAATTGTTTTTTTTTCATTCCTAACAAGATAGAGGTAATCAACAAACTTTATATACCCCAAAATGATGCTGTTAAAAAAATACAGTTCGTCCAGCAAAAAACCAAAACCCTCAAACAGCTTCAGAGTTTCTAAAAAATGTGTGGCTTGTGGAAAGTTACAATCCCAAAAAAAAAACCCCAACAACTCTTTGCTCCATAGGCTGGGGACACACGGCGTCTCTGGCCGCGATACCTGTTGTATGACCAAAGTTCACTAGGTGTTGGTGCTACTTCACATCACATGAAGTTACCGCAACAAGCAAGAAGAACTCCAACCGCGTGGGGTTATACTGTATAAATTGCACAATGTTACACTGAATTATTCCATTTTGGCTATCTTTTTGCAAGTTTATACCTTCCCTTTCAGTTTCATGAAAAAAAAATTCCAGTTCTTTTTATATTCACATAGCTTCTTATTCCATTGTTAGGATGGCTTACTGAGGGAAACAGGTAGTTATCTATAAATATATTGCATTTCCGTGACAAATATTTTTGGATTATATTTGGCCCTATCAATAAAAATTATTTTATAGAAAAAAACAACTTGACTTTTGTTATTCTGGAAACTTGTGGCAGTGCATGTATGTGACTTTCTCCATAGAAATATAGATATAAAAGTCAAGGAAGTCAAGCCGTCTCTCTTCGGCATATGTCATAAATGTCTAAGCTAAAATCCTTTTGAAGAATTGCTTAAAAAATTTTTTTACATAATATTAACTGTTTTCTACCACATGCCATAACAAAATGTTGGAAGGAGAGATTAGTTCCTGTAAACTGCCATGCTGCATAGAGAGAGCATGGGCAATGGTAGCTAGGAGTCTAACAAAGACCCCTGGTGCCGAAATCAGTAAGTATTTTCAGTTCAGTTTTTCATTCAGGAAAAATGGCCGATTTTTCATCCATATTTTCATCTGTGTGCCATCAGTATGCCATTTATATGTTCGTCATTTACATCCATATGACATCCGCTTTATCCATCAATAATTTAAAATATAATAATTTGCCAAATACAGATTTCTGTTTTTAATTACAGTATAGCAGTAAAAATGGTATCCATATGACATCTGTTTTTAACACAATTATTGAGTGTAATGTGTGAGTCTAACACGTAAAGCAGATCAGACTTGTGCATGCTGCGATTATTTTCACTAGGACAATTGGTCTGTGTGTAAAAATGTTCCTGTTAACTTAACCAATGACCTGCAATGGCCTGTGTGATGTCTGTATCTGTACACCGACATATAACATGCTTATCTGAAGGAACTCTTATAGGCTATGATATACTGTAATGTAATATAACATTGTAAAAGAACTGATTAATTATCAGTTGTACAAGTGTAACATACAGAAATAACATCTTGTAACTAATATAACATGTTATTGATGGAAACAAACACACAATCATTTCCTCTTTGCATTCCCTTTCCCACAAAATTAATACATTAAACACTGTATGTTATATGAACCCCAAAAACATTACCAAATTGTAATTGTTTACATATAAAAGAAGCCCTCAAGTAGATATGTGAAGACAAATATATCTATAGGACAACAGTGAAGAAAAAGAAATGAGATTGGCTGTATCCTTGAGACATACATGCCCTTAATAGGTTAAAAAGATAATAAATACATATCCATTCCTCAGTCTTTACTTGGACTTAATACATACAGTAAACTTTCTCTATTTGCTTTGTAGATCTATAAGTATAGTTTTCTTTCACAAGTTCTTTCCAGTGTGATGTATTTAATCTTCAGTTTGTTCTCATCCTCCAGCTGAGCTGTATGACATTTGGTTACAGCAAGATCAATCCCTCCAACTATATTTATGTGTTTTGTGGTGGTAATAGGCTTGTCGGTGTATCCAAGGTAAGACCCTGTAGTTCATATAAAATCAGGTCATTAGTGCTTATGATGTCCTCCAAACCTGAACTCAGCAGGACATGAACCTACATATTCACAATGGTAAAAAGTCTTTCTTTCCAATGAAATTTCATTTTTTTCGTCAGTTTTTAAAATCTATCTATATATCTATCTATCTATCTACAGGTGCATCGCACTAAATTAGAAAATCATCAAAAAGTTAATTTATTTAAGTTCTTCAATACAAAAGTGAAACTCATATTATGTAGAGTCATTACAAACAGAGTGATCTATTTCAAGTGTTTATTTCTGTCAATGTTGATGATTATGGCTTACAGCCAATGAAAACACAAAAGTCATTATCTCAGTAAATTAAAATAATTAACATAAAACACCTGCAAAGGCTTCCTAAGCGTTTAAAAAGGTCCCTTAGTCTGTTTCAGTAGGCTCCACAATCATGAGGAAGACTGCTGACTTGACAGATGTCCAGAAGGCAGTCATTGACACATTCCACAAGATCTAAGAGCTCCAATTTTCATTTGGAAATCAAGGTCCCAGAGTCTGGAGGAAGAGTGGAGAGGCACACAGTCCAAGCTGCTTGAGGTCTAATGTGAAGTTTCCACAATCAGTGATGGTTTGGGGAGCCATGTCATCTGCTGGTGTAGGTCTACTGTGTTATATCAAGACCAAAGTCAGCACAGCCGTCTACCAGGAAATTTTAGAGCACTTCATGCTTCCCTCTGCCGACAAGCTTTTTGGAGATGGAAATTTCATTCTCCAGCAGGACTTGGCACCTGTACACACTGCCAAAAGTACCAGTATCTGGTTTAAAAACAACAGCATCATTGTGGTTGATCGGCCAGCAAACTCGCCTGACCTTAACCCCATAGAGAATCTATGCGGAATTGTCAAGAGGAAGATGAGAGACACTAGACCCAACAATGCAGACGAGCTGAAGGCTGCTATCATAGCAACCTGGGCTTCCATAACACCTCAGCAGTGCCACAGGCTGATCGCCTCCATGCCACTCCGCATTGATGCAGTGATTGATGCAAAAGGAGCCCTGACCAAGTATTGAGTGCATTTACTGAACATATATTTCAGTACGCCAACATTTCGGATTTTAAAAACATTTTTCAAGTTGTTGTTATACAGTGGGTACGGAAAGTATTCAGACCCCTTTAAATTTTTCACTCTTTGTTTTATTGCAGCCATTTGGTAAATTCTAAAAAGTTCATTTTTTTTCTTATTAAAATACACTCTGCACCCCATCTTGACTGAAAAAAAACAAATGTAGAAATTTTGCAAATTTATTAAAAAAGAAAAACTGAAATATCACATGGTCATAAGTATTCAGACCCTTTTCTCATTTTTGAGTAGAAGCACCCTTTTGAGCTAGTACAGCCTTGAGTCTTCTTGGGAATGATGCAACAAGTTTTTCACACCTGGATTTGGGGATCCTCTGCCATTCTTCCTTGCAGATCCTCTCCAGTTCCGTCAGGTTGGATGGTGAACGATGGTGGACAGCCATTTTCAGGTCTCTCCAGAGATGCTCAATTGGGTTTAGGTCAGGGCTCTGGCTGGGCTGTGTACTTAGTGTCATTGTCTTGTTGGAAGGTGAACCTTCGGCCAAGTCTGAGGTCCGGAGCACTCTGGAAGAGGTTTTCATCCAGGATATCTCTGTACTTGGCTGCGTTCATGTTTCCTTCAATTGCAACCAGTCATCCTGTCCCTGCAGCTGAAAAACACCTCCAAAGCATGATGCTGGCACCACCATGTTTCACTGTTGGGATTGTATTGGGCAGGTGATGAGCAATGCCTAGTTTTCTCCACACATACCACTTACAATTATCACCAAAAAGTTCTATCTTCGTCTCATCAGACCAGAGAATCTTATTTCTCATAGTCTGGGAATCCTTCATGTGTTTTTGAGCAAACTCTAAGCGGGCTTTCATATGTCTTGCACTGAGGAGAGGCTTTCATCGGGCCACTCTGCCATAAAGGCCTGACTTATGGAGGGCTGCAGTGATAGTTGACTTTGTGGAACTTTCTCCCATCTCCCTACTGCATCTCTGGAGCTCAGCCACAATGATCTTGGGGTTCTTCTTTACCTCTCTCACCAAGGCTCTTCTCCCATGATTGCTCAGTTTGGCTGGACGACCAGGTCTAGGAAGACTTCTGGTGGGCCCAAACTTCTTCCATTTAAGGACTATGGAGGCCACTGTGCTCTTAGGAATCTTGAGTAATGTAGAAATTCTTTTGTAACCTTGGCCAGATCTGTGCCTTGCCACAATTCTGTCTCTGAGCTCCTTGGGCAGTTCCTTTGAGCTCATGAGTCTCATTTGGTCTGACATGCCCTGTGAGCTGTGAGGTCTTATATAGACAGGTGTGTGCCTTTCCAAATCAAGTCCTATCAGCTTAATTAAACACAGCTGGACTCCAATGAAGGAGTAGAACCATCTCAAGGAGGATCACAAGGAAATGGACAGCATGTAACTTAAATATGAGTGTCTGAGCAAAGGGTCTGAATACTTATGACCATGTGATATTTCGGTTTTTCTTTTTTAATACATTTGCAAAAATTTCTACATTGCTGTTTTTTTTTCAGTCAAGATGGGGTGCGGAGTGTACTTTAATGAGGAAAAAAATGAACTTTTTAGAATTTACCAAATGGCTGCAATGAAACAAAGACTGAAAGATGTAAAGGGGTCCGAATACTTTCGGTACCCACTGTAAAGTATTCTAATTTACTGAGATAATGACTTTTGCGTTTTCATTGGCTGTAAGCCATAATCATCAACATTAACAGAAATAAACACTTGAAATAGATCACTCTGTGTGTAATGACTCTATATAATAGATCACTCTGTGTGTAATGACTCTATATAATATATGAATTTCACGTTTTGTATTGAAGAACTGAAATAAATTAACTTTTTGATGGTGTCCTAATTTGGTGAGGTGCACATGTATCTATCTGTCTGTCTATCATCTTTCTATCTAGCTATCTGTTAGTGGTGCTTTAAATTTTGTGATCCCCTAAGAATTTTCCATATTTCTGTGTGAATTTGACCTAAAACTGCATCAGATTTTCACACAAATCCTAAAAATAAATAAAAAGAATCAAATCAAACAAATGATTCAAAAATATTACACATTCCAATTTTTTAAATGAGGACAATGATCCAATATCACAAACCTTTGAGTGAAAAATGATGTTATCCTTCGATTTCAGTATCTAGTGTGACCCCCTTGTGCAGTAATAACTGTATCTAAATGTTCCCGGTAACCTGGAATAAATAGACGAAACACATAAATTTGGATCTCAAAATCGCCACAGCTTTATTTAAATCAAAGGATTAAAACTATCATAATAGAAATCAGATGAACTCCTAGGCCACAGGGATAAATGGACTTGACCTTTATCAACCAACCTTAATAAAGCCAAAATAGTTATAAATGCTGCAGAAAAAAATGTGTATACCAGTTACCTTTCGTCTTTAGACAAAATCCTGAGCAGTGACAGATTAAGTAACCCCTTTCTGACGTACATAATAATACGTCCCTGTGACCTGGGTCTTATGGACCATGTACATATTATTACGCCATGGCAATCGTGACCGCACACAGGATGTGCAGGCGCGATCGCCGCAGGGTGTCAGCTGATTCTGACACCCAGCACTTTAACCCCCTAAATTCTGCAATCGCTGCGATCTCAGCATTTAGCATGTGAGCAGAAGGACAAAAGCCCCACTGCTCTTGGATTGGAGACCCTGGAGGTTCCAATCATTGCCATGATGACGTCATGACAACATCCGGGTCACCAGGCCCCAGCAAGTTAGTTTGATCATGCACAGTGCATGATCAAACTAACTTCTGCCTGCAGCACTGACAGTTGTGAAATATAGCAGTGATCCTGCACTGCTATACCTAATAAGTGCAATATACTGTATATTGTACCACTAAATAAATATTATTATGAAAAAAAAAAAAAAAAATACAATAAAAGTACACATATCTGTTATCGCCTCGTCCGGGACGACCTGACCTATAAAACTGTCCCACAAGATAACCCTTTTAGTGAACACCGTGAAAAAAAAATTAAAAAATGTAGCAAAAAACGGTGCTTTATTATCATACTGCCAAACAAAAAGGGGAATAAAACGCGATCAAAAAGACAAATGTAAATAAAGCTGGTACCGCTGAAAACTTCATCTTGTCCAGCAAAAAGCAAGCCGCCATACAGCTCCATCAGACGAAAGATAAAAAAGTTATAGCTCTCAGAATAAAGCGATAATTTTTTTTAAATTTTTTCTTTAAAATAGTTTTTATTGTGTAAAAGCGTCAAAACATAAAAAAACGAATAAATGTAGTATCGCTGTAAACGTACTGACCCAAAGAATAATGCTGCCTTATCAATTTTACCACACATGGAATGGCATAAAAAAACAAAACAAAAAAAAATTCCTGTATTGTTGGTGTTTGTTTATTCTGGCTTCCAAAAATCGGAATAGAAAGCAATCAAAAAATGTCACGTGCCCGAAAATGGTACCAATAAAAACGCCAACTTGTCCCGCAAAAAACTAGCCCTTACTGGAGCTGCGCTCAGCGAGCGGTGTCCTGTCACTCACTGAGCTTAGCACAGCTTCGGGGCTCGTTCGCTGGAGCAAGTCATTCTCCCTGGCTCCTCTGCGTGAGCGGTCAGTTGGATTACAGAGGGGGATATCTTCGGACAGATGAATATAAGGATTTTTTTATTTTATTCATATTTTTACACCAGAACATAGCGGGAGCAGAATACTACTCTCATAATTGTCCCTTGTTCGCGCTGATCACAGCGCAAGTAGGGGACAATGATGAGGACAGCGTTCAGCACCCAGTGCTTGGGAACAGCGCTAACTGTACACGGATTCCCAGGCGCCGGTATGTGTCACACTCATGACAAATGGATGTCATCAGTGTGGGATGTTTTGCGGCCCATGCAGCACGAAAGAAAATGGACATGTCAATGTGTTTTGCCGATGGACACACGGTCCGTGGAAACACACTGACGTGTACAGACACATTCATTTGAATGGGTCTGCGTGTGTATGTGTCTCTGATACGTGTGGAAACTGTCACCACACGTACCAGACACACTGACGTGTGAAAGAGGCCTAACTCTGCTGCCTCATTATAGTGAATGGATCCGTCGGGGGCTCAACTGAATTATGTAGGAGCTGTGTATATGGAGTCAGCATACTATTCTAGGAAAATCTGCACTCCAGGAGGCAGATAGCGCTCCGTCCCTCCTGAGTCTCTCTGTGTGGCTAATCAGTACTGTACAGCCACATAATGGGTATTTCTACATTTAGAAAAATTTGTATGACAAATCTTGGTGACATTTTTACCCATTTCCCAGTGTGAAAATGTAAAATCTGGGGCTAAAACAAAACTTTGGTGGTAAAAATGTAATGATTTTTTCTTTACCACCCAATGGTGTAAAATGCTGTAAGGCACATATGGTATCATCATGCTCACTGCACCCTAGATTAATTAATTGAGAGGTGTAGTTTTTCAAATGAGGTCTCTTATGGGGGTTCTGCTGTTCTGGCACCTCGAGGGCTCTGCCAATGTGACATGGCACCGTCAAACCAGCCCAGCAAAATATGAACTCCAAAATGGCGCTTCTTCCCTTCTGAGCTTTGCAATGTGCCTCGAAAGAAGTTTTTGATATGGGGTATCTGCATGCTCAGGAGAAATTGTACAACAACTTTTGGGGTCCAATTTCTCCTCTTACCCTTGTGAAAATAAAAAAATGAGGCTAAAAGATAATTTTTGTGGAAAAAAAGTGATTATTTTATTTTCATGGCTTTATGTTATAAACTTTTATGAAGCACTTGGGGTTCAAAGTGCTCACCACACATCTAGATAAGTTCCTTAAGGGGTCTAGTTTCCAAAATGATGTCACTTGTAGGGGGTTTCCACTGTTTAGGCACATCAGGGGCTCCCCGAACGCGACATGGCAACCGCTAATTATTCAAGCAAATTTTACATTCAAAAAATCAAATGGCGCTGCTTTCCTTCTGAGCCCTGCCGTGCACCCAAACAGTGGATTTCTCCAACATATGGGGTATCACCATGCTCAGGAGAAATTGCACAACTAATTTTGGGGTCCATTTTTCCTGTTACCAATACAAAAATTAAAAAAATTGTGTCTAAATTAAAAATTTTGTGAAAAAAAGTTAAATGTTCATTGTTTTCTTCCACATTTCAAAAATTCCTGTGAAGCACCTGAAGGGTTAATAAACTACTTCAATGTGGTTTTGAGCACCCTGAGGGGTGCAGTTTTTAGAATGGTATGACTTTTGGGCAAAATACTGTAATAGGAAATTTTTAAAATAGCAATAATAAAGGGGCTAATCACAGTGAATACCTATATGGGGATATCAGTCATTACTCCAAACAATTATACAATAATTATTGTACCCAATTTAAATAAAGAGGCAAGGAGAATCTCTGATTTTAGAAAATAAGTATTATGAATCTAAGCCCACTGGTAAAGATTTGCTCCCACAGCCTTGTGGTAATTTATCCTAAAACCCAGGTACTGCTAATCAGCAAGAAGTGAAGAGTAGATACAAAGAGAAGGATATTAATAAAGAAAAAACTTAATTAAAAGAAATATACCAATAGAATGAACATTAAAAAGCTAACCATTAAATAACATTTAAAATACTTGGATATTGCAATTCAATAGAAATTGAGTGAGGGAGGGATCTCTTGAGTGAGGGATCTAGAAGTCTAAGCCATCACTGAAGAGGGACCACTACATGGTCACTGTATAGCTGTGTGCCCACGATGCGTTTTTTAAGCGTTTCCGCAGCGGCAAAAACGCTGCAGAAACGCTTAAAAAACGCATGTTAGAAGGCCTGCCATGTTCCCCAATGATAATCCGCATGTGCTGTGCACATGATGCGGAAATTTCTGCTGCGGATTATCGTTGCGGAAAAAAACGCAGCACTACCAATTATTTTGCGGAAGTGCTGCATTTTCACCGCCATTGACTTGCATTGGAACGCATGGAATCCGCATCACTGTATATGTAGATGCGGAATCCACGCGTTTCAATGTGGGGATGGTACCCGGGTGTGGAGGACAGGTGACTCTCCTCCGGACCCGGGTACCATAGAAACTGTGAAAAAAAGAATAAAATAAAAAATAAATATTATATTTACCTTCTGATGGCCCGCAGTGCGCTCGTCCTACCATGCCGGCAGATCGCGAAGGACTGAAGGACCTGCGCTGACGTCATAGTCATGTGACGGGTCACGCGACGCTGACGTCGGCAGGTCCTTCAGTGTACCGCGATCTCCCAGCAAGGGAGAACGGAGCGAAGCAAGACACTGGGGGCCATCGGAAGGTAAGTATAGATTTATTTTTTTATTTTTAAACATTCTTTTAAGGTCACAGTATATAAATCCATGCCGTTTGCATGGATTTATATAGTGTGACCAAGTTGACAAGCACTTTCCAAGTGATGCTAAAATCGCCTGGAAAGCGCTTGACAACCCGCATGCAGAAATGCAAGTGAAGAACCCTTCACATCCGCATGTCCCTGGCAGGAAAAACGCATGTACAATCCGCATGTACAATCCGCATGTACAATCCGCATGTACAATCCGCATGCGTTTTTTCTGCCAGGGAGATGCAGAAACGCTCAGGAAAAATCTGGAGCATTTCTGCATCATGGGCACATAGCCTATGGTGGTATTATTGGCTATTGTAAGGCAGTGACCGGGATCGTATACGAGGGACGTTATTTATCCCCCAGAATGTGTACAGAGACCTATTAAATCCATTGGAGTGCATTGCAGTCACACACACAGCTGCGGCTGCAATGCAGGAATGAAGGTGAGCAATGACCTGCTTAGACTACCTGGCTAAGGCAGATTAAGTAAAACCCGGCAGGGCCTTCATTTCTTGGAGGAGGTCACAGGAGGCAGTGGGGCGGCCTCCTCCCTCCAACCCGGGTTTTCCAGTGGCTCTTGCCACAGGTCCTTTAAAAATCCTGCACTATTAGTGTTGTTCTATGTTGGAACCTGCTAGGAGCACAGCAGGTTAGCTCAGCAGGACTGAGTGTGGCTGAACCACCGCCTAGGAAGGCTCTGCACCTGTCAGCCTCTGCGCGGCCCGGCGTGGCCATTGTCCCAGGCAACCGTTGTTTATGGACTCATGTTAACCCGGCTGCGAACCGGAGGACTTTCTGTTTACCCGTGAGTTGCTGAATAAAAGCTGTTTATGTTGGACTTGCTTGGGTCACTGCCTCAGTTACTGCACGGTGTGTACACCGCCGCCTTACAGCTTGGTGGAGAACGCGGGCATTGTGACTGAGGCATACCCCACCGGCAGCTGCATGACCACAATCCGTCCTGCCACCTTTCAGTTCCACCCCATGGACAAAATGGAGGAGCTATTAAAGCAGCTCGCACTCGCCCAGTAGCAGTTGCTGCAGTCTCAGCAGCAGCTACTGTACCAGCAGCAGCAAAAAACAAATGAACTGATGATGCAACAGATTGCTGCCCTGCGGGAGACACTGACCGCATCAGCCCCGGAACGTCGAGACACCCGGGACAAGGTTCGATCAGCGTTGAGGAAGATGGGACCGGAGGACGACGTGGAAGCCTTCCTTACCATCTACGAACGCACAGCAGAGCAGAAAAACCTACCAGCCGACCAGTGGGCGGAAGTGGTGGCTCCGTTTTTGGTTGGCGATGCCCAGAAGGCCTGTTTCGACCTCAGTCAGGAGGACGCCCGGGACTACCAGAGGCTCAAAGGTGAGATCCTTGCCCGGCTGGGGGTCAATACATACGTGAGGGCTCAGCGTGTGTTTTCGTGGGCCTATGTGGAGACCCGACCTGC
This sequence comes from Phyllobates terribilis, assembly GCF_046119375.1. Taxonomy (NCBI): domain Eukaryota; kingdom Metazoa; phylum Chordata; class Amphibia; order Anura; family Dendrobatidae; genus Phyllobates; species Phyllobates terribilis. Next base: position 636,882,701 of record NW_027362765.1, read on the forward strand.
CCGGTCTCAGGCTTATGACCTCCTGCAGCTGGTAAAGAGGTGGCTCCAATCTGAGACTTTGTCCCCAGCCCAGATAGTGGAGAGGGTTGTGGTTGACCGGCTGGTGAGGACTCTGCCAGTCGCTATCCAATGTTGGGTGGGGCAAGGGGACCCCGGCACCTTCGACCAGGTGGTCAGTTTGGTCGAGCGCTACTCGGCTACTCTGGACTTCATTCGAGACTCCGCCCCCTCTCGGCTGTCACGCCGATCCCTGCCAACCCAGGAGTCGGGAAAGGGGTCGCGTCCCTCTGCTGGGGACAGTCAGCACCGTGCCCGTGCTGAAGGGGAACCCCGGAGTGAGAGCGGCCGGAGACTGGTTCCCTCCCAAACTGCCATAAGACCTAACAGTACCTCCACCCTTAGGTGCTGGCGGTGTCAGGGGCCGGGACATGTGATTGCTAATTGTCCCCTGACTACGGAACCCATGGACTGCGGATATAGCCGCCGAGTCTCAATGTACGCCCAAACCGTCTGCACAGCGAGCGCCGAATCCCGGGACAGTGAACTCCAACTATGCCAGGTACTGGTTAATGGGTACCCCACGGAGGCCCTCCTGGACTCAGGGAGCCTCGTGACTCTGGTACATGGGTCGCTGGTGGCAGGAGACAACCCCAGTGGACGGCCAGTCGGGGTTGTGTGTATCCATGGGGACCTCCGAGAGTACCCAACTGCAGAGATAGTTTTGTCCACGCCATGTGGAGACATAAAACATGTGGTGAGAGTGGTAAAAACTCTTCCCTATGGGACTGTGTTGGGAAGAGACTTGCCCCTGTTCTGGACTCTGTGGAAAAACAAAATCCACTCTTCCCCGGTAAAATGTATTTCAGACGCTGTGCCCGATGAACCTGCCATAGGGGTGTCCAACCTAAGGACAGAGTGTGACCCCGATAGGTTTCCCTTAGAGGTGTTGGAGGAGAGGTCGAGGAGACCCCATCGATCCCCGAGCTGAAAGTGTCCCGGGGCACGTTTGGGACAGCTCAGCTACGGGATCCCACCCTGACTCAGGCGCGGGAAAGGGTGTTAGAGATAAATGGCGTAGCTCAACAGCCCGGTGCAGATACTGTATTTCCACGCATGGTAATCAACGGTGAGTTACTCTACAGGACAGATAAGATCAGAGACGAGGTTGTAGAACAGTTAGTGGCACACTCACACCTGCTGGGTGGACACTTAGGTGTGAAAAAGACGCTAGACCATATCTTACAGCGGTTCTTTTGGCCTGGGGTTTACGCGGAAGTCAAAAGGTATTGCGAATCCTGCCCCGAATGTCAGTTGACCTCACCCACTGCAAGCTTCCGTAGGCCATTGGTACCTCTGCAAGTGATAGAGGTGCCTTTTGAACGGATTGCAATGGATTTGGTTGGACCCATTGTAAAATCCACCCGTGGACACCAACATATACTGGTAGTCGTCGACTATGCCACTCAGTACCCGGAAGCTATACCACTACGCCACACCTCGGCAAAACTGATTGCACGGGAGCTGTTTGCCATGTTCTGTCGCCTTGGACTACCCAAGGAGATCCTGACGGATCAGGGGACCCCCTTTATGTCCAAAGTGACAAGGGAACTATGCAAATTGCTAAAAATTAAATAATTGCGCACCTCGGTGTACCACCCTCAAACCGACGGGCTAGTAGAACGGTTCAATAAAACCCTCAAGTCCATGTTAAAAAAGGTGGTTTCTAAGGATGGAAGGGATTGGGACATGTTGTTACCCTATTTGATGTTCGCCGTCCATGAGGTACCCCAGGCTTCCACAGGGTTCTCTCCCTTTGAGTTATTGTACGGCAGACACCCTAGGGGTCTGTTGGACGTAGCCAAAGAGACATGGGAACAAGAGCCAACTCTGGAAAGGAGTATAATTGAACACGTGGCTAGTATGCAGGACCGGATCGCGGCGGTCATGCCCATCGTGAAAGAGCATCTGTTAGATGCCCAGGCAGCTCAGAGGCGCACATATAATAAAAGAGACAGAGTCAGAGCTTTTAACAAGGGTGATCGGGTGTTAGTACTGGTTCCCACAGCCGAGAGTAAGTTCATGGCCAAATGGCAAGGACCATATGAGATTCGAGAAAAAGTGGGGGAGGTAAATTACCGGGTGTATCAGCCCGGAAGGAGGAAACCTGAGCAGCTTTACCATGTAAACCTGCTAAAGCCTTGGAAAGATTGAGAGTGTTTAGTTACAGACGTCACCCCGGGCATATCACCAGAGAATTCTCCACCTTCAGCCAGGGAAGCATCCGAGGGGGAGGTCAGGATAAGTGATACCCTCACTAAACAGCAGCGACGGGAGGCTCGCTTGCTGGTGCAGCACAATACCGACGTGTTCTCAGAGCTACCAGGTAGGACTACGGTTATCCAACATGACATTGTCACCGAACCTGGGGTACGGGTACGAATAAGACCGTACCGGGTACCCGAAACCCGGAGGCAAGCCATCACGGCTGAGGTAAAACAAATGCTTCAGTTAGGCGTTATAGAGGAATCACAGAGTGAGTGGGCTAGTCCCATCGTACTGATTCCAAAACCAGGCGGATCATTACGCTTCTGTAACGATTTCCGGAAATTGAATGAAGTGTCAAAGTTCGACCTTTATCCAATGCCCCGGGTGGACGAGCTGATTGAGAGACTGGGGCAGGCCCAGTACTTTACCAAGCTCGATCTCACCAAGAGTTACTGGCAGGTACCTCTCACAGATTCGGCGAAGGAAAAGACCGCCTTCGTAACTCCAGAGGGTCTATACCACTATGTGGTCTTACCTTTTTGGGTTACATGGGGCCCCAGCTACATTTCAGAGGTTGATAGACATAGTGCTCAAGCCTCATCAGGAGTACGCGTACGCGTATCTAGATGATATTATCATCTTTAGCACCAACTGGCATACGCACCTATCACAGGTACAAGCGGTGATGGATTCTCTCAGAGTTGCAGGGTTAACAGCAAACCCCAAAAAATGTGCGATAGGGCTAGAGGAAGCCCGATATTTGGGGTATGTGATAGGCTAAGGAGCTATCAAGCCCCAAATCAATAAAGTTGAGGCTATAAAAAACTGGCCTAAACCGTCAAGTACAAAACAGGTGAGGGCGTTCCTTGGCATCCTTGGGTATTACCGCCGGTTTATACATAATTTTGCTGGGCGAACCGCGGCCCTGACCGATCTCTTGAAGGGAAAAAAATCGGTAATTGTTCGGTGGAACCCTCAGGCAGAAGAAGCTTTTCAGTCCATGAAGTTGGCCCTGTGTGGACAGCTGGTCCTTATCAGCCCCAACTTCAATGAAACCTTCATTGTACAGACAGATGCCTCGGAGGTAGGCCTAGGGGCGGTATTGTCACAAAAAGTGAATGGTGAAGAGCACCCGGTCACCTACTTGAGTAGAAAACTTGTCCCAGCAGAGAAAAACTATAGCGTGGTAGAGAAGGAGTATTTGGCTATTAAGTGGGCCTTGGAATCACTACGTTATTATTTACTCGGGCGTCAGTTCCGCTTGGTGACGGACCACTCACCCTTGGTATGGATGAGGAATGCCAAGGAGAGGAATGCGCGAGTCACCAGGTGGTTCCTGTCACTGCAAAATTTCAGTTTCTCTGTAGAATATCGCCCTGGGAAGTTGCAAGCAAACGCGGATGCCCTGTCCCGGGCACCCTGTATGGTGGCAAATGTTCAACCCCACAAGTTTGAACAGAGGGGGGGGATATGTGAGGCAGAGACCGGGATAGTATATGAGGGACGTTATATATCCCCCAGAATGTGTACAGAGACCTTTTAAATCCATTGGAGTGCATTGCAGTCACACACACAGCTGCGGCTGCAATGCAGGAATGAAGGTCAGCAATGACCTGGTCAGACTACCTGGCTAAGGCAGATTAAGTAAAACCCGGCAGGGCCTTCATTTCTTGGAGGAGGTCACAGGAGGCAGTGGGGCGGCCTCCTCCCTCCAACCCGGGTTTTCCAGTGGCTCTTGCCACAGGTCCTTTAAAACTCCTGCACTAACTATGAGTGTTGTTCTATGTTGGAACCGGCTAGGAGCACAGCAGGTTAGCTCAGCAGGACTGAGTGTGGCTGAACCACCGCCTAGGAAGGCTCTGCACCTGTCAGGCTCTGAGCGGCCCCGGCGTGGCCGTTGTCCCCGGCAACCGTTGTTTATGGACTCATGTTAACCCGGCTGCGAACCGGAGGACTTTCTGTTTACCCGTGAGTTGCTGAATAAAAGCTGTTTATGTTGGACTTGCTTGGGTCACTGCCTCAGTTACTGCACGGTGTGTACACCGCCGCCTTACACTATGTTGTTGATTGTATAGTGTTAGCCGACATTGCACTGGTTTAGGAACAAGAGTATAATTTTCCCTGACTAGTGTTTCTTTACTCCATTTTTATTTACTTCTTGTGTTGATTATGTAGTATAAATACAGTGTTCAAAGGAGTTTTCCATGGAAGAAAGAGTATGAATTAATTAAAAGAACAGTGAATATAATGAAATGCCAGATTTTTACCACTTAAAAAATCATACCAAGAAGAATCATTTCAGAACTTTTTTCACCTTTAATGTTACCTATAATCTATATAAATCCATTGAGAAACAAACAGAAATCATTTTGAAGGGGAAAATAAAATAACTAAACTAATATAATGTTGTTGCATAAGTGTGAACACCCTGTTATAATTAGGGATGTAGTTATGTTCAGAATTAGCCAATCACATTTAAACTTAAATGTTAAATAGTCAGTGCACAACTGCCATCATTTACAGTGATTCTGATTAACCCATATAAAATGTAGCTGTTCTAGTAGGGGTTTCTTGACATTTTCTTAGCTGTTTTCTACAGCAAAATCCATGGTCTGTAAACAGCCTACAACACAGCAAAGGGATATCATTGTTGATTGTTATCAGTGAGGAGAAGGGTACATACATTTTTCCAAGGCATTAGATATAACATGGAACACTAAAGATAACCATCAAGAAGTGGCTTAAATTTGGCACAACAGTGAGATTACCTAGAACTGGACGTCCCACAAAAAGTGATGAAAATAAAAATATTGGTCCTGGAGGCTGCTAAGAGACCCAGGAAATTCTGCCAGTACTGGTTGTGTACAGCATGTGACAACAATTTCCTGTATTTCCTATATATCAAATTGTGGGGTATTGTGGCAAGACAGAAGCCTTTTCTTACAAAGAGAAACATCCAAGCCTGGCTATGTTTTGCCAAAACCTACATCAAGTTTGTCAAAAGAGTGTGGAAAAATGTGCTATGGTCTCATCAGATCAAGGTGGAACTTTTTGTCCAGAATTACAAAAGGTATATTTGTTGCAAAACCAACACTGCGTAACACCAAAACAACACCATAACCACAATGGAACATAGCGGAGGCAGCATTATGCTTTGGAGCAATTTTTTCGGCAGCTGGAACTTGGGATACACTCAATGTGCAGGGAATTATGAACAGTTCCAAATATAAGTCAACTTTGCATCAAAACCTTCAGGTATCTGCTTAAAAATATGAAGATGAAGAGGAATTGCACCTTTTATCATGACCGCAACCCTAAGCATACCTCCAAATCAATAAAAGAATGGCTTCGCCAGAAGATCAAAGTTTTGGAATAGCCCAGTCAGGGCCCAGTACTGAATCCAACTGATAATCTTTGGGTTGACCCAAAGAGGGCGCTTTGCAATCTGACAGATTTGGAGCACTACTGCAAGGAAGCGTGGCCAAAGATTGCCAATTCTGATAGACTCCTACCCGAAAAGACTGACTGGTATCATAAATTCAAAGGTAAGTGCAACAACGTATTAGTTTAAGGGTTTGGATATTTATACAACCACGTTCTTTTTTTTCTTTTATCACCCCAAAAAACTTCAGTTTGTTTTTCAATTGAATAGTAGAGATTATAAGTGACATTAAATGTGGTAAAAGTTCTGGTAATGATGGCACTTGTGCGCGATCTCGGGCAGGGGAGCAGGTCACAGAGAAGAATGGCCTTTAGTCACTGAGATCAGGCAGGCGGCGAGTGGGGAAAGAGGGAGAGAGGCCGGAGAGCTGCACTTACATAAAAATGTAGCTATGGATTTTTATAAAACAGAGACACAGACTTATGCTATAGATGTAATCAACATTACAGGGACTTTACATAGATTGCGTTACTTTGGGGTCTAAAACCTGTTGACAAGTTTCCCTTTAACAACATCAGAGGCCACAGAAAATATCACGTTAAGGTTTGCAGCATCATGGTATGTAACAAGTTAAATGTAAAGTTAACATTTGCTACGGTTCATATGCTGATAACATGGACTTCTGACTAATCAGAACAAACAATATCTTACTGTTTAACAAAGCTTGTGGTATATGTCAGTGTCAGTTGCACTGGTATTAGACTCCAGTGCACTGTGTGCTGTGATTTACAGTAATAATACCAGGCTACAAAGTAATAACAGCAATGAACACAATAGATATGAATGCAAACAGTGTGACAGGGGAATCCTTGCCCTGCTGAGATTACAATTGTTTACCCAGCTTAGGCCCACAGCTGTTCTCCTCTTTTACAGCTCCTGGCAAAAATTATAACATTTTGAAATTTAGAGGATGTTCGTGCGGCTTTTTTACATCATAGCAAATACTTAAATCACAGTTATGACATAGAACAGTCTTTGCTTCATAGATGAACATTCAGATTTTTTGACAGGGGAAGATTCAGATTTTAAATCTAAGGACTGCAGCAATTTTTGGTTCATTTGGTCACAGCCATAGCCACTGCCTTAAATGCATATATGTAAACCAAACAATCAGTACAAAAAGGGCACTGTACAATAGCAAAAAGATAACCATAACATACCATTAAAACATGTTGCAGTGTAATCCATGGACTGGACCCATAATACCAAGGAGCTGATTCAATACCACTGGCATTGTACAGGCCAGTCTTAATAAAGGAGAATTGTAGAGTTAAATGTACCTATATAATTAATAAACGCACGCCACTTGATGATTAGGCTCATCTTATGCCAGAGATGTATTGCAGTCAGGGACTAGAGTACTTTTCTGGCAAAATTTATACCCCCAAAATGGTGTAAATGTTCATGAATTAGAAGGACTGGCCCAGTCATGGTTCATTGATGCTCCGCCAATTTTTGTGTAGGTGGCTCGAGCTGATGAAAAAATTCCCTAAATTTTCGACATTTGAAGATGTATTACGCCAGAAAATTATCAAAAACATCTTCATGAATCAGGGCATATGTCTCCTTTAACAACCCCCCCAAACTAATAAAATTAAACAGAAAAAATCAAAAGTCAAGAATCTGCCCATTTTGACAAAGCTTTCCGGGACTGGCGTCAAAGAGTCATACACATGCAAAATTTTATATAAGCAAATATTTAAATACAAAGCAAACCAATTGCAAAGTATACTGTTAAGATACAATACATCATTAGAAATAGGTAAATACAGGACAAATTATATGTTTGAAATATTTGAATCAATAATTATATAGCAAATCACTTTTGGAATTCACCCAAATAGGAAATCTTGTACCATGTCTAAGAATCCAAAAAGCTTCTTGATTGTATATGTTGTTGTTGCAATCACTGTCCCTGGTTGGTTTATACAGTGGTGCTCAAAAGTTTACATACCCCGGCAGAATTTTTCCTTTCTTGGCCTTGTTTCAGAGAATATGAATGATAACAAAAAAACTTTTTCTCCACTCATGGTTATTGGTTGGGTGAAGCCATTTATTGTCAAACTACTGTGTTTTCTCTTTTTAAATCTTAATGACAACCAAAAACATCCAAATTACACTGATCAAAAGTTCACATACTCTGGTGATTTTGGCCTGATAACATGCACAGAATTTGACACAAATGGGATTGGTTGGCTACTAAAGGTAACATCCTCACCTGTGACCTGTTTGCTTGTAATCAGTGTGTGTGCATAAAAGCTGAGTGAGTTTCTGGGATCCAGACAGAATCTTGCATCTTTCATCCAGCTACTGACATTTCTGGATTGTGAGTCATGGGGAAATCAAAAGAATTGTCAACGGATCTACGGGAAAAGGTAGTTGAACTGTGTAACACAGGAAAGGGATACAAAAAGATATCCAAGCAATTGATGATGCCAGTCAGCAGCGTTCAAACTGTGATTAACAAATGGAAAATCAGGGGATCTATAAAAACCAAACCACGGTCAGGTAGACGAACAAAAATTTCGGCCACAACTGCCAGGAAAATTGTTCGGGATGCAAAGAAAAACTCACAAATAACATCAGCTGAAATTCAGGACTCTCTGAAAACTAGTGGTGTGGCTGTTTCAAGATGCACAATAAGGAGGCACTTGAAGAAAAATGGGCTGCATGGTCAAGTTGCCAGAAGAAATCCATTACTGCACAAATGCCACAAAGTATCTTGCCTACAATACGCCAAACAGCACAGAGACAAGCCTCAAAACTTCTGAAACAAGGTAATTTGGAGTGATGAGACCAAAATTTAACTTTTTGGCCACAACCATAAACGTTACATTTGGAGAGAGGTCAACAAGGCCTATGATGAAAGGAACACCATTCCTACAGTAAAGCACAGAGGTGGATCGCTGATGTTTTGGGGATGTGTGAGCTACAAATGCACAGGAAACTTGGTAAAAGTTGAAGGAAAGATGAATGCAGCATGTTATCAGCAAATACTGTAAATTTGCACTCATCACCCTGGAAGCTACGTATGGGACGTACTTGGATGTTCCAACATGACAACGATCCAAAGCACAAGGCTACGTTGACCTGTCATTGGTTACAGCAGAACAAAGTGAAGGTTCTGGAGTAGCCATCTCAGTCTCCTGACCTCAATATCATTGAGCCACTCTGGGAAGATCTCAAGCGCACAGTTCATGCTAGACAGCCCAGGAATTTGCAGGAACTGGAGGCTTTTTGCCAAGAAGAATGGGCAACTTTACCATCTGAGAAAATAAAGAACCTCATCCACAACTAACACAAAAGACTTCAAGCTGTCATTGATGTTAGAGGGGGCAATACACGGTATTGAGAACTGGGGTATGTGAACTTTTGATCAGGGTCATTTGGATGTTTTTGGTTGTCATTAAGATTTAAAAAGAGAAAACACAGTAGTTTTACAATAAATGGCTTCACCCAACCAATAACCATGAGTGGAGAAAAAGTTGTTTTGTTGTCATTCATATTCTCTGAAACAAGACCAAGAAAGGAAAAATTCTGCCGAGGTATGTAAACTTTTGAGCACAACTGTATACCCTTTCAATTCCAAAAAGCATATAAGTGATTTGCATTTTATAGTTTTTGGGTTTTTTTTACAATAAAATGTTTACTAATTCATGATGCACTTATTTGTCCATTTTCTATTTCTGCTGTTCTACAAATTCAAGTTTTGAGTATTCATGTCCATTATTAATGTATATAAGTATCAACGTTATTAAAACTGTAGATCATGTAGATAGTAATACCATCTGCTGAATGAAAAGTATTGTTTTAAGTGTGTATTTACATGTATTACAGCCGCACCTCCGCACTTGAAAAAGCCTTCTGTGATAACCATATTTTATTTTGTTTGGTATCTGAAAATAAACTTGGAGATAGTATGGGTACCTCGATCTTTCTCGTTTGACAACATTTTTAACCTCTTGTTCAAGAGGTTTATCCATGAACAAGAGGTATCCTTGCAATTGGAAAGAAGGAATAAGCTGCCAGATGAGCGGTATATACAGTATATAGCTGTAAACACTGACTTGCTCTTTTTGTTCTTGAACAGAAGTAGTTAGTTGACAATTGTGACAATGCCAATAATCAGTTTACAGTTGCAACAATTAACAGTCTACGTACCTACATCTACAACAATTAACAGCTCTGTAACAGTCTATGTACCTACATCTCAGAAGCAGAGCACACATTTTCTCAGTGCTAGTTTGCACCCCTCTCTCTGTCACCTATCTTTAGGAGCTATCTCCAGCAGTAGCCTCTCTGGCAGTTTGCACACAGACATCAGTCTCTTTTCTGTCTGTGGCTTGGCACTCCTCTTCACACGCAGGCGTCAGCCTCTAGACTCTAGTGTGGGTACTTCTCATCCTTCATGGAAATTTTTTTCTATGGGCCTTACAGGTGTATGCACTTTTCACAGTTAGGAATACACTTCTGCAGACACATATCTAGGGGGGCAGCCAGGCAGCCTTAAGCGGTGGTCCGAAGTGTCTCCTGCAGCGGCTGCAAAACCCCTGGACTGGGAGTCGGCCGTTTTCTGAGCTGGCTGTCAAACTGTCAGCCGGCTCACCGAAGGCGCGCTGGCTCCCAATGAAAAATTGTACTCGCGTCTTTCAGAGGCAAGTACAATTGAAGCTCTGACTGCCAAGTCAGGGCGAAGTCAGCAGCGTGATTAGGTCATGTGCTCACGCTGCTGACATCACTCGTCGGTGCCCAGAGGCGCGAAGAACATTGGTGGTAAGTACTCCAGACCAGTGGAGCTGAAGACACTGAAGATTTAGTGTAACGGGGGGGTGGGGAATTTTGTGTGGGAATGGGGATATTTAGTGTGTGGGGAGATTAAGTGTGGGGAAGGGTGTATTTTGTGTGGGGGAGTTTTAGTGGGGGAGATCTAGTGTGGGGGAGGAGGGTTTGGAAACATCTAGTGTGGGGGTGGGGTGAGATTTGGTGTGGGAGGAGGGATGGGGAAATTTGGTGTGGGGGGAGGGGTGGGGGAGATTTAGTCTAACAGCGATTGGGAAGATTTAGTGTAACCGGGGGGAAGATTTGAAGACATAAGTTTGGGGAGCAAAGAAGAGACAGGTGCAGACACAATATGGGGAGTGGGAGAAATTTGAAAACACAGTATAAGGAGCAAGGAGGCGATGGGGCATGTTGAGGAAACAGTATGGGGGGTGGGTGCAGACACAGTATGGTGAGTGGGGGATTGGTGCAAACACAGAATGGAAAGGATGGGCGTGAACGCAATATGGGGAGCGAAGGGGGGGAATGTATGGGGAGTGAGTGTGAGTATGGGTGCAGACACCGTATGGTAAGTGGGGGGATGGGTGAGGACACAGTTTGAGTAGTGAGGGGAAAAATGTATGCAGACACAGTATGGGGAACGAAGGTGATGGGACGTGTGCAGGCACAATATGGGGAGCGAGGGTAATGAGATGTGTGCTGACAGTATGGGAGCGAGGGTGATGGGTTGTGTACAGACACAGTATGGGAAGCGAGGGTGATGGGATGTGTGCAGACACAGTTTGGGGAGCAAGCATAATGGGATGTGTGCTGACAAAGTCGGGGATGTGTGAGAAGGCAGCATGGAGAGTCAGGAGGTAAATATATGAGGTGACAGTATGGTTAGCGGGGGGGATGTGAGAAGAGACTGTATGAGGAAGGAGGGGGAAACGTGTTAGCCTGAGTAGTGTGGGGAGGGTAGCATGGCGGGACAGTGTAAGGGCACAGTCAGGAGGGGACAGTATTCCAAGGAGGGGGGAGTGTGATGAGGGGGCACAGTATAGAGACTGGGCCCTATAGGGGGACAAAGTGTGAGAGGACAGTGTGAAGAGTGGGCCCTGTATGGAAAGGAGGGTGCAGTGTGGAGGGCATGTACCATAAGAGGGACAGAGTGTGGGTCACATTTTGTGCAGGGAATAGAGTGAGTGTCAATTATTTATTCAGAGGCTCAACGTACGACAGATATTTTTATTCAGGAGCATTATAATGACACAGCTATTTTTAAGGGCATCATGTGGGGATGAGCTGCACAAGACCAGGGAAGATAGAAGTCTGCAGAGACGGGCTGTGAAAACTCATCATGGAGTCTAGACAAGATGAAGAAAAGAAAGAGAACCACTCCAGGGACAACGTCATCTCTCAGGTACCTGGATGTAAATGTTTTTTGTGATACTGACTAATTCTCATATTTTTATTTATTTTAGGAGCATTAAAGGGGTTGTCTAAGTTTATGATGAGTCTGCAGTCATTCTATGCGATTGTAGACTTCTGAATTCTAACAGTGAACACTGCACGCTCTGGTGCTGGTCACGTGCCCACTAGACATGCATGGCCTCACTCAATGAAAATGAATTGGCCGGACACGTTTTGTCGGAATGTAGCCAGAAGTATACAAATCACATACTTGTGCTGACATGTCTGTCCACTATTGCCACCAGCAAAGGGGAATCCTAAAAGTGTGCAGTGCATGCTCTGTGAGAATTCAGAAGTCCACATTCACATAGAGTGACTGCAGACTTTCATCTCAAACCTGGACAAGCCCTTTATTATAAAATGAAGCACTGTAGTATACCAATCCTAACAGTTTGTAATATACTCACTCTCAGGATTCAGCTCTGCTTGTTATCACATGGTTACTTCACTCATATGAAATTGTGATGAATGGCACCAGAGAGATCACACAGAATCCCACTGCTGCCACCACATGTGAAGGATCCCCGCCTAACGTCGCTATAAGGTCAGACGGATCACGTGATACAGATCCACACTTTGCACCAACGTGATCTTCCGTGCCCCCTCAGAGACACATATAGTCAGATTGGTACAGTTCTACACAGACACCTCTTGTCCTCCCGGGTTCAGGAAGGTACCGACAGTGAGAAGAGGTGGCCCACTCACTTACTGACGTGGCACCACACTCACTCACACCCCTGACAGGCTGAGAGGCCCCTCTCACTGACCCCAATGAAACAGAACCTTATCAGCCCGGTAGAGCTGCCACCAGTTCCTATTAGACATAAGCCCCGGTCTGTACCGGGACATAAGCTCCGGTCCGTAACGAAATCAGCCCCAGTAGCATGTGAGTTGAATCGAACAACGGACGTGTGGATTAGTGGATCAAGATAAAAGCGCAGTTAAATTATATATTTAATCGCCTTAAGGGCACACTAGACAATACACTATATACATAAGGGTTATACATACATAATGGTCGGTGATGCAAACACAATAGTAGTGGTACAAAAGTATGCTAATATTAAGAGTCAGTTACCAATCATATGAAAGGCCTGGCTTGCCACACGGGTTGTGGTTCCCTCTGTTGGGTGACTTCTCCCACACAATGTGTAGTCGTGGCCTCCCAGAGAAAAAAGCAATAGGCCAAGTGCTGCATGTTCTTTTTAACCCCTCTGGGTCACCCCCTTTCTGCCCCCTGGGCTGGACCCAAATTTCCACCCCTGGCTTCTAGCAGCTAGAAACTCCAGAAAATCAGATGTGTCATAACTCCTGAATGGACGGTCCTAAGGAGCCAGTTATGGTGTCATCAGATCCAGCCGGGCCCCTGCTACGCGTGGAAACTAAACCCAGTGGCCCTAGGGGTTTCAAAATGGCTGTGCCGTGTATCTCCCTATCCCTATGTGCTAGACTGGGTCGAGACCCAGGCGGACATTCACCATGTCCTTGGGATTTCAAAAATCTATTTGCGGTATGCCTAGGACATATAGTATTTCCATAACTCGATATGGAATTCCTATCTGTCTAACTAAAGGAAAACCATATGGCAACAGGCCCTTTGTTCTGAGTAGAGAGGTGTGATATTTGTTACTCACAGTCTCTTGACCTCCCCCTCCTACAGCTGCCTGGTGTCCTGTTACAACTGCACACTGAAGGGGACTTTATAATCCTCTGCCAAATTGGATACAAGGATTGACTTGGAATTGTATCTCCAATATTCTTCACAGCGATTTTCATACTTATGGTCACATGACAGCAAGCTTTTCTTCCTGCTTCTATCAATTTTTCACTGAACATTGAGAGAATTAGGGAGAGCAGCTAGTCGGCACGTGACTAAGTGTGCAAATCCCATATGTGCTTGGGGGGGCGCCAAACTGAATTCTTGCCCCGGGTGCCAGAAAACCTACATACACCTCTGCGCTTCTGTTCTTCCTTTAGCTGTGGCAATCCTCACCTGTCTGATGGCTGCGTGTCTCTTGAGACAGCATCAAAGCTGGAAATCTCTGTTCACTTCTATGTGAGTCATGGCTGTTTCCATGAGTTGGGGAGAGTCATGCAACCTCTTAATTCATTCTCCCATTCCCTGCCTATATCATAAGATGTGTGAGAAGGGAAAACCCCTTTAAACTCTTGTACTGAGCTACCAGTGTGGATCTGCTGGGTGGGTTAAGTACAACACACACAAACACATACTAAACACACACACAGTAAACACATACATATAAACTAAACAAGGGCAGCTAGAGGGGTGAACATAGTACTCAATACAGTATGTGTGCCCGCAGACTGCCCTCTCCCACTGAAAGTTAAAGAATTGTACATTAGATGAATAGAGATGCTTAGTGCAGTACAGGGTATAGGCGCTGCTTGCTTCTAAGGACCTATGGGGCTAGAATTGGGGCATTTGCTATTCTGGGTGACATCTGAGTCTGGTGCTCTGCAAAATATCTGTATCTGGGGGCATGTGTGGCAGGCTCCAAATGTAACTTCAAAACCACTTTAATGGCAGTTGTAAATGGTGTGACAGATCTGTCAGAAAATGGCAATTGTAGTCATAATTTTTTCATAACATGCAGTTAAAAAATTAGCTGGGATTTGCCTAAAATATTGAGGTACAAAGGAACCTGCAGATTTCGGCTGCTTTAGCTTAGCAATGATTTGGTAACATGTGAGTTTATTGATAAAAAGTGTTCATATCATTCAGCAGAAACGTGTTAGTTAGGCATCAATCAGAACTCAGTGATTTTTCCCAAACTCAAAAGTCTGTTTTTATCCGTGTTTTGGATCAGATTTTCATCAGAGTTTGATCAGTGCCAGTTTTTATCATCAGAGTTTGCTCAGTTTTTGATGTATGCAGAAAAAAAACTAATGGAAGCTTATCCTATCAAATAGTTTGCGAAGAATGGACAGCACATGGATAGCATCCCATTCCTGTTTGATTTTTTTACCGACCCATAGACTTGCATTGGCGATATTGGTCCCTGAATGGGATCAAATTTGGATACGTCTCCATGTTTTGATGTGGAGTATGCGGTCCACAAAAATATACGGACATGTGAATACTCCCACAGACTATAGGTATTACATCTATCTGTGAAAAACAGAACTCGTATGTGAAAAACGAATATCTGAATGAGTCCTAAGTCAGAAGTTGGTTGGTTTTACTATTGAGTATTTATACTATTGAGTAATTTTATTGTAAGTGCCATGCACATGAGCCTTGTGCATATGAGTCAGTCCAGACACTGTGGCTCCCTTCTTTTGAGCATTGTGGCCCCTTATTTAGCATTAGCTTATTAAGCACTGTATTTCTGAGCTATTTATTCCTGGAAGCAATGCTTTTAGGGGTGGATATCTCTGTGATATGGCATCTAATATGGCATTACACCATTTTTCCAGATTCATAAGGAATCCTGAATAAGACAAGACCTGAAGAAAAATCGTTGTGCCCACAAATAAACAAAAGCCTACGGAGATGACTTTTATGGGTGTTGTTTAGTGATGCGCGAACCTGAACACTAAAGTTCGGGGTCCGTACCGAACACCTACTGTTCGGGCACGGACCCCGAACATGGACTTCCACAGGAAGTCCATGTTAATGTTCGGGTTCGTGTTCGGGTGTTTGCCTCGCTGTCACTTGCGTGACAGCACAGGAAACACAGGCTCTGAACAGCGGTAATAACATTACCGCAGTCAGAGCGCTGTGGCAGTGACCCGCGGTAAAAAGCTTAACGCGGGTCATATGCGCCGGCTGATGGTACTACTACCACCATAAGCCGACACCTACTGCCATAGGAAACAGCGAGCGCAGGCATCGCTGGATGGGAGCAGTAGTCTCCCATCTCGGGCGCTAATGCTCCACTGAAAGTAAAAAAAAAATGTTAAAATTAATAAAAAATATTAAAACAAAAATAAAACACATTATACTCACCTACACCATGTCCCCAATGTTCTCCGCCCCTGAGAAAAAAATAAATAAAAAAACACCATATACTCACCTTACAGCTAATCTCTGAAGCCAATGTCACCTGTAATAAAGTTAAAATAATAAAGCAACCTCATCCTCACCTGTCCTCCGCAGTCCAAATATCGAGGGTCCCACGATGATCCCATGAACAAAACGGGCACATAGTACAATGTGACAGCTCTGCTCTTTTGCCGGCAAATGAGGTCAGTGCATGCACGGTGAGTATTGGGAAAAGTCATCGCGCATGCACTGACCTCATTTGCCGGCAATACACTGAGCATTAGTGTATTGCCGGCAAATGAACAGAGCGGTCACATTTTACAATGTGCCCGTTCTGTTCATGGGATCATCGTAGGACCCCCGATATTTGGACTGTGTCGGACAGGTGAGGATGAGGTTGTTTTATTATTTTACCTTTATTACAGGTGATCATGGGCTTTTTGGATTAGCTGTAAGGTGAGCATATTGTGTTTTTTTATTTTTTGCAGGGGCAGAGAACATCGGGGACAAGGTGTAGGTGAGTGTAATGTGTTTTATTTTTATTTTAATATTTTTTTTATTAATTTTAACTTTTTTTACTTTCAGCAGAGCACAGGCCCGGTGGATGGGAGACTACTGCTCTCATCCAGCGGTGCCTGCGCTCGCTGTTTCCTATGGCAGTAGGCGCCGGCTGATGATGGTAGTAGTACCAACGGCCAGCGCCTATGACTCGCGGTAAGCTTTTTACCATGGGTCACTGTGACAGCTGTGGCATCATGCTGACACCTGTCAACATGATGCCACAGCCCTCTGACCGCAGTAATACTATTACCGCCGATCAGAGCCTGGGTTTCCTGCACTGTCACGCAAATGACAGCGTGGGAAACCAGGTAAATTCGGCTCCCCCATTCACATGAATGGGGCTCGGGGTTCGGGTACCCGAACCCGAACTTTTAATAAACTGTTCGGCGTTCGGTTCAAGTAGCCGCACCCAAACAGTTACGGGTTCGCCCATCACTAGTGCTGTTTTATGACTCTGTGAAGCTCAGAGCCCTAAATGGGCAACTTCCATTACAAACTTTTTTTTTTTGGAAAGAACCAGGATTAATAACATTCTTAAAAGTGTGAATAAGGGAATTGGTTGTGACATCCTTAGTTGTGAAGAAATGGACTAACTTATTAAGTATACTTTGAGAACAATCATTAACATTATTTCTGACGTTTTCTGGAAACGAAAGTATTTTTTAATACACTTTAAATACTGTTAAACTTAATCAGTAATAGGTAAGGACTGCTTTATGAATGATGAAGGTTAATTACCCACAGAAGGAACACAGTGAAGGAAATGAGTGTGTTTTGTTCTGTTTTTCTATGTGTTTCTATACCATTGTGTTCCCTTGACACCAATTAGTGCATCTGTGTACTGATTCACTATGTCTTGGTTCCTGTCTGAGGATTTGAAGAGTGGAAAAAGACGCTATATCTTGGATGAAATGAACCATAAATTTTTTTCTGCAACAACATTTTATTTATTTTTTAATTAACGACATGCAAAAGTAAAAAAAACAAATAACAGCTTTTCTCTAATAAAATGTCATACATAAAGATGAGATTAATGAAGACAGAGAAATACAAAATAATTGCCTCCATTCTTTTTTGATTCTTTATCGTTCAGAAAGTGTAAGGTGTGCACTGAGTCATTTAGGTCACCTTTAATTTATTAAAGACACCTTAGATGCCATTAAAATACCGTATGTTTTACTCTAGATGCCTTGCTATTTTGCATTGGAAATGTAGAGTATTATATTGTGCTGTATGGCAATGCTATACTGTTACCGCGAGATGGCTCTGCTGCAGCAAAGATATGTAAGACGCAGCAGACAGAAAGTACGGACAATGTGTCGCGTGAACCACATGAAGTGTCAGGGAAACTTGATAAATATAGCTTCTAGGCTGCAGGCTCAGGTGCCGTCTCAGATGTGGCCAGTCAGTGCCACATGAAGTGTCAGGGAAACTTGATGAATACAGCCTCTAGGCTGCAGGCTCAGGTGTGGCCAGTCAGAGCCATATGGACTGTCAAAGAAACTTCATAAATACAGCTTCTAGGCTTCAGGCTCAGGTGCAGCAAGTCAGTGCCACATGAAGTGTCAGGGAAACTTGATAAATACAGCTTCTAGGCTTCAGGCTAAGGTGTAGGCTCAGGTGTAGGCTCAGGTGTAGGCTCAGGTGTGGTCAGTCAGAGCCACATGAAGTGTCAGGGAAACTTCATAAATACAGCTTCTAGGCTGCAGGCTCAGCTGCAGGCTCAGGTGTGGCCAGTCAGAGCCACATGAAGTGTCAAGGAAACTTCATAAATACAGCTTCTCGGCTGCAGGCTCAGCTGCAGGCTCAGGTGCAGGCTCAGGTGTGGCCAGTCAGAGGCTGCTGCAGAATGGTTGGCATCAAAACACTTGTGTGTGGTGCAGTCAGAGTGTGCAGTAGTAGAGTGTGATGAGCAACCTGAAACGAAAAGAGATATAGGTCCCGTGAGTCGATGATGAAGGGCAAATTGGATGGATAATTAGCTCTGTTGGGGCAATAAATGCCGAATGTGAGTGAATGCAAGGCAGGGTGCAAACTGCTTTAAAACAACTATTGGCTGCGGCAACAAGTAATGCAGGAGGCACAGCAAAGACTGGACTTAACAATAGAGGAATGAGTACCGCCATAGGCTATAACTAATTGCTGTGCTGACAATTGTGGTTACAGCTGTGATTCTGGCTGACTACTGTGGACAATCTATTCCCAATGCCACAATTTGAGGGTCTAGCAAGTGCAATTACAGTGTGCCATGCCAATCATAACTGTAACCAGAAAGCATTTGGATCTTATTGTAGAACCGCCAGACTTGTATTGTACATACTGTAACCAACAAGAAGATGAGCTTCAGTCCCATTGTGAGAAAGGTAAACTGTACTTTCATGCATTTGCAATACATTTACTATTGTATTTACATATATAAGCAGTTGGACCTTTCATAGAGAATGATCTGTAGCAAACATTATCGCAAGTTTTAGAGACCATAAGGCATCATGTCAAGGCGCGCGTTATTTATATTTTAGCCAATATCACACGAGAGTAATACAGGCACATTTCTGCAGGAGTATTTTGGGAACAAATCTTGGTACAACCATAGGTTTAACCACATGATCTAAAAATATAATAAGGCCGAGTTACAACCTCAACCTCTGCTCTAAATAGTTACACCTCTGAATTTGACTTTGATATGAGCCACATAGTTCATAAATTATGGCGCCAAGGTTCAAATGTTAGTGATGTTCTTTTAACCCTAAAGGTAGTGATAGGTAGTGATGCACTAACTATCCAATATTCTTTCCTTTGGGTCAGGTTGTATTATTAGAGAAATAGAATCTGAATAAACACATAATTAAAGGGAACCTGTCATGTCAAAAAATGCTATTAACCTGCAGATATGGGGTTAATTTGCAGGTTAATAGTCTTCTGAAGCCGTGCGGCCGCCACACTGAAGACCCAGATACCAGGAGGAAATTAACTTTATTCCTCCTGGCAGCCTCCAATTTTAGAGGAGCAGCAGGTGCAGCTTCAGCGTGCACTCAGTGCATAGTGAGCGGCGGCAGTAACCATGCTCTGGCACTGACATACAGCGTCGGCTGTTAGGAAAAAAATTATCTTTATTCCTCCCGGCAGCCTCAGGCTTTCAGTCATAAAGGTATGGCAGGCAAGGCTTCAGTCATTGCTCAGTACATAGTGAGCGATGGCTGTAACCAAGCCCTAGTAGTGACTGACAGCTGGCTCTGTACTGAAGCACTGCTCAGCTGACTGTCAGTCAGTGCGAGGAGTAGTTGCAGATACAGCTCACTATGCATTGGGCAGTGACTGAAGACGGTTCTCTATGACTGAAAACCAGGAGGCAGCCAGGAGGATTAAAGTTAGTTTCCTCCTGGTAGCTGGGCTTTCACTGCGGCGGCTACACAGCTTCAGAACGCTATTAACCTGCAGTTTAACTGCATATCTGCAGGTTGATTGCATTTTTTGACAGATAGGTTCTCTTAAAAGAAAAAAATCTAACCCAGTTCATCAAATATAATGGAGAAGTTGCTATTAAATTTGTGACATCCTAGTCTGAATATGGCCAGCCATCAGGGCCGGCTCCAGGTTTTTGTGGGCCTTGGGCGAAAGAGTCTCAGTGGGCCTCTTTAACACATAGCATGATGCACAGATACCGCAGAGACAGTGCCAAAAATTTCACTTCTTACATTACATGAGCGATATCTATAGTAAATACTACAATAGCTCAGAAACCGGCGAATCCTCACAGCGCACAGTGCAGACAGTATAGTCCTCCATACAGTATTATGGACACCACATAGTCCACCCTACAATATTATGGACCCCTTATAACGCTCCATACAGAATACTGGCCCCCATATAATGCTCCATACAGGATACTGGCCCTCATATAATGCTCCATACAGGATACTGGCCCCCATATAACGCTCCATACAGGATACTGGTCCCCTTATAACGCTTCATACAGGATACTGGCCCCCATATAATGCCCCATGCAGGCTGCCCCCACACACATAATGCCCCATACAGGATGTTACTCCCCCCCTACCCCCATATAATGGCCCATGCAGGATGTCACTCCCCACCCCCATATAATGGCCAATGCAGGATGTCACTTCCCTCCCCATATAATGCCCCATGCAGGATATCACTCCCCCCCATATAATGGCCCATGCAGGATGTCACTTCCCACCATATAATGCCCCATGCAGGATATCACTTCCCCCCCATACCATATAATGTCCCATGCAGGATGTCACTTCCCCCCTTCCCATATAATGCCCCATGCTGGATGTCACTCCCCACCCCCATATAATGGTCCATGCAGGGTGTCACTTCCCTTCCCATATAATGCCTCATGCAGGATGTTATTTCCCCCCCATATAATGGCCCATGTAGGATGTCACTCCCCCCCATATAATGCCCCATGCAGGTTGTCACTTCCCCCCATATAATGCCCCATGCAGGATGTCACTCCCCCCCCCCCATATAATGTCCCATGCAGGATGTCACCCCACCCCTATAATGCCCCATGCAGGATGTCATTCCCAATGCATCCATACATAAAGAAAAAAAAATCAAATACTCACCTCACTTCTCACCTGCTGCCGCTGCTCCAGACTCCTCACCCTCGCCGTCGTCTTCCCGCTCTGCGCTGTGACGGCTCAGGAGAGGACTCGGTGGAAACACATCACCGTGCCCTCTGACCTGAGACGTCACAGTCAGAGGACACGGAAGAGACCGGAGCTGCTGTGGATGCACGGGGAGGGGTAAGTATTGTGCCAGATGCCGGAGCCCTGAGCAAGCAGGGGAGTGGCGGGTGCTGGCACCGGCACCTCACCGCTCAGGGGTCCCATAGCGCGCAGGGGTGGCCGACAGCGAGCGGGCCCCCCGCCTGCTCAGGGCCCCAGCATTTGCCCGGGTGCTGACGCTGGGCCTGCCAGCCATGATGAATGTAAATCTTATTAAACCTCCCTATTAGAATAATGTAGTCAAAGATTCGATAACACTGCATGCCATGGTTACATTTTGAAAGAAGAGAGAATGATAATGCAGGCTATAAATGCGCCTAAGGGCCTTTTACCAAGTGTGAAAGTTATACCTTATGCTTAGGATAGGGGTTAGCATCCTGATAACTGGGGATATACCTGTCAGGACCCCAACAGATCTCGAGAATGAGACTTTGCAGAGCTCTGTCTGAACGGAGAGGTGTTATGTTCTGCAACTTAGAACTAGGGAATAGGAGGGAAAAGCTGTCCCTGCACTGAGACTCAGCTTAACCCTACGCTGAAAGGTGCCCTATTCCTTATGAATAGCCCCACCGAAACTCCTGCACTGAACTCAAACGAAGACCTGTAGGACGGGGAAAGGGGTCCCTAAAATACAGTATGGACCAAAAGTTTGGACACACCTTCTCATTTAAAGATTTTTGTGTATTTTCATGACTCTGAAAATTGTACATTCACACTGAAGGCATCAAAACTATGAATTAACACATGTGGAATTATATACTTAACAAAAAAGTGTGAAACAACTGAAAATATGTCTTATATTCGAGGTTCTTCAAAGTAGCCACCTTTGGCTTTGATGACTGCTTTGCACACTCTTGGCATTCTCTTGATGAGCTTCAAGAGGTAGTCACCAGAAATGGTTTTCACTTCACAGGTGTGCCCTGTCAGGTTTAATAAGTGGGATTTCTTGCCTTATAAATGGGGTTGGGACCATCAGTTGTGTTGTGCAGAAGTCTGGTGGATAGACAGCTGATAGTCCTACTGAATAGACTGTTAGAATTTGTAAGAAAAGAGCAGCTAAGTAAAGAAAAACGAGTGGCCATCATTACTTTAAGAAATGAAGGTCAGTCAGTGCGAAAAATTGGGAAAACTTTGAAAGTGTCTCCAGGTGCAGTTGTAAAAACCATCAAGCGCTACAAAGAAACTGGGTTACATGAGGACCGCCCCAGGAAAGGAAGACCAAGAGTCACCTCTGCTTCTGAGGATAAGTTTATCTGAGTCACCAGCCTCAGAAATCGCAGGTTTTCAGCAGCTCAGATTAGAGACCAGGTCAATGCCACACAAAGTTCTATAGCAGCAGACACATCTCTTCAACAACTGTTAAGAGGAGACTTTGTACAGCAGGCCTTCATGGTAAAATAGCTGCTAGGAAACCACTGCTAAGGACAGGCAACAAGCAGAAGAGACTTGTTTGGGCTAAAGAACACAAGAAATGGACATTAGACCAGTGGAAATCTGTGCTTTGGTCTGATGAGTCCAAATTTGAGATCTTTGGTTACAACCACAGTGTCTTTGTGCGACGCAGAAAAGGTGAACGGATGGACTCTACATGCCTGGTTCCCACCGTGAAGTATGGAGGAGGAGGTGTGATGGTGTGGGGGTACTTTGCTGGTGACACAGTTGGGGATTTATTCAAAATTGAAGGCATACTGAACCAGCATGGCTACCACAGCATCTTGCAGCGGCATGCTATTCCATCCGGTTTGCGTACAGCTGGACCATCATTTATTTTTCAACAGAACAATGACCCCAAACACACCTCCAGGCTGTGTAAGGGCTATTTGACCAAGAAGGAGAGTGATGGGGTGCTACGCCAGATGACCTGGCCTCCACAGTCACCAGACCTGAACCCAATTGAGATGGTTTGGGGTGAGCTGGACTGCAGAGTGAAGGCAAAAGGGCCAACAAGTGCTAAGCATCTCTGGGAACTCCTTCAAGATTGTTGGAAGACCATTTCCGGTGACTACCTCTTGAAGCTCATCAAGAGAATGCCAAGAGTGTGCAAAGCAGTCATCAAAGCTAAAGGTGGCTACTTTGAAGAACCTCGAATATAAGACATATTTTCAGTTGTTTCACACTTTTTGTTAAGTATATAATTCCACATGTGTTAATTCATAGTTTTGATGCCTTCAGTGTGAATGTACAATTTTCAAAGTCATGAAAAGACAGAAAAATGTTTAAATGAGAAGGTGTGTCCAAACTTTTGGTCTGTACTGTATATAACAGCGCCTCGACATATATTTTACAAGCTCCTGACGAAGCCACCATGTGTGGCGACACGCGTTGGGCACTACAAGCCCATATACACCCTCCTGGGTACAGGCTCTTTCTCACCTTTAGGATTTATTGACCTTATTGCATAGGACACTGCTGTGGGCATTGTTTAACGAATGGGGGTATTTTTTTGTCCTCTATATATTTTTAATTAGGTGGAGACAACAGTGGTACCACATTTTCTGATCCCATCCCCCTTTTTTCACTAACTGCCATATATATCTATTGCACTTTTGAATTACTGTTTTCATATATTATGTAATCTTTGTGCATATATTATGTAGTCCTTATGTAGTTTTTGGGTAACATTGGCTACCAGAGATATCTTCTAATTTAGCCTGGGGCATCATAAGCCCATACACCCCTCTTGGGTTCAGGCTTTTTTATCTTTAGAATAAATTGGACTTATTGCATAGGTTATCACTTTTTGATGAATGGGGGTATTTTTGGTCCTTCATATATGTCTCATTAGGTGGGGACAATAGTGGTACCATACCTTTGACTTTATTCTTTGTTTCATCTCATTAATTGTTATATATGCATTGGACTTTTGAATTATTGTGTCTACATATTATGTGGTCTTTGTGCAATATTGGTCACCAGAGATAACCTTTAATTTAGCCTGCTTTGGTATATTGATTGCCTACTTTTGTTTATTGTATTTGGGAAGGTTTCTGAAGTATATGGGCGTCTAATCAGTGGGTAATACCACAAGATTTTTTACTTGTGTTTTAACATATTTGATATGTTGTGCATGTTTTTGTAATAAATAAATTGTTGAATTTTCTACATATTGATTGATTTTTGATCATATGGGGTGATCACTGCGTATTAGCATGCTCTCTTTATTTTGTGATATATATGGGCCATGTATAGCGTGCTGCATGTAGATCCCCAATATGCTGAAGTAGTTCCCTCCATATTTGTTACTTGATGATGAAGGATGCGTCAACCACACGAAGCGGGGAATGAGAACAGCGGTTGATGGAAGAGAGGAGGTGCCGTATCAAGACCAGAAATGCCCATCAGACCGGACTGCGCCTTCTGTAAGAATAGTGAAAGGTCTTTTTTGGGATTTGCTGAGGGGATTGAGGACTTTTTTTTTTTTTTTTTTACAATATTTGAGTATGCTGTAAAACAGGCCTTATTAGTGGTGGTTGTTCTTTATATGGGAAAAACTTGGGGACAGGTTCCCTTTAACTCCTATCCCAAGCATAGTGCATAACTTCCACACTTTTCAAACAACTTAAGAGTGCCTGTGTGTGGGCTGATCACTACACAGCTTGTAGAGGTGAAGTTTATGGCTTCAATCCTTGAAAAGAAAGAACACCGACTCCTTTGTATTAATATGGACTCCACCTGCAGGACAAACACCTCTCCCACAGAACCGGGTGTGAAATCTTCAAGCAATAGTCATGTGTTCATTTGAAATAGAAAAAGTAGAAGGTACTCACCGGTCTGTATAAAATTCTTCCTTTATTTCTTCATGTTAAAAAACACAGTCCAACAAGCAGAGGGGTGCGTGCAACACCTGTTTGACGCTGGCCCTTTCGCGCCTAGCTGCGCTTCTACGGGTCACTGCATAGAGGGAAAGTGACGGTGGTAACTATATCATACCTGTACACGCCTACTTGTGATCACAACCAATAGTGAATCCATACACCCCATATTATTGTGAACTGGAAAGATTCCTAATAAAAACATTTTTTTTAAAAATCACATTTCTTGTGTGAGTATAGACCTATCAAATACCTTTTTACAAAAAAAATCGAAATGTCAGTTTGTACAGATGCAATTCAAAAGTCTTTGTATTTTTGCCATATTTATTAAAAATCATGCAGCCCATAGACATTAACTGGAGCTGTGGTCTCATTTCCTTCATTTCTATTACTGTTTAGGAAAAAACATTGCACTGTGATTGGTTACTAGGAGCAATGATTATTAGTTTTGATAAAGAAGGCGTAGTATTGCTTATATGTATAGTCTTTAATAAATCAACCTGTTAACTATGACTCCGAATAAAATATAACCTTCTCCTTTAATATGCATCAAAGAGAATACAAAATGGGTTCTCTTACCAATAAAAATGACATGGAAAGAAGTACTTTTTGCCAATATATAAATATATTTGGAAAAACTAAAACATGTGGCTAATCCAGACTTCATTTGTTTATATTGCCAGAAAATATATTACATTATATTACACCATCAGGCTTTATGACTTGTAATTGTTTCCTAATCTTCTGAATTATTCCTTACTTCTTGTTTATTCTCTTGTTCATGACCTCATTAGGCAATTACTCCAGCTGGGAAGGTTTTCACATGCAGACATGGAGGCCTTTGAGATAAAATGCCTGTATCCACTTGACTTAAACAATTAAGACAAAGGAAATTATCATGTTAAAAAGAAATGTATTTATATTAAAATTATTGTGAAATCATTTCCTAATACTTCAAGGGCACAACTCTGATCACAGCGCAGCATGCAAATGTCTCTTCCACAAGGCATATTTATATTATTGTTGTCATACAATATCGTAGTTATGCCCCGATATGACAGAAACCAATATTATAGAGTTATAACTAACACTTTAGGAGGGCACCATCCAATAACTGGGATCTACCTGAAACATGTCCTACATACACCGTGCAAATTTCAAAAAGAAAAGAGGACATGCACCTGAGCAGTGATCACCTGAAGAAATGATCAAAAAATGTTTGGATACAAATTTCATCAATTTATTTCAATATCTCTTGACACATATACAAAATTACGGACATACCAAAAATATTAAAACACCATTAAAAATTAGAGGAAAAGTCCACTACTTGAGGAACCCACTACTTTAGAGACCTTCCCATATTGTGATGACAAAAAATACAAAAAAGTACAAATAAATAAATGAACCTACACAGGCTATATGGAATGTCTATGGTGGTCAATATTGCACAAACCCAAAATATTCTATATAAATGGAAAAGAAAAGATACATTATTTATATGTATATGGTACTGGGTCAGTAAATCAATGTGGTATCCCTGTATACAGGGTGATGGGTCAGTAGAGCAATATAGTTATAGGCTAGCAGTTTCAAATAAACCCTTTCACCTCACACTAGAGATAACAACTCCATCACATGCATTCAGTTTCGGCAACCAGTGCTGCCCCAACATGAATAGAACCGATTTTGCAATATGACCATAGATAACATATACTCAGTCAGATCAGCCTGTTAATGGGAAGGTGTAGATGGGACGTCAGTGCCCAACGCATGTCGCCACTCACGGAGGCTTCATCAGGGGAATTTAGGGTACATATCCCTGTGTCACTATATATAGCCCAAAATTAAGTGATTACCAAGAGATCAGCTGTGTTCCGGGAGACGCCGGAGCTTCGTGCATCAAAAAGCGGAAGTGCGGGACACAGAGCCGGAAATCCTCCCCTCAGCGCAGGCGCACAGTGTGCCTCCTGCGTCATGTGTGTATCGCACGTTGCTGTGGAGACCCACACCCACAAGTCCGTCTAATCCACATATACTGGCACATGCGCAGCTGCTGTAACTATCACCGCCGATTTTGCCGTGACTCTGGAGCTACACCTATCAAGCGGGAGAATCAAATCTTATACCTAGACTCCGTATACCCAAAGTCCTAACAGACAAGTCCGCTTGCGGTAATGAATACCCAACTATATTATGAAGAGCATATCAAATCAATAAATGAATAAAGATTACCTGATGAAATCTAGCATGGAGTACTCATTACTCACAGGATTGTATATATACACACCACCCCCATGTCCAAAAAGGGAGGAAACCTCCCTGGACTGCTGAGGGGAAATTAGACTATCCCATAGATTCAAATGTCTGACTATACCTGCTTTGTGCCTATTGGCACAAGTCTGTTATACATTTTTCTGAGACATCCAAATCCCACAGAGAGTTGGGCAATAAAAGTATATCCATATGTCACACCATAAACCCTGTATAAAGAATGAACCAATCCCATACCCACAATGATAAAGGCACATCTTCCCAGCATATAAGATTTGTAGAAGAATGCATTGATTTTGCTGATCCTCAATGCAGTGCGTTGGCCTACACAGGGTATACTAAGGTGGGCACCCAAAGTACTTCACAGGTGCAATTAAATGTCATAAATATGTCGGGCCGATGCAACGGCTCTCGAGAGTGTCATCATTGTTTGCCACCACAGACATATCCCCAAAGATCTAAGGAAATAACCCATACCACTTTACCTAGTCAAGGACTAAGAGGAGGGGAAGGGACCACATGATAAATTTTCTGAAAAAATAGACTAATCCAATAAAGTCCAGCAAGGGGTGCTTATTGTACACAGGATTGTAAACATATGTGTATGTATACACACATGTCAAAAAGAGACGTCCATCCTGGACTATTGAGGAGATAATAGACCATCCAACCACCTCCGATATCAAAACTATATACAACTATTGTGCCAATTGGCACACGTTTCCCGGACGCATTTAAAAAGCTCCCAAATTCCGCAACAGGTCTGTAGAGCTGGAGGATGTCTGTATAATGTGCCATACACTCTATGAAGAGAACCACCAACCCCCCATCCCATAACCCAACCACAAGGCATCTTTAATAGACATATGTTAACTTAAAGTAAATGCACTGATTTTTATTAATCGTCAGTGCAGTGCACTGGCCTGCATATGGCGTAGGAGGGTGGGCACCTGAGACGTCTCACAAAGGAAACTTAACATGTGTAGCTAAATGGCAAGATTATACTAGACCAATATGTACGCTCCAAACAATGTCACCATTATTGGCCACAACAGACATATCAAAAAAAACGGAAGAAATATGGACCATTGACGGGGGAAAGGAGGAAGCTCTTTAATTTTGGGATATATGGCTATGGTGTGGCCAAAAGGAGAGAAAAGAAGTGAAAAGAAGTGCTCATGAAAGCAGCACCAAATTGAATCATGGACTAAAAGTTTGGGAAGACTGAACCAAAAATGGTCGCCATCTTTTAGGATGTATCCGGGACTTGAGATAAAATGGAATGTGGACAATCACCAGGACAAACATGATGGATTTGAGGACTATACAGAAAACCCATTGGGAGATCACCCCTCGTTCTTTCATTTATCCATTAGGAAATTAGTTTGGGCTATTTCTTCAGTTTTTTTGGATATGTCTGTTGTGGCCAATAATGGTGACAGTGTTTGGAGCGTACATATTGGTCTAGTATAATCTTGCCATTTAGCTTCACCTGTTAAGTTTCCTTTGTGAGACGTCTCAGGTGCCCACTCTCCTACGCCATATGCAGGCCAGTGCACTGCACTGACGATTAATAAAAATCAGTGCATTTACTTTTAGTTAACATATGTCTATTAAATATGCCTTGTGGTTGGGTTATGGGATGGGGGGTTGGTGGTTCTCTACATAGAGTGTATGGCACATTATACAGACATCCTCCAGCTCCACAGACCTGTTGCGGAATTTGGGATATTTTTAAATGCGTCCGGGAAACGTGTGCCAATTGGCACAATAGTTGTATATAGTTTTGATATCGGAGGTGGTTGGATGGTCTATTATCTCCTCGATAGTCCAGGATGGACGTCTCTTTTTGACATGTGGGGTGTGTATACATACACATATGTTTACAATCCTGTGTACAATAAGCACCCCTTGCTGGACTTTATTGGATTAGTCTATTTTTTCAGAAAATTTATCATGTGGTTCCTTCCCCTCCTCTTAGTCCTTGACTAGGTAAAGTGGTATGGGTTATTTCCTTAGATCTTTGGGGATATGTCTGTGGTGGCAAACAATGATGACACTCTCGAGAGCCGTTGCATCGGCCCGACATATTTATGACATTTAATTGCACCCGTGAAGTACTTTGGGTGCCCACCTTAGTATACCCTGTGTAGGCCAACGCACTGCATTGAGGATCAGCAAAATCAATGCATTCTTCTACAAATCTTATATGCTGGGAAGATGTGCCTTTATCATTGTGGGTATGGGATTGGTTCATTCTTTATACAGGGTTTATGGTGTGACATATAGATATACTTTTATTGCCCAACTGTCTGTGGGATTTGGATGTCTCAGAAAAACGTATAACAGACTTGTGCCAATAGGCACAAAGCAGGTATAGTCGGACATTTGAATCTATGGGATAGTCTAATTTCCCCTCAGCAGTCTAGGGAGGTTTCCTCCCTTTTTGGACATGGGGGTGGTGTGTATATATACAATCCTGTGAGTAATGAGTACTCCATGCTAGATTTCATCAGGTAATCTTTATTCATTTATTGATTTGATATGCTCTTCATAATATAGTTAGGTATTCATTACCGCAAGCGGACTTGTCTGTTAGGACTTTGGGTATACGGAGTCTAGGTATAAGATTTGATTCTCCCGCTTGATAGGTGTAGCTCCAGAGTCACGGCAAAATCGGCGGTGATAGTTACAGCAGCTGCGCATGTGCCAGTATATGTGGATTAGACGGACTTGTGGGTGTGGGTCTCCACAGCAACGTGCGATACACACATGACGCAGGAGGCACACTGTGCGCCTGCGCTGAGGGGAGGATTTCCGGCTCTGTGTCCCGCACTTCCGCTTTTTGATGCACGAAGCTCCGGCGTCTCCCGGAACACAGCTGATCTCTTGGTAATCACTTAATTTTGGGCTATATATAGTGACACAGGGATATGTACCCTAAATTCCCCTGATGAAGCCTCCGTGAGTGGCGACATGCGTTGGGCACTGACATCCCATCTACACCTTCCCATTAACAGGCTGATCTGACTGAGTATATGTTATCTATGGTCATATTGCAAAATCGGTTCTATTCATGTTGGGGCAGCACTGGTTGCCGAAACTGAATGCATGTGATGGAGTTGTTATCTCTAGTGTGAGGTGAAAGGGTTTATTTGAAACTGCTAGCCTATAACTATATTGCTCTACTGACCCATCACCCTGTATACAGGGATACCACATTGATTTACTGACCCAGTACCATATACATATAAATAATGTATCTTTTCTTTTCCATTTATATAGAATATTTTGGGTTTGTGCAATATTGACCACCATAGACATTCCATATAGCCATTTATTTGTTTGTACATTTTTGTATTTTTTGTCATCACAATATGGGAAGGTCTCTAAAGTAGTGGGTTCCTCAAGTAGTGGACTTTTCCTCTAATTTTTAATGGTGTTTTAATATTTTTGGTATGTCCGTAATTTTGTATATGTGTCAAGAGATATTGAAATAAATTGATGAAATTTGTATCCAAACAATTTTTGATCATTTCTTCAGGTGATCACTGCTCAAGTGCATGTCCTCTTTTCTTTTTGAAATTTGCACAATATCATAGAGTTATATTACTAAAGAATAATCTGTAAATGATGTGAATAAGAAGAGTTTCAAATGATTGTGTGGTAGATCAGGTTATGATGGAAAAAGAAGTTAGGTGGGTACCATGAAAAATAGCGTATATAGAGGGAGTGCACAAGAAAGGATGTATAAAATATATATGTGGAAAAAAGAGATACACTCACAATGATCATGGCACGTCTAAAAGTGAACTTTTATTAATACCATCAAAAAGTAACAAATAACAAAGAAAAAATATATCTTATTAAAAACAATTAAAACAGCAGAAAAAGCAGAAAGATATCCATATAGCATAAGCATATGCTAAAGCTAGATATTGGAACCCCCCTATATCATATCGACTAATAGTTGTATAAGTGACAACCATGTATAAAGCATCAAATAGATATAACATAAAATAATTGCAAAATATAAATACGATTGAATGAAATATAGTTGAAAGTGATATAAGGGGAGTGGAGGTAATGCCCATACGTATCGCCGGTATAACCAGCTTCCACTTGGGTAAATAAGAAGCAGCAATACAAGGCTTATATAACCCTATTGTATCAAGGAAAATCAAAAGCATGGAAAGGATCAATGCAGATCAGGTTACATTTATCTCCAGGTGGTCATGCCCATAAGATAAAAATTGTTTATATCCGTCCATTTGGCCAATGATCCCATAAGTTTAGGGTCGCTATCAGCTTGCTCCTTTGACTTTCGAAGTGATCAGGCATACTCAATGAAACCTAAGGTGCAGATTTGTTGAGTAGTTTGGAGAAAAAGCTCTTCTGAAGGACTCATTCAGAAGAGCTTCTTATATGTCCTTATGCAAAACAGGAACAGCATACTTACCAGTCCAAGACAATGGAGTAATGCACATCAAGGCTATGTGCCCATGATGCAGAAATGAAGCAGAAAATTTCCGCTTCATTTCTGCATCTCCTTGCCCAGAAAAACGCGGGCTGAATTTGACACACGTTTTTCACGTATTTTTCAACACGTAAACGCACAAATAATGGACATGCTGCGGATTTTTCCGGATATCAAAAACCCTGCGGAAAATTCTGCAGCATGGGCATTGAAAGTGCGGAATTTTATTGGAGACCATGGGGGAGGATTACCAAACATTTCCCAAGTGTTTACGCTGCAAAAATTCATAAACGCTTGAAAAATGCATGGTGGGTACGGACCCTAACGGTTTTTACATACGGACCGATGGTTTTACAGCATATGAATGAAATGTTTCCAAGGCATCAGAATTATTGCTTTTATTTCTTTATTATCCAAAATATAGTACATCATAAAGCCAGAATGTAACGTTATATACAGAGTAACAACAATATATACAAGCAATATGCAGAGCTATTTACTGTATATCAAGAAACCATTGGGCCACTCCTTATTACTCCTCCCACTGGTTCCTCCCCCATTGCCATGGAGACTGTATATAATTAAAGAAACATAGCAGTAAAATTACAATACTATTAACCCCTTAGTGACCAAGAGAATTTTGACCTTAATGACTAGGCCAAATTTTAGAAATCTGACCAGTGTCACTCTATGAAGTAATTACTCTGGAACGCTTCAACCGATCCCCCTGATTCTGAGACTGTTTTTTTGTAACATATTGTACTTCATGATACTGGTAAAATTTGTTTGATATGACCTGTGTTTATTTTTGAAAATATCACAATTTTTTGAAAATTTTGAAGAAAAAAACCCGCAATTTTCAAACTTTCAACCTTTATATCTTTAAACCTGTTAGTCATGTTATATAAAACACCGTATTTTGCGGATTATAAGACGCATTAGATTATAAGACACACCTCAAATTTTTGGATGCAAAGTAGGAAAAAATGTTGTTGTTTTTTTTAAATAAAATGGTGCGCCTTATAATCCTTTTTACCTGGGGGGCAGCGGTGGTGGAGTGGGGGTCATACATACCGGAGATTGGTGGCGCAGGCAGCTGCGTCAGGAGTCGGGCGATGCTGCGGGTCGCGTCCTCAGAAGAAGTGTTGCTGATTCAAGGCGGTGGTGGTGGCGGCTTTAGCGGGGCGATGCTGCGGGTCGCGTCCTCAGAAGAAGTGTTGCTGATTCAAGGCGGTGGTGGTGGCGGCTTTAGCGGGGCGATGCTGCGCTTTAGCGGGGCGATGCTGCGACCCCATCCTCAGAAGTTGGCGGTGAGCGGAGGCGAGGTTCCCTATCCCGTCCATAGCCCTGCGCTGTGCCTCTTGTATCTGGGACTCCAATCCGACGCCGCCTCCCCAAGTAAAATACCGTAAGTTCGCATAATAAGATGCAGCCCCTTTTTCCTCCCTTTCCTCCCTTTTTCCTCCCAAATTTGGGGGGGGGGAGTGCGTCTTATAATCCTAAAAATACAGTAATTAATAAATAACATTTCTCATATGTCTACTTTACATCTGAATCATTTTTCAAGTGTCATTTTATTTTGTTAGGTTGTTAGGTTATTAGAGGGGTTAAAAGTTTAGTAGGAATTTCTCATTTTTTCAACAAATTCACAAAACCTGTTTCTTTAGGGATCTATTAAGATTTCAATGGAATGTGAGGAGCCTATATATTAGAAACTCCCCAAAAGTGATACCATTTAAAAAAAAAACACCTCTCAAATACTTCAAAACTGTTGTCAAGATTTTTTTTTAACCCTTTAGGTGCTACATTGAAATTAATGCAAAGTGGAGTGAAAAAAAAATTTAATTTTACCTCTAAAATGTTGCTTTAGCCACAATTTTTTCACTTTTGCAAGAGGTAACACCTAAAAGTGGACCACACAGTTTGGTACCCACTTTCTTGCGAGTGCAGCGATTCCCCACATGTAGTCAAAAAGTTTTGCTTGGACAAACGGCAGGGCTCGGGACGGAAGGAGCAATATCTGACTTTTGGAACATAAATTTGTCTGAAGGAGATTGTGGCCACTATGTCACATTTGCAGGACCCCTAAGGTACCTAAGCAGCAGAAATTCCCCTTCAACTGACCCGATTTTGGAAACTATACCCCTCAAGGATTTTAGCCAGGGGCATAGTGAGAATTTTGAACCCACAGGTACTACACAGAATTTGATAACATTAGGTCATGATATTCACTATGTCGTCATATCGTCATCATTTTTTTTTTGTAACTTTTGAAAAAACTCTAACCCTAAGCCTAACCCTAAGCCTAACTCTAAGTCTAGTCCTAAACCTAACCCTAAGACTATCCCTAACCCTAAGCCTAACCTAAAGCCTTATCCTAACCGGCAAAGAATGAAAGAAATAAAAATCATAAAATAAAAAAATGTAATCTGACTAGGGCGACGATACAGGAGGGATGATCAACAAGGTTCACAGCGACGCGCAGCCCAAGTGCTGCCATATTTACTAATAATTGGGCTTTTGATCACTGTGATAGAGTCTATAACAGTGATCAAAAGTCAGAGACCAATAGAAAAACTTCCTGTGGTTGCCGGGTGCCAGCAGTTCTCGGCGGGCGCACGCCGCATGCGCCCGCCATTTTACTTCGGGAACAGGAGGAGGAGGAATGGGTGATGGTGGTTCCGGCACTAAGATACTATGGGGGGCCTGGGGACACCATTTCCCTTTCCTCTGACATGTTATATCACGTCAGAAGATAGAGAAATTATTTTTATATTATATTTAATTATATTTATTCGTTGAATAATGGCAATCACGTCATCGTGGACAGAAAAAATACGGAAAACGGCCCTAATTGTGTTCTCCAGTGTCTCAGCTACTCCCGTTGGCTGAAAACCCTGAAATTTTCCGACCCTGGGGAATGCCATTCTCCTATCGCCATTTTCGTTTTAAAATGGCGATCAGGGAATTAGGTCCCTTAGCGGTCGCAGTTTTTATGCGTATCGGAGGTCGTTAAGGGGTTAAAACACCACTTACATTTTTGTTTTGCATTTAAATAAGGAGAGCATCTGCGACGTAGAGTGCAACTGGATCAAGTAATTATATTCATGATCATTCCACCAATGCAAAAAGAATTAAACTTGTCATCTAGGTTGAAGGACATTTCCATAGTGCTAGGGTACCAATCAGGATCTGAATACTAATTATAGGACCTCCCTTCCGTGTCAGGGTGATGATAATTTGTGCTATCTAATTAAGGGGCCGTTTCAATAAATTCCCAGGTGTCTGGAAAAAAAAAATATATATATATATGTGACGCGCCCCCAGAGCCGTGGGGTACTCGGCAGTCGGGCCTATGGATGCTGGTGGGGGATATCACGGTGGCTGGCCCGGTCCGTGGCCCAGGGCGGTCAACAAAAAGGGGAATGTTATTTGTAAGGGGTTTGTAGTTTTAGGAAGTGTTCGTGACGCCACCTGTGGAATGCGGCTGAAGGGAGCCGCCGCTGCGGAGCAGTCCTCTGGAGCTGATGTTACTGCAGCAGGGATGGTGTGGCTCTTCACAGGAAGAGCTAGCTCTAGGGCAGTGTAGGGGTGTTGGTTGCGCTGGGCGTTGTAGTGCAGGGGGAAAAGATGACGCAGATGAAATAATGGACGGAGGCAGTGCAGTGCAGTCATCCGAGTCTTTACTCACAGTTGTTAATTTCCTCAGGTTGCACTGTCCAGCTTACAGCCTCCCACGTCGCGCTGCGTTCACCAGAATGGGGGTTCAGCTCTTCCTCAGGTAGTTTAGGAGCACCTGACAGAACCCCACTGTCTTGTGTTCCTCTCTAGACCGTCTTCACGCTGGGTCTTCTCCCTCCTGCCCTGAGCTTCCCCATTCTCAGTCCGGCTCAGGTGCTCTGAAGTCCCTCCTGTCTAACTGGAATTCCCGGACCTGCTTGACCCTCACGGAGATTAGAATGAGGCTTTGGCAACTGGACTATATAACCCATAAGCCTCCGGTTTTCCCAGCCGACACTTGAAGTAACACGGCTGGTCAAAGGGCTGGTCCCCTTCTTGCGGCCTACGATCCCTCTGTCTTCTGACAGATTCGGGGTGTACGGGTGCCGTCCTGAACTCACCGTACCCCCTGGGATCCCTTCTATAGATCGGATCCTTCCTCCTCTGCTCCCCTACTGGGCCTCTAGGACTGGGCCCTACTTGCGGAGCAGAGCTCCTAAAGAGACTCTGCTCCCAGACTGTCCTCACTCACTCACTCCTCTTACTCCACTGACCTGCCACCCTAAGATAGCTTCCCATTATATATAACTCCTGTAAAAGTGCTCCCCTAAACTGCTTCCTCCACCCACACCCACTACTGGTTCCCCTTACCTTTGGTTCCCCCCACTCCAGCCAGGGACAGGGCTCAGCAGCAGCGCACATGCATCTTGACCCTCCAACCGGCCTGGAGCAGTGGAGTGTTGAATGTGGGTGTCGGGGTTCCGGGCATCACTCCCTCCTTACCTGAGAGAAGGAGACACCACACCTCTGGGTGAGGTGCAGTACCTCTGCGGCGACTGAACCCATATATATATATATATATATATATATATATATATATATATATATACAGTACAGATCAAAAGTTTGGACACATCTTCTCATTTAAGGATTTTTATGTATTTTCATGGCTTTGAAAATTGTACATTCACACTGGAGGCATCAAAACTATGAATTAACACATGTGGAATTATATACTTAACAAAAAAGTGTGAAACAACTGAATATATGTCTTATATTCTAGGTTCTTCAAAGTAGCCACCTTTTGCTTTGATGACTGCTTTGCACACTCTTGGCATTCTCTTGATGAGCTTCAAGAGGTAGTCACCGGAAATGGTCTTCCAACAATCTTGAAGGAGTTCCCAGAGATGCTTAGCACTTGTT
This sequence comes from Phyllobates terribilis, assembly GCF_046119375.1. Lineage (NCBI taxonomy): Eukaryota > Metazoa > Chordata > Amphibia > Anura > Dendrobatidae > Phyllobates > Phyllobates terribilis. The sequence continues at coordinate 636,919,452 of NW_027362765.1, forward strand.
GGCCCTTTTGCCTTCACTCTGCGGTCCAGCTGACCCCAAACCATCTCGATTGGGTTCGGGTCTGGTGACTGTGGAGGCCAGGTCATCTGGCGTAGCACCCCATCACTTTCCTTCTTGGTCAAATAACCCTTACACAGCCTGGAGGTGTGTTTTGGGTTATTGTCCTGTTGAAAAATAAATGATGGTCCAACTAAACGCAAACCGGATGGAATAGCATGCCGCTGCAAGATGCTGTTGTAGCCATGCTGGTTCAGTATGCCTTCAATTTTGAATAAATCCCCAACAGTGTCACCAGCAAAGCTCCCCCACACCATCACACCTCCTCCTCCATGCTTCACGGTGGGAACCAGGCATGTAGAGTCCATCCGTTCACCTTTTCTGCGTCGCACAAAGACACTGTGGTTGGAACCAAAGATCTCAAATTTGGACTCATCAGACCAAAGCACAGATTTCCACTGGTCTAATGTCCATTCCTTGTGTTCTTTAGTCCAAACAAGTCTCTTCTGCTTGTTGCCTGTCCTTAGCAGTGGTTTCCTAGCAGCTATTTTACCATGAAGGCCTGCTGCACAAAGTCTCCTCTTAACAGTTGTTGAAGAGATGCGTCTGCTGCTAGTACTCTGTGTGGCATTGACCTGGTCTCTAATCTGAGCTGCTGTTAACCTGCGATTTCTGAGGCTGGTGACTCGGATAAACTTATCCTCAGAAGCAGAGGTGACTCTTGGTCTTCCTTTCCTGGGGCAGTCCTCATGTGAGCCAGTTTCTTTGTAGCACTTGATGGTTTTTGCAAATGCATGTGGGGACACTTTCAAAGTTTGCCCAATTTTTCAGACTGACTGACCTTCATTTCTTAAAGTAATGATGGCCACTCGTTTTTTTTTACTTAGCTGCTTTTTTCTTGCCATAATACAAATTCTAACGGTCTATTCAGTAGGACTGTCAGCTGTGTATCCACCAGACTTCTGCACAACACAACTGATGGTCCCAACCCCATTTATAAGGCAAGAAATCCCACTTATTAAACCTGACAGGGCACACCTGTGAAGTGAAAACCATTTCCGGTGACTACCTCTTGAAGCCCATCAAGAGAATGCCAAGAGTGTGCAAAGCAGTCATCAAAGCAAAAGGTGGCTACTTTGAAGAACCTAGAATATAAGACATATTTTCAGTTGTTTCACACTTTTTTGTTAAGTATATAATTCCACATGTGTTAATTCATAGTTTTGATGCCTTCAGTGTGAATGTACAATTTTCATAGTCATGAAAATACAGAAAAATCTTTAAATGAGAAGGTGTGTCCAAACTTTTGGTCTGTACTGTATATATATGTCTTCAGTGTGAATGTACAATTTTCATAGTCATGAAAATACAGAAAAATCTTTAAATGAGAAGGTGTGTCCAAACTTTTGGTCTGTACTGTATATACACTGCTCAAAAAAATAAAGGGAACACTTAAACAACAGAATATACCTCCAAGTAAATCGAACTTTTGTGAAATCAAACTGTCCACTTAGGAAGCAACACTGATTGACAATGAATTTCACATGCTGTTGTGCAAATGGAATAGACAATAGATGGAAATTATTGCCAATTATCAAGACACCCTCAATAAAGGAGTGGTTCTGCAGGTGGGGACCACCGACCACATCTCAGTATCAATGCTTTCTGGCTGATGTTTTGGTCACTTTTGAATGTTGGTTGTGCTTTCACACTCGTGGTAGCATGAGACTTACTCTACAACCCACAGAAGTTCCTCAGGTAGTGTAGCTCATCCAGGATGGCACATCAATGCGAGCTGTGGCAAGAAGGTTTGCTGTGTCTGTCAGCGTAGTGTCCAGAGGTTGGAGGCGCTACCAGGAGACAGGCCAGTACACCAGGAGACGTGAGGGGGGCTGTAGGAGGGCAACAACCCAGCAGCAGGACCGCTACCTCCGCCTTTGTGCAAGGAGGAACAGGAGGAGCACTGCCAGAGCCCTGCAAAATGACCTCCAGCAGGCCACAAATGTGCATGTGTCTGCACAAACGGTTACAAACCGACTCCATGGGGGTGGTATGAGAGCCCGACGTCCACAGATGGGGGTTGTGCTCACAGCCCAACACTGTGCAGGACGCTTGGCATTTACCACAAAACACCAGGATTGGCAAAGTTGCCACTGGCCCTCTGTGCTCTTCACAGATGAAAGCAGGTTCACATTGAGCACATGTGTCAGATGTGACAGAGTCTGGGACGCCGTGGAGAGCGATATGCGGCCTGCAACATCCTTCAGCATGAACGGTTTGGCAGTGGATCAGTAATGGTGTGGGGTGGCATTTCTTTGGAGGGCAGCACAGCCCTCCATGTGCTTCCCAGAGGTAGCCTGACTGCCATTAGGTACCAAGGTGAGATCCTCAGACCCCTTGTGAGACCATATGCTGGTGCGGTTGGCCCTGGGTTCCTCCTAATGCAGGACAATGCCAGACCTCATGTGGCTGGAGTGTGTCAGCAGTTCATGCAAGATGGCATTGAAGCTATGGACTGGCCCGCCCGTTCTCCAGACCTTAATCCGATTGAGCACATCTGGGACATCATGTCTCGCTCCATCCACCAGCGTCACGTTGCACCACAGACTGTCCAGGAGTTGGCGGATGCTTTAGTCCAGGTCTGGGAGGAGATCCCACAGGAGACCATCCACAACCTCATCAGGAGCATGCCCAGGCGTTGCAGGGAGGTCATACCGGCACGTGGAGGCCACACACAATACTCAGCCTCATTGTGACTAGTTTTAAGGACATTACATCAAAGTTGGATCAGCCTGTAGTGTGTTTTTCCACTTTAATTTTGGGGGTGACTCCAAATCCAGGCCTCCATTGGTTAATAAATTTGATTTCCATTGATGATTTTTGTGTGATTTTGTTGTCAGCACATTCAACTTTGTACAGAACAAAGTATTCAATGAGAATATTTCATTCATTCATATCTAGGATGTATTATTTGAGGGTTCCCTTTTTTTTGAGCAGTGTATATATATATATTGTGATTAAGTCTTTTTACATCTATTGGCATTGTCAATTATGTAAATATACAAATTACTTTGGAGCTTCACATGTGCTCTAGGGAATAGTAAAAACAAAAAAGAAAGCACAGGAGTCTAGAACGTGAATATATAGAGAAGGAAAAGAAGGAAGAAGGGGAAATAGAAAACAAAGATGTAAGAGAAAGGAAAAGGGTAATAGGAAAAAAGTGAAAACAAAGAAGGGAAATATGTAGAACAAATGAAAGGAAAATAGTAAAAGATGATAAGGAATGAATAAAAAGGGGAGAAAAGGAAGCATTTATAATAAACAAAAGATGAAAGTGAAAGCAAAAAAAAGAAAAAGAAAGAAAAAGGAGAAAAAAACAGTAAAAGAGAAATAGAAAAGCAAAAAAGAAAAAGGAAAAACTGAAAGCTGAAATAAATGGTACATGTGGAGATCACAAAATCATATACCATGCTCTTGAAATGTTCCAGAAAATGAAGTATTTCTCCCAGAAAATTCTAGCAATTAAACATGTTTTGTTATATGTTTATTTCCTTTGTGTGTATTGGAACAACAAAAAAAAAAAAAACAGAAAAAAAGACAAATTGGACATAATTTCACACAAAACGTTAAAATGGGGGCAGACAAAATTATTGGCATCCTCAACTTAACATTTGGTTGCACACCTTTTGGAATAAATGTGATCAATCGCTTCCTATAATCATCAGCAAGCTTCTTACACCTCTCAACTGGAATTTTGGACCACTCTTCTTTTGCAAACTGCTCCTGGTCTCTCAAATTTGAAGGGTGCCTTCTCCCAACAGCAATCTTAAGATCTCTCAACAAGTGGGATTTAGATCTGCACCCATTGCTGGCCACTTCTGAAGTCTCCAGCACTTTGTTTCCATCGATTTCTGGATGCTTATTGAAGTATTTTGGGGTCATTGTCCTGCTGGAAGACTCATGACATAGGACACAAACCCAGCTTTCTGACACTGGGCACTACATTGAGACCCAAAATCCTTTCATTTTCTGCATTCATGTGCTGATGGTGGTTCTGGTCTGCACTCTTGTACTGATGGTGTTTGTGGTGCTGCACACATGCACTGATGGTGGTTCTGTCACTGCATTAATGCACTGATGGTGGTTCTGGCGCTGCACTCATGCATTGATGGTGGTTCTGAAGCTGCACTCATGCGTTGACGGTGTTTCAGGCGCTGCACTCATTCACTGATGGTGGTTCTGGCGCTGCACTCATACACTGACAGTGGTTCTGGAGCTGCACTCATGCACTGATGGTGGTTCAGGCGCTGCACTCATGCACTGATGGTGGTTCTGGCGCTGCACTCATACACTGACAGTGGTTCTGGAGCTGCACTCATGCACTTATGGTGGTTCAGGCGCTGCGCTCATGCACTGATGGTGGTTCAGGCGCTGCCCTCATGCACTGATGGTGGTTCTGGCACTGCACACGCACACGGATGGTGGTTCTGGCGCTGCATTCATGTACTGATGGTGGTTCTGATCTTGTACACATGTAGCAATCCCTAATATGTTTCATGGCTATGTTAAACTTTAAAAAAGTATCAAAACTTAGAGATTTGAGATTATGAGGAGGATTTGCTGAATTTCTGCTCCAAAAAACTCAGTTTAAGTTAGCCTGTGTTCACCCTGATTTTTTGGAGCAGAAACTCTCCAAATCCTTCTCAAATAGTCAAAGTTTTGTTCCGGTAATATATTAATGTACTGATCATGGTTCTGGTGATGTATATATGTAGCTACCCCTTTAAAAGAAATTTGCGGCCCTTGGGATCAGTTCAGTATGACAATGTGGCCTTTGGACCAAAAAATGTTTTGCACCCCTGCAGTAGATAAAAAAAATATTACAATTTGAGAATCCTCCGTGTTTGATACCTTTTAATGGCTAATTGAAAAGATGGTAACAAATAGCAAGCTTTCGAGACTACTCAGGTCTCTTCATCAAGCATGGTATACCACAAAATCTGAGTAGTCATATTTATACACAACAAGACATAGAATAGTTCAGTAAATAAGACAAGCGACTAGGGATGAGCGAACCGGAACGGTAAAGTTGAGGTCCATACCGAACATCTAGTGCATGGACCCCCAACATGGACTTCACCATGAAGTCTATGATACTGTTCAGGTTCAGCACAGCCAATCAACAATCTTTGCTGGTATGGGTACTTCTGGCTCAATCACAGCCATGACAAGTATTGGCATGGCTGTGATTGGCGGGGGTCCACTGTAAAAAAAAATGACATGCAGTCCGCTCTATTTGTTCTAACCAGTGCAAGTAAAGCTCCCAGCTGTCAGCTTTACATTGGCTGGTTATCAAAAATAGAGGGGTCCCACGCCTTTTTTTTTATTATTTAAATAAATAATTTAAAAAAACAGCGTGTGGTCCCCTTCATTTTTGACAACCAGCCAAGCTAAAGCAAACAGCTGGGAGCTGGTATCATCTTTAATTTCATCCCTTCTTGAGCTCCTCATTGTGGGTTTACAAGAAGAACAGGAAAACCAAACCACTGCTATTTCTCACAACACATCTTTAATACCTAAACTCTTTAATTTCTATGCTGTATTTCATTCCATACGTGTCACACTGACAGTACACTGACAGCACAAAAAAAACGACATGGGACCCCTCTACTTTTAATAACCAGTGCAAGTTAAGCTTTATATTGGCTGGTTATCAAAAATAGAAAGGGTCCCATTCTGTTTTTTTTTTAAATTATTTAAATAACTAATACAAAAAAATGGCGTGGGATCCACCCCATTTTTGACAACCAGCAAAGCTAAAACAGACAGCTGGGAGCTGGTATTCTCAGACTGGAAAAGGATCATTGATATTGGCCCTCCCCAGTCTAAAAATAGCAGCCTGCAGCCGCCCCAGAAAAGGCGCATCTATTAGATACACCAATTCTGGTGCTATGCCCGGCTCTTCCCACTTGCCCTGGCAATATTTGTGGGGTTGATGTCAGCTTTGTAATGTCAGCTGACATCAAGCCCACAGGTTAGTAATGGAGAGACGTCTATCCTATATTTGACAGAAACACTCCCCACCCTCTTTCACTTATTTATGACTGTAAAATTAAAAATAATAAAACACCATATTCCTCACCTATCCAGCGATAATCCATATGTCCCACGACATGCTCCAACTCTGCTACATCTGGATTGCATGGCTGAGCGATGGCATGATGTGACCGCTCAGCCGTGCATCCAGGAGATGGTGAGCTGAGCATGAGAGCACAGTTCCCACAGTCAGCTCAGTGTGAGCCGGCTGATGATCTGTGGTAACCTCAATGGCATTACCGCTTGCACCGACAGATGCTCATTACTAATCCATGGGCTTGGTGTCAACGGGCATAAAACAACTGACATCAACCCCAACCCTATTACCCCACTTGCCACTGCAACAAGGCAAGTGGGAAGAGCAGAGGCTAAGCGCCAGATTTGGCGCATCTTATTGATATGCCATTTCTGGGGCGGCTGAAGGCTGATGTTCTTAGTCTAGGAGGGGGGCCAATATCCATGACCCCTTCCATGGTTACTAATATCAGCCCACAGCTGTCTACTTAGCCTTTGCTGGTTAGTAATTATAGGTGAACACTACGCCATCTTTTTCTGGGGTCCCCCTGTAAACTAACTAGGAAAGGCTAACCAGAGAGCTGGGAGCTGTTATTAATAGCTTGGGAACCCTTAGAGCTATTGGACCCTTTCCCAGAATATTAACATCAGCCCCCAGCTGTCGGTTTAACCTCAGCTGGTTATGAAAATTACAAGGGATCCCATGCCTTTTAAAAAAAATTAAAAAAAAAGATTTATTTATTTAAAAAAAGAAAAAACACAAAGCACTGATTATACAGCACACTGACATATTTCTATCTATCTATCTATCATGTTCCTCATCGCTATTTATCTCTATCTTTTAACATCTTTAATACCTATTAATACCTATGAGAAGGGAGAAAACTGAAAAGCCAAAATGTGCACAATAAGGTTTTAACCAATAAACAGAAAGGATATGAAAATGAATGCACGCTCACTTGGTTCCGTTGCACATTGCAACAATTCAAAGTGTATGTCTGCTGCAGGACAAGGGTCATCAGACCAGGGACATGTGTTGTCTGGATTAGAAGTGGGTTTCCTGGGCAGCTGATAAACCCACAATGAGGAGCTTAAGAAGCGAAGAAATTAAAGATGCATTATTTATTAAGATGGTTCTAAAGTCAACATGTTTTGAAGTTAAACAAACTTCTTCCTCAGGACATAACCTTATATATAAGGAACTTATCGCTGATCAGAGCCGGTGCTTCCTATGCTGTCACACAGATGACAGCGTAGGAAATGCCAGATATTCGGGCCCCCCGGTCCGGGTTCGAGTTTGGATACCGTTTTGGTACCCAAATCGAACATTTTTAAAATGTTCGGCAGAACCCGACGGACTCAAACATCCACGGGTCCGCCCATCATTACAAGTGATGTGAAGCAGAACTATCAATATGGGAAGGGGAGAAACAGTTGTGGTAGAAAATATTGGAGCAGTTCATAGATAAGGAGTGTGAAAGTTTTATTGTCCTCTGATTGAGGTCTGTTTCAGGGTTGTGATGCCTCAAAAGGGTCTAAGGAGCACATTGCTGAATTGATGTAGAAAGACATAAATGCATGTGACAAATTCATTCCTGCTCTGAGTGTGTCGAAGGTTGCCATAAGTTTACACTCCCAAACTCTTCTGTCCCTCTGAGATTTGAAGGTACTTTTCAATACCAGCAATATCATGTCCATGACGATGTGATCTGGGCTACAAAAATGTTTGGCCCCGATATATCTATTCTTTTTTTGTTTATTCACATTGATTTTAATGTTCTCTCTAACACATTTTGTGGATAGCTCCTAGCTTTAATTTTAATTGTCATTTCATCTTGATGTTTCTGTCTGCATTGAGAATCAGTGACTATTCTATTAATCCTCAGATGTTGGCTCTTGGGGAGAGATTACAGGAGGATCTATGTAAACTAGAAGCTTGGGCTGATAAATGGCAAATGAGCTTTAATGTGGATAAATGTAAGGTAATGCACTTGGGCAGAGGAAATAAAATGTATAATTATATGCCTAATTGTAAAACACTGGGCAAAACTGTCACTGAAAAAGACCTGGGTGTATTGGTGGACGACAAGCTCACGTTTGCTGGCCAGTGTCAGGCAGCTGCTGCAAAGGCAAATAAAATAATGGGATGCATTAAAAGAGGCATAGATGCTCATGAGGAGAACATAATTTTACCTCTATACAAGTCACTAGTGCGACCACACTTAGAATACTGTGTACAGTTCTGGTCTCCGGTGTATAAGAAAGACATAGTGGAACTAGAGCGGGTGCAGAGAAGAGCGACCAAGGTTATTAGAGGACTGGGGGGTTTGCAATACCAAGACAGGTTATTACACTTGGGGTTGTTTACTGTGGAAAAACGAAGGCTTAGGGGGAGATATTATTACTATGTACAAGTATATGAGGGGACAGTACAAAAACTTGTCTACTGATCTTTTTACTCTGAGGCCAGAGACAGGGACAAGGGGGCATCTTCTACGTCTGGAGGAAAGAAGGTTTAATCATAATCACAGATGGGGATTCTTTACTGTAAGAGCAGTGAGACTATGGAACTCTCTGCCGCATGATGTTGTAATGAGTAATTCACTATTAAAATTTAAGAAGGGCCTGGATGCCTTTCTTGAAAAGTATAATATTACAGGTTATATATATACTAGATTCCTTGATAGGGCGTTGATCCAGGGAACTAGTCTGATTGTCGTATGGAGTCTGGAAGGAATTTTTTTCCCCAATGTGGAGCTTAGTGTTTGCCATATGGTTTTTTTTTGCCTTCCTCTGGATCAACATGTTAGGCTATGGATATACACATATATTTACGTTCCAAAGCAAACATTACTAGTTTAGTGTCGGGCAAGTGCCCTAAATTCAAGCCAAACAACTCATATCATTATAGCAACAAAGAGGAAAACATTGAGTTTAGCGGTTAAAAAACATAATTTTTATTAATTCAATTTCTTAAAAAATTGCATGTATATTGTAGTATATAGTTTTAGATGTAGAGATGGGTACCCAGTAAGGGCTGAAGTACCCAGGCACAAAACACGTACATGGGTTGCAAAAATCAACTGCATTCATTGAACATAGATAAAGGGCTCAGGTAGAATTTATAGCAAGCACACTACACGGGGAGAGGTAGAGATACATTGGTAGTCCATACAATGATACATGTAGTGGTCCATGCAATAGTCTACCTGATGAATCATGCAGCACAGGTGTCTTGCACATAGAAGAGAGTGAATAATTAGATTGATAATACATACAATATCTTGTGCATAACTTCCGTGCAGCAGATTACCCAGTAGATTGTATCTTTACAGTCCCTGCAGTAATGAACACTCATAAAAAGTAGAGAACCTGTATAAGGGAGCCCTAGCAACAAGTATATTAGTAAAGTATGCCAAGAAGGCATGAATATGAAGAGAGCTCCTTCCAGACTAAGAGGTCAAAGAAAAAATCAGAGGTAATGCATACCCATGTTAGTGGGATCCGTGCCAGGTCCTCAGCCCAGCCCCAAACGCGCACTTTCGCAGTGTAGCTTCCTCAGGGGACTATGGGTTGAACTAGATGGACTTAGTCTTCCTTCAACCTTAAAAACTATGTTACAACGACATATTTATGCAGGTTCTTGTCATGTCAATGCATTGTTACTGTTTTGCTCCTAAAAATCTAAATTTTCATTTTCATTATTTTGTTGGCATTTTGTAAATCCAGCTTTGGCTTTCAACACTGCCTGAATCTTTCTGGACATGCTCTCGATCATATTCAAACATGTCTCAACCGAAATCTGATCCCAGGTCTCTTCTACCCATTCCCAAAGTTAGTGCATATTGGTCGACTCCCTTGGGTATGTATGCATTCTTTTCTTCAGCTCTAGCCACAAGTGTTTGATTGAGTTGTGCCCTGGGGACTGTGATGGCCAATCCAGCACCTCTACTTCATTGTCATTAAACCATTGAATGATTCGGGTCGTTGTTCTGCTGTAACACTATGTCGTCCTTTTCATACCCATAGTACTCGAGTGTATGAATTAACTCGTCTTGTAGGATACTGACATATAGCTCTGAGACCACCATCGATCCTAGTCAAGTATTCAACACCTTTGGCTGGGAAACAACCCCATATCATCAGGCTTCCTCCACCAAACTTGTCAGTTCCTTCAATTTCTCAATCCGTTCCGTTAGCACCTTTTCCCTTGTTTCTCCCAGACCCATTTGCACCCATCAGAGCATAGTCTATTGACTTCCGACTCATCGCTTCAAATCACCCATTTCCAATCTTCTACTGTCCACTTTTCATACTTTTTTGCAAACTCGAGCAGACACTTCTTATGACGATATTGAAGTCGAGGCTTCTTCACCTTTTTTCGGGCCACAATTCAAGAATTGTGTAACAAGTGTCGCATGATGCTTGCATGGTTGTCTGTGATCTCACTATAATGAAGCATACGAGCCACCTCCACTGCCGTGTTTGTCGCGCTAGAACTGTTAGACCCTGTGTTGAGCAGACTTGTTGATTCCGATATTTTGCCTGGACGTCCTCCTCTTGGCTTTTGAATAGATGGACAGACTTAATTTTGTATTCTTCCCACTGTCTTAGCACTCACATGATGCAGTTTGGCAATTTTCTTGGCTGAGAGACCACTATCGATGATAATGATGCTGTTTCTCTTTTCTTGGGTAATCTTCATGCCTGTTGTTCCTCGATTTGACCCAGTGACCTTTTGCTTGGTGATCAACCTAATAACTCTGAGCTATTAGGGAATGTGAGAACAGCAGGGGTGCAACGATCACAGTCGCATCTGTACCGAGTCCCTTCAGGTGAGGGGCCGACTGATGCCAGCACATATTTCAGCTGGATGTGCGTTCTAGGATGCACATTCAGCTGAAGGTGCGCACAAACCCGTCGGGTCCGGTCGCAGCAATACATGCTGCCGAGCAATTAGAGACCAGCAGCCAACTTTGGCGTGCATGTGACTGGGGGCGCATGGCAGTGACATCATGCGCTCCCGTCACTTGCACACTGAAGTCAGCTGCTGGCTTCAGAAGAGGACGCCGCATGGCAGGGCAGCAGACGGAAGGTGAGTTCTTATATAAGAACCTAGAATATAAGACATATTTTCAGTAGTTTCACACTTTTTTGTTAAGTATATAATTCCACATGTGTTAATTCACAGTTTTGATGCCTTCAGTGTGAATTTACAATTTTCAAAGTTATGAAAATACAGAAAAATCTTTAAATGAGAAGGTGTGTCCAAACTTTTGGTCTGTACTGTATATATATCAGGATGGCGCCTCGGATAAGGAACATGTGAAGACACTGGGTCTTTCGTGGGCGTAATACTACTCAGATGACACAGGGTGAAGGTAAAACAGCGTGGCAATACTTTATTGAACCACAAAACGAACAATAAACTTATAGAACAGTCCCAGCAAATACCCAAGATGGTAAAACATTACACATTCCTCACCATTCCGCTGGCCCGCCTGTGATAGAACAGCTGCGACTTTAGGACTTCCAGGACCAACTACCTCAACCAGTGGCCCCGCGCTTTTGGCGGGCCTCCACAGAGAGAAGGTAGCGGCAAGCTTAGAAAGCTAGCAGTCCATCGAGGTACAAGGCCAGGAGTCCTGAGGGTCCCACCCTGATCTCTCCGAGATTTTCCATGTGACCAGATGACCGGCGGGTCCCAATCTGGCTTCTCCCATTGTTTCCATGGGTTCCAGGCGATCGTACGGTCCCTCCTGACAACCCCAAACAAAATCTCCATGGGGCCATGTGTCTTCATCGTCACAAGCTGGTCTCCCCAAATGTATCCATGGGCTCTCTGATGATCAATGGAGCAGATACGTATCTTTCCAGTCAGGGCCATACCCTTAGGTCGGAATCATGTAGAATCCAAATCTGTGTCTTTTTGGGTAAAGCCATACTACCAAGCTAATGGTGTGAAGAGAGTTTGAGCTTTGATTATCTTTGTAAAGTCTCTTTTCAATCTCTGTTTCAAGTCTGACTGCTACAGAAGCACATGTCCCTTTTAAAAACACATCCACAGGTTGGGGGGAAAGGGCAGCCTCATGTCTCTTTGTTTGAGCATTTAATGAATTTGCTTAGTTTGTCCTCCAGTCTTGTGAGTCAACAAGCCACAGTGTCCACACAAAGCTTAATCAACATAACTAGTAAACATTCATTGTTCCACAGACCAATAGTAGTCAACACAAAGATAATAGTGTATTTCTCTTGGATTAACAAATCTAAATGTCTGGCTGATAAAGATTTTAAGCTGTATCGTCACAGAATATGTACCATGATGGGGGATATATATACTGCTCAAAAAAATAAAGGGAACACTTAAACAACAGAATATAACTCCAAGTGAATCAAACTTCTGTGAAATCAAACTGTCCACTTAGGAAGCAACACTGATTGACAATCAAGGTCACATGCTGTTGTGCAAATGGAATAGACAATAGATGGAAATTATTGGCAATTATCAAGACACACTCAATAAAGGAGTGTTTCTGCAGGTGGGGACCACAGACCACATCTCAGTACCAATGCTTTCTGGCTGATGTTTTGGTCGCTTTTGAATGTTGGTCATGAGGCGTACTTGACAATCCACAGAAGTTGCTCAGGTAGTGCAGCTCATCCAGGTTGGCACATCATTGCGAGCTGTGGAAAGAAGCTTTGCTGTGTCTGTCAGCGTAGTGTCCAGACGCTGGAGGCGCTACCAGGAGACGTGGAGAGGGCCGTACGAGGGCAACAACCCAGCAGCAGGACTGCTACCTCCGCCTTTATGCAAGGAGGAACAGGAGGAGCACTGCCAGAGCCCTGCAAAATGACCTCCAGCAGGCCACAAATGTGCATGTGTCTGCACAAACGGTTAGAAACCGACTCCATGAGGGTGGTACGAGGGCACGACGCCAACAGATGGGGGTTGTGTTCACAGCCCAACACCGTGTAGGACGCTTGGCATTTGCCACAGAACACCACGATTGGCAAAGTCACCACTGACGCCCTGTGCTCTTCACAGATGAAAGCAGGTTCACATTGAGCACATGTGACAGACGTGACAGAGTCTGGAGACGCCGTGGAGAGCGATCTGCTGCCTGCAACATCCTTCAGCATGACTGGTTTGGCAGTGGGCCAGTAATGGTGTGGGGTGGCATTTCTTTGGAGGGCCGCACAGCCCTCCATGTGCTCGCCAGAGGTAGCCTACTGCCATTAGGTACCGAGGTGAGATCCTCAGACCCCTTGTGAGACCATATGCTGGTGCGGTTGGCTCTGGGTTCCTCCTAATGCAGGACAATGCCAGACCTCATGTGGCTGGAGTGTGTTAGCAGTTCCTGCAAGATGAAGGCATTGAAGCTATGGACTGGCCCGCCCGTTCCCCAGACCTGAATCCGATTGAGCACATCTGGGACATCATGTCTCGCTCCATCCATCAACGTCACGTTGCACCACAGACTGTCCAGGAGTTGGCGGATGCTTTAGTCCAGGTCTGGGAGGAGATCCCACAGGAGCATGCCCAGGTGTTGTAGGGAGGTCATACAGGCACGTCGAGGCCACACACAATATTGAGCCTCATTTTGACTTGTTTTAAGGACATTACATCACAGTTGGATCAGCCTGTGGTGTGTTTTTCCACTTGAATTTTGGGGGTGACTCCAAATCCAGGCCTCCATTGCTTAATAAATTTGATTTCCATTGATGATTTTTGTGTGATTTTGTTGTCAATACATTCAACTTTGTACAGAACAAAGTATTCAATGGGAATATTTCATTGATTCAGATCTAGGATGTGTTATTTGAGTGTTCCCGCTATTTTTTTGAGCAGTGTATATCAGGATAAGGGACATATAATAGGATGGGAGATATAGAGGAGGATGGGGCCCATTATAAGGAACATATATACCAGGATGGGGAATATATACATCAGGATTGGGCCCAGGATAAGGGACAAATACCAGGATGAGTGATATATACTGTAGGTACTAACTAGTAAATCGAAAGCCTGCAGCTTTGTTTGTATAGCTGCGCACACTTTAAGCAAGAGTGATTTGCTTTAAAGGCCCAGTCATACTGAGCGACGCTACAGCGATCCCGACAACGATACGACCTGTCAGGGATCTTTGCTGCGTCGCTATGTGGTCGCTGGTGAGATGTCAAACAGTCAGATCTTCCCAACGATGCGGCGACCCGTAACGATCTGTATAACGATGCACGCCTATGTGTTTCTGTGTCTGAGTGGTCAGCAAGGTCGTTGGTAAGGCGTCAAACACACTGATGCATGCTACCCAGCGGGGCCTCAACGATCAAAGAAATGTCCAGACCATTCCGACACGACCAGCGATCTCACAGCAGGGGCCTGGTCGCTGCTAAGTGTCAAACATAGCGAGATCGCTGCTGGGGTCGCTGTTGCTTCACAAAACTTGTGAGTCAGCAGCGATCTCGCTAGCTATCTCGCGTAGTGTGACGGGGCCTTAAGAGGAAGGATCAAGGTATTGTTTGTTGTCTTACTGTGAGGAGGATGGGGCCTACATAGAGGAGGTAACTCTCTGACTTGTCTGTTTTTCTTTCTTTTTCGCACCGGATGAAATGGAGGAAACATCACTGCAGTATCAGGGAGTATAATACTGGGGTTATCACCTCATATTAAAGATTATGTGACCACATTCAGACATCATGTATTGATTCAAACATATATCTGATTAATATTACCTCAGAAATTCATGTAGCCATGACGTTCCCTCATGTGTCTGCTACAACTTACACACTGCAGATGCTTCTCTTGTGTGACCTCACTGCACACATGGCTGATACATAGCTCCCAACTGTCCCATACTCACCTCTCTGACATCTTCATAGCTCCACCCTGTGAAGTGCATAAATTAAATATAATTTATTCACCTCACTCTCTATTGGGTCTCCCAGGACTCAAACTCGTTTGCCGATGCGATCTCTTCCTTCCGCGGCAGCAGCTCTACTAATGAGCCATAGCTCATAATGGGAGACATAGGAGGTTTTGGTAATTTTGACCTCTATATCAGGCAGTGGCTCCAGAGAATACAAGTACATTGGATACAGCAGTGTATATCTTTGTTGTGACGTGGAAAAAAAAATCAGTTTTGTTCTTATAAAAGATTTTTCTTAAAAGCAATTACAAAACTAGATTTTTTTTGGTTTTGTGAGGGCCTCTCCCAGGTCTCAATCCCACAGTCCTCTGTATCCGAGGCAGGAGTCTGTACACACACACACCCCCCCCATAGCGCAGCTCCTCACCCCTCGTCTGTACATACACACCCCCATAGCGCAGCTCCTCACCCTTCGTCTGTACACACACACCCCCAAAGCGCAGCTCCTCACCCCTAGTCTGTACACACCCCCATAGCGCAGCTCCTCACCCCTCGTCTGTACACACACACCCCCCATAGCGCAGCTCCTCACCACCGGTCTGTACACACACACCCCCCATAGCGCAGCTCCTCACCCCTCGTCTGTACACACACACACACACCCATAGCGCAGCTCCTCACTTCCCGTCTGCGCACACAACCCCCCATAGTGCAGCTCCTCACCCCTCGTCTGTACACACACCCATAGCGCAGCTCCTCACCCCTCGTCTGTACACACATCCCCTCATAGTGCAGCTCCTCACCCCTCGTCTGTACACACACACACACCCCCCATAGCGCAGCTCCTCACCCCTCGTCTGTACACACACCCATAGCGCAGCTCCTCACCCCTCGTCTGTACACACACACCCCCCATAGCGCAGCTCCTCACTTCCCGTCTGCGCACACAACCCCCCATAGTGCAGCTCCTCACCCCTCGTCTGTACACACACCCATAGCGCAGCTCCTCACCCCTCGTCTGTACACACATCCCCTCATAGTGCAGCTCCTCACCCCTCGTCTGTACACACACACACACCCCCCATAGCGCAGCTCCTCACCCCTCGTCTGTACACACACCCATAGCGCAGCTCCTCACCCCTCGTCTGTACACACACACCCCCCATAGCGCAGCTCCTCACCACCGGTCTGTACACGCACACCCCCCATAACGCAGCTCCTCACCCCTCGTCTGTACACACACCCATAGCGCAGCTCCTCACCCCTCGTCTGTACACACACACCCCCCATAGCGCAGCTCCTCACCACCGGTCTGTACACGCACACCCCCCATAGCGCAGCTCCTCACCCCTCGTCTGTACACACACACACACCCACCCACCCATAGCGCAGCTCCTCACTTCCCGTCTGCGCACACAACCCCCCATAGCGCAGCTCCTCACCCCTCGTCTGTACACACACCCATAGCGCAGCTCCTCACCCCTCGTCTGTACACACACACACACATAGCGCAGCTCCTCACCCCTCGACTGTACACACACACATAGCGCTGCTCCTCACCCCTCGTCTATACACACACCCCCCCCCATGGCGCAGCTCCTCACCCCTCGTCTGTACACACACACACCCATAGCGCAGCTCCTCACCCCTCGTCTGTACACACCCCCATAGCGCAGCTCCTCACCCCGCGTCTGTACACACCCCCATAGCGCAGCTCCTCACCCCTCGTCTGTACACACACACCCCCCAGAGCGCAGCTCCTCACCCCTCGTCTGTACACACCCATAGCGCAGCTCCTCACCCCTCGTCTGTACACACACCCCCTCATATAGTGCAGATCCTCACCCCTCTTCTGTACACACACCCCCCCATAGCGCAGCTCCTCACCCCTCGTCTGTGTACACACACACCCCCATAGCGCAGCTCCTCACCCCTCGTCTGTGTACACACACACACACACCCCCATAGCGCAGCTCCTCACCCCGCGTCTGTACACACCCCCATAGCGCAGCTCCTCACCCCTCGTCTGTACACACACACCCCCCATGGCGCAGCTCCTCACCCCTCGTCTGTACACACCCATAGCGCAGCTCCTCACCCCTCTTCTGTACACACACCCCCTCATATAGTGCAGCTCCTCACCCCTCTTCTGTACACACACCCCCCCATAGCGCAGCTCCTCACCCCTCGTCTGTGTACACACACACACACACCCCCATAGCGCAGCTCCTCACCCCTCGTCTGTGTACACACACACACCCCCATAGCGCAGCTCCTCACCCCTCGTCTGTACACACCCCCATAGCGCAGCTCCTCACCCCGCATCTGTACACACCCCCATAGCGCAGCTCCTCACCCCTCCTCTGTACACACACACCCCCCATAGCGCAGCTCCTCACCCCTCGTCTGTACACACCCATAGCGCAGCTCCTCACCCCTCTTCTGTACACACACCCCCTCATATAGTGCAGCTCCTCACCCCTCTTCTGTATACACACCCCCCCATAGCGCAGCTCCTCACCCCTCGTCTGTGTACACACACACACAACCCCATAGCGCAGCTCCTCACCCCTCGTCTGTGTACACACACACACCCCCATAGCGCAGCTCCTCACCCCGCGTCTGTACACACCCCCATAGCGCAGCTCCTCACCCCGCGTCTGTACACACCCCCATAGCGCAGCTCCTCACCCCGCGTCTGTACACACACACCCCCCATAGCGCAGCTCCTCACCCCTCGTCTGTACACACCCATAGCGCAGCTCCTCACCCCTCTTCTGTACACACACCCCCTCATATAGTGCAGCTCCTCACCCCTCTTCTGTACACACACCCCCCCATAGCGCAGCTCCTCACCCCTCGTCTGTACACACACACACCCATAGCGCAGCTCCTCACCCCTCGTCTGTACACACACACACCCATAGCGCAGCTCCTCACCCCTCGTCTGTACACACACACACCCATAGCGCAGCTTCTCACCCCTCGTCTGTACACACACACACCCATAGCGCAGCTTCTCACCCCTCGTCTGTACACACACACACCCATAGCGCAGCTCCTCACCCCTCGTCTGTACACACACACACACACACCCATAGCGCAGCTCCTCACTTCCCGTCTGCGCACACAACCCCCCATAGTGCAGCTCCTCACCCCTCGTCTGTACACACACCCATAGCGCAGCTCCTCACCCCTCGTCTGTACACACACCCCCTCATAGTGCAGCTCCTCACCCCTCGTCTGTACACACACACACACACACCCCCCATAGCGCAGCTCCTCACCCCTCGTCTGTACACACACCCATAGCGCAGCTCCTCACCCCTCGTCTGTACACACACACCCCCCATAGCGCAGCTCCTCACCACCGGTCTGTACACGCACACCCCCCATAGCGCAGCTCCTCACCCCTCGTCTGTACACACACACACACACCCACCCATAGCGCAGCTCCTCACTTCCCGTCTGCGCACACAACCCCCCATAGCGCAGCTCCTCACCCCTCGTCTGTACACACACCCATAGCGCAGCTCCTCACCCCTCGTCTGTACACACACCCTCTCATAGTGCAGCTCCTCACCCCTCGTCTGTACACACACACACACACACACACCCCCCGTCTGTACACACACCCATAGCGCAGCTCCTCACCCCTCGTCTGTACACACACACACACACATAGCGCAGCTCCTCACCCCTCGACTGTACACACACACATAGCGCTGCTCCTCACCCCTCGTCTATACACACACCCCCCCCATGGCGCAGCTCCTCACCCCTCGTCTGTGTACACACACACACCCATAGCGCAGCTCCTCACCCCTCGTCTGTACACACCCCCATAGCGCAGCTCCTCACCCCGCGTCTGTACACACCCCCATAGCGCAGCTCCTCACCCCTCGTCTGTACACACACACCCCCCAGAGCGCAGCTCCTCACCCGTCTGTACACACCCATAGCGCAGCTCCTCACCCCTCGTCTGTACACACACCCCCTCATATAGTGCAGCTCCTCACCCCTCTTCTGTACACACACCCCCCCATAGCGCAGCTCCTCACCCCTCGTCTGTGTACACACACACCCCCATAGCGCAGCTCCTCACCCCTCGTCTGTGTACACACACACACACACCCATAGCGCAGCTCCTCACCCCGCGTCTGTACACACCCCCATAGCGCAGCTCCTCACCCCTCGTCTGTACACACACACCCCCCATGGCGCAGCTCCTCACCCCTCGTCTGTACACCCCCATAGCGCAGCTCCTCACCCCTCTTCTGTACACACACCCCCTCATATAGTGCAGCTCCTCACCCCTCTTCTGTACACACCCCCCCCATAGCGCAGCTCCTCACCCCTCGTCTGTGTACACACACACACACACCCCCCCATAGCGCAGCTCCTCACCCCTCGTCTGTGTACACACACACACCCCCATAGCGCAGCTCCTCACCCCTCGTCTGTACACACCCCCATAGCGCAGCTCCTCACCCCGCATCTGTACACACCCCCATAGCGCAGCTCCTCACCCCTCCTCTGTACACACACACCCCCCATAGCGCAGCTCCTCACCCCTCGTCTGTACACACCCATAGCGCAGCTCCTCACCCCTCTTCTGTACACACACCCCCTCATATAGTGCAGCTCCTCACCCCTCTTCTGTATACACACCCCCCCCATAGCGCAGCTCCTCACCCCTCGTCTGTGTACACACACACACACCCCCATAGCGCAGCTCCTCACCCGTCTGTGTACACACACACACCCCCATAGCGCAGCTCCTCACCCCGCGTCTGTACACACCCCCATAGCGCAGCTCCTCACCCCGCGTCTGTACACACCCCCATAGCGCAGCTCCTCACCCCGCGTCTGTACACACACACCCCCCATAGCGCAGCTCCTCACCCCTCGTCTGTACACACCCATAGCGCAGCTCCTCACCCCTCTTCTGTACACACACCCCCTCATATAGTGCAGCTCCTCACCCCTCTTCTGTACACACACCCCCCCATAGCGCAGCTCCTCACCCCTCGTGTGTACACACACACACCCATAGCGCAGCTCCTCACCCGTCTGTACACACACACACACCCATAGCGCAGCTCCTCACCCCTCGTCTGCACACACACACCCATAGCGCAGCTCCTCACCCCTCGTCTGTACACACACACACCCATAGCGCAGCTCCTCACCCCTCGTCTGTACACACACACCCATAGCGCAGCTCCTCACCCCTCGTCTGTACACACACACACCCATAGCGCAGCTCCTCACCCCTCGTCTGTACACACACACACACCCACCCACCCATAGCGCAGCTCCTCACTTCCCGTCTGCGCACACAACCCCCCATAGTGCAGCTCCTCACCCCTCGTCTGTACACACACCCATAACGCAGCTCCTCACCCCTCGTCTGTACACACACCCCCTCATAGTGCAGCTCCTCACCCCTCGTCTGTATACACACACACACACACACACACACACCCCCCGTCTGTACACACACCCATAGCGCAGCTCCTCACCCCTCGTCTGTACACACACACACACACACATAGCGCAGCTCCTCACCCCTCGACTGTACACACACACATAGCGCTGCTCCTCACCCGTCGTCTATACACACACCCCCCCATGGCGCAGCTCCTCACCCCTCGTCTGTACACACACACACCCCCCATAGCGCAGCTCCTCACCCCTCGTCTGTACACACACGCCCCCCTCATAGCGCAGCTCCTCACCCCTCGTCTGTGTACACACATACACACACCCCCATAGCGCAGCTCCTCACCCCTCGTCTGTGTACACACACACACACCCATAGCGCAGCTCCTCACCCCGCGTCTGTACACACACACCCCCCATAGCGCAGCTCCTCACCCCGCGTCTGTACACACCCATAGCGCAGCTCCTCACCCCTCTTCTGTACACACACCCCCTCATATAGTGCAGCTCCTCACCCCTCTTCTGTACACACACCCCCCCCATAGCGCAGCTCCTCACCCCTCGTCTGTACACACACACACCCATAGCACAGCTACTCACCCGTCTGTACACACACACACCCATAGCGCAGCTCCTCACCCCTCGTCTGTACACACACACACATAGCGCAGCTCCTCACCCCTCGTCTGTACACACACACACCCATAGCGCAGCTCCTCACCCGTCTAAACACATACCCCCATAGCGCAGCTCCTCACCCGTCTGTACACACCCCCCCATAGCGCAGCTCCTCACCCCTCATCTGTACACACACCCCCCCATAGCGCAGCTCCTCACCCCTCATCTGTACACACACCCCCCCATAGCGCAGCTCCTCACCCCTCGTCTGTACACACACACACCCCCCCATAGTGCAGCTCCTCACCCCTCGTCTGTACACACACACACCCCCCCATAGTGCAGCTCCTCACCCCTCGTCTGTACACACACACACACCCCCCCCATAGTGCAGCTCCTCACCCCTTGTCTGTACACACACAACCCCCCCACATAGCGCAGCTCCTCACCCCTCGTCTGTACATACACACCCCCCATAGCGCAGCTCCTCACCCTTCGTCTGTACACACACACACCCATAGCGCAACTCCTCACCCCTAGTCTGTACACACACACACACACACACCCACCCATAGCGCAGCTACTCACTTCCCGTCTGCGCACACAACCCCCCATAGCGCAGCTCCTCACCCCTCGTCTGTACACACACCCATAGCGCAGCTCCTCACCCCTCGTCTGTACACACACCCCCTCATAGTGCAGCTCCTCACCCCTCGTCTGTACACACACACACCCCCCATAGCGCAGCTCCTCACCCCTCGTCTGTATACACACCCATAGCGCAGCTCCTCACCCCTCGTCTGTGTACACACACACACACACCCCCATAGCGCAGCTCCTCACCCCGCGTCTGTACACACCCCCATAGCGCAGCTCCTCACCCCGCGTCTGTACACACACACCCCCCATAGCGCAGCTCCTCACCCCTCGTCTGTACACACCCATAGCGCAGCTCCTCACCCCTCTTCTGTACACACACCCCCTCATATAGTGCAGCTCCTCACCCCTCTTCTGTACACACACCCCCCCATAGCGCAGCTCCTCACCCGTCTGTACACACACACACCCA
This sequence comes from Phyllobates terribilis, assembly GCF_046119375.1. Lineage (NCBI taxonomy): Eukaryota > Metazoa > Chordata > Amphibia > Anura > Dendrobatidae > Phyllobates > Phyllobates terribilis. The sequence goes on from NW_027362765.1 coordinate 636,941,559, forward strand.
TAGCGCAGCTCCTCACCCCTCGTCTGTACACACACACACACCCATAGAGCAGCTCCTCACCCCTCGTCTGTACACACACACACACCCATAGAGCAGCTCCTCACCCCTCGTCTGTACACACACACACCCATAGCGCAGCTCCTCACCCCTCGTCTGTACACACACACACCCATAGCGCAGCTCCTCACCCCTCGTCTGTACACACACACACCCATAGCGCAGCTCCTCACCCCTCGTCTGTAAACACACACACACACACACACACACACCCATAGCGCAGCTCCTCAACCCTCGTCTGTACACACACCACCATAGTGCAGCTCCTCACCTCTTGTCTGTACACACACCCCCATAGCGCAGCTCCTCACCCGTCTGTACACACCCCCCCATAGCGCAGCTCCTCACCCCTCATCTGTACACACACACACACCCATAGCGCAGCTCCTCAACCCTTGTCTGTACACACACCCCCATAGCGCAGCTCCTCACCCCTCATCTGTACACACACCCCCCCTTAGCGCAGCTCCTCACCCCTCATCTGTACACACACCCCCCCATTGCGCAGCTCCTCATCCCTCGTCTGTACACACACACACCCCCCCATAGTGCAGCTCCTCACCCCTCGTCTGTACACACACACACCCCCCCATAGTGCAGCTCCTCACCCCTTGTCTGTACACACACACACCCCCCCATAGTGCAGATCCTCACCCCTTGTCTGTACACACACAACCCCCCCACATAGCGCAGCTCCTCACCCCTCGTCTGTACACACCCCCATAGATAAGCTCCTCACCCCTCGTCTCTACATACACACCCCCCATAGCGCAGCTCCTCACCCTTCGTCTGTACACACACACACACACACACACACACCCATAGCGCAGCTCCTCACCCGTCTGTACACACCCCCATAGCGCAGCTCCTCACCCCTCGTCTGTACACACACACCCACCCATAGCGCAGCTCCTCACTTCCCGTCTGCGCACACAACCCCCCATAGCGCAGCTCCTCACCCCTCGTCTGTACACACACCCATAGCGCAGCTCATCACCCCTCGTCTGTACACACACCCCCTCATAGTGCAGCTCCTCACCCCTCGTCTGTACACACACACACCCCCCATAGCGCAGCTCCTCACCCCTCGTCTGTATACACACCCATAGCGCAGCTCCTCACCCGTCCGTACACACACACACCCATAGAGCAGCTCCTCACCCCTCGTCTGTACACACACACCCCCATAGCGCAGCTCCTCAACCCTCGTCTGTACACACACCACCATAGCGCAGCTCCTCACCCCTTGTCTGTACACACACCCCCATAGCGCAGCTCCTCACCCGTCTGTACACACCCCCCATAGCGCAGCTCCTCACCCCTCATCTGTACACACACCCCCCCATAGCGCAGCTCCTCACCCCTCATCTGTACACACACCCCCCCATAGCGCAGCTCCTCACCCCTCATCTGTACACACACCCCCCATAGCGCAGCTCCTCACCCCTCGTCTGTACACACACACACCCCCCCCATAGTGCAGCTCCTCACCCCTCGTCTGTACACACACACCCCCCCCCATAGTGCAGCTCCTCACCCCTCGTCTGTACACACACACACACACCCCCATAGTGCAGCTCCTCACCCCTCGTCTGTACACACACAACCCCCCCACATAGCGCAGCTCCTCACCCCTCGTCTGTACACACCCCCATAGATAAGCTCCTCACCCCTCGTCTGTACACACACCCCCTCATTGTGCAGCTCCTCACCCCTCGTCTGTACACACCCCGCCCCATAGCGCAGCTCCTCACTCACCATCTGTAAACACCCCCCCATAGTGCAGCTCCTCACTCCCCTTGTGTACACACACACCCATAGTGCAGCTCCTCACTCCCCGTCTGTAAACACCCCCCCCATACTGCAGCTCCTCACTCCCCGTCTGTATACACACCCCCTCCCATAGTGCAGCTCCTCACTCCCCTTGTGTACACACACACCCCCTCCCATAGTGCAGCTCCTCACTCCCCTTGTGTACACACACACACACCCCCATAGCGCAGCTCCTCACTCCCCGTCTGTAAACACCCCCCCATAGTGCAGCTCCTCACTCCCCGTCTGTATACACACCCCCTCCCATAGTGCATCTCCTCACTCCCCTTGTGTACACACACACCCTCCCATAGTGCAGCTCCTCACTCCCCTTGTGTACATACACCCACACACACACCCCCCGATAGTGCAGCTCCTCACTCCTCGTCTGTACACACACACACCCATAGCGCAGCTCCTCACCCCTCGTCTGTACACACACACACCCATAGCGCAGCTCCTCACCCCTCGTCTGTACACACACACACCCCCATAGTGCAGCTCCTCACCCCTCATCTGTACACCCCCCCCCCCCCATTGTGCAGCTTCTCACTCCTGGTCTATACACCCCCCCCCCCCCATAATGCAGCTTCTCACTCCTCGTCAATACCCGCCCCCATAATGCAGCTTCTTACTCCTCATCTATACACACCCCCATAGTGCAGCTTCTCACTCCTGGTCTATACACACCCCCATAGTGCAGCTTCTCACTCCTCGTCTATACACACCCCCATAGTGCAGCTTCTCACTCCTCGTCTATACACACCCCCATAGTGCAGCTTCTCACTCCTCGTCTACACACACCCCCATAGTGCAGCTTCTCACTCCTCGTCTATACACACCCCCATAGTGCAGCTTCTCACTCCTCGTCTATACACACCCCCATAGTGCAGCTTCTCACTCCTCGTCTATACACACCCCCATAGTGCAGCTTCTCACTCCTCGTCTATACACACCCCCATAGTGCAGCTTCTCACTCCTCGTCTATACACACCCCCATAGTGCAGCTTCTCACTCCTCGTCTATACACACCCCCATAGTGCAGCTTCTCACTCCTCGTCTATACACACCCCCATAGTGCAGCTTCTCACTCCTCGTCTATACACACCCCCATAGTGCAGCTTCTCACTCCTCGTTTATACACACCCCCATAGTGCAGCTTCTCACTCCTCGTCTATACACACCCCCAGAGTGCAGCTTCTCACTCCTCGTCTATACACCCCCCCCCCATAGTGCAGCTTCTCACTCCTCGTCAATACCCGCCCCCATAATGCAGCTTCTTACTCCTCATCTATACACACCCCCATAGTGCAGCTTCTCACTCCTGGTCTATACACACCCCCATAGTGCAGCTTCTTACTCCTCATCTATACACACCCCCATAGTGCAGCTTCTCACTCCTCGTCTATACACACCCCCATAGTGCAGCTTCTCACTCCTGGTCTATACACACCCCCATAGTGCAGCTTCTTACTCCTCATCTATACACACCCCCATAAAGCAGCTTCTCACTCCTGGTCTATACACACCCCCATAATGCAGCTTCTCACTCCTGGTCTATACACACCCCCATAGTGCAGCTTCTTACTCCTCGTCTATACACACCCCCATAGTACAGCTTCTTACTCCTCATCTATACACACCCCCATAGTGCAGCTTCTCACTCCTCGTCAATACCCGCCCCCATAATGCAGCTTCTTACTCCTCATCTATACACACCCCCATAGTGCAGCTTCTCACTCCACGTCTATACACACCCCCATAGTGCAGCTTCTCACTCCTCGTCTATACACACCCCCATAGTGCAGCTTCTCACTCCTCGTCTATACACACCCCCATAGTGCAGCTTCTCACTCCTCGTCTATACACACCCCCATAGTGCAGCTTCTCACTCCTCGTCTATACACACCTCCATAGTGCAGCTTCTCACTCCTCGTCTATACACACCCCCATAGTGCAGCTTCTCACTCCTCGTCTATACACCCCCCCCCCCCCATAGTGCAGCTTCTCACTCCTCGTCAATACCCGCCCCCATAATGCAGCTTCTTACTCCTCATCTATACACACCCCCATAGTGCAGCTTCTCACTCCTGGTCTATACACACCCCCATAGTGCAGCTTCTTACTCCTCATCTATACACACCCCATAGTGCAGCTTCTCACTCCTCGTCTATACACACCCCCATAGTGCAGCTTCTCACTCCTCGTCTATACACACCCCCATAGTGCAGCTTCTCACTCCTCGTCTATACACACCCCCATAGTGCAGCTTCTCACTCCTCGTCTATACACACCCCCATAGTGCAGCTTCTCACTCCTCGTCTATACACCCCCCCCCCCCCATAGTGCAGCTTCTCACTCCTCGTCAATACCCGCCCCCATAATGCAGCTTCTTACTCCTCATCTATACACACCCCCATAGTGCAGCTTCTCACTCCTGGTCTATACACACCCCCATAGTGCAGCTTCTTACTCCTCATCTATACACACCCCATAGTGCAGCTTCTCACTCCTCGTCTATACACACCCCCATAGTGCAGCTTCTCACTCCTGGTCTATACACACCCCCATAGTGCAGCTTCTTACTCCTCATCTATACACACCCCCATAGTGCAGCTTCTCACTCCTCGTCTATACACACCCCCATAGTGCAGCTTCTCACTCCTGGTCTATACACACCGCCATAGTGCAGCTTCTTACTCCTCATCTATACACACCCCCATAATGCAGCTTCTCACTCCTCGTCTATACACACCCCCATAGTGCAGCTTCTCACTCCTGGTCTATACACACCCCCATAGTGCAGCTTCTTACTCCTCATCTATACACACCCCCATAATGCAGCTTCTCACTCCTTGTCTATACACACCCCCATAATGCAGCTTCTCACTCCTGGTCTATACACACCCCCATAGTGCAGCTTCTTACTCCTCATCTATACACACCCCCATAGTGCAGCTTCTCACTCCTCGTCAATACCCGCCCCCATAATGCAGCTTCTCACTCATCTATACACACCCCCATAGTGCAGCTTCTCACTCCTCGTCTATACACACCCCCATAGTGCAGCTTCTCACTCCTCGTCTATACACACCCCCATAGTGCAGCTTCTCACTCCTCGTCTATACACACCCCCATAGTGCAGCTTCTCACTCCTCGTCTATACACAACCCCATAGTGCAGCTTCTCACTCCTCGTCTATACACACCCCCATAGTGCAGCTTCTCACTCCTCGTCTATACACACCCCCATAGTGCAGCTTCTCACTCCTCGTCTATACACACCCCCATAGTGCAGCTTCTCACTCCTCGTCTATACACACCCCCATAGTGCAGCTTCTCACTCCTCGTCTATACACACCCCCATAGTGCAGCTTCTCACTCCTCGTCTATACACACCTCCATAGTGCAGCTTCTCACTCCTCGTCTATACACACCCCCATAGTGCAGCTTCTCACTCCTGGTCTATACACACCCCCATAGTGCAGCTTCTTACTCCTCATCTATACACACCCCCATAATGCAGCTTCTCACTCCTCGTCTATACACACCCCCATAGTGCAGCTTCTTACTCCTCATATATACACACCCCCATAGTGCAGCTTCTCACTCCTCGTCTATACACACCCCCATAATGCAGCTTCTCACTCCTCGTCTATACACACCCCCATAGTGCAGCTTCTTACTCCTCGTCTATACACACCCCCATAGTGCAGCTTCTTACTCCTCATCTATACACACCCCCATAGTGCAGCTTCTCACTCGTCTATACACACCCCCATAATGCAGCTTCTCACTCCTCGTCTATACACACCTTCATAATGCAGCTTCTCACTCCTCGTCTATACACACCCCCATAGTGCAGCTTCTTACTCCTCGTCTATACACACCCCCATAGTGCAGCTTCTCACTCCTGGTCTATACACACCCCCATAGTGCAGCTTCTCACTCCTCATCTATACACACCCCCATAGTGCAGCTTCTCACTCCTCGTCTATACACACCCCCATAGTGCAGCTTCTCACTCCTCGTCTATACACACCCCCATAGTGCAGCTTCTCACTCCTCGTCTATACACACCCCCATAGTGCAGCTTCTCACTCCTCATCTATACACCCCCCCCCCATAGTGCAGCTTCTCACTCCTCGTCAATACCCGCCCCCATAATGCAGCTTCTTACTCCTCATCTATACACACCCCCATAGTGCAGCTTCTCACTCCTGGTCTATACACACCCCCATAGTGCAGCTTCTTACTCCTCATCTATACACACCCCCATAATGCAGCTTCTCACTCCTCGTCTATACACACCCCCATAGTGCAGCTTCTTACTCCTCATATATACACACCCCCATAGTGCAGCTTCTCACTCCTCGTCTATACACACCCCCATAATGCAGCTTCTCACTCCTCGTCTATACACACCTCCATAATGCAGCTTCTCACTCCTCGTCTATACACACCCCCATAGTGCAGCTTCTTACTCCTCATCTATACACACCCCCAAAGTGCAGCTTCTCACTCGTCTATACACACCCCCATAATGCAGCTTCTCACTCCTCGTCTATACACACCTTCATAATGCAGCTTCTCACTCCTCGTCTATACACACCCCCATAGTGCAGCTTCTTACTCCTCATCTATACACACCCCCATAGTGCAGCTTCTCACTCCTGGTCTATACACACCCCCATAGTGCAGCTTCTCACTCCTCGTCTATACACACCCCCATAGTGCAGCTTCTCACTCCTCGTCTATACACACCCCCATAGTGCAGCTTCTCACTCCTGGTCTATACACACCCCCATAGTGCAGCTTCTCACTCCTGGTCTATACACACCCCCATAGTGCAGCTTCTTACTCCTCATCTATACACACCCCCATAGTGCAGATTCTTACTCCTCATCTATATAGCCCCCATCATGCAGTACTTCGCTCCTTACAATCAACAGCACACCGATGCACTCCCGCTTCCGGGTCTGAGCAGTCAGTGCCCTGTGGAGACTCCGCCCTTTCCCATGACGTCATCTCTTTCAGGCGCAGCCCCTTCTAGACAAGAGCAGCTGATAAGTTCGCGGTGTGGATATGTGACCTGTATGTATTGTTATACTATGTAATGACCCCTCTATCTGTACACTGCACATACACTGTGCTTGCATAGTGCAGGAGAGCATGTCCACAGGCTTGTGTGTATGTGATAGTGTGTACATTATGTGTATGGGCAGATTATTATAGTACTGCAGCTGATAGTTGAGATAATGTAGAGGGAGTCCCTGGAATTGCTGGTGCCTGCAGGCGGTCACTGACAGCCATCCTCTGGCGATTAGATCTACCGGAAGGCGCTTCCAGGCTATGTGCCCACGATCAGGAGTAGCAGCGCTTGGATATTACAAGCGCAATGGAGCAGACTTGTAGAAATCCCAGGCCCACTGTGCTGCTACTTGACGCTGTAACCTCACCGGCTTTATGAGCAGCTGCGTCTCCGCAACAGAAATGCCCCCAATAGAATGTATTGGATGCGGTAAATCCACATTGTTCAATGAACACACGCGGATGTAAGGCTGTGTGCCCACGTAGCATTTTTCAAGCGTATATGCTGCGGAATTTCCGCAGCGTAAACGCTTGAAAAACGCATGTATATCCGCACCCCATGGTCCCCAATGGGATTCCGCAACTTCTATGCACATGCTGCGGATTTTTCCGCAACGTTTATGCCGCGTTCAAAAATCTGCAGCATGTCATTTAATTTTGCGTTTCCGCAAGCGGAATTGCCTTAGTCCAATGCATAAAAAACGCAAGGCAATTCCGCATGTGGAAAACGCGTGATAAACGCGCGAAAAATGCGTGATAAACGCGTGCGGAATTCCGCATGCGTTTTTCCGGGAGAGGACTTGCATTTATGCAGCAGAAATTTTCTGCTTCATAAATGCAACGTGGGCACATAGCCTAACTGTGACTAGAACGCAGCGCTTTATACTCATAAAACATCTGCTGTTCCTGCTCATGGGCACATGGCCTTATAGAGGGGCTGAGCGCCTCGTGTCCGCCCCACCTGCTACCACGCCGCAGTCACACAGGGTGAAAGCTGACTTGTGGCAAGCCTAAACAGCCCCTTTAATTTTTTAGATATATGGTAAATTTTTCTCATATTTTGTAAACCATTATAATGAAACGCAAAACACAGTGATGGAATTGCTATATTTTCTTTTATCATTCCACAAAAAAAAACGTTTTTACGTGTTTCTGTACATATTATGACAAATGAAATTATGTCATTAACAAATGCAACTTGTTTTTCAAAAAAGCCAGCTCTGTCACCACATGTGACCTCTGTAAACTATTTATATGGGCATACACCTACATATGGGTCACTCAGCGTACCTACACACACACCTGATGTATCACATGTCACATGATCCCCTTTGATAGATCATGTGATAGTTCATGTGAAATTAATTTGGCACAATATTAATATATTATATTTTTTTTACATTAATTGTATGACTTAATATTGAGCACAATTAAGTATGCTGACATCCCCTACATACAGTATGAGACCCTACACACAATATGAGATGCCACAATCCTATACACAGCCAAAGGCCGCACGTAGCCATCTATACAGAGTGGAAGGCCGCTCGTAGCCATCTATACACAGCCAGAGACCGCACGTAGCCATCTATACAGAGTGGAAGGCCGCTCGTAGCCATCTATACAGAGCGGAAGGCCGCTCGTAGCCATGTATACACAGGGGGAGGCCGCACATAGCCATCTATAGACAGCCGGAGGCCACACATAGCCATTTATACACAGCGGGAGGCCGCACGGTGCCATTTATACACAGCGGGAGGCCGCACGTAGCCATCTATACACAGCGGGAGGCCACACGGCGCCATCTATACACAGCAGGAGGCCGCACGGCGCCATCTATACACAGAAGGAGGCCGCACAGCGCCATCTTTACACAGCGGGAGGCCGCTCGACACCCCCCAGATACAGCGGGAGGAGGCCGCACGCCGCCTCCCAGATACAGAGCCGCTCGCAGTCACACACACAAACATATACAGACATGTACATACACACATAAACACATTTGAAACACAAAAATACATAGTTAGGTCCATATATATTTGGACAGAGACAACATTTTTCTAATTTTGGTTCTAGACATTACCACAATGAATTTTAAACAAAACAATTGAGATGCAGTTGAAGTTCAGACTTTCAGCTTTCATTTGAGGGTATCCACATTAAAATTGGATGAAGGGTTTAGGAGTTTCCGCTCCTTAACATGTGCCACCCTGTTTTTAAAAGGGACCAAAAGTAATTGGACAGATTAAATAATTGTAAATAAAATGTTCATTTCTAGTACTTGGTTGAAAACCCTTTGTTGGCAACGACTGCCTGAAGTCTTGAACTCATGGACATCACCAGACGCTGTGTTTCCTCCTTTTTGATGCTCTGCCAGGCCTTCACTGCGGTGGTTTTCAGTTGCTGTTTGTTTGTGGGCCTTTCTGTCTGAAGTTTAGTCTTTAACCAGTGAAATGCATGTTCAATTGGGTTGAGATCAGGTGACTGACTTGGCCATTCAAGAATATTCCACTTCTTTGCTTTAATAAACTCCTGGGTTGCTTTGGCTTTATGTTTTGGGTCATTGTCCATCTGTAGTATGGAACGACGACGAATCAGTTTGGCTGCATTTGGCTGGATCTGAGCACACAGTATGGCTCTAAATACATCAGAATTCATTCGGCTGCTTCTGTCCTGTGTCACATCATCAATAAACACTAGTGACCCAGTGCCACTGGCAGCCATGCATACCCAAGCCATCACACTGCCTGCGCCGTGTTTTACAGATGATGTGGTATGCTTTGGATCATGAGCTGTACCACGCCTTCGCCATACTTTTCTCTTTCCATCATTCTGGTAGAGGTTGATCTTGGTTTCATCTGTGCAAAGAATGTTCTTCCAGAACTGTGCTGGCTTTTTTAGATGTTTTTTAGCAAAGTCCAGTCTAGCCTTTTTATTCTTGATGCTTATGAGTGGCTTGCACCGTGCAGTGAACCCTCTGTATTTACTTTCATGCAGTCTTCTCTTTATGGTAGATTTGGATATTGATACGCCTACCTCCTGGAGAGTGTTGTTCACTTGGTTGGCTGTTGTGAAGGGGTTTCTTTTCACCATGGAGATTATTCTGCGATCATCCACCACTGTTGTCTTCCGTGGGCGCCCAGGTCTTTTTGCATTGATGAGTTCACCAGTGCTTTCTTTCTTTCTCAGGATGTACCAAACTGTAGATTTTGCCACTCCTAATATTGTAGCAATTTCTCGGATGGGTTTTTTCTGTTTTTGCAGCTTAAGGATGGCTTGTTTCACCTGCATGGAGAGCTCCTTTGACCGCATGTTTACTTCACACCAAAACCTTCCAAATGCAAGTACCACACCTCAAATCAACTCCAGGCCTTTTATCTGCTTAATTTAGAATGACATAACGAAGGGATTGCCCATACCTGTCCATGAAATAGCCTTGGAGTCAATTGTCCAATTACTTTTGGTCCCTTTAAAAACAGGGTGGCTCATGTTAAGGAGCTGAAACTCCTAAACCCTTCATCCAATTTTAATGTGGACACCCTCAAATGAAAGCTGAAAGTCTGAACTTCAACTGCATCTAAATTGTTTTGTTTAAAATTCATTGTGGTAATGTCTAGAACCAAAATTAGAAAAATGTTGTCTCTGTCCAAATATATATGGACCTAACTGTATAAACAGACATCACACAATGATATCTGCACACACAGACACACTGTGACACACACACTCACTCACCATTCCCTGGCTCCAGTCGTCCAGCTCTTCTCCGGTGGTAAGTAGCAGTGCAGAGCGCACTGCGTGACGTCATGGTAGCAGACACTGCCGCACACAGGGAAGTTAACAGGTGCAGTTCTGGCCCGGCTGAATAAGAAGCAGGGGCCCTGCGCAGCTGCTGGGGAAGCGGTCCAGGGGCCTGCCGGTGTGTGCCGCATTGGCGCCGCACATATTATAATGAGGGCAATCTGGCCATGGGCCTCCCCGGAGCCTCGGGCCCCGGGCGGTAGCCCAGATTGCCCTCATTATAATCCGTCTATGATCCCATCCACCTTGCTGTAAGATGCTACTGTAACGGGTCTGGGAGGTGGAACCTCTGAGCTACTATACAAGGGGGCGATCCTTGTAAGGGAGCGGGTGGCGACCAGGGAAGATGGACAGGCAGTCACAGCAGGTGACCGGGGCAGTCTCTGGATGAACGGGCAGGAGGTCACGGCAAGTGACCGGGGCAGTCTCTGGATGAACGGGCAGGAGGTCACGGCAAGTGACCGGGGCAGTCTCTGGATGAACGGGCAGGAGGTCACGGCAAGTGACCGGGGCAGTCTCTGGGTAAAGGGTAGGTACGACCTGTGATGGCAGAGCCTCCAGGTAGGCTAGCAGGCAGATGGTAGATGTGTGCTCCCAGGTTAGCAAGCGAGAGTCTCTTGAATGGCAGGTGGTCACAGCACGTGACGGCGGAGCCTCCAGGTAGGCTAGCAGGCAGGTAACAGGTGTGTGCTCCCAGGTGAGCGGGCAGGAGTCTCTGGAATAGCAGGTGGTCACAGCACGTGACCGCGGAGCCTCCAGGTAGGCTAGCAGGCAGGTAGCAGGTGTGCGCTCCCAGGTGAGCGGGCAGGAGTCTCTGGAATGGCAGGTGGTCACCGCACGTGACGGCGGAGCCTCCAGGTAGGCTAGCAGTGTTAGAACCTTGCTCTTAGGTTTTTTTTCCTTTGCTGGTCACATGACCTTGTTGGCCTATTTAATCCTGCTCCGCCCTTCTGGCTTTGCTGGACTTCATTGTATATCTACTTTCTAGCTAGCCTGTGCTCTGTGTCTTGCTCTGTTAGTTTGCTTGGTCTACTGACCTCTATGTTCTATATATTTTGTTTGTTCGTCTGTCTGCTACTATTTCTGTTAGGAGGTGTCCCATATTCCTCCCAGTCCTTATTACTTGTAGGGATTGATTCCTTCCCCACATCTATAGGTCTCCGTACAGACTAGCTTAGGACTTTAGCAGGTCTGATCGCAGGATCAGGTCCCCTGTTACATCGTAGGGATTAAGCTGAGTTCTATCGTAGGGACAGATCTCCTCTCTTTCCTTAGCTCTGGTAGCAGAACATAACAGTAAGTCCAGCCAGCAAATTCTCTAAGGAAAGATTTTTCTGTTCCATCATGGTGTCGGTTCAGGATTTGGTTCATCGCCTGCAGGGACTCTCTCTGGAGGTGGCCGAGCTCCGTCAGCACGTGAGTAACTGTCCTGGAGCACATTTCTTGGAGCCTAAGGTATGTTTGCCGGATTTATTTTTTGGTGAACACCGAGAATTTTTTTCATTTAAAAATGCTTGCTTATTGTATTTTCGTTTGAGACCTAAGTCCTCTGGGGATGAATCCCAGCGCGTAGGGTTCATAATGTCACTTTTGCGCAAAGAGCCTCAGGAGTGGGCCTTTTCTTTACAACCTAGTGATACATGCTTCAGATCAGTGGATAGTTTTTTTTCTGCTTTGGGACTATTATATGATGATCCTGACCGTGTCGCATCAGCTGAGACTGAGTTGAGACGTTTAAAACAGGGATCAGGTAATGTGGAAAAATATTGTACTCATTTCCGTCGTTGGTCTACTCAAACAGGGTGGAACGATTCTGCTCTGAAAAGTCTATTTCTTGCTGGGCTCAGTGAAAGGGTTAAAGACCTGCTAATTGCTTATCCTACACCTGAAGATTTGCAACAGGCTATGCAATTAGCTATACGGGTGGATAGAAGACTGCGTGCAAGGGTTAATGAGAGCAAATCCTCTGCTATGTCAGTTTCTGGTTATGAGAATGTGTGTACTAACAGTGGTGAACCGATGGAGATTGGATCGGTGGCACCTCGCTCTCAAGAAAAAGACCGTCGATTTTCTGAAGGCTTGTGTTTCTATTGCGGAAAATCTGGTCATTTGATTAAAGGCTGTGAGCTTCGTATGAAGAAAGAAAAAAAATGGTCAGTCACGCCCGTATTGCCTGTTTAAATTCCAAGGGTATATTTTTAGCTGCTTCCACGATTGCTCAGATAAAATTAATGGAATTTCGGGTGTTTGTTGATTGCGGGTCTACTCTGAATGTAATTGATGGGGGATTCGTGGAAAGACTCAATTTAAAACCTGAACCTTTATCATCCCCCATTGCTGTGGTTTCTGTGGATGGTTCCCCTTTGAAGAATATTACTCTCAAGGTCTGTGAATTTCCTCTCACTATTAATGGTGTTCACCATGAGAAATTGGATTTGGTAGTGTTGAATAACTTGCCTTCTCCAGTAATATTGGGATTGCCCTGGTTAAAATTTCACAATCCTGTACTGGATTGGTCTACCAGTGAAATTAAATCCTGGAGCCATAAATGTTATGACAAGTGTTGTAACGGGCGTATTGCAGCTTTGGATAGGGGAGAATTGCCTGTTCCTATTCAGGATTTTTGGAGAGTTTTTTCTGAGAAGGAATCGCAGGTTTTGCCTCCCCATAGAGACTATGATTGTTCTATTGAATTTGTCCCTGGAGCGACTCTTCCTAAAAGTCGTTTATTTAACCTTACTATTCCTGAGAGGAAGGCTTTGGATGAATACATACAGACAAGTTTGGCCGCCGGTCACATTAGGCCCTCTAAGTCTCCTGTGGCGGTTGGATTTTTTTTTTGTACAAAAAAAGGACGGCGGTTTAAGTCCTTGTCTGGATTTTCGTGAGATTAACAAAATTACTGTACGCAATCCTTACCCACTGCCATTGATTCCTGATCTGTTTAACCAGTTAATGGGGGCCAAGTGGTTCTCTAAAATTGACCTTAAGGGGGCATACAATCTGTTGCGCATGAAGGAGGGTGACGAATGGAAGACTGCTTTTAACACTCCTGTGGGTCATTTTGAGAATCTGGTTATGCCTTTTGGTCTTACTAATGCTCCTGCATTTTTTCAGAATCTGATTAATGACATCCTTAGACCTTTGATCGGCAAAAATGTGGTTGTGTATTTGGATGACATTTTGATTTATTCGCCGGATCTGGAGTCTCATGCTAAGCTGGAGAAATGTGAGTTCGCTGTACAGAGAATTAGTTTTTTGGGCTACATTATCTCCAGCAAAGGTTTTGAGATGGATCCGGTTAAGGTTCAGGCTGTGCAGGAATGGCCTAGGCCTATTGGTTTGAAATCGATACAGAGGTTTTTGGGTTTCGCCAATTACTACAGAAAATTCATAAAAAATTTTTCTAGTATTGTCAAACCTCTGACTGATCTCACCAGGAAAGGTGCTGATGCGGTTCAGTGGTCTTCTGAGGCCATTGAAGCATTTGTGTATCTCAAGGAGAGGTTCACCTCTGCTCCCATCCTTATGCAGCCTGATGTTACTAGGCCGTTTTTGGTTGAGGTTGATGCTTCCTCTGTGGGGGTTGGCGCAGTATTGTCTCAGGATAACGGGGATGGATTACATCCCTGTGCCTTTTTTTCAAAAAAATTTTCGGAGACTGAACTGAATTACGATATTGGTAATCGGGAATTATTGGCTATTAAACTCGCATTTGAACACTGGCGCCACTTCTTGGAAGGTGCGGAATTTCCCGTTCAGGTTCTTACGGATCATAAAAATCTGATATATCTTGATGCTGCCAAGCGCCTGAATGCCCGTCAGGCTAGGTGGGCACTGTTTTTCTCGCAGTTTAATTTCTCCGTTACTTACATCCCTGGTACTAAGAATGTTAAGGCGGATGCCTTGTCTCGCAGTTTTTCTCCCATAGTCGGTGCTGAGAAAGAGGAGAACATTTTACAAGAAGGTGTTGTGATAGCTGCTTTGGACTCCGTTTTGGAAAATGAGATTCTTAAAGCACAGGAGAATGCCCCTTCTAACACTCCTCATGGGAGGTTGTTTGTGCCTGGGACCTTTAGGAGAGATTTGTTTGTTGAGTGTCACGAATCTCGGTTGGCAGGTCATCCCGGAATCTCTGAGACCAAGAGACTGGTGGGTCGCAGTTTTTGGTGGCCTGGATGGCAGAAAGAAGTCATTAAGTGGGTGCGTCAATGTACTATATGTGCTAGATCTAAGTCCTCACATACTCCTGCTGCGGGGTTGCTTTGTCCTTTGGAGGTTCCCAGTGCTCCTTGGACACATTTGGCTCTGGACTTTATAACTGACCTTCCCCCCTCTGAGGGTTTTACTGTCATCTGGGTGGTCGTGGACCGTTTTAGCAAGATGTGTCACTTGGTTCCTTTCGTCAAACTGCCCTGCGCTAAAACTCTCGCTAAGGCCTTTGTCAAGGAAATTGTCAGACTTCATGGCGTTCCTACTGACATTGTTTCTGATAGGGGTCCTCAGTTCGTGGCTCGTTTTTGGCGTGCCTTTTGTGATAGGTTGGGAGTTCATTTGTCGTTCTCGTCCGGATATCATCCTGAATCTAATGGCCAGACAGAAAGGAAAAACCAGGATGTTGAGCAGTTCTTGCGTTGTTTTGTGGCAGACAATCATGAGGGGTGGTCTGAGTTTCTGCCACTTGCTGAATTTGCTCTGAACAATCATACATCTTCTGCTGGTTGTTCGCCTTTTTTTTGTTGTTCTGGGAGACATCCGTCGTTTGGGTCGTTCTCCAAGTTGGGATCTGCCGTGCCTGAGGAGGAGAATTTTTCCGGTGATTTGGAGAGAGTTTGGACGGATGTGCGTGGTAATCTTCAGGAGGCCAACAGAAAATCTAAAGACTACTTTGATAGGAAACGACAGGAGGTTTTGTTCGCTGTTGGTGACATGGTTTGGTTGTCCTCTAGGAATCTGCGGTTGAGGATTCCTTCAAAGAAATTGGGTCCCAAGTTTGTAGGGCCCTTTAAGGTGCTTCAGGTTGTCAACCAATCTGCTGTTAGGTTGGAGGTTCCTACCTCCTGGAGAATTAATCCGGTATTTCATGTCTCTCTGTTGAAAAAAGCTGTTGTATCGGATTGTGACGCCTCTGCCTCTGTTCCTCCGGTGGTGGAGGACGGGGAATATGAAATTTCTCGCATCCTTAACTCTAGACGGTATAGAGGTAGTTTGCAGTATCTTGTGGCCTGGAAAGGTTTCGGTCCCGAGGATAACTCTTGGGTGAGGTCGGATGATGTTTCCGCGTCCAGACTTATCAGAGCGTTTCACAGGAGATTTCCTGATAAGCCTGGTCCTAGGGGATCCGGAGGATCCTCTTAGAAGGGGGGGGGGTACTGTTAGAACCTTGCTCTTAGGTTTTTTTTCCTTTGCTGGTCACATGACCTTGTTGGCCTATTTAATCCTGCTCCGCCCTTCTGGCTTTGCTGGACTTCATTGTATATCTACTTTCTAGCTAGCCTGTGCTCTGTGTCTTGCTCTGTTAGTTTGCTTGGTCTACTGACCTCTATGTTCTATATATTTTGTTTGTTCGTCTGTCTGCTACTATTTCTGTTAGGAGGTGTCCCATATTCCTCCCAGTCCTTAGTACTTGTAGGGATTGATTCCTTCCCCACATCTATAGGTCTCCGTACAGACTAGCTTAGGACTTTAGCAGGTCTGATCGCAGGATCAGGTCCCCTGTTACATCGTAGGGATTAAGCTGAGTTCTATCGTAGGGACAGATCTCCTCTCTTTCCTTAGCTCTGGTAGCAGAACATAACAAGCAGGCAGGTAGCAGATGTGCGCTCCCAGGTGAGCGGGCAAGCTGGTCCATAGACAGACTGACAGGAGTTGGAGGGCAGACCGTCGGACCTCAGGCTAGCAGGCAGGTAGCAGAGGAGCGCTCCCAGGTGAGCGGGCAAGCTGGTCCATAGACAGACTGACAGGAGTCGGTAGGCAGACCTTCGGACCTCAGGCTAGCAGGCAAGTAAGCAGAGTATCAGGCAGGAATCAGACAGCAAACTGGCAGGAATCTGGCAGGTAACTGGCAACGGGACCTGAGGGCTGAAGCAGAGTAGTGAACAGTTCAACAAAATTGCTCGGGCACCTCCATTTTGGGGGAGGTGCCTTATATATGGTGAAGTCCTCCGGCCATTGGCCGGGGACTCCTTAGGACTGCGCGCGCGGCCCCTTTAAGAGGGAGGGAGCGCGCGCGCGCGCGCCCTAAGCACAGTGGCCGGGAAGGAGTGCGCGCTGCCAGCAGAGCGGGAGGAGGACTCCGGGCTCGGAGTAGAGGGGTGAGGGGAACAGCGTCCCTGCCTAGCAGAGGGCAGGGACGCCGGCGCTACAGTACCCCCCCGTTTAGGCCCCCCCTTTTTTTAGGCCAGAGAGAAATTTAGCTAGGATGAGAGGGGCATGGATGTTCTCCCGGGGCTCCCACGTTCTCTCCTCAGGACCAAACCCCTTCCAATCTACCAGAAAAAAGGTCTTCCCTCTTACCCTTTTGGTGGCCAGAATGTTCTCTACCTCAAACTCGTTTTCAGCGGAAACCGGAGCAGGAGGCGTACCTGTAGACTTGGAAAAAGAGTTAAGTACCACAGGTTTGAGGAGAGATACATTGAAGGAGTTAGGGATCCGCAAGTTGGCCGGGAGTTTCAATTTATAGGCCACCGGGTTGATCTGACTGATGACCTCCAGAGGACCGATGAACCGAGGCCCTAACTTATAGGAAGGAATCTTGAGCCGGACATACTTGGACGAGAGCCAGACCTTATCCCCTGGACGGAATTGAGGAGGATCCAGACGTTTTTTGTCAGCATGTCTTTTCATACGCTCGGATGACAGAAGGAGTGCGGATCGGGTACTCTCCCATATGGAGGAAAATTTGTTAACAAGAGATTCCGCAGCCGGATTGTCCACCGAGGTGGAGACGGGAAATGGGATCCGAGGATGCTGACCGAAGACAACAAAAAACGGGGATTTGGAGGAAGATTCGCTCTCGTGATTGTTGTAAGAAAATTCGGCCCATGGCAGGAGATCCACCCAGTCTGAATGGTGGGCATTAACGAAGTGCCGGAGGTAACTGGTCAGGTTCTGATTGATCCGCTCCACTTGACCATTAGACTGTGGGTGGTAAGCGGAGGAGAAGTCCAGGGTGACGTCTAGCAGTTTACAAGTGGCTCTCCAGAAGCGTGAGGTGAACTGTACCCCACGATCCGACACGATGTGGAGGGGCAGGCCATGAAGACTGAAGATGTGGCGGATAAAGTCTTTAGCCAGCTCGGGTGCAGATGGGAGGCCTGGCAGGGGAACGAAATGAGCCATCTTGGAAAAGCGGTCAGCGACCACCCAAATGACCGTACAACCGGCAGAGACGGGGAGATCAGTTATAAAGTCCATTGCTATATGCTGCCAGGGGGCAGCAGGTACTGGGAGCGGAAGGAGGCGACCGGCTGGCAGATGTCTCGGAACCTTGTTGCGGGCGCAGGACACACAGGCAGAAACAAAGTCTATTATGTCCTTGTGCAGGGTAGGCCACCAGTAGTGCCGGGTAATAAGCTGGAGGGTCTTTTTCTGACCGGCGTGGCCAGCTAGTTTAGACGAGTGACCCCAGTGTAGGATCTTCTCCCGATCAGGTACTGATACGAACGTCTTACCGGGAGGGAGACGATTTAGACTCACGGGAGCCACCTGCATTACTCTGGCGGGATCGATGATGTGTTTCAGTTCCTCCTCGAGATCAGACACCAGAAAGGATCGGGACAAGGCGTCTGCCTTGATGTTTTTGTCAGCCGGGCGAAAATGAAGAATAAAATCAAAGCGGCGAACAAAAAACAAGGACCACCGAGCTTGGCGCGGGTTAAGTCTCTGGGCATGCTGGAGGTAAGCCAAGTTCTTGTGGTCAGTGTAAATTATTACCGGGTGAAGAGCCCCTTCGAGCAGGTAACGCCACTCCTCCAATGCCAGCTTGATGGCCAATAACTCTCGATCTCCTATGGAATAGTTGCGCTCAGAAGAGGAGAAGAGTTTGGAGAAGAAGCCACAAGTTACCATTCTCCCGGAAGATGATTTTTGGGTAAGTACCGCTCCGGCTCCAGAGGAGGAGGCGTCAACCTCCAGGAAGAACTGCTTTTTGCCATCTGGGCGATGCAGCACCGGGGCGGAAGAGAAGGCCTGTTTTAAGGAAAGAAAGGCCTCCTCTGCTTCGGGCGGCCACTCTCTGGGATTAGTGCCCTTACGGGTGAGCGCGGAAATTGGGGCAGTCCGGGAAGAGAAGTGCGGTATGAAGAGGCGGTAGTAGTTGGCGAAGCCCAGGAACCGCTGAATGGCCTTCAACCCCTCCGGTCGAGGCCATTTCTCGATGGCAGACAGTTTCTCTGGATCCATTCGAAGGCCGGTCTGAGAAATAATGTAGCCCAAAAACGGAAGCGAGGTCTGCTCAAAGAGGCACTTCTCATATTTAGCGAAGAGGTGATTCTGCCTGAGCCTGAGCAGGACCTGACGAACGTCTCTCCGGTGAGTCTGGAGATCCGGAGAGAAGACCAAGATGTCGTCCAGGTACACCACTACGCAGGAGTAGAGAAGGTCCCGGAAGATGTCATTGACCAACTCTTGAAAGACGGCAGGAGCGTTACAGAGACCAAAGGGCATTACCAGATATTCATAGTGGCCGTCCCGGGTGTTGAATGCAGTCTTCCATTCATCCCCTTGACGGATACGGACCAGGTTGTACGCCCCACGGAGGTCCAGTTTGGTGAAGATTCTAGCCCCCCTCAGACGATCAAATAATTCTGGAATGAGCGGAAGGGGGTACTTATTCTTCACCGTGATCTGGTTAAGGCCTCTATAGTCTATACAGGGACGGAGAGAGCCGTCCTTCTTTTTTACGAAAAAGAAGCCTGCTCCCGCCGGGGATTTCCGGATGAATCCCCTGGCCAAATTCTCCTCAATATATTCGGACATCGACCGGGTCTCAGCAGCGGACAATGGGTAAATACGCCCACGGGGAGGTGTAGTACCGGGTAACAGGTCGATAGGACAGTCGTATGGTCTATGAGGGGGTA
Source organism: Phyllobates terribilis (assembly GCF_046119375.1). Classification (NCBI taxonomy): domain Eukaryota; kingdom Metazoa; phylum Chordata; class Amphibia; order Anura; family Dendrobatidae; genus Phyllobates; species Phyllobates terribilis. The sequence continues at coordinate 636,961,399 of NW_027362765.1, forward strand.
ATGTCTCTGCCTCCTTTTTATTAAAGACATCAGCAAATGACCAATAGGGAATCGGAAGTCCAGGTAGATTAGTTGGGGTAGGAGAAGGACGGACGGGATGAACAGGAACCAAACAAGTCTTATGACAGTCCTGTCCCCAGCGAAGGACCTCTCCGGTCTGCCAGTCAAGCACGGGTGCATGTCTCTGGAGCCAAGGTAGACCTAGTAAGAGGGCGTGAGAGAGTCCAGGCAGAACATGAAAAGAGATGCTCTCAGAATGCAGCATTCCCACCTGCAGAGTTACGGATTCGGTGATGAGTTGGATGGGACGTGGTAAGAGGCCCCCATCCACAGCAGCGACAGATAATGGTATAGCCAGAGGTTTGGTGGGAATGCGGTATTTTTCTACCAGGGCCTGTGAAATAAGATTCCCGGCCGCTCCAGAGTCAAGTTGGGCTAGTTCAAAATAACGATTCTCCCCGCAGATAATTGAGACTGACAGCAGCAGAGATGGAGAGGATTTATTCTTGTCTAGGTCGACCTCTCTGAGCGAACCTAGACACAGGCGTTTCCCGACCTCTCCGGGCAGGTACGGATCCGGTGCTCCTTACTGCCACAGTAGAAGCAGCTCCCCTCGGCACGGCGTAAGTCCTGACGGGTTTTGACCATCTTGGTCTGGTCGACCTGCATAGGCTCAGGAGAGTGTACCTGGAGAGAAACGGAGGGAGTGACGGATTTCTGAAAAGTAGGAGCTAGACGTGGAAACCTCCTCTCACGGGTGACTTCTTTGGCACGCTCCTGGAACCGTAGGTCAATCCGGGTGGCAAGAGTTATTAGGTCATCGAGAGTGGTAGGAATGTCTCGACCGGCGAGTTCATCTTTGATACGGCCGGACAGACCCTCCCAGAAGACAGATACCAGAGCGTCGTTATCCCAGGCCAGCTCCGAGGCAAGGGTACGGAACCGTATGGCATATTGGCCCACGGTGAGACTTCCCTGACGGAGGCGTAGCAGAGATGATGCGGATGAGGTCTTCCGTCCAGGTTCGTCGAAGACTTTCCGGAAAGCCGTGAGAAAGGCAGGCAAGTTGGACACCAGGGGGTCTCCTCTCTCCCATAGAGGATTTAGCCAGGCCAGGGCCTCCCCGGTGAGATGGGACATGATGAAGGCAATTTTGGCCCGGTCGGAGTTAAACTGGTGGGACAGGAGTTCAAAGTGCAGGGTGCACTGATTTATAAAGCCCCGAGCCTGAGCGGAGTCGCCTCCGAAGCGAGGAGGTGCAGAAAGCCGGGGTCCGGGGTAGGATACCATAGTATTGGTGGGCAGCGGAGCTGCCGGATTGCGAGTCATGGCTCTGGCGGTGGTTGCTGGTGGAGCAGTCAGAGTGTCCAGGCGAGTATTGACATTCTGCAGGTGACCCAGGATGGACTCCTGTTGGGACCTCTGACGGGACAGTTCATGACACAGGTCCGAGAGTGAGGGAGCTTGGGTGTCACCGGGTTCCATGGCCCGAGCAAACTGTAACGGGTCTGGGAGGCGGAACCTCTGAGCTACTATACAAGGGGGCGATCCTTGTAAGGGAGCGGGTGGCGACCAGGAAAGATGGGCAGGCAGTCACAGCAGGTGACCGGGACAGTCTCTGAGTGAACGGGCTGGAGGTCACGGCAAGTGACCGGGGCAGTCTCTGGATGAACGGGCAGGAGGTCACGGCAAGTGACCGGGGCAGTCTCTGGATGAACGGGCAGGAGGTCACGGCAAGTGACCGGGGCAGTCTCTGGATGAGCGGGCAGGAGGTCACGGCAAGTGACCGGGGCAGTCTCTGGATGAGCGGGCAGGAGGTCACGGCAAGTGACCGGGACAGTCTCTGGATGAACGGGCAGGAGGTCACGGCAAGTGACCGGGGCAGTCTCTGGGTAAAGGGTAGGTACGACCTGTGATGGCAGAGCCTCCAGGTAGGCTAGCAGGCAGATGGTAGATGTGTGCTCCCAGGTGAGCAAGCGAGAGTCTCTGGAATGGCAGGTGGTCACAGCACGTGACGGCGGAGCCTCCAGGTAGGCTAGCAGGCAGGTAACAGGTGTGCGCTCCCAGGTGAGCGGGCAGGAGTCTCTGGAATGGCAGGTGGTCACAGCACGTGACGGCGGAGCCTCCAGGTAGGCTAGCAGGCAGGTAGCAGGTGTGCGCTCCCAGATGAGCGGGCAGGAGTCTCTGGAATGGCAGGTGGTCACAGCACGTGACGGCGGAGCCTCCAGGTAGGCTAGCAGGCAGGTAGCAGATGTGCGCTCCCAGGTGAGCGGGCAAGCTGGTCCATAGACAGACTGACAGGAGTTGGAGGGCAGACCGTCGGACCTCAGGCTAGCAGGCAGGTAGCAGAGGAGCGCTCCCAGGTGAGCGGGCAAGCTGGTCCTTAGACAGACTGACAGGAGTCGGTAGGCAGACCGTCGGACCTCAGGCTAGCAGGCAAGTAAGCAGAGTATCAGGCAGGAATCAGACAGCAAACTGGCAGGAATCTGGCAGGTAACTGGCAACGGGACCTGAGGGCTGAAGCAGAGTAGTGAACAGTGCAACAACATTGCTCGGGCACCTCCATTTTGGGGGAGGTGCCTTATATATGGTGAAGTCCTCCGGCCATTGGCCGGGGACTCCATAGGACGGCGCACGCGGCCCCTTTAAGAGGGAGGGAGGAGGACGCCGGGCTCGGAGCAGAGGGGTGAGGGGAACAGCGTCCCTGCCTAGGCAGGGACGCCGGCGCTACAGGTACGTTCCCCTGACAAAGCCGTGTGGGTCACGGCGATACGCGTGGGGTTTTCCTGTGTCCTCCTCTGACGCTATTCAGGCCCCCTCCCCTCTTATGCGATCTGGTGTTTTAGGTAACGATCTAGCGTCCTGTCAGGACGCCTGCCGCACACAACCCTTTGGGAGATAGATTATTCTCAGATCTTCCAGCCCAATACTGGGCATTGTGTATTATCTATTGGTGTGGGTTATTTTCCATTTTTGACCGCAACAGGTTTATGGTCTCATATTACCTTTTATCATGAAGGTTATTTGATTGGGGTCGGCATTTATTGTGATGTATGTCTTTGTCCACTCATATTAAGGTTGCCTCTTATCTTTGTGCATGCTGTATTTTACAGTTACTCACCTGTTAATATATTCCATTTTCCACTTGCATAATTGGGGATTTTCAGATGATATATTATCTCATTATCTGAAGGTCATCTTCAATTGATTAATATATTTGAACAAATTTTGGGGTGCCAACAATTGTTTGCTATTTGATACCTGTCATGCAGGGGACAGGGCACATGCCATTCCATGGCCTCTTTTAGATGATTTCATCATGTGTTGTTCAATAAACGTTTTCTCTATTGGAGGTGTGCTCGTCGCTATGTAGTGGCGTTTTCCATACATTACCATGCATCTTTCCTCTACATGACGTAGCACCCCCTTTAATATTAACATAAGTATTGGTAGTGCAACCTCGCCCCTTTTCTTTGCAGATGCTACGTTTTTGACACAGCAAGAGTATGCCTTATCAAAAACTCATTGTGACAACTTGAACTTGTATTTAGATAAAGCCATTGTGCTAAAGAACCGGTAAATACATTTCCCAACAACATATATGGGTATCAAATGGAAGGAATAGATACAGGGAGAAATGAAGTTATATCTTCTCTGCAGGCTTTTGCTTCCAGCCATCTGAGTGGTGCCACGGCTTCTGGATGTGATCACAGATGGCTATTCGGATCTATGACCGTGTATCATGTCTAATTAATGAGAGTCTGTCAGCAGGTTTGTGATATGTAATCCGATAGCAGCACAATGTAGGGGCAGAGGCCCCGATTCTAGTGATGTGTCACTTAAAGAGCTGCTTGCTGTCATTTTTATAAAATCATTTTTTTGTCTGCTGCAGAGCTAGCAGTTCTCTGAATGCTGATCTCTGTATAATTCTGCCCACACCCTTGATTGGCAGCTTTTTGTGTACAGTGTGCATAGGCAGAAAGCTTTCAATCGGTGGTAGGGACACGGTTACACAGAGCAGGAGAACACCAAGTTCTCTAGTGATAATCTACTGCTGATAAAACTCTAATTTTGTTGAAACTACAACAACCAGACCAGTAAGTGACACATCACTGGAATCAGGGTCTCTGTCTCTAGAATGTGCTGCTCTCAGATTACATAACAAAAACCTGGTGATAGATTCCCTCTAAGAGTGGTTCCATCTACCCAGGTGTGTTAATTTGCGAAACAATAGGTACTGGTACACATTTTCAGGAAGAATCAGGGTTCTTTTTTTCATGGCCTATTTTGTATTTAATGACTTCTTTCTCCCTGTGTTATAATATATATGTATGTACAGTACAGACCAAAAGTTTGGACGCACCTTCTCATTTAAAGATTTTTCTGTATTTTCATGACTATGAAAATTGTACATTCACACTGAAGGCATCAAAACTATGAATTACCACATGTGGAATTATATACTTAACAAAAAAGTGTGAAACAACTGAAAATATGTCTTATATTCTAGGTTCTTCAAAGTAGCCACCTTTTGCTTTGATGACTGCTTTGCACACTCTTGGCATTCTCTTGATGAGCTTCAAGAGGTAGTCACCGGAAATGGTCTTCCAACAATCTTGAAGGAGTTCCCAGAGATGCTTAGCACTTGTTGGCCCTTTTGTCTTCACTCTGCGGTCCAGCTCACCCCAAACCATCTCGATTGGGTTCAGGTCTGGTGACTGTGGAGGCCAGGTCATCTGGCGTAGCACCCCATCACTCTCCTTCTTGGTCAAATAGCCCTTACACAGCCTGGAGGTGTGTTTGGGGTCATTGTCCTGTTGAAAAATAAATGATGGTCCAACTAAACACAAACCGGATGGAATAGCATGCCGCTGCAAGATGCTGTGGTAGCCATGCTGGTTCAGTATGCCTTCAATTTTGAATAAATCCCCAACAGTGTCACCAGCAAAGCACCCCCACACCATCACACCTCCTCCTCTATGCTTCACGGTGGGAACAAGGCATGTAGAGTCCATCCGTTCACCTTTTCTGCGTCGCACAAAGACACGGTGGTTGGATCCAAAGATCTCAAATTTGGACTCATCAGACCAAAGCACAGATTTCCACTGGTCTAATGTCCATTCCTTGTGTTCTTTAGCCCAAACAAGTCTCTTTTGCTTGTTGCCTGTCCTTAGCAGTGGTTTCCTAGCAGCTATTTTACCATGAAGGCCGGCTGCACAAAGTCTCCTCTTAACAGTTGTTGAAGAGATGTGTCTGCTGCTAGAACTCTGTGTGGTATTGACCTGGTCTCTAATCTGAGCTGCTGTTAACCTGCGATTTCTGAGGCTGGTGACTTGGATAAACTTATCCTCAGAAGCAGAGGTGACTCTTGGTCTTCCTTTCCTGGGGCGGTCCTTATGTGAGCCAGTTTCTTTGTAGCGCTTGATGGTTTTTGCAACTGCACTTGGGGACACTTTCAAAGTTTTCGCAATTTTTCGGAATGACTGACCTTCATTTCTTAAAGTAATGATGGCCACTCGTTTTTCTTTACTTAGCTGCTTTTTTCTTGCCATAATACAAATTCGAACCGTCTATTCAGTAGGACTATCAGCTGTGTATCCACCAGACTTCTGCACAACACAACTGATGGTCCCAACTCCATTTATAAGGCAAGAAATCCTACTTATTAAACCTGACAGGGCACACCTGTGAAGTGAAAACCATTTCCGGTGACTACCTCTTGAAGCTCATCAAGAGAATGCCAAGAGTGTGCAAAGCAGTCATCAAAGCCAAAGGTGGCTACTTTTAAGAACCTAGAATATAAGACATCTTTTCAGCTGTTTCACACTTTTTTATTAAGTGTATAATTCCACATGTGTTAATTCATAGTTTTGATGCCTTCAGTGTGAATGTACAATTTTCATGGTCATGAAAATACAGAAAAATCTTTAAATGAGGTGTGTCCAAACTTTTGGTCTGTACTGTATATAGATATACTGAAGTATTGCAGTGCATTAGACCAGCAATCAACGTGAAAAGTGTTCAAATCCTATAGTAGGACTGAGGGTTCTTTCACATTGTGTTCAGGCACATGTTCAGGGGCTTATGTCAGAACTCCCTGAAGGAGACACCCTGAAGAAGAAGGATAGCGCCTCTTTCGAAACGCGTTGGTCTGTGTGGCCTTCTCAAGCTTCCGTAGCCTCCCTCCGGTGATGTCATGTCATCCACGACCCCCCCCACATGGTGTCAGCTGACGGTGTAGCTTCTGGCCAGAGCACGCTGTGGGTAGAACGCTGACCGTCACGCGCGGTGAGGAGCATCCTCGGGAGGACGCTCCTGCAGCTGATCTCTGCAGCAAGACCGCCGTATGGACAAGTGAGCCAAGCAGAAAGATTGCCCAACCAGTCAAGGTACTCTATATTTATATTATAACTCACGCATGCAGCATTTGACTACCACCTTTGTTCTCTAGTAGTGATTGAAAGTCATTAAGGGATCTCAGCCTATTCTACTCATTCATACATATGAGCACGCTGTACTCTTATGGGTAGAGGCACACTGTATAGGGGCACTAAGGCTTCTATAGGGGCCCAAGATCCAGCCAATTGATCACTTTGTCCATTGACATAAATAGGTCTATGTGTGTCTGCAGTCCATCTGTATATTCCTTATCACTTTTAACTAGTACAAGCGCGGTTGTATATATTTCTAGTGCTTCTTTGTATTTTTATGACAGGCCAGCACACAGAGCCAGTTTTACAACCAGCAGCTGCACCTACAGTGGGGAAAAAAGTATTTAGTCAGCCACCAATTGTGCAAGTTCTCCCACTTAAAAAGATGAGAGGGGCGTGTAATTGACATCATAGGTCGACCTCAACTATGAGAGACAAAATGAGAAAACGAATCCTGAAAATCACATTGTCTGATTTGGAAAGAAATTTTTTCAAATTTTGGTGGAAAATAAGTATTTGGTCAATAACAAAAGTTCACCTCAATACTTTGTTATATATCCTTTGCTGGCAATGACAGAGGTCAAACATTTTCTGTAAGTCTTCACAAGGTTGGCACACACTGTTGCTGGTATGTTGGCCCATTCCTCCATGCAGATCTCCTCTAGAGCAGTGATGTTTTGGGGCTGTCGCTGGCCAACACGGACTTTCAACTCCCTCCAAAGGTTTTCTATAGGTTTTAGATCTGGAGACTGGCTAGGCCACTCCATGACCTTGAAATACTTTTTACGTTCGTTGCCCTGGCGTTGTGCTTGGGATCATTGTCATGCTGAAAGACCCAGCCACATTTCATCTTTAATGCCCTTGCTGATGGAAGGAGGTTTGCACTAAAAATCTCACAATACATGACCCCATTCATTCTTTCATGTACACGGATCAGTCGTCCTGGTCCCTTGGCAGAGAAACAGCCCCCAAGCATGATGTTGCCACCCACATGCTTCACAGTAGGTGTGGTGTTCTTTGGATGCAACTCGGCATTCTTTCTCCTCCAAACACGACGAGTTGTGTTTCTACCTAACAGGTCTACTTTGGTTTCATCTGACCATATGACATTCTCCCAATACTCGTCTGGATCATCCAAATGCTCTCTAGCAAACTTCAGACGGGCCCAGACATGTAACGGCTTAAGCAGGGGGACACGTCTGGCACTTCAGGATCTGAGTCCCTGGCGGCGTAGTGTGTTACTGATGGTAGCCTGTGTAACGTTGGTCCCAGCTCTCTGCAGGTCATTCACTAGGTTCCCCCATGTGTTTGAAGGATTTTTGCTCACCTTTCTTGAGATCATTTTCAGTCCACGGGGTGAGGTCTTGGGTGGAGCCCCAGATCGAGGGAGATTATCAGTGGTCTTGTATGTCTTCCATTTTCTAATTATTGCTCCCACTGTTGATTTCTTCACACCAAGCTGCTTGCCTATTGCAGATTCAGTCTTCCCAGCCTGGTGCAGGGCTACAATTTTGTTTCTGGTGTCCGCCGAAAGCTCTTTGGTCTTCACCATAGTGGAGTTTGGAGTGTGACTGTTTGAGGTTGTGGACAGGTGTCTTTTATACTGATAACAAGTTCAAACAGGTGCCAGTACTACAGGTAATGAGTGGAGGATAGAGGAGCCAGTATTACAGGTAATGAGTGGAGGACAGAGGAGCCAGTACTACAGGTAATGAGTGGAGGACAGAGGAGCCTCTTAAAGAAGTTGTTACAGGTCTGTGAGAGCCAGAAATCTTGCTTGTTTGTAATTGACCAAATACTTATTTTCCACCAAAATTTGAAAAAAAAATTCTTTCCAAATCAGACAATGTGATTTTCAGGATTTGTTTTCTCATTTTGTCTCTCATAGTTGAGGTCTACCTATGGTGTCAATTACAGGCCTCTCGCATCTTTTTTCAAATTCAAGTTTTTTTTTTATTTTTAGTGTTGAAAAAGTACAAGAAAATACAATCTACATAGTAAAAGGGGTAACGTAACTATAAATCTATGCATAGCTACAGTACATTGGGGGGGGGGGGTACAGGGAGGGTTTTCCATCAATATCCAGATCAAGCATGTATTTTTCCATATGAAAGATAGAGAGAGAGGGAGCGGACCACGGCAGACCACCAATCAATAGAGTGTGATTATGATCATTGTTGTGACGACATCCCGGATAACTTTAGTTGGGGGCTAGATGGTAGGCGTCAGAGTTTTGGAAATCCATCCAATCCCTCCAAATCACACAGTATCTATCAACATCAGCCGGTGAGATGGCGATCAGATGCTCCATCCTATTAAGGAGGGAGATCTCCGCAAACCATTCCTCCACAGTGGGTGGGTCTCTGCTTTTCCAGTGTCGTGGAATGACATTCTTAGCCGCCTGTATTAGGTAGCCTATTGATGACCTTTTATAACTACGTTTACTTATTGGTAACATTGATAAAAGGAGGGCTTCTGGCGTATTAGGGATAGTCAAACCAGTTATTTTCTCAATCATGGGAACCACCTTTGCCCAAAATGCATTTATTATAGGGCACCCCCACCATATGTGTGACATTGTCCCTTCCCCCTCCCCACATCTCCAACATCTATCTGAGACCACTGGATACCATCTATGAAGGACTGCTGGTACCCGGTACCATCTAGAGGTAATTTTGAAGGAGTTTTCCTGAGCTTTGGACCCTATTGAGGTTTTATGTGTTAGGAAGAAACATTTATCCCATTGTGAGTCAGAGAAGGACTTCCCCAGTTCCCTTTCCCATGCACCGCAGAATTCTGGCCTATTGTCAGTTACCTGGGCAACGAAGAGATTATACAGTAAGGAGATGGAGTGTGTGGGGGGTGACAATGATAGGCACAATTTTTCAAAGTTTGTGAGATCTCTATGAAGATGTGTGCGCTTCTTCACAGTTGAATAGAAGTGTTGTAATTGACTATATTCAAAATTAGCCTTCGGGGAAGTGGCTCTTCCCTGTAACAAGACATTGAGGGGGAGCAGCGAAGTATTGGAGATGACATGAGAAAAGAATATCGGATGGGATTTGTTTGAACCGAGAAATCTATTTGCAGATAGTCCTGGTGGGAAATCCGGATTATCTAAAATCGGGAGCAAGGGGCCCTGGGGGTCGATTAAGGATAAGCTTTTTTTATGGGATCTCAAAGCCAGAGTAGTGGCATAAGTACTATATGACATAAGGTCAAGAGACGGGACAGTTAAATGGGCGCACCATGGGAGAGTGGTAAGAGCTTTAGGACAAATGGATTGAGCTATTTTGACCCACAATTTCCCCTCCGAATGATGGAAGAAGTCCAGAATTCTAGCGTGTACTGCTGCCATGTAATACCTTCTACAATCCGGAAGGCTAAGGCCCCCCTTTTGTTTGTGTATGATCAGAATGTCCCCCCGAATGCGTGGACGCCTACTTGCCCAGATAAATATGCAAAAGCTACTGCGTAGTCTTTTCCAAAAATTTGAGGGAATTACCACGGGAATGGTTTGGAAGAGGTATAAGAGTTTAGGTAGGACGTTCATTTTTAGTATATTTATTCTGCCGAACCAGGAAAAATCCTTCACCGTCCAAGAAGTAAGATCTCTATGGAGTTGTTTAATAAAGGGCCCAAAATTAAGATAAAATAGACGGGAGTGGTCTCTATGAATACGAATTCATAAGTATTTGATACCCTGCGAGGGCCAGGCAAAGGGAAAGTTGGACTGGATGGAATCCTATATGGATTTGGGGAGGGAGACATCGAGGGCCTCAGACTTCGCTGCATTGATTTTAAAATTTGACCATGTAACAAAGTGATCTATTTCAGCCATAACAGCAGTGATGGATATATGTGATTGAGTGATATATAGCAGGACATCATCAGCAAATGCAGAGCACTTGTACTCGGTGCCTCCCACCTCAATCCCCCTAATATTGGGGTTATCGCGGATTGATGAGAGCAGGTGCTCCGTCACTAGGATGTATAAGAGAGGGGACAGAGGACATCCCTGCCTTGTCCCATTGGTTATTATGAAAGGTGATGATAATGTTCCATTTATCTTCAGTCTAGCTGACGGATTGCGATACAGGGTCATGATTTTGGCTATAAAAGGGTCCCCTACCCCAAGCTTTTTAAGAGAGTAATATATGGCGTGCCAGGAGACTCTATCGAATGCTTTCTCAGCATCCAAAGAGAGTATCAGTAGAGGGATACCTCTTGATTGGGCATGATGAATAATGTCAATTGTCTTTAAAGTGTTGTCCCGAGCTTCCCGCCCAGGGAGGAATCCCACCTGATCCAAGTGTATGTGTGCGGTTAAGAAAGGTTGCAGCCTATTCGCCAATATTTTCGCGTAAATCTTCAGATCCATGTTCAGCAGAGAGATTGGTCTATAGCTAGAACATAAGTGTGGGTCCCCACCCTTTTTTTGGGAGAACAGTGATATGTGCCTCTGTAGTTTGGGGAGGGAAGGCGTTTGTGCAGGATGCGTGATTAAATCCTCCCAGCAGGAGAGGTGAAAGGAGCGGAAGGAATGTTTTATAGAATTTGACTGTATATCCATCTGGGCCTGGACTTTTTCCACTCGCTAACGACTCTCTCGCATCTTTTTAAGTGGGAGAACTTGCACAATTGGTGGCTGACTAAATACTTTTTTTCCCCACTGTAGGTGTTTTCTGTGTAGTGCGAGTGTGTACCAATACATACTAAAAATACAAAGTGACCAAACTGTACGTTTGTGGATATGAAGAAAGGTGATGTTTATTATTATAGATTTACTGTGGTATCTAGATCCATACTATGTGATTTAATCATTATACACGTTTCCACATTTAGATTGCACTTAGTTGCAGAAATTGCATGGTCTTATATTGAGCTTTATGACTTGTGCTCTTCTCGTTTTTAATATTTTGCTCTAGTTGAAAGTGTTTTTTGCCTGACCTATTGAGGATGAACAAGGACAGCAAAGAGAAAACTGAGAAAATATTAAGCCTCACCCTAGAGATAATCTACCTGCTGACCGGAGAGGTGAGGGGTTCTGGAAATTGTATAAAGCACGGACATGACCGGAGAGGTGATGGGAATGTGTAAAGTGTAAGCCATGTCTCCCTCCATGTACAGGATTATGTAACTGGGAAGAAGATAACTGATGAGGGGGAAGGATTGAGCAGGACCCAGGATCCTATTATGATGTCTACACCTCACTCACTTATTTATGAGAGAAGCAATTATCAAAAAATCCTAGACCTCACCAGCAGGATCACGGAGTTGCTGACTGGAGAGGTGAGCGCTGCTGGGAATACTGGGGGTTTAAACAGTAATCTGTTAAGGTGTAAGGCTAACAGTTAGGAGAAAAGCAATGTCCTGCGCTCTTCTTCAAAGATCAAGAAATCTGAATTCTTTATGTCGTATGACTAAATCCATCCAAGTAGAAAAAATAGCCTTATGATTCTACGAGTTTTGAACCAATATTATTAAATGGTTCTTAGTCATGGTTAAAGATATTTCTAATGTTTAATGGTTGTATATGCCCCCTTCTCCCACGATTTTCCCATGGCCGCATGACTGCGGCTTGGAGAAGTTGAATGGAGCTATTGGTCACACATGAGCCCTGCCTCTCCTTTCATTGTCTATAGCATTGATAGCATAGCCATGCGTTGGCTATCCTCATCACTCATAATGAATAACCAAGCATGTATAATAGCCAATTAGGCTATGTGCCCATGATGCAGAAATGAAGCAGCATTTCTGCATCTCCCTGGCAGAAAAAACGCATGCAGATTGTGCATGCGTTTTTCCTGCAGTATACATGCGGAATACATGCGGATTCACATGCGTTAACGCATGTGTTCCTGCATGTGGACTCACAAGCACTTTCCAGGCGATAGCATCACTTGGAAAATGCTTGACAACTAGGTCACACTATATAAATCCATGCAAACAGCGTGGATTTATACAGTGTGAACCGTAAAAATAAAGAAATAAAAGCTATACTCACCCCCGATGCCGCCGCGTGTGCTGTCGCGCTCCTTCCGGGTTCCTTCCTGGCTTGCCGGCATCTCGCGAGACAGCCTCCGGTCACATGACCGCGATGTCATCTCAGGTCCTGGAAGGTGAAGCGCTACTGGGGCCGCCGGACAGGTGAATATAAACTTTATTTTTTATTTTATTCTTTTTTTCACAGGTACAATGGTACCCAGGTCTGGATGAGAGTCTCCTCTCCTCCAGAACTGGGTACCATCTGCACATTGAAACGCATATTATCCGCTTGTACAAATGTACTGACACGGATTCTATGCGTCTCAATGCAAGTCAATGGCGGCGCTTCCGCTGCGCTTCCGCAAAATTAATGAACATGCTGCGGATTTATGAGCGCTGCAGAAACGCTGGGGAAAAATCCACAGCATGTGCATTGACATTGCGGAATGCCATTGGGGACCATGGGGTGCGGATTACCATGCGTTTTTGATGCGTTTCCGCTGAGGAAATTCTGCAGCATAAACGCATGAAAAACACATCGTGTGCACGCAGCCTTAAGCTTTATGCATTGAGATCCCTGTCTAAAAGCTGTAGTCCATATGACTGTTAGAAATTTTAGTATGTGCTTCCTGCATACTGTACCCCTTCTGTTTATTAATGGAAGAATAACTTGGCTTCAGTTTACCATCTTGACTGTAAGCAGAACGGTCTGCAGTGACTACGTGCTCCAATTTGCCTTTCCCAGTCATAGTAAAGGGGACTGTGGCCAGATTACACATGTCTCTGGCTATGGTTAATAGAGTATGCTTTATGAACTGCAGATGCTGTTTTAAGACACAGGACTACACTTAGGGGAAGCTCATACTCTGGTCTATGCAACAGCGTTCATGTCATAGGCGGTGCGAAAAATAGGGGCCGACAGCAGCCACTGGGTGTTGGGTCCCACTGATTTTATATTGTTATAAGAATATGTTATCAATATAATAATACTGGAAGATCCCTTCAGAAACAACATGTGATCTGTACGAAAGTCCTGGCATCTTATTGTAAGAAACAATTACTGTACATGCACAAAAATAATATTTAAAGGGATTTTCTGACACTTCATTCTTCATTTATCGGCTGTTTTATGTATTCAGATAATTGGAATATTTTTAGGCTCAAATGAACCACATAAGTTTTAGTGTGGGGAATGATGTTGAGATAAAAAAAATAGTGTAACCCCCTTTTCCTGGTAATCGGGCGGGCGTCTTAGCTGTGCCCAGCATGATCACCACCGGAGTATGGCTTATCTGACAGCTGAATTCTTGTAGCATCAGCCAGTGTCAGTCGGTGTCAGCATCGATCCTGGCATAATGACTGCGGCATTTAGATGGTTAAAAAAAAAAATCAAAGTCTTGCATATCCCATAATGGTACGGTTGAAAACTTAAGTTCAACCTGCAAAAACATAAACCCCTTTATGGAAAAAATACGATATTATGTTTTTTAGAGTATAGCAGTAAGAAAAAAAGGCTGTTTTTGTTTCATAACAATACTGACCAAGTCAGGTATACCGTACAGGGAAAACTATAAAGGCAAAATCTAAAAAATCTATTGGATTTGCTAGTACTCACCCAGATAGAATCTGGAAAATTTTATTGATATGCCCTCATAGAGCCATATACTGTACATTGATAAAATTATAACGTTATGGCACAGTGATGTAATGGCCCGCACTAACAGTTTTTTCACCCAAGACCCCACATAATAATTTTCTTGATTCCCCCCCCTAACATGACATATCTAAGGTGCCGATATTTGTCCATGCTCTAAATAATGAGAATACACATTGCCTGGAGATGACCCAAAGTTTAAAATTACAGTACCAAGATCCAAATAAAACTAATATTTTTATTTTCCAATTTTTTTTTTTTTATTATTTTCCACTTTTCTTTTAGCCACATAGGGTATTTTAACCTGAAATTCTTTAATCGCTTGTACTACATACAACAAAACAGCAGTATTGCTGTTTAGTAAAATTGGACGTCACAGGAGAATTAACATGACAGACATGGGTACCTTCAGTAAATACTCATAGTATTCATAGCAACCCATTGCCACTCCATGACCGCATCATGGGGGGCCAGTGCTTGCCCGAACCAATGCACAAGCTGGATTGCTGCAGTTATCAGCAGCCACATGTTGGGCATAACATGTTGGACTCCAAAATGACATGTAGTTACATCTACTGCTCTGTAATTTGTGGGAAACTCTTGTGGGGTCTAAATGCTTACTAGACCTCAGGCACCTGAGAGTTACTTTTTTAATTACTTTTTTAAATGAAGAATTTGGGGTTGTTGTTGTTGTTTTTCTAGCACCTTAAGGGCTCTGCAAATGCAACATGGCGTCCACAAACTATTCCACCAAAATCTGCGCTCTAAAAGTCAAATGGCGCTCCTTACTTTCTGAGCCCTGCCAAGGGGTATTGCAGTACTGTAAAAAAAAAAAATTAAAGGATACTCTTTTCTTACTAGCTTTTGTTAAAATGAAACATTTTAGCTAAATATGCTTACTGTTGTAAGAAAATGAAAAGGAATCTGTCAGTAGGATACAGTATCGGACTGGGATGTCTGGGGCCCACAGGTGGAATTGATCCTCGGGGCCCACCCTACAGCAATATGCAAATACCTGATAGCCGATATCTCCGTTATAGTGGAGCGTCTGTTGTAAATCACAGGCGGCTCCTGCACATCTGCTGTGCACATACTATAACTGGGATGTACAATTACGGTAGTTTGCAGTAAAGGGGTTCTTTGGTTAAAACAAGTTATCACCAATCCATGGGCTCCACAGGATAGGTGATAACTTATTGATCGTTTGGATCCGAACATTGGAAACCGCACTGATCGGAAGAATGGGGAAGTTTTATCCCTGACAGGACACTTATCCCCATTTTAAAATGCAGCGGCAGCTGGGATGTCTGACCACAGCTCCAGTCATTCTCTTTGGGGTTTCCAGAAAAAAAACAAGAACAGCTACTGAGGGAATGAATGGATCAGTGGTCAAGTTGCACATGAGCTCCAGTGTAATGGGAATAAAAGCTCCACATTCTACCAATCGGTGCAGCTCCCAGCAGTCAGACCCCCACTGATCAATAATGTAGCACTTACCCTGTGGAGAGGTGATTACTTGTTTTCCCCGGAGAACCCCTGTAAGTACATCTTATTCCAAGTATTTAATCACTAATGGAAATAAAGAATCTTCTCCTAATTAATATCAGAGAGAACAAATGAACGCCATACACAACACAATCCACTGTACCAACACAAATAGTACCACATACAAGGGAGAAATACTGTCATACCATGACTGGACTACATATTACCACGACATAGTGACCGAATAATACTACATACAAGTGAGAAATACCACCACACCATGACCAGACCACATATTACCACCCCATAGTGACCGAATAATACTACATACTAGGGAGAAATACCACCACACATGACCAGACCACATATTACCACCACATAGTGACCGAATAATACTATATACAAGGGAGAAATACCACCACACCTTCACCAGACCACATATTACCACCCCATAGTGACCGAATAATACTACATACAAGGGAGAAATACCACCACACCTTGACCAGACCAGATATTACCACCCCATAGTGACCGAATAATACCACATACAAGTGAGAAATACCACCACACAATGACCAGACCAGATATTAACAGCATATAGCATCCAAATAATTCCCCATCATTTCTCTCCCCCACCTCCATAATTGCTCCCTCCCATCCCCATCATTACACTCCCCCACCTCCTCCATCATTGCTCTACCCCCACCTTCTAGATCATTGCTCTCCCCTACCTTCTCCAACATTGTCATATCTCCCCCAACCTTCTCCGTCATTGTCATATCTCCCCCACCTCCTCCATCATTGTCATATCTCCTCCATCATTGCCATATCTCCCCCCACCACCTCCATCATCAATGTCATATCTCCCCCCCACTACCCCCACCATTGCCATATCTCCCCCCGCCTGCTTCGTCATCATTGCCATATCTCCCCCCACCTGCTCCGTAATCATTGCCATATCTCTCCCCACCTGCTCCATCATTGCCATATCTCTCCCCACCTGCTCCGTCATCATTGCCATATCTCCCCCCACCTGCTCAGTCATCATTGCCATATCTCCCCCCACCTGCTCCGTCATGATTGCCATATCTCCCCCCCCACCTGCTCCGTCATCATTGCCATATCTCCCCCCCCACCTGCTCCGTCATCATTGCCATATATCTCCCCACCTGCTCCGTCATCATTGCCATATCTCCCCCCACCTGCTCCGTCATCATTGCCATATCTCCCCCCACCTGCTCCGTCATCATTGCCATATCTCTCCCCACCTCCTCTATCACTAATGCCATGTCATATCTCCCCCTACCTCCTCCATGACCATGCCATGCATATCTCCCCTATTGCCATGCAATATAGCCCCCACCATGTCATATCTCCCCCCACCTCCCCATTGCCATGCCATATCTCCCCTCACCATTGCTCTCCCTCAAAAAACAAACAAACCAAAAAATACTTACCTCTCAGCGCGCTCCCCCGCATCACCGTCCTTTGCTTCCTGCCCTGACACAGGCTCGCGCTACATGATTATGTCATCAAGCAGCGCAAGCCTGTGTCAGGGAACAAGCGCCGGGCAGGAAGCAGAGGACTGATCCCTCCACTCCGCTGCCATTTTCCTCCTGTCGGCATCGGAGCTGGAGGGATTGCTCCCTGCCCGCCGCACAGGATGAGGGCAATCTGGCCATGGGCCCCCCAGAGCCTTGGGCTTAGAGAAGCAGGCCAGATTGCCCTCATTAGCCGCACTGCAAGGGCCCTCCTGACCCTCCGGGCCCCTGCAGTGCGGAGCACTGGCGGCCATGTTAACCAGGGGCCCCTGTGCGTCCTGCTCGGGGGGCCCGTTGAGGACCCAGGCCCACCGGAGAATTCTCCGGTGTCCCGGTGCCCAAGTCCGACCCTAGTAGGATAACACCTTCTTACTTAGCCGTTTATATGGGCACTTAGGTCATAGGAATCTGAATATGATAAAAATTATACCTTGATATCTGTGATCTGATGTCTTATTCCAAAGAAATCTGCATTTTTCTTAATATGCAAATTAGCTGTTAAGATGTATAGGCTGGACACTGATCACACTGATATAGATATACATATAACACATATGTATTATATATATATATATGTAAATGTGTATATTTTACATATACAATGTGTGTACACTATAACATTGCCCTTTCCCCCTTACCTGTATTTTTGTTATGTAAAGAAATAAAACCATAATAAAAAACACATGCATACTGACCTCCCCTACAACGCTATCATGGTATTAAACCAATATGGTGAGCACCATAAAAAAATGCCAGAAATGCTTTCATATGTGTATCCATCTCCTAAAGAATAAATAGCTATCAAAAAATCATATGAACCAAAAAGTAGGAATTCAAATTATCAGCTCATTCCATAAAAAAAGCAAGCCCTCATGCAGCTCCGGTGGCCCAAAAATAAAAAAGTTATGGATCTCAGTAAGGTTCTCAATATGGTGCAACTTGTTAGCAAAAAAGGCCCTCACATAGCTATATCAACTGAAAAAAAAATGAAACCACTAGGGCTGTAGGAACTCAGCTAGATACGCGTTAAGCACACTATGGAAGCAATGATGGTGTGAGTTTTCCATGGGTGACCCTTTTTTACCACTGAGTTTTTATCTTTGTTTGTATCAGGTTCCTTTAAGATGTGAGGATGTCACAGTCTGTTTCTCCATGGAGGAGTGGGAGTATTTAGAAGGACACAGGGATCAGTATGAAGATGTTATGATGGAGAATCACCAGACTCTCATCATTTCAGGTAAGAGGAGATCTTCATTTTCCTTATAGGGTTATTCCAGTAACATCAGGTTGTCACTTTTTCACAGAAGTCCCACAGTATGGCTGTCAGTGAGGCTCTCAGGAGTCAGAACACTGATTGCCAGAGTGGTGAACTTCTGTCCCCCATTTGAATGGAGCAGTGGTTTAGCACGTGAATTACATCTCTGTTCATCCATTATTGTTATTATGCATTGCTTATATAGCGCCTGCATATTCCACTTCACTCTACAGACATTGTTATCACTCACTGTCCCTATTGGGGATCACAATCTACATTCCCTATCAGTATGTCTTTGGAGTATGGGAGGAAACCCACCCAAACACAGGGAGAATATACAAACTCCTTGCAGATGTTGTCCTCGGTGGGATTTGAATTCAGAACCCCAGTGCTGCAACGTAACACTGCTAACTATGCCCTTCCACTTAACCACCAAAAACCATTAGTGTAAATCAAAAGTGATGTTAGTCGGGCAACCCTTTCAAGGCTATCCAGGATTGGTGTCTAGCACATTGTTAATATGTTCATCTATTTTCTTTTATTGAGTAGATAGACAAAAGCAACACATTTATAGTACACAAGATTGCACAATTTATTTTTATTTTCACCCTCCAAAGCATTAAATGTGGGCCATTGTATCCAATCACTATGTGTCTTCTACAGATGAATCCAATGAGGAAGAAGTAGTGGAGAGATGTCCCAGTCCTCTATATTCCAAGGGTTGCCCAATGGAAAGTCAGGAAATCCCACAGGATTGTGAGGTTGGTCAAATTAGAAAATACTGTACATGATAATGTTTAATATTCAGCTAATTAATAGATAGTACCATCTCAGAAATATGTCTTTGCAAAGTCCCATCTGATCATGCAACTGCTGGCCACCGCATCCGGGCAAAGATTAAATGAGAGGACATCTGTTATTAAGCCAGGGATGGAACCTGCATCTATCAGACATTTGAGGCATATCCTGTTGAAATACAAATACCATACTTATTTATTTGAACTGTATGCTAATTTTTATTCTTCTGAAAATATTTAAAAGGGTTGTCCACTACTGGAAACCACTTCTTAAAGGGGTTGTCCACTACTCAGACAACTCCTTCTCAATCCGTACGTTTCTCCCTTTAAAAATATTAACACTTATAATGACCTCTGGTGCCGACCCTGTTCCAATGAAAGCTTCTGCTTTCTCTCATTTGTTCTGGATATATGTGATATGCCTGAAGGTGGGGAGCGTGATGTGGCCACTGATTGGCCGCAGGATTCACATGATGTCACACTGTTACACGATCACCGGGAGAGACAGTGCCGACACTATTGGAACAGCGCTGTTACCAGATGTGAGCATAGGTGTTGTTGTTTTAAAAGTGGGAAACATACAGATTGAGGAGGAACTGTCCAAGTAGTGGACAATAATAGCACCAGCCTGCAGAACACAAAGAAGATACTTACCTCCCCGATCAGCATCGTTCCTCCGATGTCTGCACTTTTTATCCCAGCAGTGACCACCAGGAGAAACAGTGCCAACATTGGAAGAGCGGCACCGGTCTGAGAGATAAGTATGAGATTTCTTATCTGGGTGATAACAAATGGAAAACCCATTTAAGTAAATGATCATTAGTAGAGGATGTTCATTATTTTACTGTCTAGTGTGCATATAATTGTGCTGCCATAAAATATTCTTGTTACCTTGAGAGTTGGCCATCACAAATTTTTGCTTTCTTTTCAAACTTCTCAAAATCCTTTCTTAATTGTACATTATTTGTCTTTTTAATGTGGTAAATTAGTTTACATATCTAAGTGATATTAAAGATGAAGATATAACCGAAGAAGAGACTCATGTGGGTGTGACCCAGCTGTGTGAAGAGGGGGATATGTCTACAGATGTCAACACAGGTAAATGATTAGTACTAACTATTTAGAATAAGTCACATGTGCCGTAAAGTGACTCATTCAAGAAATACATCGAATATTGAAATATATTTCATATGTTCAAAAATAATATATGCATATATATAGTGCTTAGCATAAATAAGTACACCCCCTTTGACAAATAATATTTTAATCAATATCTCACCCAACACAAGACTGAGTTTCATAGAACATTTTTAACACGTATCATGAAAGTAAGGTTTATATTATAACTTGAATCACAAAATCTTCAGTTTTAGTCAAAAATGAGTACACCACACATTAAATACTACTACATCTAGTATTTGATATGGCCTCCAAAATTTTTAAAGACAGCACTAAGTTTTCTAGGCATAGAATGCAAAAGTTGGCAACATATTGCAACATCTATCTTTTTCCATTCTTCAAGAATGGAAGAATACGCTTTTAGAGCCTGGATGCTGAATGGAGAGTGATGTTCAACTTACCTCTTCAGAATTCCTTATAGGTGTTCATTTCGGTTCAGATCTGGAGACACTCTTGGCTACTGAGTCACTTTCACCCTGTTGTTCTTCAGAAATGCAACAGTGGCATTAGATGTTTGTTTTGTATCATTATCATGTTGGAAAAGTGTATATCTACAAGGGCATGGAGTGATGGTAGCATCTTCTCTTTCAATATAGGCCAGTACATCTGTGAATTCATGACACCATCTTTGCTTTGCAGATCTCTGATATCAGGGACACCCATGCACCTCACATCAGGACAATGTCACCACTATGTTTCACTGTGGGCACCATTCATTTTTCTTTGTACTTTGTTCCTTTGCAACACCATACTGTTTTGAAGTCATCAGATTGAAAAACATTTATCTTGGTCTCATCACTTCAGAGTATAGAGTCCCAGTAGGCTTCATATTTTTCAGCAAGGTCCCTGGCAAATTTAAGTCAAGCTTTTTTTGTGCATGGGCTTTAGGAGAGGCCTCTTTCATGGACGACGCCTATGCATGCCCTTCCTCTGCAGTGTATTCCTTATTATGTCATGGGAATCACCCACCCCAGTTTGGCTTTTTACTTCTTTAGCTAACTGCAGTGAACTTTCATGTAAGTTTTCTTCAACCCTTAGAAGACGCTTCTGTTTAGGTATTAACTTCCATGGTCGGCCTGGACGTCTCTGTGAGATGATTGCAGTTCCATCTTTGTTACATTTTGCTATCACTTTTGCTACAGTATTCTGACTGATGGTTTAAGCTTTGCTGATCTTCTTCTAGCCTTCACCTTTCTTGGGTAAAGAAATACATTTCACATGATTTGTGACATTTCTCTTCCATGTCGTACCATTGCTGACAGCATGAAATGGGAAGGGGTTTTCTTTGTTAAAGCGAACCTGTCAGCAGGATTTTGCTAAGTAAACTACAGGAATTTGTCATGTTGAGGCTGCTGCACTGATTAATATGATACCTAAGGTGAAGAAATCCATCTTGTGGTTCATGTGTAATCAGTGTTTGCAGTTTTGAGTTAATGATATGCCCGTGCTCCGGGGCGGGGCTGTAGGCAGAGTCTTATCCTGGTGCTCTAGGCCAGATCAGCAAGAAAAGACCTGCCCACAGGCCTGCCCCTATCTGTCTCTATGATGAGGAACATACTTGTTCTTCGGGACGGGCCTCTGGGCGGGGCTTTTCTTGCTGATCTGGCCTAGCGCACCAAGGAAAGATCTTGCCTACTGTCTCGCCCCAGAGCACGGGCATATCATCAACGCAAAACAGCAAACACTGATTAAATAAGAACCACAAGATGAATTTCGTCCCCTCAGGTATCATATTAATCAGTGCAGCAACCCTGACATCACACTGCCTGTAGTTTACTTAGCAAAATCGTACTGACAGGTTTGCTTTAAGTAATACACTTTTATCGTAAACTGTCTGCTGGACACCTTTTTAATGAATAATTATACTTAATTATAAATTGTAGTTTTCCTCCTAAGACTTTTATTGGGGGTGTACTCCTTTTTGCAACATGTTCCTTGTGAATAGTATTGGAGATATAATTCCATGTCAATCATTGTATTCTATTTGGCAGAGGATTATAAAGTCCCTTCAGTGTGGAGTTGTAACAGGACCCCAAGCAGCTGCAGGAGGGGGGGTCAAGAGACTGTGAGTGACAAATATCACACCTCAAGCTGGCACAACACCGAACAAAGGGCCTGTTGCCTGATAGGAATTCCATATTGAGCTATTGAAATACTATACATCCTAGTCCACCCTCGAATAGATTTTTGAAATCCCAAGAACCTGGGGAATGTCCGCCTGGGTCTCGACCCAGTCTAGCACATAGGGATAGGGAGATATACGGCACAGCCATTTGGAAACCCCTAGGGCCACTGTGTTTAGTCTCCACACATAGCAGGGGCCTGGCTGGGTCCGATGACACCAGAACTTGCCGGCTGGAGAGGGAGTAAGTCTAACTCGGTTCCTGCTGTCCCTGCCCCCAAGACCAAGGGGGCACCTACCCATGCTTTCCTCTCCACGCTGGTAGGGGAACCCCAACTGTGTCATCGCTGCAGAAAACCAGGACACTTCAAAGCCATGTGTCCCCAGCGCCAGAAGGGCCCGTTCCTGTCCCAGAAACCATCCACTGTTTTGTGTGTGAGTGGGAGGTCGCTTGACAACTTTCAGACCGTCACCATAGGCCAGGCCAGGGCCATGGGACTGCGAGACACCGACGCTGAGATGACTCTTGTGTGGCCTGAGCTGGTGTCTCACAGGATTTGGTACCTAGGAAAACTCTCGCCGTCTCTGGGATTGGAGGCGTAAAGCCGGTGCTGCCTGTCGCCAAGGTGTATTTTGACTGGGGCGCCGGGAGGGGAGTGCGGGAGGTAGGAGCAAGTGTTTTGCTTGGGAGAGACTTGGGGTGGCTAGTGTCCCACTATTTGGCCACTAAACCCCCAAGGCCTGACCCTCCAGACAATGTACTGTCCACCCCTGTTGATGTCCATGTAATTAACATTCCTACTAATGGGGATGTGGGGGTGGGTGATGTACTGTGTCCCTCTCCTCTCAGGGGGCAGGAGATCAATCAAGCCAGCTGTGATAAGGCCTTTGAGTGTGGCCAGCAGGCATGCTGGAACAGTTTGTCCTGTGAGATTGTCACAGAGGGGACTGATAGGGGGCAGATAGCTGCGAAGGGGGAGCATGCAATTGAGGACGGGGCAGTCCCAGGAGAGGTAGGGCTCCCAGGTAAGGCCACATTGCAGGGTTCTTCCACAACTAGGATGTCAGAGGGCCAGGTTAGTCCGTCTGGACCGGCGACTTGGTCAGCAGCAGAGGAAAGTGGGTGCTACCCTCGGTCGCAATAGCCGTTACCGCTGTCACACGCAGTGGTGGCACTGGGCCTCAGGGGTCCAATAAGCTTTTCCCCTTCCGGCCAAGTGGCAGCCAGGTTAGACGGAGCCAGGATACAGTTCCCGGGGAACTGACAGAAGACGTGGCAGTCTATTCTGGCCATGTGAGCCTAAAAGCTCTTAAGGAGCAGGTGGCAAAGCCTTCCTCGTACTTGAATCTCGAGCTAGTGGTCTGGGACCAAGGGTGGCTGTACCGGGTAACGGTCCAGTGAACTTCACCGGAGGTGTGGCCCAGGGACCGACAGTTAGTGGTACTCTATCTGTTCAGGGCGGAGTTGTTGCGGATGGCGCATGAGATTCCGATGACCAGACATCTAGGGATCACTACGACCAAGGCCAAGCAAGCCCAGCATTTCTACTAGCCGAGGATGGGAGCCAGGGCGACTGCCTACTGCCGTTCGTGCAACACCTGTCAGAGGGTGGGGAAGGAGGGGCGGTGCCCCAAAGCCCCACTGGTAACTTTGCCCATCATTGAAAAGCCTTTCAGGAGAGTGGCTGAGGATTTGGTTGGCCCAATGGCCACTCCAAGGGAAATGGTTCATACTGACGGTAGTAGATTATGCCACACGGTACCCCGTAGCGGTAACCTTGTCATCCATTCGGGAGATTTTTTCCCAAGTGGGGTTTCCCCAGGAAATGCTCACCGACCGGGGGACCCAGTTCATGTCACAGCTGATGGAGTCCCTCTGTAAGCAAATACAGGTGCAACATCTGGTGACCAGCCCGTACCACCCACAGACCAACGGCTTGTGCGAACGGCTCACTGGCACTCTGAAGCAGATGCTTAACATGTTGGTCGACTCCCACGGACGTGACTGGGAGCGATACCTTCCACACCTGCTATTTGTCTACCGGGAGGTTCCACAATCTTCAACAGGGTTCTTCCCCTTTGAGCTCCTGTACAGCCGACGTGCGCGGGGATACCTTGCTCTTGTGAAAGAGGTCTGGGAAGGGGACTTAGCCACCCCTGGAGTGTCGGTCATCGAATATGTCATGCGCTTCCGTGACAAGTTGCAGGCCTTGGCGCAGCTGGTGCACGATAATATGACACGAGCCCAGGCCGACCAGAAGCGATGGTACGACCAGAATGCTTGTGAGAGGACCTAACAGGTGGGTCAAAAAGTGTGGGTACTGGTCCCTGTACCTCAGGACAAGTTTCAGGTGGCCTGGGAAGGGCCGTACCTCGTGCACCAGCAGCTCACCACCGTGACGTACCTGGTCACCCTGGATCACACCCGGGAAAAGCGGAAGGCCTTCCACGTAAACATGATGAAGGAACATCATGAGCGGGAGGCCTGCGCCTTCCCCGTATGCAACCTGTCAGAGGAGGGAGAGGCAGAGACCCTCCCAGACATGCTCGCCCAGGCTAGGGCGGGTGGGGCCATCGAGGACGTGGAGGTTTGCAACCAGCTGTTGTTGGATCAACAGTCCCAGCTGTGTGCAACCCTACACTTCTTCCGAGATTTGTTCAGCAACAAGCCCGGAAGGACAGAGGCGACCGTTCATCACGTGGACACCTGGGATTATCCCCCAGTCCGGCGTTCAGCATATCGGGTCTCCCTGGAAGTTCAGCAGCACATATTCCAGGAGATTGAGATTCTGAAGCTGGGGGGTCATCCAACCATCCAGCAATTCTTGGGCCTCACCTGTACTCCTCGTCCCAAAGAAGGACCGGACAACCCGGTTCTGTGTGGACTAGAGGGGGCTTAACACTATCACGGTCACCAATGCATACCCAATGCTGCGCATCGATGACCTGGTCGATCATTTGGCCAGGGCCAAGTGCCTGACCATCATGGATCTGACGTGGATATTGGCAGATTTCCCTGACCCCAGAGGCACGAGAACGCTCTACCTTTATCACCCCATTTGGACTGTGCAAGTCCACTGTGATGAAGAATGCACTTGCCGTTTTTCAGCTGACGGTCAACACGCTGCTCAAGGGACTCGAAGGGTACGCAGCCGTGTACCTGGATGACATTGCCATCTTCAGTCCCACCTGGGAGGATTACCTGGTGCATCTGGCCCAGGTGGTCGAGTGGATCCATTGTGCTGGTTGACCATTAAGCTGGAAAAGTGCCATCTGGGTATGGGTGAGGTCCACTACCTGGGACACCTGGTACGCGGGGAACTCTAAAGCCTGAGTCCGGGAAGGTGGATGCCCTCCGCAGTCGATTGGACAAACTACTGTGAGACAGCCTTCCGGGTGCTGAACACCGCCCTTTCTAGCTTCCCGGTACTACAGGCAGCCGACTTTACACCGCCGTTTGTAGTGCAAACCGATGCCAGCAACTTTGACCTCAGTGCTGTGCTCAGCCAGGTTTACACTATGGGCCATGAACACCCTGTTTTGTACCTGAGCTGGAAGCTCCTGCTGAGGAGGTGGCCTACTCCAAGATGGAGAAGGAATGTCTGGCAATTGTGTGGGCCCTGCAGTTTCTGCAGCCATACCTGTACAGATGCCAATTCACCGTAGAAACGGACCACAACCCCCTCAGCTGGTTCCACACTGTATCTGGAACAAATGGGAGGTTGCTACGCTGGAGCCTTATGCTCCAGCAGTACCACTTCCCCATTCGCCACAAGAAGGGCCATGACCACGGTAATGCCGACTGTTTATCCCAACAAGGGTGTAACATCCCTGGCGGCGTGCTGGCGTGGCTTACCACCTCCCACCATGCAAGACCGCCATCTTACCTGTCAGGCCAGGCTGCACACTTTGCTCCAGTACCTGCTGTGTTTCTTGTCTGATTGCTTAGGGCGGCGGCGCGGTTACTGCCTGATTCTTATAGTTACTGTGTGCGCACTCCTAATGTCTCCTCAGCCTATTGCTGTGAGTCACTGGATACTTACACCCCCTCCACCCAGTAGGAGGTGCCTGAGCAACAGTTTCCTTCAGTGTGTTCCTTGCAGCTGAGTTGCCAGGTCCTGTCCTATATCTTGTCTGTTTCCGCCACCCTGGGGGCTGTATACCCAGGCCTGTTACCTGTATCTGTGACTTCTAGTCTGCCTCCGCTACCCTGGGGGCTGAGTTCCCAGGCTCGTTCCTGTATCTTGTTCCTGGTTCAGTTCCTGTCTGAACTGTGTCCTAGCCCGTTACCTGTCTGTCTCTATGTCCGCACCTTCCCTTTTCCTGCAGTGTCTGAACCTGCACCTAACTCCAACTCGTTGTCTCTGTACTTCTGTTTGTGAGTTTTGTGTCCACTCGCTACTTCATTGTAAGTACCTTGTGTGTATCTGGTTCTGCTTGTCCCATTTCCCTGCTTCCGTATATACCTCCTGTGTTCTAACTATCTTCCTGTATTTTCCAGTCTGTTCCATGTGAACAGAGCCGTCTTGTCTGCCTGCACCTTCTGCTCTGTTCCGCTCTGCTCTGCTTGCTCACCACACCTGCGGTTTCGCTCTGCTCTGCTTGCTCAAAGGACCTGCAGTTTCGCTCTGCTCTGCTTGCTCAAAGGACCTGCAGTTTCGCTCTGCTCTGCTTGCTCAAAGGACCTGCAGTTTCGCTCTGCTCTGCTTGCTCACCGCACCTGCGGTTTTGCTCTGCTCTGCTTGCTCACCGCACCCGCGGTTCCGCTCTGCCCCGCTTGTCCTCCGCGCCTGCGGTTCTGCTCTGCTAGTCCACCGCACCCGAGGCTCTGTTCCTGTATCCCAGTCTGTACTGGTCCCTATCCAGCCTGCGTTAATAGCTGCCAGTACCCGCCTGTCTGCATACCAGCCGTTCCTGCCAGTATCCGCCTGTCTGCATACCAGCCGTGCCTGCCAGTACCCGCCTGTCTGCACACCAGCTGTGCCTGCCCGTTCCTGCATTCCCCGGTGTGGGTCAACAGCTGTGACCGGGGTCTGACCTGGAGTAGCACCTGGTCCCTCTGCTCGGTTCCTCCCTGGTTCACGGAGTTGACTGAGCCGCCGTGCGACCTTGGTCAGACCGAGCTGATACTTAGTTGCGTCCCTCCAGGCACTCCTCAGTTCATGGTCCAGTGGGATCACTAACCACGCTCACGCCAGTCAGTCCAGACGTGAGCGTAACAAAGGGTAGGTTGCGCGTGGTTGAACACTGGGAAGTGCTGCCCCCTTGCGCCCTCTAAAGGGGGGAGGTGTGAAGAATATTGCAGATGTAATTCCATTTCAATCATTGTATCCTATTTGGCAGGGGATTATAAAGCCTCTTTTGTGTGCAGTTGTAACACAACCCGGAGCAGCTGCAGGAGGAGGGATTAAGAGACTGAGTGACAAATATCACACCTAGAGCCAGTACAATACAGAACAAAGGGCCTGTTGCCTGATAGGTATTCCATATCGGGTTATTGAAATACTATACATCCTAGGCCTCACATGAATAGATTTTTGAAATCCCAAGAACAATGGGAATGTCCACCTGGGTCTCAACCCAGTCTAGCACATAGGGATAGGGAGATACACAACACAGCCGTTCAGAAACCCCTAGGGTCACTGTGTACACTGTGTATAGTCTCCACACTTAGTAGGGACCCAGCTGGATCCGATGATACCAGAACCGTCTCCCTAGGACCGTCCATTCAGGAGTTATGACCCATTTTAGTTTCTGGAGTTTCTAGCTGCTAGAAGCCGAGGTGCACAATTGGGTCCATCCCAGGGGACAAAAGGGGGGTGACCCAGAGGGGTTAAAAGGCTCCTGCAGTTCTAGACCTATTGCTTTTTCTCTGGGAGATTGCAACGACACATGTGAAACAAGTCACACAACACAGAGAACCACAAGCCTTCCATGTGGCAGCCCTCCCCCACGAGTCAGGCCTGGTAACTGTCTCTTAATATCTGCATACATTTGTACCACTACTATTGTGTTTGCATCTCTGACCATTATGTATGTATAATCCTTATGTATATAGTCTATTGTTTAGTGTGCTCTTAAGGCAACTAAATATATAATTTAACCTTGGGCTGATCTTTTATCTTGATCCACAAATCCACACATCCACTGTTCGTTTCAACTCACATGCTACCGGGACTGGTTTCTACTTATGTCTACTAGGAATTGATGGCAGCTCTACTGGGCTGATAAGGTTGTGTTTCACTGGGGTCAGTGAGAAGGGCTTCTCAGCCTGTCAGGGGTGTGAACGAGTGTGGTGACTGAGTGGGCCACCTCTTCTCACTCCCAATACCTTACTGAACCCATGAGGACAGGGGGTGTCTGTGTAGAACTGTACTAATCTGACCCAAGGGAGTGCGGAACGTCACGTTGGTGCAAAGTGAGGATCCATATTATGTGATCCATCTGATGTAATAGCGACGTCAGGCGGGTGGCGCGGTTGGGATCCTTCATATGTGGTGGCAACAGTGGTATTCTGCGTGATCTCTCTGGTGCCATTCTTCACATGTGGTGGCAGCACGGTGGGATCGAGATAATAGTTTGTGTGAATGTGGAACGCATACTCACAGACACTAAATACTGCCAGCAGTAGCTTTTGTTGCTGGGGTGTTTAACATCAGCTCAGCACTAGACAGTCCGAGTGCAAATACTGTAAGATGTGTGGGTGCAACAGAATGCGGCTCTGTGTCAGTGATTATAGAGTGCAAGGATGACCAGTGGTACCAGGGGCAGAACCAAGGATCTGGCCAGTGCTACGGATGGAGGGTGGTGGGGTAGGTGGAAAACGATGTCGCTCTAGGACTATCAAAAAACAATATGAAAAAAAGTGGAGGGGGGTGAGGAATTTAAAAACCTTACACGTTTCGGATAAACATGTCCTTAATTATACAGTAGGTATCATAGGTTTTGGTAATGTTTTTTTGATTATGTGATTTTATGTTACATTAATACATTTACATAAACTTGATGTATTTGTGAATAAAAGTTTAAAAACGTATAAAATAGTAATTGTATTTTGGTAACCATAGAAACATCTGACTACAAGATTTAAAAGCACCTATACTACCAAAAATCTAAATTTGTGTCAGTCTCAAAACTTTTGACCACACTTATATACCTGACAGCACTGAACTGTTTCATCAGTCGCTGTATGTCTTCCTTATCAGGAGACAGTGTATATAAGAAAAGCGGTCTATGGAGCGCTAAAGTGATCACTGAAGAAAACAGATTTGGGGCTTAAAACATTTATTAAGCCCTTTCCACAATGCGTTTTGATAGTAAACTATCTTCATCAGGTGGTACCTTATCAGGAGGGCTCAGATCACTCCCACTAAGCAGATCTTTGGAATGTTGCATAAGTATTAGAACAGAAAAAAATGATTTGTTTGTTCCACTTTAGCAAGTAGATTGAAGTATTCGGAGAGATGCATATCTCCCCAATGATGTGAATTGCAAAGCTGATTATACCTTGTTAAAAGCAAAACATATATGGGCTAAACTACTTGTACAGACATGTTATTAGCAGGGGTATAATGATTGCAGTTGTAGGTGACCAACCAGTCTTGCAAGGAGTACATGAAGACAAGCAGCATGATCATGTCACATCATCACGTTGCTGCAGGAAGAAAGAGGATTTTGCCACCCATTGTAGAAGCATCGTGACAGGCGAGTATATTTTTTTTTATTGAAAATTTGTGCATTGGCGGGCACAAAGGAGGACTTCTTTAGTATGATTTACTAGTCTGTGAAGGCAGAAACGGGAAATTACTTTTGTATAGGTGCAAGGAGTGGATTATTATTATTATTGTATGATGGCAAAGGGAACCTTATTATTTTATGGAGGCAAATGCAACATTATTATTATTGTAAGGAAGCCGAATGTGACATTATTATTGTATGGGGCACAAAGGTGACATTATTATTTTAGAAGTGAACAAATGGGGCATTACTTTTGTATTGAGGCACAAAGAGAGCATTATTATTGTATGTGGGTGCAAAGAGGGTATTATTGTTATATGGTTGTGTAAAAAGGTTATTATTATTGTATGGGGGCACAAAGGGGTACATAATTAGTTTATAGGGACACAAAATGGGATATAATTATAGTATGGGACACAAAGTGGGACTTTGCAAAGGAGATATGACTTCTGTATGGGAGACAAAGGGGGTTAAATTACTATGTGTAGGCATAGAGGGGACACTATAACTGTGTGAAGGTGGATGATGTGGGGTGTTAGTGGTGAGGGGAGCAAAAATTGTTGCATGGCTATAGGAGATGGAATTACATAGTTACATAGGTTGGATAAAGGCCTAGGTCTATCAAGTTCAACCTTCCTCCACCAATTGTACATTTTGTCACTAATTTAACTATAACCCACAATGTTCTGTGTACTGATTAAATCATCCAGCCTTGTATAAAAGCTGTTATAGTGTCTGCCATTACTACCTCTTGTGGTCGGGCATTCCACAGTCTGACTGCTCTGACTGTAAAGAACCCTTTACTATTTAGCTGCCAGAATCGCCTTTCTTCCACCCACAATGAGTGCCCCCTGGTCCTTGGTATGGTCTTTGGAAGGAATAAATCATTGCCAGTGCTTTATACTGACCACACATATATTTGTAAATGTAAATGAGATCTCCTCTGAGCCGTCTTTTTCTAAGCTAAACAGGCCCAACTTTTTTAATCTCTCATCATATGAGAGGCCTTCCATCCCTTGTAATAATCTAGTTGGCCGCCTTTGAACTGACACTAACTTTTGAATATCCTTTTTAAAATGTGGAGTCCAAAACTGGATCCCATATTCTAGATGTGACTTTACCAGTGAATTATAAAGGGGTAACAGTACATTGGGATTGCAAGATTTTATTTCCTTTTATACATCCTAAAATCTTGTTTGCTTTTGCTTCTGCTGCTTGACATTGAGCACTGTTGCTCTGGGTACTTGTAACAAGAATACCCAAGTCGTTCTCCTGTACTGTAGTCCCGAGTACATTCGCATTTAATGTATATGCTGCAATAGGATTGCTCCGTCCCAAGTGCATTACCCTACATTTATCTACATTAACCTCATTTGCCAAGTGTATACCTATTCATCTTATCCATTTTTGCAATATTATAATGTCAAAATCAGATTTTAATACCCTACATAGTTTGATATTGTAAGAAAAAACTTACACTTTACTCTCAATCCCATTCAAAAGGTCATTAATAAAGAGGTTAAAGAGAATCGGTCCTAGCACAGATCTCTGCTGCACCCCACTGCTGACTATATCCCATTTAGAGAACGTACCAATAATGACAACGCTTTGTTTCCTGTCATTTAGCCATTTCATTACCCATCTGCATATAGTTCCCCAAGTCCTTGCTTCTGTAGCTTCAGTATAAGGCTCTTATGTGATACAGTATCTAATGCCTTTGCAAAGTCCAGATAAATAACATTAGCCTTATTGCCAACATTTTTGATATTGTAAGATTTGCACTTACCTCCTTCTAGAAACCCAACATGTTGGTTAGACACGACCTATCTTTCATGAATCCATGATGGTTATCACTTATTATATAACTCTCTGCAATATAACTGTGCAGGTCATCTCTTATGATGCCCTCAAAAACTTTGCACACTACTGATGTCAGACTTACCGGACGGTAGTTACCTGGGATCCACCTTCTTACATTTCTTAAATATGGGTACCACATCAGTCATCCTCCAATCCTGTGACACTACCCCTGTTACAAGAGAATCTAGGAATATGAGATACAGCGGTCTGTCAGTTACTGAGCTCAGTTTCCTCATTATCCGAGGATGAATGCCATCTGGGCCGGGGAATTTGTCAATGTTTAATTTACTCAGATGCAGGCATACTTCTTTTTGTGTTAAACTAGTTATATGAGGTGGTGAACTTTGATTTTTACCTTGTTGAAAGATCCATGGAGCAGACGGTTCATTGGCAAACATGGATGAAAAGTGCCTGTTTAATATCTCAGCCTTTTCTTTGTCCTCTATAATTATCTTGTTATTACCGTTTTTTTAAGGAGCCGATACCATCTTTTTTTTCTTTTTGGCATTGATGTATTTATAAAATTTTGAGGGTTTTAATGTAATGTCGCTGGTGATTTGTTTCTCTGTAGCTAACTTTACTAGCTTGATTTATTTTTTACATTTCTTATTTAGATCTCTATACTCCTGAAATTCTATTTCTGTATTTTTGGCCTTCAAGATTTTGAATGCCCTTTGTTTTTGTCTTATTAAACTTTTTAATGTCTTATTTATCCATAATTGTTTATTTTTTATTGCTGGACATTTTATTACCAGAGGGTATACATTTTCTACAGGATTCTAGTAGTATTTTCTTAAACATGCCCCTTTTATGTTCAGTAACCCCAGTTACCCTGACATGGTTCCAGTGTACCCAATTAAGCTCTTCCCTTAATTTGTTGAAATCTGCTTTCCTAAAGTTCCAAGTTTTTGCATTTCCCCTTTTGAATGTTTGATTTAAAATTACATTCAAATTTGCCATATTATGGTCACTGCATCCCAAATGCACCCTGACCTGTATATCTGAAATTGTATCTGGCCTACACTCCCTGACAGAAGTTATGTCGCTTATCCATGTTATGTAAATAAAAGCTTATAACCTGAAGTTAAATTCATCCATTGGTTTTATAAATTACTCTTTTGAAATCAGTTCTCATACTTTGCACTGACGAGGGCCAACAGCCTGAAACATCATGTCTGCAAATTGAGATTCTGATTTGGCTTTTATTCTAAGTCATATTGCACGACTCGTTAAAGGGTTGATTGTGACTTGTAGGATTGCTGCTTCCAATAGGTGGCGCTATAGAGTACAAGTCCTCTTTTTCTCTGAAGAGGCAATTTGCATCTTTTGAAAGCTGAAACCCTCCCAAATTTGGTATAGGTTAAGAAAATAAATTGGCATCAATGCTGAAATATTGATCATTTAATGAACACAGAATGGTCAGATTTTGGCAAGACAAAAGTTTTGTCGCCTGGTCATATAATGCACCCAATCCTAGTTTACATCCCCACCAGTGCTCAGTAAATGATCGGTTAATTAGTGGGTGTGTATAAAAAGAAACCCAGCACCCCAGACCTTCACTTGAACTGCAACTTGAGCTCTGACAACATGCTGGCACCTTTAACGTGTCTCAGTGTCAAGTACAAAGAATTAAAAAAAAGATTTGAAGAGACTGGAGATGTTTGATAAGCCCAGGTCCGGCAGACCCCGCAACACAACTGCTCAGGAGGAACGTTTGTTGGTTAGAAAATCCAAAGCAAGCCCCTCTTCCACTGCAGCAGAGCTCCTGGTCACCTAAAGTCCCTGTGTCAACTAGAGCAGTTTGTAGGATTCTGTCTCAAAATGGCCTCCATGGTCGAATCAGTGCCCAGAAGCCAGCACTAAACAAAAGGCAAATAAAAATCTGTGTGGCATTTGCTAAGTCCCACAGCCTGCTAAACAGATGGACGCTGGAAAAGTGGCAGAAGGTGGATTTCTCTGATGAATCTTCAGTAGAATTACACTACAGCCGAAGCACATACTGCAGGAGACCTACTGGAGCCCGTATGGATCCAAAATACACCAAGAAAACAGATAAATTTGGTGGTGGAAAAATCATGGTCTGGGGTTACATTCAGTATGGGGGTGTGCGAAACATTTGCAAGGTGGAAGCCAATATCAATAGCCTAAAATATCAAGAAGTATTAGCTACCTCTTACATTCCAAATCATAAAAGGGGTCAAATTCTGCAGCAGGATGGTGCTCCATCTCATACATCCATCTCTACAACAAAGTTCCTCCAGGAAAAAAAGATCAAAGTACTCAAGGACTGGCCTGCCCAGTCACCAGACATGACCATCATTCAGCATGTTTGGGGTAGGATGAAAGAGGAAGCTTGGAAGACAAAACCAAAGAATCTAGATGAACTCTGGGAGGCATGTATGAC
This sequence comes from Phyllobates terribilis, assembly GCF_046119375.1. Classification (NCBI taxonomy): domain Eukaryota; kingdom Metazoa; phylum Chordata; class Amphibia; order Anura; family Dendrobatidae; genus Phyllobates; species Phyllobates terribilis. The sequence goes on from NW_027362765.1 coordinate 636,995,852, forward strand.
GGCATTCTCTGCTATTCCTGATGACTTCATTAATAAATTGTATGAATCATTGTTGAACCGCATGGATGCAGTCCTTCACGCTCATGGAAGTCACACAAAATATTAAATATGACTCTAATAGCGCCACAACTTCATTCACAAATGTTATGCAACATGTATTTGTATTTTAAGATAATTATTTGTTTGAATATCACATTACTTTCTGTGGGCGACAAAACTTTTGTCATGCCAAAATCTGACCATTCTGTGTTCATTAAATGATCAATATTTCAGCATTGATGCCAATTTATTTTCTTAACAGAAACCAAATTTGGGAGGGTTTCAGCTTTCAAAAGAGTAATTTATAAAACCAATGGATGAATTTAACGTCAGGTTATAAGCTTTCATTTACATAACATGGATAAGCGACATGACTTCTGTCAGGGAGTGTATTTGACAGGATCAGATCCAGCAGAATACCTCATCTATTTGGTTCATCTGCAAGTTGAAAGAGGTAATTGTCTTGAATTGCGGATAAGCACTTGGTGCTTTTAGCACAACCAGAAGATTCCATGTCCCATTCAATGTCTGGATCGTTAAAATCCCCCATAATAAGGACCCTATTACTATTTGCTGCCTTTTTAATTGTTGCAGCATTTCATCCTATACCTGTTCAGCTATATTAGGCGGCTTGTAACAAACACCAATTAGCAGCTCTCTATTATTGCCATCCCCATGTACATTTACCCATTTAGTCCTGCGTGTGGCTGTGGAAATTTAACTCCGCTTCCCAAAGATGTGATTAACTACAGTTAGTTTATGTTTTAAATAGGGAGGCAATCACTTTTTTTCACACAGGGCCCTGTAGGTTTGGATTTCTTTTTCCCCTTAATAACAAAGACCTTCATTTAAAAACTGCATTTTGTGTGTACTTGTGTTATCTTTGTCTAAAATTTAAATTTGTTTTGTGATCTGAAACATTTAAGTGTGACAAACATGAAAAAGAATAAGAAATCAGGAAGTGGGCAAACACTTTTTCACACTATTGTATGGTATGCAGATCACCTGTGTACACCTGGTATCTTCCACTATATGGTCACTGTAGGGTTATAATATTGGTCTTAGTACAGTTGTTTTTCTTAATGGTCATAGTGGTGGTATGATTTGTTCATTATTTAGTGATATTGTTGGTAGTATCGGTCAATATGGTGTTTTTTTAAGTAATAATATGGTGATATATTTACTTATATAGTGGTATAATTTGCTAATTGTAAGGCTTTGGAAGGGAGTGTTTTTAATTTGGGGGAGGGTGAAAATTGATCTTTATAGTCCTTAGCAGGGCCACAGGGTCCCACACATCAAAGCAACAACCTGGTCATTGTGGGGGGATCCATGTCCAAGGTTCTTGGAGATGTTCATTGATGAGGTAACTGGAGCCAGATACCTGCATAGATTTCTCAACCCATTAGGCTATATTCCCACCATGAGCTTTTGGTGAGTGTTTAATGTTGCAGATTTTCTGCACCCATTAAGTAAAATAGGTTACTTGCATTTTTTCAAAAATATGCAGCATAGAAAAACTCACCAAATACTTCTTGTGGGAATGTAGTCTAACTGTTCTTTACTTGTGGTAGATGGACAAATTCTTTGACCGCTTTTCTCGAATGCTACTAGATTGTTCAATAAATTTCCACTGCTGAACTTTCAAAATTCTACAGGTTCTTAATCCAGGTTCAAATTAAATATGTCTGCCTGTAAAGAATGTTTGAATTGTTTGTTGTACTCTTTAAGGCTGAGTTCACACGATGCGTATTTAATGCGTTTCCGCGGCGTGTTTTGCAGTTGCGTAAACGCCGCAGAAACGCATTAAAAACGCATGGTAGAAGGGCAGCAATGATCCCCAATTGTGCTGTGCCCATGATGCGGATTTTTCCGCAGCGTAAACGCTGCGCTCAAAAATCCGCAGCATGTCAATTAATTTTGCGTAAACGCAGTGTTTTCGCCGCCATTGACTTGCATTAGAACGCGCCAATTCCGCAAGACTGCATCTGTGCTTGCGTAATTGGCGCGCTCTAATGTGCGGATGGTACCCGGGTGTAGAGGAGAGGAGACTCTCATCCACACCCAGGTACCATTAAAAGCTGTAAAACAAGAATAAAATAAAAAATATATATATATGCTTACCATCTGTCGGCCCATGCACTGCTCCTGCTTGGTTCCCGGCACTTGCAGTGAGTTGTAGGACCTGCGCTGACGTCAGAGTCATGTGACGGGTCACGTGACGCTGATGTCGGCAGGTCTTTCAATTCAAAGTTGCCGGCGAGGGAGAATGGATTGAGCAGGACAGCGCGGGCCATCGGAGGTAAGTATATACACTCTCTTGGGTCACACTATATAAATCCATGCTGTTTGCATGGATTTATATAGTGTGACCAAGTTGTCAAGCAGTTTTCCAAGTAATGCTAAAATCGCCTGAAAAGCACTTGACAACCCGCATGTGGAAATGCATGTGAAGAACGCTTCACATCCGCATGTCCCTGGCAGGAAAAACGCATGTACAATCCGCATGTACAATCCGCATGCGTTTTTTCTGCCAGGGAGATGCAGAAATGATGCAGAAATTTTCTGCTTCATTTCTGCATCGTGTGCACATACCCTAATTCAGGGTTCCCCAACTCCAGTCCTCAAGGCCCACCAACAGGTCATATTTTCAGGATTTCCTTAGTGTTGCTCAGGTGATGGAATTATTGCCTGTGCAGGTGATGTAATTATCACCTGTGTAATACTAAGGAAATCCTGAAAACATGACCTGTTGGTGGGCCTTGAGGACTGGAGTTGGGGAACCCTGCCCTAATTGACATCCTTTTCTGGTTATAGTATGTGTAAGGCCACGTTCACATATACAGTATTTGGTGAGTATTTTACCTCAGTATTTGTAAACTGAAACCAGGAGAGGAACAATCAGAGGAAGTATAATAGAAACCCGTCACCACTTCTGTATTTATCACCCACTCCTGGTTTTGGCTTACAAATACTGATGTAAAATAACAACAAGACAAACACTGGAGAAACACAGTTCTCTACCCCACAACCTTAAGAAGCAATAAACATGAGTTATTTATACATCCTGGCTCTGCAAATCCAGTATAAAATTTCAACTTTAATATGTTTAAGGCTATGTGCCCACGATGCAGAAATGCTCAGGATTTTTTTCTGAGCGTTTCTGCATCTCTCTGGCAGAAAAAATTGCATGCGGATTGTACATGCGGATTGTACATGCGTTTTCCTGCCAGGGACTTGCTGATGTGAAGCGTTCTTCACTTGCATTTCCGCATGCGGGTTGTCAAGCGCTTTCCAAGCGATTTTAGCATCACTTGGTAAGTGCTTGACAACTTGGTCACACTATATAAATCCATGCAAACGGCATATATAGTGTGACCCGAGAGAATGTAAAAAAAAAATTAAAAAATATATACTTACCCTCCGATGGCCCGCGCGGTCTTGCTTCGCTCGGTCCCGGCTACCGGCAGCGGTACACTTAAGGACCTGCCGACGGCAGCGTCGCGTGACCCGTCACATGACTCTGATGTCAGCGCAGGTCCTTCATTCCATCGTGAAGTGCCGGGAAGCAAGGAGGAGCGCAGCGCGGGCCCCCAGAAGGTAAGTATACATTTATTTTTTATTTTATTCTTTTTTTACAGCTTTTAATGGTACCTGGGTGTGGATGAGACTCTCCTCTCCTCTATACCCAGGTACCATCCGCACATTAGAACGCGCCAATTACGCATGTACAGATGCAGTCTTGCGGAATTGGCGCGTTCTAATGCAAGTCAATGGCGGCAAAAACGCAGCGCTTTCGCAAAATAATTGGTAGTGCTGCGTTTTTTTCCGAAATGATAATCCGCAGTGGAAAGTTCCGCAGCATGTGCACATCACATGCGGATTATCATTGGGGGACATGGCAGTTCTTCTACCATGCGTTTTTTAAGAGTTTTTGCCGCTGCGGAAACGCTTAAAAAACGCATCGTGGGCACACAGCCTGACAGAAGTTAAAATAAAATCTGTTTATATTTCCAGCAGCTGACTGCTCAAAAAAAACCTGTTGAAAATCTCCTTTCTTTTCCAGACGACAAAGTAAACTGCAATAATATCAGAAAGGACAATCAAGAAAATTCAAGAACACTTCTTATAACAACTATACCATCATTCTTTCCTAGCGATGATCTGTCTACTGATTTCACTAATTGCAATGAACCTTTACCTGGTCAATTACAGATTGATAAGCAAAGCACAGAAGATACAGAGGGTAAAATATTTCCATATTCCGAATGTGACAAACTTTTTAAAAGGAAAACAATTCTATCAATGCAGGAAAAAATTCACAGCGATGAGAAGCCATTTTCATGTTCTGAATGTGGAAAAAATTTTAGGAAGAAATTTAACCTTACTAAACATGAATTAATTCACAAAGATGAAAGGCCATTTCCTTGTTCAGAATGTGAGAAAAGTTTTCGCCAGAAATCAGATCTCATTATTCATCAAAAAATGCACACGGGAGAGAAGCCGTATTTATGTTCTGAATGTGGTAAATGTTTTGCAAGGAAATCATGTCTTGTTGAACATCTGAGGACTCACACAGGGGAAAAACCATTTTCATGTCCAGAATGTGGTAAATGCTTTCGCCAGAGGTCTGCTGCTGTTCACCATCGTGTAATCCATACAGGAGAGAAACCCTTTTCATGTTTGGAATGTGACAAATGGTTTAGCAAAAAAGCTGATAGTATTAAACATATGAGAACTCACACTGGGGAGAAGCCATTCTCATGTTCAGTATGTGGGAAAAGCTTCACAAGAAAAACAAGTCTTGTTCAGCATCAGAGAACTCACACTGGAGAGAAGCCATATTCTTGTTCAGAGTGTGGGAAATGTTTTAGTCAGAAGTCAGATCTTCTTAACCATCAGGTAATCCATACAGGAGAGAAGCCATTTTCATGTAATGAATGTGGAAAATGGTTTAGCAAGAAGTCTTATAAGGTTAAACATCTGAGAACTCACACTGGGGAGAAGCCATTCTTATGCTCAGAATGTGGGAAAAACTTCACAAGAAAATCAAGTCTTGTTCAGCATCAGAGAACACACACAGGAGAGAAGCCATATTCTTGTTCAGAATGTGAGAAATGTTTTAGTCAGAAGTCAGATCTTCTTAAACATCGGGTGATCCACACAGGGGAGAAGCCATTTTCTTGTTCTGAATGTGGAAAATGGTTTAGCAAGAAAGCTGATCGTATTAAACATCTGAGAACTCACACTGGGGAGAAGCCATTCTCATGTTCAGAATGTGGGAAAAGCTTCACAAGAAAAACAAGTTTTGTTCAGCATCAGAGAACTCACACTGGAGAGAAGCCGTTTTTTTGTTCAGAATGTGAAAAATGTTTTAGGCATAATTCTGATCTCATTAAGCATCATAGAACTCACACAGGGGAGAAGCCATATTTATGTTCAGAATGTGGAAAATGTTTTAGGCTTAATGAAGATCTTGTTAAGCATAGGGTAATCCATACAGGGCGGAGGCCATTTTTATGTTCAGATTGTGGGAAATGTTATAATCATAGATCATCGCTTGCTCAACATAAGAAGCGTTTTCATTTTAATAGTCAGACTGTAGTAAATTTTCCTTAGATCTAATGTTTCCGAAAAATAAAATGTATTATGTTAATATTTTGTATCATGATTTTCTTAAACTCAGAATTGCTCATATTCATATTTTTTTCAGTGTCAGTAGTATAACCCTCAACAAAATGAATGACAAAGAGCTGAGCCTTCAGATAGAACCTAGGCCTCTGTGCAACTCCATACACCATGCCACATTTCACCATGTCTGTAAGATATTCCAGGTTCTAACCTTCTCTCTAGCCAGAGTTGATGCACAGGTTCACAAGATGCCTTCTTTGCGAGTTCATCCTGGCAGTCATAAAAGCAGTGGTAGCCCAGTCTTTGCACTGGATTACTGTGGAGCACAGCTGCAGACTTACCATCTCAACCTTTTGCTTTAGTCACAGCTAATTTCCTATTGCCCTGCATTTGGGACCTTCAAGACTACTTCTGCTTAGAGTTTTTCCCGATCTAACCCCATAGAATTCTGTCGGTAACAATTTTCATCTATCATAGTAATGTAATAATCTGTCATCATTTAATACAAATTTTACCTGTAAACTGAGAATTAATGATCAGTCCTGGTGGGGATGAAGCAAATTTCTCTGATAAGATATATCATAAGTTGCTTATTTTCATGTGTACTACTGATTTATGAAATTATCAATCGGATAAGTGATAATTGTTAGACTGGTGACCTCTTTTTCAAGTGGTTTACTCTGGATACCCAATGTTGCTTATTCTCAAATGTATAGGCTTTTAACTAATTTCAATTGCATTACCTAAGTCTGGTTGTTAAATAAAAAAAACAAAAACATTTCAAATTTTACTTGAAATCTCAAAAAAATAATTATACAGTGTTTAGATTGCCATTACATACAGTTGTATGAAAAAGCTTGGGCACCCCTATTAATCTTAAGCTTAATGTTTTATAAAAATTGGTGTTTTTGCAACAGCTGTTTCAGTTTGACATATGTAATAACTGTTGGACACAGTAATGTTTCTGCCTTGAAAGGAGGTTTATTGTACTAACAGAAAATGTGCAATCTGCATTCAAACAAAATTTGGCAGGTGCATAAGTATGGGCACCCTTATCATTTTCTTGTTTTAAATACTCCTACCTACTTTTTACTGACTTACTAAAGCACTTTTTTTGGTTTGGTAACCTCATTGAGCTTTGAACTTCATAGCCAGGTGTATGCAATCATGAGAAAAGCTACTTAAAGTGGCCACTTGCAAGTTGTTCTCCTGTTTGAATCTCCTCTGAAGAGTGGCATCATGGGCTCCTCAAAACAACTGTTGAATGATCTGAAAACAAAGATTATTCAACGTAGTTGTTCAGGGGAAGGATACAAAAAGCTGTCTCAGAGATTTAACCTGTCAGTTTCCACTGTGAGGAACATAGTAAGGAAATGGAAGAACACAGGGACAGTTCTTGTTAAGGCCAGAAGTGGCAGGCCAAGAAAAACCATCAGAAAGGCAGAGAAGAAGAATGGTGAGATCTGTCAAGGACAATCCTCAGACCACCTCCAGAGAGCTGCAGCATCAACTTGCTGCAGATGGTGTCACTGTGCATCGGTCAACTATACAAGGCACTTTGCACAAGGAGAAGCTGTATGGGAGAGTGATGCGAAAGAAGCCGTTTCTGCAAGCACGCCACAAACAGAGTCGGCTGAGGTATGCAAAAGCACATTTGGAGAAGACAATTTCTTTTTGCAAGAAGGTCCTGTGGACTGATGACACCAAGATTTAGTTGTTTGGTCATACAAAAAGGCGTTATGCATGGCGGCAAAAAAACACAGCATTCCAAGAAAAACACTTGCTACCCACAGTAAAATTTGGTGGAGGTTCCATCATGCTTTGGGGCTGTGTGGCCAATGCCGGCACCGGGAATCTTGTTAAAGTTGAGGGATGCATGGATTCCACTCAGTATCAGCAGATTCTTGACAATAATGTTCAAGAATCAGTGACAAAGTTGAAGTTACGCAGGGGATGGATCTTTCAGCAAGACAATGATCCAAAACACCGCTCCAAATCTACTCAGGCATTCATGCAGAGGAACAATTACAATGTTCTGGAATGGCCATCCCAGTCCCCAGACCTGAATATCATTGAACATCTGTGGGATCATTTGAAGAGGGCTGTCCATGCTAGGCGACCATCAAACTTAACTGAACTGGAATTGTTTTGTAAAGAGGAATGGTCAAAAATACCTTCATCCAGGATCCAGGAACTCATTAAAAGCTACAGGAAGCGACTAGAGGCTGTTATTTTTGCAAAAGGAGGATCTACTAAATATTAATGTCACTTTTCTGGTGAGGTGCCCATACTTATGCACCTGTCAAATTTTGTTTGAATGCAGATTGCACATTTTCTGTTAGTACAATAAACCTCATTTCAAGGCAGAAACATTACTGTGTCCAACAGTTATTACATATATCAAACTGAAATAGCTGTTGCAAAAACACCAATTTTTATAAAACAATAAGCTTAAGATTAATAGGGGTGCCCAAACTTTTTCATATAACTGTACTTTGTTATAGTGCCCTATGCGGTTCTTTTGACTTCCTCAGAATGTTCATCTAATGACTTTTCATGATCACACTTTTGTGGCATAATTGATGTATCCGAACTGTAAAAACAATGTATTGAAAAGGATACGTTTGAATTTACTTAGAACGCAATTGGAAAACGTATGTGAAATGGCTATTAGTTTAACATACGTTTGAACAGATCCATTTTAATCCGTTTTTTCTGCATTATGTAAAAAATTAGATTTAACTGAGAGCTACCAAGTGCATAGTTTCACTTTGGCAAAAAAAGAAGTGATATTGCAATAAGTCAAATTATTTTTATTAGTATTTATCATATAAAAACAAATTAAAAACAGAAAAGGTGTAGGATTAAGTGAGGGACATGAACTCTGGTAACATACAGTACAGACCAAAAGTTTGGACACACCTTCTCATTTAAAGATTTTTCTGTATTTTCTTGACTATGAAAATTGTACATTCACACTGAAGGCATCAAAACGATGAATTAACACGTGGAATTATATACTTAACAAAAAAGTGTGAAACAACTGAAAATATGTCTTATATTCTTGGTTCTTCAAAGTAGCCACCTTTTGCTTTGATGACTGCTTTGCACACTCTTGGCATTCTCTTGATGAGCTTCAAGAGGTAGTCACTGGAAATGGTCTTCCAACAATCTTGAAGGAGTTCCCAGAGATGCTTAGCACTTGTTGGCCCTTTTGCCTTCACTCTGCGGTCCAGCTCACCCCAAACTATCTCAATTGGGTTCAGGTCTGGTGACTGTGGAGGCCAGGTCATCTGGCGTAGCACCCCATCACTCTCCTTCTTGGTAAAATAGCCCTTACACAGCCTGGAGGTGTGTTTGGGGTCATTGTCCTGTTGAAAAATAAATGATGGTCCAACTAAATGCAAACCTGATGGAATAGCATGCCGCTGCAAGATGCTGTGGTAGCCATGCTGGTTCAGCATGCCTTCAATTTTGAATAAATCCCCAACAGTGTCACCAGCAAAGCACCCCCACACCATCACACCTCCTCCTCCATGCTTCACGGTGGGAACCAGGCATGTAGAGTCCATCCGTTCACCTTTTCTGCATCGTACAAAGACACGGTGGTTGGAACCAAAGATCTCAAATTTGGACTCATCAGACCAAAGCACAGATTTCCACTGGTCTAATGTCCATTCCTTGTGTTCTTTAGCCCAAACAAGTCTCTTCTGCTTGTTGCCTGTCCTTTTAAGTGGTTTCCTAGCAGCTATTTTACCATGAAGGCCTGCTGCACAAAGTCTCCTCTTAACAGTGGTTGAAGAGATGTCTGCTGCTAGAACTCTGTGTGGCATTGACCTGGTCTCTAATCTGAGCTGCTGTTAACCTGCGATTTCTGAGGCTGGTGACTCGGATAAACTTATCCTCAGTAGCAGAGGTGACTCTTGGTCTTCCTTTCCTAGGGCGATGCTCATGTGAGCCAGTTTCTTTGTAGCGCTTGATGGTTTTTGCAATTGCACTTGGGGACACTTTCAAAGTTTTCCCTATTTTTCGGACTCACTGACCTTCATTTCTTAAAGTAATGATGGCCACTCGTTTTTCTTTACTTAGCTGCTTTTTTGTTGCCATAATACAAATTCTAACAGTCTATTCAGTAGGACTATCAGCTGTGTATCCACCAGACTTCTGCACAACACAACTGATGGTCCCAACCCCATTTATAAGGCAAGAAATCCCACTTATTAAACCTGACAGGGCACACCTGTGAAGTGAAACCATTTCCGGTGACTACCTCTTGAAGCTCATCAAGAGAATGCCAAAAGTGTGCAAAGCAGTCATAAAAGCAAAAGGTGGCTACTTTGAAGAACCTAGAATATAAGACATATTTTCAGTTGTTTCACACTTTTTTGTTAAGTATATAATTCCACATGTGTTAATTCATAGTTTTGATGCCTTCAGTGTACAATTTTCATAGTCATGAAAATACAGAAAAATCTTTAACCCCTTAAGCCCCGGAGCATTTTCCGTTTTTGCATTTTCGTTTTTGCTCCCCTTGTTCCCAGAGCCATAGCGTTTTTATTTTTTGGTCAATATGGCCATGTGAGGGCTTATTTTTTGCGGGACGAGTTGTAGTTTTCAACGCCATTACTAGTTTTACCATATCGTGTACGGGAAAACGGGAAAAAAATTCCAAGTGCGGTAAAATTGCAAAAAAAGTGCAATACCACAGTTGTTTTTATTTATTTATTTTTTTACCACGTTCACTGAATGCTAAAACTGACCTGCCATTCTTATTCTACAGGTCATTACGAGTTCATAGACACCAAACATGTATAGGTTCTTTTATATTTAAGTGGTGAAAAAAAAATCCAAAATTTGGTAAAAAAAAAAAAATAGCGCCATTTTCTAAAACCCGTAGCGTCTCCATTTTTCGTGATCTAGGGCTGAGTGAGGACTTATTTTTTGCGCGCCGGGCTGACGTTTTTATTGATAACATTTTGGGGTAGATCTGATGTTTTGATCGCCCGTTATTGCATTTTATTGCAATTTTGCGGCGGCCAAAAAACGTAATTCTGGCGTTTAGAATTTTTTTCTCGTTACGCCGTTTACCGATCGGATTAATTCTTTTTTTATATTGATAGATCGGGCGATTCTGAACGCGACGATACCAAATATGTGTATGTAGGTTTTTTTTTTTTATATATATATTTTATTTTGAATGGGGCGAAAGGGGGGTGATTTAAACTTTTATATTTCTTTATTTTTTTTATATTTTTAAAAACTTTTTTTTTTTAATTTTTGCATGCTTCAATAGTCTCCATAGGAGACTAGAAGCAGCAACTATCCGATCATTTCTGCTACATACAGGGGACGAGCAGGTCCCCTGTATGCAGCAGAAATGGTCCTGTGCTATGAGCGCCGACCAGTAGGTGGCGCTCATAGCGACAAGATCATGACAACCACAGGCGTCTGCTGCAGACCCTGGGTTGTCATGCCCACCCATCGGCGACCCGCGACTGGGTGGGCGGGGCTTATGTCGGAGATTGACAGCGGCATTTAACATCGCGATTCCACCCGCGGCTGTTGCGGGCACATGTCAGCTGTAAGAATCAGCTGACATGTGCTCCGTTCAGTGAGGGCTCAGCGCAGCAGCCCTCACTGAACGGGCAGTACTACCCCCTGGTAGTTAAGGGGTTAAATGAGAAGGTGTGTCCAAACTTTTGGTCTGCAGTGTACAAGCGAACAGGTAAAGACAGATTCAGTCTTCATGTCTTCATGCTAATGTAGACTTAAATCTTAATGTAGAATTATTATAAATCATTAATTAAATGTGAAAATACGGAACCAATATAGCAAGTTCTCGTGTCTGGCAGCATACAAAAGTGACCCAGTGTATGGAATATTAAAGTGCTGAGTGCCCCAATGTTTTCTCCCAAATAGACCACTATCTTGCTGTAAGATTTTTCACCAGTCTTTAGGGATCTACACGCCACCTCTACCGCCCAAGGGTGAAGTGGATTGTGGGACGATTAACGTGACCGCGATCCCAAGTCACCTTTATATACGAGTCTTGTTCAGTCTACGCATGCGCCGTTTCACCCGCGGGCAAATTCACATCATTTAAACAGTTCATTTTCATTGGTCTATCAAGGTATTTAAACTGACGCCCCCTGCCCTGACAACTTTCCCACCCCCCGAAGAAGCAGGGCAAATGCACGTCGGGGCAGATGGACGTGATTCACAACACTCATATCAAAGTGATCTAACGGTCAGGTAAAGATTCTATTAACTTACTTAATCATTTGGTTGCATTGAGAACTTCATATTCACCAGCTATGCTACAGGTTCTAAACCGTGGTAAATATAACAAAACCCAACGAACAGTGGTATGCATGGTTTGGCACCTGCTGGTGGGGAATCTAATCACCCACTTACTGCAACATGCACTTTACATTACATCTCATTGCAACAAATTGATTGTCTTAAAATTAATTATTTAGGATTAACTATTTAAGCACTTTTGCACTTTAACATTGTATATTACTGCATTATATGCTGCTTGTTAAAATAAATCATTTGTTCTTACAATTATGCCTGTGACCAGTGTCATTTTGCAAACCTGAAGAGAAAAATCAGCTAGCATTATGCAGTAATGCATTATCTGGCACTTGCTTGCGGTAGACAGAATTTTTTCTAAATCAAAAGTATATTTTGAAAAATGTGGCTGATTTTCTAAGTCAGCAATGATCTTAATTGATTATTGGTGCAAACAAAAAACAAGTTTGAAACCAGAATAATTGGTGAAAAATATTGCCGCAAGATAGTCGTCTATTTGGGACAAAACATTGGGGTACTCAGCATTTTAATATTCCATACACTGGGCCACTTTTGTATGCTTGATGGAAAAAATAGAAAAATCAGCACTCACCATATAATTAAAAATAGTGTCCTTTATTTCATGTGGCGGGACAATCTTTTTTAGAAAAACGGGGAGAGGGATCAGGACAACAGCCGTTTCGCGCCTATCCAAGCGCTTCTGGGGGACCAAGTATATATTGTAAACAAAAAAAGATCTCTTGTAAAACTGATTTTCATGTGCATACAGTGCCATGAAATAGGTTTCACACCTGGAGAACTTTTTTCACATAACACCCACAATCTTAAATGTTTTTTATTTGGATTTTATGTGATATACCAACACAAAGTAGTAAGTATTTGTGAAGAATAAAGGAAGTGATACATGGTTTTCTAAATAATTTAAAAATATGAATCTGAAAATTGTTACGTGCATTTGTATTCAGCCCCCGTGAGTCAGTACTTTGTAGGACCACCTTTCACTTCAATTACTACTGCAAGTCTTTTGTCTCTACCAGCTTTGCACATCTAGAGTCTGACATTTTTGCCCATTCCTATTTGCAAACTAGTTCTATTTTCATATCTATATAGTAGTCTTATTGCTTTCACTGCTTCTTTGTAGTGTGACCAAGTTAGTAAAAAAAAAAAGAATAAGAATGGTAAAAAAAAAACAAAAAAACAACCATATACTCACCTTCCGATGGACCCCGGTCTCCTTCTCCGATGCGTCCGGTCTCCCCGGTGTCTTGTGGTGGTGTAAAAGGACCTTCCATGACGTCAGCTCTTCTCCATCTACGCCTTCGGCCTGGGACAGCTCCTACAGTCTCAAGGCTTTCAGTATCACCTCTATGTTGATGACACACAGATCTACATCTCTGGACCTGATATCACCTCCTTACTAACCAGAATCCCACAATGTGAGTCCGCTATTTCAGCTTTCTTCTCTGCTAGATTGATAAAACTTTACATGGATAAACCAAATTCATCATCTTTCCACCATCTCATTCACCCCCCCCCAACTGACCTATCCATGAAAGTCAATGTCTGCCCACTCTGATCTGTCCTTGAAAAGTCAGATCCAAGCCCTTTCCACTTGCTGCCGACTACAACTCCAAAATATCTCCGGTATCCACACATTCCTCAACCATGAATCTACAAAAACACCAGTGCATGTCCTCATCCTCTCCCGCCTCGATTACTGCAAGCTCCTACTCTGTGGCCTCCCTTCTACCACTCTCTCACCCCTCCAATCTATCCTAAACTGTGCTGGCCGGCTAATCCACATGTTATCCCACTATTCCCCGGCTTCTCCCCTTTCTCTGTCAATCCGTGCGCTGGCTCCCCGTTGCCCAGAGACTCCAGTTGAAAAGCCTAAGTTTGGCATACCAAGCCATCGAAAACCTGTCTCCTCCATACATGTGTGACCTAGTCTCCCTGCACGCAACCTCCCATCCTTCCAAGATCTTCTCTACTTCCCTCTTATCTCTTCTTGCCACAATCGCATACAAGATTTGTCCCGTGCATCTCCCCTACTGTGTAACTCTGTACCCCAACACATCAGACTCTCGCCTACCCTGGAAACCTTGAAAAGGAAGCTGAAGACCCACTTCTTCTGACAAGCATACAATCTATGGTAACCCTTGCTCCAGCATACCGCTACACGACTAGCTGTACCCTAACATACTGTATCCTCACCCATCCCTTGTAGATTATTTGAGCACCCTCGCGGGCAGGGTCCTCTCTCTTCTTGTACCAGTCAGTGATTCCTTTTCACATGTAAAGCGCCACGGAATAAATGTCGCTGTAATAATAATAATTATAGTACTTGTACTCTGGATCAATTGATGGCACTTTCCTGGTGTCTACCCCTAATTTGATGTGTTTTGGCAGCTTTTGGACCAGTTTGAAGGTGTTGTGTATGCGTTTGTTTTAGCCCCCATTGAATCCTGTGACGTTCGTCAATGTTCGGCAAATTTTGCAAATTCGACAATTGTAATCTGACCCGAACATTGAAATATTCGCTCATCTCTGCTCACTAACATATCCCGAACAGGAACCCATACATTCTGATCAGAGGCGCAAGTAAAGTCTGATGGGCCTGGTGCAAGATTTGGACCACCTCCCACATCACCCCCCCCAGGAAAAAAAAATGATAGGATCAGGCTGTCGGATCCTGATCCTTCTGTCTCAGTACTGTATCGGAGGTTGCTACTGGCAACGTCACCTCCTTTTCTTCTAAAAGAGGATCCAAACTCGGAATAAAGGCACACAGCCTTGCATTTTCTTTATTTGCCCTTTCAGCAAAATCTACAGGAGCAACTTTTTTGTGGCTCTTACGCCGTCGAGAGGGGGACTTTCTCACCTCGTCTAGCTCCTCCTGACTGAACTCTCTCTCTACTTTTGTAGTGTCACCGTCAGCTATGGGGTCTGTGTCACTCTCCATGGTGTTGTGGACTAACAAGTCACCTCCCACCTTGAAGTCAACCCCTTCTACTGGAGCTACCCCGTTATCAACGGTCAAATTGTCATTTTTAGGCCGTACCAACCCACAACCAGTAACCAATTTTGGTTTTCTATACTCCACGCTCTTTTGAAAGTCCGCCCCCTTTTGAGACTCCGCCCCCTTTTGGACACCCACACCTGTAGGGGGACTTTTACAAAAAAAATCAGCAATAGTCTTAGGACCCTATTCATCCTGATGAGGGGCACGCTTCACTGGGTCAATTAAAGCACACATGCAACGTCTTTCCGGTATTTCACAATCCAGCAGTTTATTACTTATCATAAACCGCTCATAACCGAGTCCATCTCAGTGGCTCGCCGACATATTACACATATAATGTCCAAGAGCCTTTCCAGTGACAGATATGTCCACTTGGCTCCAGATGCAGCCTTCAGCAAGGTAACAATATAAATGTCCACATCATGCAGCGTTTTTTTTACCTTTGCCGGGTTTTGGCTGCCTCTCTCAGCTCGGTTCTGCCACCGCTGTGGCTTCACGGCTTCCCAGATGGGGCCTCCAGGCCACGTACCTTCAAAGGCTACTGGTATCTCAAAACACAGGGGAGATCCAGCCTCTGACTTCCAGGCTCTTGTCTTCCAAGCCTCTTGCCCTCTGTTCTGTCCCCAGTTAAGGCGATTGAAGGTGCGCAGTAAATTGTAATATGAGAGGTGTTACCTTCTTATCCTTGAAGCGAGGCAGAAAGGACCAAAAGGTACGGCTCCAGGTGGATGGAGTCAAACGTGGACGCAGAGAGATGAATCAGCGGTGGTTTATTTGAACCATGCCCGAAGACAGTGAGGTAATACAGTGCAGATGATACAAGTAGCCAGTACTGTAATAGTCTTGTGGGTGTTCACCCTTGGAGCCGCTACTGAGCTGCAGAAGCTGCTGCTGCTGGTCAAAAGACTTTGCCTTCTGCAACCCGAAAAGGAGTGTGCCTCTCACGGAGGTGGCTGGGGTACAAAAATGGATGCCAGGAAGTGAGGTTAATACATGGAGCTGCAGGACACTCCCACATTCTAGAAAAAATGTAAAAGGAGGAGTGAGGGAGTGACACAAAGCTTCTGGTCAGCAGGGGGCAGCAGACAAGCATGAACAGGTAACAGAACAGTAGATTAAACTATAAGAAAGAGATATTAAGGGAACAGCACACTCCCCGTCTGAAATTCACTTTGGGGATTTCACTACTAGAGTCTATAACTAAAACAACCTGTAAAGAAAGGGCATTGTTAAAATGCAACGTTAAACATAAGTCAAGTCCGTATTGAAGAAGAAGACTCAAAGGTTCGACTTGTACTTTTCATTCAGTAAGGATGCTCTCAACAGGCAACAACAGAACAAGTTCGTGGATGGGTCTTGTAAAAGTCTTTGGCTCGCCTTTCCTGGTGACCTTCAATTCCACCTTCCGAACTTTGCCATCCTGGCTCGGGAGTGCTTTAGTAATTAGTCCCATAGGCCAATCAGACCTTTCTGTGGGTTGATCTTTCATGACCACTAGATCTCCTTCTTTGAGATTCGGCTTGGGGGGTTGCCACTTCCTTCTCCCTTGCAGAATGACGATGTACTCCTTTCTCCACCTGTTCCAGAAATAGTCCGCCAAGTATTGAACACATTTCCAATGCTTCTGATAAATGTTCGTGTGAGTAAAATCTCCGCTAGGCAATATTGCGTTGTCGGTCTTTTGAGTGATAAGAATTGCGGGAGTCAAAATGGTTGGGGCTTCTGGATCCATGGTTACCGGCACAAGAGGTCTTGAATTAATGATGGCTGACACTTCAGCTAGAAGAGTGACCAGAGTCTCATGTGTGAGTCTTGAAGAGTTAACGTCCATTAACATGGAGTTCAAGATGTTACTTGAAATCCCGATCATTCTCTCCCAAGAGCCTCCCATGTGAGAACTATGGGGAGGATTGAAGATCCAGGTGCAACCCTTCTCTGCCAGCTGATCTTGGATATGTTTGGTGTCAATATTCAGTTCTCTACATGCTCCAACAAAGTTGCTACCACGATCAGACCTCGGCTGTTTTGCGGGACCCCTGATGGCAAAGAATCTTCTCAATGCATTAATCAGACTGGAGGTGTCCATGGACTCTATCACCTCAATGTGAATGGCCCGTACACTCATGCAAGTGAACAATACAGCCCAATGCTTACTGTTTGACTGACCGCCGCGGGTCTTGCGTGAGGTCACCAACCATGGCCCGAAGATGTCGAGACCAACGTAGGTGAAAGGTGGCTCTGTAGATGACCTGTCTGCAGGCAAGTCGGCCATTTGTTGGTATAATTGATTTCCTCTCATCTTTCAACAACGCACGCAGTCATGCAGTAATTTTGCTACACGTTTCTTCATACCAATAATCCAGAAGCCTGCAGACCGTAACCTGCCCTCAGTGATTTGCCTGCCTTGATGTTGGGTCTTTTCATGATGATATCGAATCAGCAAGATTGTGACGTGGTGTTTGCTGGGAATGATGAGAGGATTTTGTTTTGCAACACCAAGGCGAGCCTGCTTCAAGCGACCACCAACTCTCAGTAGGCCAGAACTGTCCATAACTGGGTTTAAATTGGCGAGAGGGCTTCTTATGGGAATTTGCTGTTTGTTGTGCAAGTGCTTCCATTCTGTGGCAAATTCCTCTTGCTGGAGGTAACGTATAATGAGGGACTCATTGTGGGAGATGTCCTCAGTGGAGAGGGGCTTATGGCAGACATGCCAACCGTAACAATCCTTGTCTTCAAGGTTATTACTATAACATCGTACAATATGCACTAACCTTGCGATAGCCCTGACGAGTCTTCTCCAGCTGGAGAAACGTTCAAAACGCTGACAACCAAGGCCGGAAGTTTCCTCCGTGTTGGTGATCATGGGGATGACTTCTGCACGGACTTCTGGGTCATTTTCTGGATCTTGGATGCTGAAGACTTCTTGTACAGTTTCGTCTGTCTGTCTCAGCAGAAACTCGGGACCTGTAAGCCAAGAAGTGTTCGCTAAGGAGCCTGCGGACATAGGTCTAGTGGCATGGTCTGCTGGGTTCAGTTCAGATGGTACATAATGCCATTGTTCGGGTTTAGAGGATCTCCTGATCCTTTCGATGCGGTTACTGACGTATACATAAAATTTCTTTGTTTGGTTGTAGATGTAACCTAAAACGACTTTACTGTTGGTGTAATATTGGACTTCATCTATCTCGACACTCAGTTCTTGTTGTATAAAGTCGGATATTTCCACTGCCAACACAGTCCCACACAATTAGAGTCTGGGAATAGTGTGATCAGGCTTTGGGGTTAGTTTAGCTTTGCCAAAGACAAATCCAAGGAAGCTTTGTCTGTTAGGTTCTGTCACCTTCAGGTAAGCAACCGCTGCTATGGCCTCAGTGGAAGCATCCGAGAAGATGTGGAGTTCCTTCTTTATGCTAGAGGCAAGTGATGTCTCGACATTGCGTCTTGGGATGTGGATGTCGTTCAAGCTGCACAAAGATCTTTTCCAGGCCTCCCATTTTTGTTTCTTGTCAGGAGGGAGTGGGTCATCCCAGCCGTTGGTGGTTTCAGAAAATTGTCTCAGCAGGGATTTGCCATGTACGGTGATGCGCGCTACGAATCCTAGTGGGTCAAAAAGGCTGTTCACTACAGAAAGGACACCGCGTTTTGTAAATGGCTTGTCCGAGCAACTTACTTGAAATCCGAAGGAATCAGCTGCAAGATCCCACCTGATACCCAGGCTCCTCAGCACAGGAGGACTGTCCGGCCCCAAGTCTATGTCCTTGAACCCGGGGGCGTGATCACCTGACTCAAAGGCTCTCATGACGGCCAGGCTGTTCGAAGCAATTTTGAGTAACCTGAGTTTAGCCTCTAATAGCATAGCTTGAGTTCTTTTAACCAAATCGATTGCTGCTTCATCGGTGGGTAGTGATTTGAGCCCATCATCTACTTAAAAGTCTTTCTCTACAAAGTCTCTGGCGTCTGGTCCGTATTCAGACTCTCCCTCTAATGCAGTTCTCCGAAGCCCATAAGTTGCTACTGTGGGTGAAGGACTATTTCCAAATACGTGGACCCTCATACGATATTCCACCATCTCTTTATTGGTATCGTTGTCCTTGTACCAGAGAAATCTGAGAAAGTTCCGGTGGTCTTCTCTGACTAGGAAACAGTGGAACATCTATTCAATATCAGCAGTGATGGCAACAAGCTCGTCTCGGAACCTCATCAATACTCCCACCATGTTGTTTGTTAGGTTGGGACCTCTGAGGAGAACATTGTTAAGGGATACACCTTGATGCTTGGCACTGGAGTCGAAGACAACCCTGATTTGATTGGGTTACCGTGGGTGGTATACTCCGAATGAGGGCAAATACCAGCACTCTTCATTCTTCTTTAAGGATGGGGCGGGTTCGGCGTGGTTGTTGCTGAATATCTTGTCCATAAAGGTGACGATGTGCTCTCTCATTTTGGGCTTGTTGTTCATGTTACGCTGAAGGGAGTTAAACCTAGACAGTACTTGTTCCCGATTGTTTGGGAGTCTTACCCTGGTAGCTCGGAAGGGTAATGGAGAAACCCAGTGGTTTGTTTCGTCTTTAGAGACCTCACAGTCCATTATTTTGATAAATTCTTTGTCCTCTACTGACAGGGCTACCTTGTCGTTGTCCTTAGTTGTGTAGAAGACTGATCTTCCCAAGTTGTTGATACATAGAGGAGCAATGCCAGTTGTCTGTGTGGGGCCTGGAGACTTCTCTTTCACCCCATAGTGATGAGGACATGGCTTGATAAAGGTAGTGCGTCCATCTCCCAGCATGTAAGTCTTGAAGGAATTAATCTCTGAACGATTTGCACATATATTTCCTATGACTACCCATCCTAAGTCCAACCTCTGGGCGTATGGTGCATAGTCAGGTCCATTTCACTGTTGACGCACCTTGTGTACCCTTAGATTGTTGTCCCTACCGAGCAGGAGCAGAACCTCGGCGTTGACATCCATAGGAGGAATAACACTGGCCAGGTGCCTTAGGTGTGGTGGATGAAGTGCAGCTTCGGGAGTAGGTATCTCGTCCTTGTGATTAGGTATTTGGTCACATTCAATAAGAGTTGGTAGGGGTATTTCGGTATCCCCATTGATAGGAGCAATGAATCCTCACGCTCTCCTGCCGCTAGTCTCTATACGGCCTGAACAGGTATTTAAGGTGTAGGGTTCTGATGGACCTTTAATTCCGAAGGCTTCAAAAAACTTTGGTCCTGCCAAGGACCGGTTGCTTGGGTCGTCTATTATGGCATACATCTTCACTGCCTTTTCTGGAAGTCCTTCCGGATAGACCTTGATTAGACATATTCGGGCACAACACTTCTCCCTTTGACCCTCACCACATACCTCAGAACATGAGCATGAGATGGCTGTGGCGGTGTTAGACTGATTCTGGTGCTCCCCGCCATGACTTGGAATGGGAGCGATGTCGGAGACTGCAGTCGGTGAATCTCTGGTGAGCGGGGTTGGGTGCATAGCTGATGTGTTTTTCGCTATTACACTCCTCACACTTGATGACAGCTTCGCAGTCTTTGGCCCTATGCTCCACTGAAGCGCAGCATCTGAAACATACCCCAAGCTCGGTGAGGACTTTCTTGCGCTCCTGAAGGGCCTTGGACCTGAACCCTCTGCACTTGCTCAGTGAGTGAGGTTTCTTGTGAATGGGACACTCCTGATTGAAGGACTTGTCTCCTAATGATGCGGTGTACTGTGTGCCGTTGGGTACTGCATCTGATGGGAGATTAGTCTTTCTAACACTCACAGTGTTCTCAAAGTCTCTACGTTTCTGTATGACACCTTCATGCTTCGATGATCGTGTAGTTGAGGTTTCAGTGTTAAGCTGTATGAAGTCGAGGCTGGGGTCGTTCCTCATCTGAGATTGCTCGTCGACGAACCTGCAGAAATGAATGAATGGGGGGTGACGTCGTGCACTCTCTTGTACTTTGTGACTGACGTTTCCCACTTATCCTGCAAACTGTACGGTAGCTTCATCGCGATCAGGTTCACTCCATGTGCTGTATCCAGGTAACACAGGCTGGACAGACGAGGGTCTCTTTTGGCGAGCTCCAGCTCCATGAGCAAATCACTTAGGTCTTGAAGCTTGTGGACTTCCTTGAGGTCGATCTTTGGGACATTCTGTAGTCTCTTGAATAGGGCCTTTTCTGTTGCTTCTGCACTGCCAAAGGTGCGTTCCAGTCTTTGCCAGGCAGCAGCGAGATCTGCTCCTGCTTGTCCCACGTAGACAGTTCTAAGGTTCTTGATACGGTTTGTAGAATCTGGACCCAACCATTTGATCATGAGGTCAAGCTCCTGTTCTGCGATGAGACTGAGGTTGGCGATTGCAGCCTTGAAGGTTGCCTTCCAGGCCCTGTAGTTCTCTGCACAATTATCAAATTTGGAAAGGCTGGTGTTGATTAGCTCTCTGCTCACCATAAACATGGCAAACTCCGACATATCGGATTTCTCACTACTTGTTGCCACGACAACTTGTGATGTCCTTTGGGAGTATGGGTTGCCTGGCGTGAAAGGTTGAGATGATGTTGCGGCAGGGTTGAGCTGTGGTTTAGGCTCTGTACATTGTGATGACTGCTGCTCGAGCTGTGGAGGTGGATGAAGAAATGCTTGGTATCCAGCTTGCAGTAGTGACTGCATTTGAGAAGGCTCCTCCTGGTGAATGTCATTAACTTGCTCAGGTGCTGTGGAAGGCTTTGGTGCTGCCGGTGGAGCTGACTTGGAGATCTCAGTGTTGTTGGCTTAGACGGTGATTCAGCCTGGGGTTGACTCGGGTAACTGGTTCAGCACATAGTCTCTGGTGCGATCAACCGGATCGTCTATTTCCTGTGGTGGAGAGCAAACTGGATCAGGACCTTGGCTCAACGCTTGCTCGAGTAGCTTCACTTCAGCTAACGCAACTTCCTCTTCCATCCGTGAATGAAGAACCTTTATCCGAGCCTCCGCTTCTGCCCTCTTATTCTCTGCTTCTACTTCTCTTTCTGTGAAGGAACGTCTCACCTTGGATTGTTCTGCTCTTATGCGGGCCTCTAGTATTCTGTCACTCAAGGCTAAGCTTCTTGAGGATGATGCTCTTGATGACCGAGAGGAGAGTCTAGATGAGGTTGTTCTGTGAGATCTAGTTTCTCGCTGGTGAGAAATACGGTATTCTGCTTCATCTTTGACACTTTGTATCTTGGCGTCTCTTTCCCTGTATACCAATTCTGCCTTGCTCAGATCTGAAAGGGCTTCGTCAAGATTGGAGCCGTTTAGAAAGGTAGTGTACCTCGTAAACAGCCTCTGGTATTTTTCTTGAGCTGTGTTCAATCGTTCAATGGCAAGCTTGTAAGTTTGCAGCATTGCCTGAAGAGGATTGACGTTTTGACATGTGGTAAGAAACCCATTCCCATAGTTCTTCAAGGTTGTCACATAGTTCATCTTTTGTATTGCGATAGTTCTCAATAGCCTTTATTGTTGGTTTGACAGAGCATCTTTGTCGAACAACTTGATCTGCTGGGAGCGTGGTTTCTGCTTCCCGCTCTTCATCGTGGACAGTATCGGGTTGTATTTGCTCTGTTTCAGCAGCAGTGGGGAACTGTGCAAGGTCTTTTTCGGCCATTCCGGTTTAAGGTGTGCTGTCTCTTTTAGAAACTAAACTTTTGAATTGGGGGTTGGAAATCGCAGTGCAGCTTCGTTAAGACGCCCTTGTAGCGTCGGCGTCCCTGCCTCCTGCTAGGCAGGGACGCTGTTCTCCTCACCTCTCCGCTCCGTGCCCGGCGTCTTCCTCCCGCTCTGCTGGCAGCGCGCGCTCCTCCCCGGTCACTGTGCTTAGGGTGCGCGCGCGCTCCCCCTCTCTTAAAGGGGCCGCGCACGCCGTCCTAAGGAGTCCCCGGCCAATGGCCGGAGGATCTCTCCATATATAAGACAGCTCCTCCAAAATGGAGGTGCCCGAGCAATGTTGTAGCATAGTTCATCACTCTGCTTCAGCCCTCAGGTCCCGTTTCCAGTTACCTGCCAGCTACCTGCCAGTTTCCTGTCTGATACCTGCATGACTCGTGTCTATCTGCTGTTATTCCTGCGGTCCGACAGTCTGCCTACCAGCCCTGCCAGTCTGTCTATGGATCCGTCTGCCCGCTCACCTGGGAGCGCTCACCTACCTGCCTGCTAGCCTACCTGGAGGCTCTGCCGTCACGTGTTGTGACCACCTGCCCGTCCAGTGTCTCTTGCCCGCTCACCTGGGAGCGCTCACCTGTTACCTGCCTGCTAGCCTACCTGGAGGCTCTGCCGTCATGTGCTGTGACCACCTGCCCGTCCAGAGACTCATACCCGCTCACCAGGGAGCGTCCACCTGTTACCTGCCTGTTAGCCTACCTGGAGGCTCTGCCGTCACGTGCTGTGACCACCTGCCCGTCCAGAGACTCTTACCCGCTCACCTGGGAGCGTCCACCTGTTACCTGCCTGTTAGCCTACCTGGAGGCTCTGCCGTCACTTGCTGTGACCACCCGCTTGTCCAGAGACTCTCGCCCGCTCACCTGGGAGCGTCCACCTGCTACCTGCCTGCTTGCCTACCTGGAGGCTCAGCCATCACTTGCTGTGACCACCCGCTTGTCCAGAGACTCTCGCCCGCTCACCTGGGAGCGTTCACCTGCTACCTGCCTGCTGGCCTACCTGGAGGCTTAGTCATCACTTGCCGTGACCACCCGCCAGTCAAGAGACTGTCCCCGTCACTTGCCGTGACCTCCTGCCCTCTTACCCAGAGACTGTCCCCGTCACTTGCCGTGACCTCCTGCCCTCTTACCCAGAGACTGTCCTCGTCACTTGCCGTGACCTCCTGCCCTCTTACCCAGAGACTGTCCCCGGCACTAGCCGTGACTGCCTGCCTTCCCTGGGTGTCACCCGCTTCCTTACAAGGACTGCCCCTTTGTATAGTTGCTCTGTGGTTCCACCTCCCAGCCCCTTGACAGCCCTGATAAGATTCCTAAGGTGTTTTGTAGAGAAATGTGGGTTTTGCTTGTTTTTCGGTCCCACGATGAACAGCGATGTGGTATAATATGCTGCAAGAGTATATCAGGGTATGGGCGGAGGGAAACCTCGGGCATAGATGTGAGGGCTTCCTCTTAGGCTTACCCAGGCAAGCGCTGTTGCTGGGCAGATTCCAGAGTGAGGTGCTGGATTCTTAGGGGGTCAGTAACCGGTTAATGATCTTAAGGCACTGTTTTTGGCTGGGCTTAAAGCAGTCTTTTGACTGTTCTGTCCCCACTTAAGGCGATTGAAGGTGCGCAGTAAATTGTAATATGAGAGGTCAGGGGCGTACATACAAGTCATGGGGCCCCATAGCAGAAGCTCTAATTGGGCCCCCCTCCCACAAAAAATAAATATTTGTCTGTGTCACAGAAGAGCAGATCTCACAACTTTCCAGCCTTTACACAGAAATTTTCCTCTTTCTGAAGTCGTAGATTCCTCTTTCATTACCCCATATGATACCCCTATGGTGCATTCCACCACATGCACAGTATAATGACCCTATTGTACCGCACTTCAACTCCCACAGCAAAGTAAGGTGACCATAACGCAGTATAATCCCCCAACTGTGAACCCCACAGAGCCCTCCATACACTCTCATGGCCCCCACACAGCCCTCCAAACAGTGTAATGGCCCCCACACAGCCCTCCAAACAATATAATGGACCCAACACAAACCTTCACACTGTATAATTGCTTTCATACAGTATAATGGCCCCCCACATAGCCCTCAAATATTATAATGGCCCAAATTTTGTTTGAATGCAGATTGCACATTTTCTGTTAGTACAATAAACCTCATTTCAAGGCAGAAACATTACTGTGTCCAACAGTTATTACATATATCAAACTAAAATAGCTGTTGCAAAAACACCAATTTTTATAAAACATTAAGCTTAAGATTAATAGGGGTGCCCAAACTTATTCATATAACTGTAGTATAATGAACTTCCCATGGTCCTCCATAGAATATAATGTACTCCCCATAGTCCTCCATATAGTATAATGCTCCCCCCATAATCCTCCATATAGTATAATGAACTTCCCATGGTCCTCCATAGAATATAATGCACTCCCCATACAGTATATTACACACCCCATAGGGTAAAATGCAGCCCCCATATAGTATAATGCACGCCACAGTCCTGCAGTATTATGGGCACCACGTACTCACTGATTTTAAAATACCGTATATTTTAAATAAACTGACCCGAATATAAGCCGAGGCCCCTAAATTTTACCACATAAAAATGGGAAAACCTATTGACTTGAGTGTAAACCTAGGGTGGGAAATGCAGCAGCAGCTAAATTTCCCATCCTGGTATGTGTGGCCCCCTCAATCCCACAATCCCTGGCATCTGTGGCCCCCACAATCCCTGGTATGTGTAGCCTCCTCAATCCCTCAATCCTGGTATGTGTGGCCTCCTCAATCCCCAAATCCTGTTATGTGTGGCCTCCTCAATCCTCTAATCCCTGGTAAGTGTGGCCTCCTTAATCCCCTAATCCTGGTAAGTGTGGCCTCCTCAACCCCTCAATCCTGGTATGTGTGGCCTCCTCAATCCCCCAATCCTGGTAAGTGTGGCCTCCTCAATCCCCCAATCCTGGTAAGTGTGGCCTCCTCAATCCCCCAATCCTGGTAAGTGTGGCCTCCTCAATCCCCCAATCCTGGTAAGTGTGGCCTCCTCAATCCCCCAATCCTGGTAAGTGTGGCCTCCTCAATCCCCCAATCCTGGTAAGTGTGGCCTCCTCAATCCCCAAATCCTGGTAAGTGTGGCCTCCTCAATCCCCAAATCCTGGTAAGTGTGGCCTCCTCAATCCCCAAATCCTGGTAAGTGTGGCCTCTTCAATCCCCAAATCCTGGTAAGTGTGGCCTCTTCAATCCCCAAATCCTGGTAAGTGTGGCCTCTTCAATCCCCAAATCCTGGTAAGTGTGGCCTCTTCAATCCCCAAATCCTGGTAAGTGTGGCCTCTTCAATCCCCAAATCCTGGTAAGTGTGGCCTCTTCAATCCCCAAATCCTGGTAAGTGTGGCCTCTTCAATCCCCAAATCCTGGTAAGTGTGGCCTCTTCAATCCCCAAATCCTGGTAAGTGTGGCCTCTTCAATCCCCAAATCCTGGTAAGTGTGGCCTCCTCAATCCCCAAATCCTGGTAAGTGTGGCCTCCTCAATCCAAGTATTTTGGTATATGTGGCCTCCTCAATCCCCCATTCCTGGTATGTGTGGCCTCCTCAATCCAAGTATTTTGGTATGTGTGGCCTCCTCAATCCCCCATTCCTGGTATGTGTGGCCTCCTCAATCCAAGTATCCTGGCATGTGTGGCCCCCTCATCCCCCAATCACTGCACACAAAACAATAAACACTTATACTCACCTTCCTTCCTCACCTCTGCTCCAGCGCTGTGTCCTGTCTGCAGCAGCTCATGTCGGCATCTGAGCTGCGCGCGCTCTCAGAAGCCGAGGTGAGCTGCTGCTGCTGACACATTCACTCCTCTCCACGACAGGACTATGGGCGTGAAGAAGCGTGAATATGCTTTCTCTTTAGCAGCGGGCACGGACAGGAGCCCCGGCTCAGCGCTCCTCCGTGCCCGCTGCTGAAGAGAATGAATATTACCTCTTCTCCACGCCCATGGGAGTGGAGAAGAGGGAATATTCATGTCCCTTTTGCAGCGGGCACACGTAGTAGCTGCGGCAGGGGCTACTGCGTGTGCCCTGCTCCTCCACTGCCGCAACCAGCTCCTCTGCCGCCGCAACCTCCTACTCACCTATCCTCCTCTTTCCCACGCTGCTTGGGGCCCTCCCGGCTCACGGGCCCCCTCCGGCCACGGCCCCATAGCAGTGGCGTGGTCTGCCGCCATTGGCGGTACACCACTGTGAGAGGTGTTACCTTCTTATCCTTGAAGCGAGGCAGAAAGGACCAAGGTACGGCTCCAGGTGGATGGAGTCCAACGTGGACGCAGAGAGATGAATCAGCGGTGGTTTATTTGAACCATGCCCGAAGACAGTGAGGTAATACAGTGCAGATGATACAAGTAGCCAGTACTGTAATAGTCTTGTGGGTGTTCACCCTTGGAGCCGCTACTGAGCTGCAGAAGCTGCTGCTGCTGGTCAAAAGACTTTGCCTTCTGCAACCCGAAAAGGAGTGTGCCTCTCATGGAGGTGGCTGGGGTACAAAAATGGATGCCAGGAAGTGAGGTTAATACATGGAGCTGCAGGACACTCCCACATTCTAGAAAAAATGTAAAAGGAGGAGTGAGGGAGTGACACAAAGCTTCTGGTCAGCAGGGGGCAGCAGACAAGCATGAACAGGTAACAACAGAACAGTAGATTGAACTATAAGAAAGAAATATTAAGGGAACAGCACACTCTCCAAGGCTACTGGCATCTCTTACACACCAGGATCCAGCCTCTGCCTTTCAGGCTTCACTGGGCCTCACACTCTAACGGTGTCCCACACACGGGGAACAGGCCTCAGGCCTTTCAAACCCTGTTTCAAAAGCACCAGGATTTATATATCCTTCAGTGCAGACAGGACCTGCAATGATGTCACAGTCATGTGATCAGTCCTTCAGTGCACACAGGACCTGCAATGATGTCACAGTCATGTGATCAGTCCTTCTGAGGTAGAGGTACATGGTCAGCCAGAACACCCTGGATCATTACAGTAATGCCGCAAGCCGCTGCATTACAATATATATATGACTTCCATCCTGGTATATATGTCCCTCATTATTAGAGCCCCATACTGGTATATACAGTATATATCCCCCATTCTGGTGCTGTTGTTTACCATATAGAAAAAAAAGTAAAGCATTACACTCCCAAGGGTGAACACAGAAGTCATAGTGCCCCATAGTCCCCCCTACAGTATTATTCTCCTACTTATAGTATAATGCACTGCCCATACTCCTCCATACACTATAACCCCACAGTGCTCCATACAGTATAATGCACAGCCCATAGTCCTCCCTATTGCATAATGTACGCCCCATACTCCTCCATATAGTATAATGCACCCTCAATAATCCACCATACAGTATAATGCACACCCTATAGTCATGCATGTAGTATAATGCACAGCCTATAGTCCTCTATATAGTATAATGAACAGCCCATTCTGAAATATGTGCCCCATCCTGGTATATGGCCCTCATCCTGGTATATATTCCCCATCCTGGTGTATGGCCCTCATTCTGGTATATGGCCCTGTCCTAGAATATGGCCCTCATCCTGGGCCTCATCCTGGTATATGTGCCCCATCCTGGGCCCCCATCCTGATATATGGCCCCGCTGTTGGTCAATACACAGAAAAAAACAAACGCTCCTTCTCACCTTCCTAGCACTCACCATGCTGTGCGGCGTCCACATCTGAAGCTGGCAGCTGATTTTGGTTCATTTTGACAGGAGCGCATAACATCACTGCCATGCGCCCCTGGCCGCCTCTGATTGGCCAGCAGCATGTATTGCAGTGCATGGATATGGCAAGTATTTGCGCTGCAATACACTTCAGCTGAATGTGTGTCCCAGGATGCACATTCAGCTGAAATAAGGGCTGGCACCGGTGAGCCCCTTATCCGCCGGGTACGTTACGCCCCTGATTCTGATGTTCTATTGTATACCTGGCAGGAGCCAATATATTGTGATGCCTTCACTATTATATACCACCAGGAGCCCATACATTCTAGTGTCTTTAACAGTGAAACGGCTAGAATGTATGGGCTGCAGTCAAGAACTGGAAGGTGACCATACATTGTAGGCTACATTCTGCTAGCTTCACTAATGTATAACTGGGAAGAGATCATAGATTCTGCTGGCTCCAATAATATATACCTAGCAGGAGCCCATACATTCTCCTGCCTCCAATAATATATACCTGACAGGAGCCCATACATTCTGCTGCCTCCAATAATATATACCTGACAGGAGCCCATACATTCTGCTGCCTCCAATAATATATACCTGACAGGAGCCCATACATTCTGCTGCCTCCAATAATATATACCTGACAGGAGCCCATACATTCTGCTGCCTCCAATAATATATACCTGACAGGAGCCCATACATTCTGCTGCCTCCAATAATGTATACCTGTCAGGAGCCCATACATTCTGCTGCCTCCAATAATATATACCTGACAGGAGCACATACATTCTCCTGCCTCCAATAATATATACCTGACAGGAGCCCATACATTCTGCTGCCTCCAATAATATATACCTGACAGGAGCCTATACATTCTGCTGCCTCCAATAATATATACCTGACAGGAGCACACACATTCTCCTGCCTCCAATAATATATACCTGACAGGAGCCCATACATTCTGCTGCCTCCAATAATATATACCTGACAGGAGCCTATACATTCTGCTGCCTCCAATAATATATACCTGACAGGAGCCCATAGATTCTGCTGCCTCCAATAATATATACCTGACAGGAGCCCATACATTCTGCTGCCTACAATAATATATACCTGACAGGAGACCATACATTCTGCTGCCTCCAATAATATATACCTGACAGGAGCCCATACATTCTCCTGCCTCCAATAATATATACCTGACAGGAGCCCATACATTCTCCTGCCTCCAATAATATATACCTGACAGGAGCCCATACATTCTCCTGCCTCCAATAATATATACCTGACAGGAGCCCATACATTCTCCTGCCTCCAATAATATATACCTGACAGGAGCCCATACATTCTCCTGCCTCCAATAATATATACATGACAGGAGCCCATACATTCTCCTGCCTCCAATAATATATACCTGACAGGAGCCCATACATTCTCCTGCCTCCAATAATATATACCTGACAGGAGCCCATACATTCTCCTGCCTCCAATAATATATACCTGACCGGAGCCCATACATTCTCCTGCCTCCAATAATATATACCTGACAGGAGCCCATACATTCTCCTGCCTCCAATAATATATACCTGACAGGAGCCCATACATTCTCCTGCCTCCAATAATATATACCTGACAGGAGCCCATACATTCTCCTGCCTCCAATAATATATACCTGACAGGAGCCCATACATTCTGCTGCCTCCAATAATATATACATGACAGGAGCCCATACATTCTCCTGCCTCCAATAATATATACCTGACAGGAGCCCATACATTCTCCTGCCTCCAATAATATATACCTGACCGGAGCCCATACATTCTCCTGCCTCCAATAATATATACCTGACCGGAGCCCATACATTCTCCTGCCTCCAATAATATATACCTGACAGGAGCCCATACATTCTCCTGCCTCCAATAATATATACCTGACAGGAGCCCATACATTCTCCTGCCTCCAATAATATATACCTGACAGGAGCCCATACATTCTCCTGCCTCCAATAATATATACCTGACAGGAGCCCATAGATTCTGCTGCCTCCAATAATATATACCTGGTAGGAGCCCATAGATTCTGCTGCTTCCAATAATATATAACTGACAGGAGCCCATACATTCTGCTGCCTCCAATAATATATACCTGGTAGGAGCCCAAACATTCTCCTGCCTCCAATAATATATACCTGACAGGAGCCCATACATTCTCCTGCCACCAATAATATATACCTGACAGGAGCCCATAGATTCTCCTGCCTCCAATAATATATACCTGACAGGAGCCCATAGATTCTGCTGGCTCCAATAATATATACCTGACAGGAGTCCAAACATTCTGCTGCTTACAATAATATATACCTGACAGGAGCCCATAGATTCTGCTGGCTCCAATAATATATACCTGACAGGAGACCATACATTCTGCTGCCTCCAATAATATATACCTGACAGGAGCCCATAGATTCTGCTGGCTCCAATAATATATACCTGACAGGAGCACATACATTCTCCTGCCTCCAATAATATATACCTGACAGGAGCCCATAGATTCTGCTGCTTACAATAATATATACCTGACAGGAGCCCATAGATTCTGCTGCCCCCAATAATATATACCTGACAGGAGCAGGGTCGGACTGGGGTGCCTAGGGCCCACCAGGGGAACTGACTCTAGGGGCCCACACTACAGCCCACCAGCTCTGAAGCACTGAGCGGCAGGACTTTGTTCGAACAGTCATTCCGTACTGCCAGAGTCCCTTTAATGGTAACTTGTCACCTTGAAAAACGTTATTTATCTGCAGATATAGGGGTAATCTGCAGGTAAATAGGGTTTAAAGCCTGGTTAGACGGCTTAATGGAAAAGCGTAGGCTACACGGAGAAAATTACGTTTTATTCCCCCTGCCGACACTCGCTTCCTGTTATTGGGTCGGTGCAAGGAGGGAGACATTACAGTCACCGCGAACTACAAAGTGAGGGTGCTGCAATAACGTCCGGCACCTGGATTGTGACACTTCCATGGAGCCCAACTTCACGCTGAGCTTCATTGAACGACTAACATGGCAGCAGCACCTGGCAACTAGTGCAGAGCGAGCGTGGTCGGATAAGGTGTGATCCCAGCATGCTCAGGTGTTATCCAGGTATCTTGTAGTGCTCTGCTAATATGCTCGAGTCCCCGGGGTAGCATGTTTTGCGGCGGTAGGCAGACGCAACACATTTAGGAATTGCCTGTTTGTTAGGTAATCACTGCATGTGTTGCTTCTGTCTACCGCCGCAAAACATGTTACCGCAGGGACTTGAGCATATTAGCAGAGCACTACAAGATACCTGGATAACACCCGAGCCTGCTGGGATAACACCTTATCTGACCACGCTCACTCAGCACTACTGGCAACCCACCAGCAACCTGCAACTGCGTCACAGGGGGCTGAAGGGAGCAGGTGACTGCATGCACCGGCCATTGTGCTATCTAAATGCCGCTGTCAGTGATTGACAAGGGCACTTAAATACTCAAAACAGCAGCAATCAAGGCGAGCTCTGATCACTGCTGTTACAGGCAGACGCCGGCTATCTAACACAGCCGACATCTGCCCAGTATGGAGCAGGCTCAGCTCCTGAACCCGCTCCATACAAGTACAACCCTATGGTTATGACAAGGTTAGCAAATTTCACTTGTCTGTTCCTAAATGTGGAAAGACAAATGGAATTCCCTAACACATGTGAGCAAGTCCTAATAGATTTAGTAAAGGTGCGCCAAGCATATGAATGTTATTACACACCACAATGGACTCTTACATACACGCATCTTACAAAATACATATTATTCCAGATACGTAGACACATACAAACACGCAGACACGCACAAACACATCAGTACATGAATACATCATCTGAACCACCATCATTTGTAATGTCAGGTCAGCCCCATATATCTTTGTATCACATAAACCTACAACTCCCAGTATGTAATTAACAATAGAGATACTGGGAGTTGTTATCAGTCATCATCAGACTGCGGACCATACAGGAAGCACAGTTCTGATGAGACACAGGCAGGATGACAAATGAACATTTACATCCAGGTATCTTACCTGAGACGTCTTCTCTGATTAGAGTCGTTCTCTCTCTTTTCGTCTCCCTCTTGTCCAGTCTCCATGATGACTTTTCTCATCCACAGCTCGTCTCTGCAGACTTCCATCTTCTCCGGTCTTCTGCAGCACATCCCGACACGATGCCCTTAAAGATAGCAGTGTCATTATAATGCTCCTGAATAAAAATATCTACACTGAGCCCCTGAATAAACCTAACTCTTACAATGCTCCCTGCACAAAACATGACATACACTCTACCCCTCTTATGGTACCTGCTCTCCACACTGTCCTCTCCTTACCATACTGGGCCCCCTGTTCACATTGTCCTCTCACACTGTGTCCCCCCTATAGTGCCCAGTCTCTATAACGTGCCCCTTCATCACACTCCCCCTCCTCAGCATACTGTTCCCTCCTTGCTGTGCCCTCACACTGTTCCCCCCATACTGCCGCATCACTATACCTTCCCCCACACTACCTAGTCTCTGTGCTGTGTCACCTCACACTTTTCTCCCTCCATACTGTCTCCTCACACTATTTCCCCACTCTCCATACTGTTTCCTCATACATCCCCCTTCCCCATTCTGTTCCCGCACCCATTCCCACCCCTCCCCTAGTTCACCATACTGTTTCTTCACACATCTCCCCATTCTGTCTCCTAAAATTTCTCTCCCATCTCTCTCTAAATATAATAAATCTTCAGAAGAGCACACAGACATGCAGAAGCGCGCTTACACACACGAAAACAAGCGCACACGGACACATACTAAGGGCTCTTTCACACGTCAGTACATGTGGTGACCGTTTCCACACGTACCAGAGACACTGACACACGTAGACCCATTCACATGAATGCGTATGTGCACATGTCAGTGTGTTTCCACTTTCCACAGATCATGTGGTGTCCGTGGGCAAAACACGCTGACATGTCTGTTTTTTACCTGCTGTCCAGACCGCGAAATGTCCCGCACACTGATGACAGTTAGCACGCGGTGCTTGGGAAGAGCGCTGAGAACTGCCCTCATCATAGATCCCTGAAGGCGCTGCAATCAGCACCAGCATGGTCAATGATGAGAGTAATAGTCTATACCCGCTGTGTCCAACTGTAAAAATAAAATAAAAAAATCCTTATACTAACCTCTACTAAGTGTCACCCGCTGTAATCCGTGCAAGCTCTCACGCCGAGGAGAATGTCTCCTGCAGCGAGTGGGCTCCGGAGCTGCGCTCAACAAGCGGTGCCCTGTGATTCAATAAGCGCAGCTCTGGAGCAAGCTCGCTGCAGGAGTCATTCTCCTCGGAGTGAGCGCTCGCACGGATTACAGCAGGTAACACTTAGGAGAGGTGAGTATAAGGATTTTTTTATTTTATTATTATTTTTACAGTTGGACACGGACACGGTGGGAGTAGACTACTACTCTCATCATTGACCCCGCTGCTGCTGATCACAGCACCTGCAGGGATCTATGATGAGGGCAGCGCTCAGCACCCGGCTCTTGGGAACAGCGCTAACTGTATACTGATTCCCAAGCGCCAGTATGAGTCACTAAGGATGACACACAGGTGGACACGGATATCTCCAGTCCCGTAAATATCAGGACATGTGAAAGAGCCCTAATATACACACGCAGATACACATACTCACAGAAATGGGGACAAGTACACACACAGGCAAACACACACAGAAATGCACAGACACACTCAGACAATCACACACACAAAAATGCAGACACGCAGGGAAGCACACACACATGTGAAGACACCTAAACACACAGGCATACACAATGTACACACACAGGCATATAGACACACACAGGCATATACACACACACACATACACACAGGCATATACACACACACACTGTACACACACAGGCATACACACACACACACACACAAACACTGTACACACACAGGCATACACACACACACTGTACACACACACACTGTACACACACAGGCATATATACACACACACAGGCATATACACACTGTACGCACACAGGCATATACACACACTACACACAGGCATATACACACTGTACACACACAGGCATATACACACACAGGCATATACACACACAGGCATATACACACAGGCATATACACACACTGTACACACACAGGCATATACACACACTGTACACACAGGCATATACACACACTGTACACACAGGCATATACACACACTGTACACACAGGCATATACACACACTGTACACACAAGCATACACACACTGTACACACAGGCATACACACACTGTACACACAGGCATATACACACGCATATACACAGGCATATACACACACGCATATACACACACTGTACACACAGGCATATACACACACTGTACACACAGGCATATACACACACAGTACACACAGGCATATACACACAGGCATATACACACACTGTACACGCACAGGCATATACACACACTGTACAGGCACAGGCATATACACACACTGTACACGCACAGGCATATACTGTACACAGGCATATACACACACTGTACACACAGGCATATATACACACTGTACACACAGGCATATACACACACTGTACACGCACAGGCATATACACACACACTGTACACAGGCATATACACACACTGTACACACAGGCATATACACACACTGTACACACAGGCATATACACACACTGTACACACACACAGGAATATACACACACTGTACACACACAGGTATATACACACACTGTACACACAGGCATATACACACACTGTACACACAGGCATATACACACAGGCATATACACACACTGTACACGCACAGGCATATACACACACACTGTACACGCACAGGTATATACACACACTGTACACACAGGCATATACACACACTGTACACACAGGCATATATACACACTGTACACACAGGCATATATACACACTGTACACACAGGAATATACACACACACAGGAATATACACACACTGTACACGCACAGGCATATACACACACTGTACGCACAGGCATATACACACACTGTACGCACAGGCATATACACACACTGTACACACACACACGAATATACACACACTGTACACACACACACGAATATACACACACTGTACACACAGGCATATCCACACACTGTACACACAGGAATATACACACACTGTACACACACACAGGAATATACACACACTGTACACGCACAGGCATATACACACACTGTACACACAGGCATATACACACACTGTACACACAGGCATATACACACACTGTACACACAGGCATATACACACACAGGCATATACACACACTGTACACACACAGGAATATACACACACTGTACACACACAGGAATATACACACTGTACACACAGGCATATACACACTGTACACACAGGAATATACACACAGGCATATACACACACAGGAATATACACACAGGCATATACACACACTGTACACACACACAGGCATATACACACACTGTACACACAGGCATATACACACCGGCATATACACACACTGTACACGCACAGGCATATACACACACACTGTACACGCACAGGCATATACACACACTGTACACACAGGCATATATACCCACTGTACACACAGGAATATACACACACTGTACACACACACAGGAATATACACACACTCTACACGCACAGGCATATACACACACTGTACACATAGGAATATACACACACTGTACACACACACAGGAATATACACACAGGCATATACACACTGTACACACAGGCATATACACACACTGTACACACAGGAATATACACACACTGTACACACACAGGTATATACACACACTGTACACAGGCATATACACACACTGTACACACAGGCATATACACACACTGTACACACAGGCATATATACACACTGTACACACAGGAATATACACACACTGTACACACACACAGGAATATACACACACTGTACACACAGGAATATACACACACTGTACACACACAGGCATATACACACACTGTACACACAGGCATATATACACACTGTACACACAGGCATATACACACACTGTACACACAGGAATATACACACACTGTACACACACACAGGAATATACACACACTGTACACACACACAGGAATATACACACACTGTACACGCACAGGCATATACACACACTGTACACACAGGCATATACACACACTGTACACACAGGCATATACACACACTGTACACACAGGCATATACAAACACTGTACACACAGGCATATACACACACTGTACACACACAGGAATATACACACTGTACACACAGGCATATACACACTGTACACACAGGCATATACACACTGTACACACAGGAATATACACACAGGCATATACACACACTGTACACACACACAGGCATATACACACACTGTACACACAGGCATATACACACCGGCATATACACACACTGTACACACAGGCATATACACACACTGTACACACAGGCATATACACACACAGGCATATACACACACTGTACACACACAGGAATATACACACACTGTACACACACAGGAATATACACACTGTACACACAGGCATATACACACTGTACACACAGGAATATACACACAGGCATATACACACACAGGAATATACACACAGGCATATACACACACTGTACACACACACAGGCATATACACACACTGTACACACAGGCATATACACACCGGCATATACACACACTGTACACGCACAGGCATATACACACACACTGTACACGCACAGGCATATACACACACTGTACACACAGGCATATATACCCACTGTACACACAGGAATATACACACACTGTACACACACACAGGAATATACACACACTCTACACGCACAGGCATATACACACACTGTACACATAGGAATATACACACACTGTACACACACACAGGAATATACACACAGGCATATACACACTGTACACACAGGCATATACACACACTGTACACACAGGAATATACACACACTGTACACACACAGGTATATACACACACTGTACACAGGCATATACACACACTGTACACACAGGCATATACACACACTGTACACACAGGCATATATACACACTGTACACACAGGAATATACACACACTGTACACACACACAGGAATATACACACACTGTACACACAGGAAT
Organism: Phyllobates terribilis; assembly: GCF_046119375.1. NCBI lineage: Eukaryota > Metazoa > Chordata > Amphibia > Anura > Dendrobatidae > Phyllobates > Phyllobates terribilis. Next base: position 637,033,471 of record NW_027362765.1, read on the forward strand.
ATACACACACTGTACACACACAGGCATATACACACACTGTACACACACAGGCATATACACACACTGTACACACACAGGCATATACACACACTGTACACACAGGCATATACACACACTGTACACACAGGAATATACACACACTGTACACACACACAGGAATATACACACACTGTACACGCACAGGCATATACACACACTGTACACGCACAGGCATATACACACACTGTACACACAGGCATATACACACACTGTACACACAGGCATATACACACACTGTACACACAGGCATATACAAACACTGTACACACACAGGAATATACACACTGTACACACAGGCATATACACACTGTACACACAGGCATATACACACTGTACACACAGGAATATACACACAGGCATATACACACACTGTACACACACACAGGCATATACACACACTGTACACACAGGCATATACACACACTGTACACACAGGCATATACACACACTGTACACACAGGCATATACACACACAGGCATATACACACACTGTACACACACAGGAATATACACACACTGTACACACACAGGAATATACACACAGGCATATACACACTGTACACACAGGAATATACACACAGGCATATACACACACAGGAATATACACACAGGCATATACACACACTGTACACACACACAGGCATATACACACACTGTACACACAGGCATATACACACCGGCATATACACACACTGTACACGCACAGGCATATACACACACACTGTACACGCACAGGCATATACACACACTGTACACACAGGCATATATACCCACTGTACACACAGGAATATACACACACTGTACACACACACAGGAATATACACACACTCTACACGCACAGGCATATACACACACTGTACACATAGGAATATACACACACTGTACACACACACAGGAATATACACACAGGCATATACACACTGTACACACAGGCATATACACACACTGTACACACAGGAATATACACACACTGTACACAGGCATATACACACACTGTACACACAGGCATATACACACACTGTACACACAGGCATATATACACACTGTACACACAGGAATATACACACACTGTACACACACACAGGAATATACACACACTGTACACACAGGAATATACACACACTGTACACACACAGGCATATACACACACTGTACACACAGGCATATATACACACTGTACACACAGGCATATACACACACTGTACACACAGGAATATACACACACTGTACACACACACAGGAATATACACACACTGTACACACACACAGGAATATACACACACTGTACACGCACAGGCATATACACACACTGTACACACAGGCATATACACACACTGTACACACAGGCATATACAAACACTGTACACACAGGCATATACACACACTGTACACACACAGGAATATACACACTGTACACACAGGCATATACACACTGTACACACAGGCATATACACACTGTACACACAGGAATATACACACAGGCATATACACACACTGTACACACACACAGGCATATACACACACTGTACACACAGGCATATACACACACTGTACACACAGGCATATACACACCGGCATATACACACACTGTACACACAGGCATATACACACACTGTACACACAGGCATATACACACACAGGCATATACACACACTGTACACACACAGGAATATACACACACTGTACACACACAGGAATATACACACTGTACACACAGGCATATACACACTGTACACACAGGAATATACACACAGGCATATACACACACAGGAATATACACACAGGCATATACACACACTGTACACACACACAGGCATATACACACACTGTACACACAGGCATATACACACCGGCATATACACACACTGTACACGCACAGGCATATACACACACACTGTACACGCACAGGCATATACACACACTGTACACACAGGCATATATACCCACTGTACACACAGGAATATACACACACTGTACACACACACAGGAATATACACACACTCTACACGCACAGGCATATACACACACTGTACACATAGGAATATACACACACTGTACACACACACAGGAATATACACACAGGCATATACACACTGTACACACAGGCATATACACACACTGTACACACAGGAATATACACACACTGTACACACACAGGTATATACACACACACTGTACACAGGCATATACACACACTGTACACACAGGCATATACACACACTGTACACACAGGCATATATACACACTGTACACACAGGAATATACACACACTGTACACACACACAGGAATATACACACACTGTACACACAGGAATATACACACACTGTACACACACAGGCATATACACACACTGTACACACACAGGCATATACACACACTGTACACACAGGCATATACACACACTGTACACACAGGAATATACACACACTGTACACACACACAGGAATATACACACACTGTACACGCACAGGCATATACACACACTGTACACGCACAGGCATATACACACACTGTACACACAGGCATATACACACACTGTACACACAGGCATATACACACACTGTACACACAGGCATATACAAACACTGTACACACACAGGAATATACACACTGTACACACAGGCATATACACACTGTACACACAGGCATATACACACTGTACACACAGGAATATACACACACTGTACACACACACAGGCATATACACACACTGTACACACAGGCATATACACACACTGTACACACAGGCATATACACACCGGCATATACACACACTGTACACGCACAGGCATATACACACACACTGTACACGCACAGGCATATACACACACTGTATACACAGGCATATATACCCACTGTACACACAGGAATATACACACACTGTACACACACACAGGAATATACACACACTCTACACGCACAGGCATATACACACACTGTACACATAGGAATATACACACACTGTACACACACACAGGAATATACACACAGGCATATACACACTGTACACACAGGCATATACACACACTGTACACACAGGAATATACACACACTGTACACACACAGGTATATACACACACTGTACACAGGCATATACACACACTGTACACACAGGCATATACACACACTGTACACACAGGCATATATACACACTGTACACACAGGAATATACACACACTGTACACACATACAGGAATATACACACACTGTACACACACAGGAATATACACACACTGTACACACACAGGCATATACACACACTGTACACACAGGCATATATACACACTGTACACACAGGCATATACACACACTGTACACACAGGAATATACACACACTGTACACGCACAGGCATATACACACACTGTACACACAGGCATATACACACACTGTACACACAGGCATATACACACACTGTACACACAGGCATATACACACACTGTACACAGGCAAATACACACTGTACACACAGGAATATACACACACTGTACACACACACAGGAATATACACACAGGCATATACACACAGGAATATACACACACTGTACACACAGGAATATACACACACTGTACACACACAGGCATATACACACACTGTACACACAGGCATATACACACACTGTACACACAGGCATATACACACACTGTACACACACAGGCATATACACACACTGTACACGCACAGGCATATACACACACAGTACACACAGTCATATACACACACTGTACACACAGGAATATACACACACTGTACACACACACAGGAATATACACACTGTACACACAGGCATATACACACACTGTACACACACACACACAGGCATATACACACACTGTACACACACACATGCAGGCAGCATATACATAAAAATCCATACAAACACACAAATATTACAGTACCTTGGCTTGTCTCCAGCCCATACAGTGTACAGACAGGCTCCTAATGTGGGAGACTGCAGTGCAGGGCGCGCTGTGACGTCACTTTTAGCAGAAGTGCGGCCCTGTCTGCTGAGTGTGACGCTGCAGTGCAGCCCCTGCACTCCTGCTCCCAGGCCCCTCCCACTACTGTCCTGGGCATCGCGTCGGTGAAAGAGCGTGCGCGCGCCCTTAAAGGGCCCACGACCACTTTTTTTTTTCAATTCTGTTCTCTCTGCAAGGGGCCCGGGGCCCACCGGGAAATTTCCCGGCGCCCCGCCAGGCCAGACCGAGCCTGGACAGGAGCCCATAGATTCTGCTGTCTCCAATAATATATACCTGACAGGAGCCCATACATTCTCCTGCCTCCAATAATATATACCTGACAGGAGCCCATACATTCTGCTGCCTCCAATGATATATACCTGACAGGAGCCCATACATTCTCCTGCTTCCAATAATATATACCTGACAGGAGCCCATAGATTCTGCTGCCTCCAATAATATATACCTGACAGGAGCACATAGATTCTGCTGCCTCAAATAATATATACCTGACAGGAGCCCATACATTCTGCTGCCTCCAATAATATATACCTGACAGGAGCCCATAGATTCTCCTGCCTCCAATAATATATACCTGACAGGAGTCCATACATTCTCCTGCCTCCAATAATATATACCTGACAGGAGCCCATACATTCTCCTGCCTCCAATAATATATACCTGACAGGAGCCCATAGATTCTGCTGCCTCCAATAATATATACCTGACAGGAGCCCATAGATTCTGCTGGCTCCAAATAATATATACCTGACAGGAGCCCATAGATTCTCCTGCCTCCAATAATATATACCTGACAGGAGCCCATAGATTCTCCTGCCTCCAATAATATATACCTGACAGGTCCACTCGCTACTTCACTGTAAGTACCCTGTGGGTATCTGGTTCTGCCTTTCCCTTCCTGCCTGTTCCGTGTGTACAGAGCCCTGTCCCCCCTGCTCTGCCTTGCTCACCGCTCCAGCGGTTCTAGCCTGCTCTGCCTTGCTCACTGCTCCGGTGGTTCTAGCCAGCTCTGCCTTGCTCACCGCTCCGGCGGTTCTAGCCTGCTCTGCCTTGCTCACCGCTCCGGCGGTTCTAGCCTGCTCTGCCTTGCTCACCGCTCCGGCAGTTCTAGCCTGCTCTGCCTTGCTCACCGCTCCGGCGGTTCTAGCCTGCTCTGATCCTTTGCTCACTGCTCCGGCAGTCGTGCTCCGCTCTGACCCTTTGCTCACTGCTCCGGCAGTCTCGCTCCGCTCTGACCCTTTGCTCACTGCTCAGGCAGTCTCGCTCCGCTCTGACCCTTTGCTCACTGCTCCGGCAGTCTCGCTCCGCTGACCCTTTGCTCACTGCTCCGGCAGTCTCGCTCTGCTCTGACTACTCTTGCTCACCGCTTCAGGCGGCCTCGTCCTGCTCTACTCTTGCTCACCGCTTCAGGCGGCCTCGTCCTGCTCTACTCTTGCTCACCGCTTCAGGCGGCCTCGTCCTGCTCTACTCTTGCTCACCGCTTCAGGCGGCCTCGTCCTGCTCTACTCTTGCTCACCGCTTCAGGCGGCCTCGTCCTGCTCTACTCTTGCTCACCGCTCCAGGCGGCCTCGTCCTGCTCTACTCTTGCTCACCGCTCCAGGCGGCCTCGTCCTGCTCTACTCTTGCTCACCGCTCCAGGCGGCCTCGTCCTGCTCTACTCTTGCTCACCGCTCCAGGCGGCCTCGTCCTGCTCTACTCTTGCTCACCGCTCCAGGCGGCCTCGTCCTGCTCTACTCTCGCTCACCGCTCTAGGCGGTCTCGTCTTGCCCTGCTCTCGCTCACCACTCTGGGCGGCCTTACTCTGCTGTGTTTGTCCGCCACATCTGTGGTTCTGTTCCTGAGTCCCAGTGTGTACTGGGTCCTATCCCGCCTGTGTTCCTACCTGCTAGTGCCTCCCTGTCTGCACTCTAGCCGTGCTTGCCTGTACCCCCCTGCCTGCATACCCGCCTGCCTGCATACCAGTCGTGCCTGCCTATACCCACCAGTCTGTGTGCCAGCCTAACCTGTCTGTTCCTGTATTCCCCTGTGTGGGTCAACAGCCGTGTCCGGGGTCTGTCCTGGAGTAGCACCTGGTCCCTCTGCTTGGTTCCTCCTTTTTGCACTGGCGTCGTATGCCATCGTGCAACCCTGGTCGGATCGGGTTGATACCTAGTTACGCCCCTCCAGGCATTCACTCTCCGGCACGGTCCAGTGGACCACACGCACACTCCGCTCAGCCCGGGCGGGTGCATTAGGGCATGCTCAGGCCATGGTTCCCGTTGAGCCCCACGGCCTTCGCTCTCAGACATTTTCCAGCGAATACGTGCATTAAAAATAAATAAAAAAAATATATAGATTTTTTTTTTCTTTAGCCGAGTTCCAGGCGAATTACGCACCAGTCCAGATGGATCTTTCTGCACTCGTTCCTGCGGATCCGCCACGGTACTATGGGGATCCAAGACAGAGTCGTGCATTTGTGGAGCAATGCATGCTACACTTCAAGTTCTACCCTCTTTGTTTTCCCACCGATCGGGCTAAGGTGGGATTCATGATGTCTTACCTAGCGGGTGATGCCTTGAAATGGATCACCCCCCTATGGGACGCACAGGATCCTATCGTCCTGGACATAATGGCCTTCCTGGTGGCCTTTCTAATGGTCTTCGATGATCCTAACCCGGAGGCTCCTGCTGAAGCTTCACTTTCCAATATCCCGGAGCAGCCCCGATGGGTAATGTGTGTGGGTAGCGCACTAGTCCTCCTGCCCGAAGAGACTACTGCCCATCCAGAATCCACACAGGATGACTACGCTCTTCGGAATACTTCTCCCAACCTCAAGAGGCAGTCCAGACGTGCTAGGCATAGAGGCAAGCCGTCACGCCTGGGTCTGTCCTCCCAAAGATCTCCTGATCCCAACCTTGAAGTCCCTGCTGAAGCTTCATTTCCCTGTATCCCGGAGCAGCCCCTACGGGTAATATGCGTGGGTAGTGCACCTGTTCTCCTGCCCGAAGAGACTTCTGCCCACCTAGAATCCTCCGGGATACCACCTGATGACAAATGGAGAGAGACTTCCCTACACCCGGTACCCGATACTTCGTCCGCTCCGTCCTGTGAGCCTGACAATGGGTACCTCAAAGCGGTAGTTAACCCCGAGTCTCTACACCCCTCCGACCAGGTGGAGGACCTCCAGTTGTCTCCTGAACCCTTCGGGGTGCTACCTGATAGCGAATGGACAGAGACTCTCCTATACTCGGTACCTGATACCTCGCCCGCTTCTTCCAGTGAGTCCGACCTAGTGTACTCCGAAGCAGAGGTTACCCCCGAGTCTCTGCACTCTTCCGACCCGGCGGAGGACCCCCAGTTGTTTCCTGAATCCTCCGGGGTACCACCTGATAACAAAGAGACAGTGACTTTTCTACACCTTGTACCTGATACCTCGCCCATTTCATCCTGTGAGCTTGACAAGATGTACCCCGAAGCAGAGGTTACCCCCGAGTCTCTGCACCCCTCCTACCCGGCGGAGGGCTTCCAGTTGTCTCCTGAACCCTCTGGGGTGCTACCTGATAATAAGTGGAGAGAGACTTCCTTGTGTGCTGTTACTGGTACTCCACCCGTTTCGTCTGTTGCTGAGGATGGGTGGATAGGAGGTAGCATCCTAGCTACCCAGAGGAGACCAGTTTTTCCGGTGGACAGTGGAAGTGATCTCCTTGAAGTGAAGGATTGGCCCTCGAATTCCCTGCGGAACATTCTGGCAGGCCTGAAGAAGAGGGGGCGTAAGGGGGGGGTACTGTAACATACCTGGCGGCGTCCTTGCATAGTGGTCCATCTCCCACTGTGCAAGAGCGCGCACTTGATCTCCAGTCCAGTCTGCTAGCCTGGCTTCCCTCCATGCTGTCTGCTTGCCCCTGTTTCTGCTGCTTAAGGGCGGCGCCCGATCACTTCCTGTTTCTTGTACCTGCTGCAGGCACACCCCTTGTGCGTCCTCAGCCTATTGCTGTCTGTCACCCGATATTTAACCCAGCTGCTCCAATGAATCCCTGCCTGAGCATTGTGTTTCATTCAGTGTGCTCTCTCACTCTGAATGTGCCAGGTCCCCTTCTGTGTTTGCTTGCCTGCCCTTCCTGGAGGCTGTATTTCCAGGCCTGTCTGAACACACTCCTTGCCTGTTCGTTGCGCCTTCTAGGGGCCGCATACCTAGACCCGCTCCTGTATCTTGTCTGTCCTGTCTGTACACGCTCCTAGCCTGTTCCTCCCGCCTTCTAGGGGCTGCATACCTAGACCCGCTCCTGTATCTTGCTACTGTGTCTGTTCTTGTCTGTATACTCTTCTAGCCTGTTTCCTGTGTTTCTCTATGTCCGTACCTTTCCTTTTTCTGCAGAGTCTGAACTCGTACCTAACTCCTGCTCGTTGTCACTGTACTTCCGTTTGTGAGTTAGTGGTCCACTCGCTACTTCACTGTAAGTACCCTGTGGGTATCTGGTTCTGCCTTTCCCTTCCTGCCTGTTCCGTGTGTACAGAGCCCTGTCCCCCCTGCTCTGCCTTGCTCACCGCTCCGGCGGTTCTAGCCTGCTCTGCCTTGCTCACCACTCCGGCGGTTCTAGCCTGCTTTGTCTTTGCTCACCGCTCCGGCGGTCTTGCTCCGCTCTGACCCTTTGCTCACTGCTCCGGCAGTCTCGCTCCGCTCTGACCCTTTGCTCACTGCTCAGGCAGTCTCGCTCCGCTCTGACCATTTGCTCACTGCTCCGGCAGTCTCGCTCCGCTCTGACCCTTTGCTCACTGCTCCGGCAGTCTCGCTCCGTTCTGACCCTTTGCTCACTGCTCCGGCAGTCTCGCTTTGCTCTGACTACTCTTGCTCACCGCTTCAGGCGGCCTCGTCCTGCTCTACTCTTGCTCACCGCTTCAGGCGGCCTCCTCCTGCTCTACTCTTGCTCACCGATCCAGACGGCCTCGTCCTGCTCTACTCTTGCTCACTGCTCCAGGCGGCCTCGTCCTGCTCTACTCTCGCTCACCGCTCTCGTCTTGCTCTGCTCTCGCTCACCACTCTGGGCGGCCTTACTCTGCTGTGTTTGTCCACCACATCTGTGGTTCTGTTCCTGAGTCCCAGTGTGTACTGGGTCCTATCCCGCCTGTGTTCCTACCTGCTAGTGCCTCCCTGTCTGCACTCTAGCCGTGCTTGCATGTACCCCCCTGCCTGCATACCAGTCGTGCCTGCCTATACCCACCAGTCTGTGTGCCAGCCTAACCTGTCTGTTCCTGTATTCCCCTGTGTGGGTCAACAGCCGTGTCCGGGGTCTGTCCTGGAGTAGCACCTGTTCCCTCTGCTCGGTTCCTCCTTGGTGCACTGGCTTCGTATGCCGTCGTGCGACCCTGGTCGGATCGGGTGAATACCTAGTTACGCCCCTCCAGGCATTCACTCTCCGGCACGGTCCAGTGGAATCACACGCACACGCCGCTCAGCACGGGCGTGTGCATTACATCCAGCCTGGCTTTTTTATGTCTCGGGGTAAGAAGTGGGGTCTTCCTGGGTATCCTACCATACAGTCCCTTTACATTCAGACGCCGACGGATAGTACGGGTTGACACTGTTGTACCCTCGGACTGCAAGGCAGCTTGAACTTGTTTGGATGTTAGTCGAGGTTCTTTATCCACCATCCGCACAATCTTGAGTTGAAATCTATCGTCAATTTTTCTTTTCCGTCCACATCTAGGGAGGTTAGCCACAGTGCCATGGGCTTTAAACTTCTTGATGACACCTCGCACGGAAGACACAGGAACATTCATGTCTTTGGAGATGGACTTGTAGCCTTGAGATTGCTCATGCTTCCTCACGATTTGGTTTCTCAAGTACTCAGACAGTTCTTTGGTCGTCTTTCTTTTCTCCATGCTCAATGTGGTACACACAAGGACACAGGACAGAGGTTGAGTCAACTTTAATCCATGTTAACTGGCTGCAAGTGTGATTTAGTTATTGCCAACACCTGTTAGGTGCCACAGGTAAGTTACAGGTGCTGTTAATTACACGAATTAGAGAAGCATTTTTCAAACAGTGCCAATACTTTTGTCCACCCCCTTTTTTAGGTTTGGGGTGGAATTATATCCAATTTGGCTTTAGTACAATTCTTTTTGTGTTTTTTCACTAAAGACAAATTAAATGAAGATAATAATACCAAAGAATTTGTGATTGCAATCATTTTCAGGAAGAAATTGAGTATTATGTGGCAGAATTGCAGGGGTGCCAATACTTTTGGGCACCACTGTATACCTGTCAGGAGCCCATACATTCTCCTGCCTTCAATAATATATACCTGACAGGAGCCCATACATTCTGCTGCCTCCAATAATATATACCTGACAGGAGCCCATACATTCTGCTGCCTCCAATAATATATACCTGACCGGAGTCCATACATTCTGCTGCCTCCAATAATATATACCTGACAGGAGCCCATACATTCTGCTGGCTCCAATAATATATACCTGACAGGAGCCCATACATTCTGCTGCCTCCAATAATATATACCTGACAGGAGCAAATACATTCTGCTGGCTCCAATAATATATACCTGACAGGAGCCCATACATTCTCCTGCCTCCAATAATATATACCTGACAGGAGCCCATACATTCTGCTGCCTCCAATAATATATACCTGACAGGAGCCCATACATTCTGCTGCCTCCAATAATATATACCTGACAGGAGCACATAGATTCTCCTGCCTCCAATAATATATACCTGACAGGAGCCCATACATTCTCCTGCCTCCAATAATATAGACCTGACAGGAGCCCATACATTCTGCTGCCTCCAATAATATATACCTGACAGGAGCCCATACATTCTGCTGCCTCCAATAATATATACCTGACAGGAGCCCATACATTCTCCTGCCTCCAATAATATATACCTGACAGGTGCCCATACATTCTCCTGCCTCCAATAATATATACCTGACAGGAGCCCATACATTCTCCTGCCTCCAATAATATATACCTGACAGGAGCCCATACATTCTCCTGCCTCCAATAATATATACCTGACAGGAGCCCATACATTCTCCTGCCTCCAATAATATATACCTGACAGGAGCCCATACATTCTGCTGCCTCCAATAATATATACCTGACAGGAGCCCATACATTCTGCTGCCTCCAATAATATATACCTGACAGGAGCCCATACATTCTGCTGCCTCCAATAATATATACCTGACAGGAGCCCATACATTCTCCTGCCTCCAATAATATATACCTGACAGGAGCCCATAGAGTCTGCTGCCTCCAATAATATATACCTGACAGGAGCCCATACATTCTCCTGCCTCCAATAATATATACCTGACAGGAGCCCATACATTCTCCTGCCTCCAATAATATATACCTGACAGGAGCCCATACATTCTCCTGCCTCCAATAATATATACCTGACAGGAGCCCATACATTCTCCAGCCTCCAATAATATATACCTGGTAGGAGCCCATACATTCTCCTGCCTCCAATAACATATACCTGACAGGAGCCCATACATTCTCCTGCCTCCAATGATATATACCTGACAGGAGCCCATACATTCTGCTGTCTCCAATGATATATACCTGACAGGAGCCCATACATTCTGCTGCCTCCAATAATATATACCTGACAGGAGCCCATACATTTTGCTGTCTCCAATAATGTATACCTGACAGGAGCCCATACATTCTGCTGCCTCCAATAATATATACCTGACAGGAGCCCATACATTTTGCTGCCTCCAATAATATATACCTGACAGGAGCCCATACATTATGCTGCCTACAATAATATATACCTGACAGGAGCCCATACATTCTCCTGCCTCCAATAATATATACCTGACAGGAGCCCATACATTCTGCTGCCTACAATAATATATACCTGACAGGAGCCCATACATTCTGCTGCCCCCAATAATATATACCTGACAGGAGCCCATACATTCTCCTGCCTCCAATAATATATACCTGACAGGAGCCCATACATTCTGCTGCCTCCAATAATATATACCTGACAGTAGCCCATACATTCTGCTGCCTCCAAGAATATATACCTAACAGGAGCCCATACATTCTCCTGCCTCCAATAATATATACCTGACAAGAGCCCATACATTATGCTGTCTCCAATAATATATACCTGACAGGAGCCCATACATTCTGCTGCCTCCAATAATATATACCTGACAGGAGCCCATACATTCTCCCGCCTCCAATAATATATACCTGACAGGAGCCCATACATTCTCCCGCCTCCAATAATATATACCTGACAGGAGCCCATACATTCTAGCTGGCTCCAATAATATATACATGACATGAGCCCATACATTCTGCTGCCCCCAATAATATATACCTGACAGGAGTCCATACATTCTCCTGCCTCCAATAATATATACCTGACAGGAGCCCATACATTCTGCTGCCTCCAATAATATATACCTGGCAGGAGCCCATACATTCTCCTGCCTCCAATAATATATACCTGACAGGAGCCCATACATTCTCCTGCCTCCAATAATATATACCTGACAGGAGCCATACATTCTGCTGCCTCCAATAATATATACCTGACAAGAGCCCATAGATTCTCCTGCCTCCAATAATATATACCTGACAGGAGCCCATACATTCTGCTGCCTCCAATAATATATACCTGGCAGGAGCCCATACATTCTCCTGCCTCCAATAATATATACCTGACAGGAGCCCATACATTCTCCTGCCTCCAATAATATATACCTGACAGTAGCCCATGCATTCTGCTGCCTCCAATAATATATACCTGACAGGAGCCCATACATTCTCCTGCCTCCAATAATATATACCTGACAGGAGCCCATACATTCTCCTCCCTCCAATAATATATACCTGACAGGAGCCCATACATTCTCCTGCCTCCAATAATATATACCTGACAGGAGCCCATAGATTCTGCTGCCTCCAATAATATATACCTGACAGGAGCCCATACATTCTCCTGCCTCCAATAATATATACCTGACAGGAGCCCATACATTCTGCTGCCTCCAATAATATATACCTGACAGGAGCCCATACATTCTGCTGCCTCCAATAATATATACCTGACAGGAGCCCATACATTCTGCTGCCTCCAATAATATATACCTGACAGGAGCCCATACATTCTGCTGCCTCCAATAATATATACCTGACAGGAGCCCATACATTCTGCTGCCTCCAATAATATATACCTGACAGGCGCCCATACATTCTGCTGCCTCCAATAATATATACCTGACAGGAGCCCATACATTCTGCTGCCTCCAATAATATATACCTGACAGGAGCCCATAGATTCTCCTGCCTCCAATAATATATACCTGACAGTAGCCCATACATTCTCCTGCCTCCAATAATATATACCTGACAGGAGACCATGGATTCTGCTGCCTCCAATAATATATACCTGGCAGGAGCCCATACATTCTCCTGCCTCCAATAATATATACCTGACAGGAGCCCATACATTCTCCTGCGTCCAATAATATATACCTGACATGAGCCCATACATTCTGCTGCCTCCAATAATATATACCTATCAGGAGCCCATAGATTCTGCTGCCCCCAATAATATATACCTGACAGGAGCCCATACATTCTGCTGCCTCCAATAATATATACCTGACATGAGTCCATACACTCTGCTGCCTCCAATAATATATACCTGACTGGAGCCCATACATTCTCCTGACTCCAATAATATATACCTGACAGGAGCCCATACATTCAGCTGCCTCCAATAATATATACCTGACAGGAGCCCATACATTCTGCTGCCCCCAATAATATATACCTGACAGGAGTCCATACATTCTCCTGCCTCCAATAATATATACCTGACAGGAGCCCATACATTCTGCTGCCCCCAATAATATATACCTGACAGGAGCCCATACATTCTGCTGCCCCCAATAATATATACCTGACAGGAGTCCATACATTCTCCTGCCTCCAATAATATATACCTGACAGGAGCCCATACATTCTCCTGCCTCCAATAATATATACCTGACATGAGCCCATACATTCTGCTGCCTCCAATAATATATACCTATCAGGAGCCCATACATTCTGCTGCCTCCAATAAGATATACCTGACAGGAGCCCATACATTTTGCTGCCTCCAATAATGTATACCTGACAGGAGCCCATACATTCTCCTGACTCCAATAATATAAACCTGACAGGAGCCCATAAATTCTACTACCTCCAATAATATATACCTGACAGGAGCACATACATTCAGCTACCTCTAATAATATATACCTGACAGGAGCCCATACATTCTGCTGCCTCCAATAATATATACCTGACAGGAGTCCATACATTCTCCTGCCTCCAATAATATATACCTGACAGGAGCCCATACATTCTGCTGCCTCCAATAACATATACCTGACAGGAGCCCATGGATTCTGCTGCCTCCAATAATATATACCTGGCAGGAGCCCATACATTCTCCTGCCTCCAATAATATATACCTGACAGGAGCCCATACATTCTCCTGCGTCCAATAATATATACCTGACATGAGCCCATACATTCTGCTGCCTCCAATAATATATACCTATCAGGAGCCCATAGATTCTGCTGCCCCCAATAATATATACCTGACAGGAGCCCATACATTCTGCTGCCTCCAATAATATATACCTGACATGAGTCCATACACTCTGCTGCCTCCAATAATATATACCTGACTGGAGCCCATACATTCTCCTGACTCCAATAATATATACCTGACAGGAGCCCATACATTCAGCTGCCTCCAATAATATATACCTGACAGGAGCCCATACATTCTGCTGCCCCCAATAATATATACCTGACAGGAGTCCATACATTCTCCTGCCTCCAATAATATATACCTGACAGGAGCCCATACATTCTGCTGCCCCCAATAATATATACCTGACAGGAGCCCATACATTCTGCTGCCCCCAATAATATATACCTGACAGGAGTCCATACATTCTCCTGCCTCCAATAATATATACCTGACAGGAGCCCATACATTCTCCTGCCTCCAATAATATATACCTGACATGAGCCCATACATTCTGCTGCCTCCAATAATATATACCTATCAGGAGCCCATACATTCTGCTGCCTCCAATAAGATATACCTGACAGGAGCCCATACATTTTGCTGCCTCCAATAATGTATACCTGACAGGAGCCCATACATTCTCCTGACTCCAATAATATATACCTGACAGGAGCCCATAAATTCTACTACCTCCAATAATATATACCTGACAGGAGCACATACATTCAGCTACCTCTAATAATATATACCTGACAGGAGCCCATACATTCTGCTGCCTCCAATAATATATACCTGACAGGAGTCCATACATTTTCCTGCCTCCAATAATATATACCTGACAGGAGCCCATACATTCTGCTGCCTCCAATAACATATACCTGACAGGAGCCCATACATTCTGCTGCCTCCAATAATATATACCTGACAGGAGCCCATAGATTCTGCTACCTCCAATAATATATACCTGACAGGAGCCCATACATTCTCCTGCCTCCAATAATATACACCTGACAGGAGCCCATACATCCTGCTGCCTCCAATAATATATACCTGACAGGAGCCCATACATTCTCCTGCCTCCAATAATATATACCTGACAGGAGCCCATAGATTCTCCTGCCTCCAATAATATATACCTGACAGGAGCCCATAGATTCTCCTGCCTCCAATAATATATACCTGACAGGAGCCCATACATTCTCCTGCCTCCAATAATATATACCTGACAGGAGCCCATACATTCTGCTGCCTCCAATAATATATACCTGACAGGAGCCCATACATTCTGCTGCTTCCAAAAATATATACCTGACAGGAGCCCATACATTCTGCTGTCTCCAATAATATATACCTGACAGGAGCCCATACATCCTCCTGCCTCCAATAATATATACCTGACAGGAGCCCATACATTCTGCTGCCTCCAATAATATATACCTGACAGGAGCCCATACATTCTCCTGCCTCCAATAATATATACCTGACAGGAGCCCATACATTCTCCTGCCTCCAATAATATATACCTGACAGGAGCCCATACATTCTGCTGCCTCCAATAATATATACCTGACAGGAGCCCATACATTCTGCTGCTTCCAATAATATATACCTGACAGGAGCCCATACATTCTGCTGTCTCCAATAATATATACCTGGCAGGAGCCCATACATCCTCCTGCCTCCAATAATATATACCTGACAGGAGCCCATACATTCTGCTGCCTCCAATAATATATACCTGACAGGAGCCCATACATTCTCCTGCCTCCAATAATATATACCTGACAGGAGCCCATACATTCTCCTGCCTCCAATAATATATACCTGACAGGAGCCCATACATTCTCCTGCCTCCAATAATATATACCTGACAGGAGCCCATACATTCTCCTGCCTCCAATAATATATACCTGACAGGAGCCCATACATTCTGCTGCCTCCAATAACATATACCTGACAGGAGCCCATACATTCTGCTGCCTCCAATAATATATACCTGACAGGAGCCCATAGATTCTGCTACCTCCAATAATATATACCTGACAGGAGCCCATACATTCTCCTGCCTCCAATAATATACACCTGACAGGAGCCCATACATCCTGCTGCCTCCAATAATATATACCTAACAGGAGCCCATACATTCTCCTGCCTCCAATAATATATACCTGACAGGAGCCCATAGATTCTCCTGCCTCCAATAATATATACCTGACAGGAGCCCATAGATTCTCCTGCCTCCAATAATATATACCTGACAGGAGCCCATACATTCTCCTGCCTCCAATAATATATACCTGACAGGAGCCCATACATTCTGCTGCCTCCAATAATATATACCTGACAGGAGCCCATACATTCTCCTGACTCCAATAATATATACCTGACAGGAGCCCATAGATTCTGCTGCCTCCAATACTATATACCTGACAGGAGCCCATACATTCTCCTGCCTCCAATAATATATACCTGACAGGAGCCCATACATTCTCCTGACTCCAATAATATATACCTGACAGGAGCCCATACATTCTGCTACCTCCAATAATATATACCTGACAGGAGTCCATACATTCTCCTGCCTCCAATAATATATACCTGACAGGAGCCCATACATTCTGCTACCTCCAATAATATATACCTGAGAGGAGCCCATACATTCTCCTGACTCCAGTAATATATACCTGACAGGAGCCCATACATTCTGCTACCTCCAATAATATATACCTGAGAGGAGCCCATACATTCTCCTGCCTCCAATAATATATACCTGACAGGAGCCCATACATTCTGCTGCCTCCAATAATATATACCTGACAGGAGCCCATACATTCTCCTTCCTCCAATAATATATACCTATCAGGAGCCCATACATTCTGCTGCCTCCAATAATATATACCTGACAGGAGCCCATACATTCTGCTGCCTCCAATAATATATACCTGACAGGAGCCCATACATTCTCCTGCCTCCAATAAAATATACCTGACAGGAGCCCATAGATTCTCCTGCCTCCAATAATATATACCTGACAGGAGCCCATAGATTCTCCTGCCTCCAATAATATATACCTGGTAGGAGCCCATACATTTTGCTGCCTCCAATAATATATACCTGACAGGAGCCCATAGATTCTGCTGCCTCCAATACTATATACCTGACAGGAGCCCATACATTCTGCTACCTCCAATAATATATACCTGAGAGGAGCCCATATATTCTCCTGCCTCCAATAATATATACCTGACAGGAGCCCATACATTCTGCTACCTCCAATAATATATACCTGAGAGGAGCCCATACATTCTCCTGACTCCAATAATATATACCTGACAGGAGCCCATACATTCTGCTACCTCCAATAATATATACCTGAGAGGAGCCCATACATTCTCCTGACTCCAGTAATATATACCTGACAGGAGCCAATACATTCTGCTACCTCCAATAATATATACCTGAGAAGAGCCCATACATTCTCCTGCCTCCAATAATATATACCTGACAGGAGCCCATACATTCTGCTGTCTCCAATAATATATACCTGACAGGAGCCCATACATTCTCCTGCCTCCAATAATATATACCTATCAGGAGCCCATACATTCTGCTGCCTCCAATAATATATACCTGACAGGAGCCCATACATTCTGCTGCCTCCTATAATATATACCTGACAGGAGCCCATACATTCTGCTGCCTCCAATAATATATACCTGACAGGAGCCCATACATTCTGCTGCTTCCAATAATATATACCTGACATGAGTCCATACATTCTCCTGCCTCCAATAATATATACCTATCAGGAGCCCATACATTCTGCTGCCTCCAATAATATATACCTGACATGAGCCCATACATTCTGCTGCCTCCAATAATATATACCTGACATGAGCCCATACATTCTGCTGCCTCCAATAATATATACCTGACAGGAGCCCATACATTCTCCTGACTCCAATAAAATATACCTGACAGGAGCCCATACATTCTGCTGCCTCCAATAATATATACCTGACAGGAGCCCATACATTCTGCTACCTCCAATAATATATACCTGAGAGGAGCCCATACATTCTCCTGACTCCAATAATATATACCTGACAGGAGCCCATACATTCTGCTACCTCCAATAATATATACCTGAGAGGAGCCCATACATTCTCCTGACTCCAGTAATATATACCTGACAGGAGCCCATACATTCTGCTACCTCCAATAATATATACCTGAGAGGAGCCCATACATTCTCCTGCCTCCAATAATGTATACCTGACAGGAGCCCATACATTCTGCTGCCTCCAATAATATATACCTGACAGGAGCCCATACATTCTCCTGCCTCCAATAATATATACCTATCAGGAGCCCATACATTCTGCTGCCTCCAATAATATATACGTGACAGGAGCCCATACATTCTGCTGCCTCCTATAATATATACCTGACAGGAGCCCATACATTCTGCTGCCTACAATAATATATACCTGACAGGAGCCCATACATTCTGCTGCCTCCAATAATATATACCTGACAGGAGCCCATACATTCTGCTGCCTCCAATAATATATACCTGACAGGAGCCCATACATTCTGCTGCCTCCAATAATATATACCTGACAGGAGCCCATACATTCTCCTGACTCCAATAATATATACCTGACAGGAGCCCATACATTCAGCTGCCTCCAATAATATATACCTGACAGGAGCCCATACATTCTGCTGCCCCCAATAATATATACCTGACAGGAGTCCATACATTCTCCTGCCTCCAATAATATATACCTGACAGGAGCCCATACATTCTGCTGCCCCCAATAATATATACCTGACAGGAGCCCATACATTCTGCTGCCCCCAATAATATATACCTGACAGGAGTCCATACATTCTCCTGCCTCCAATAATATATACCTGACAGGAGCCCATACATTCTCCTGCCTCCAATAATATATACCTGACATGAGCCCATACATTCTGCTGCCTCCAATAATATATACCTATCAGGAGCCCATACATTCTGCTGCCTCCAATAAGATATACCTGACAGGAGCCCATACATTTTGCTGCCTCCAATAATGTATACCTGACAGGAGCCCATACATTCTCCTGACTCCAATAATATATACCTGACAGGAGCCCATAAATTCTACTACCTCCAATAATATATACCTGACAGGAGCACATACATTCAGCTACCTCTAATAATATATACCTGACAGGAGCCCATACATTCTGCTGCCTCCAATAATATATACCTGACAGGAGTCCATACATTCTCCTGCCTCCAATAATATATACCTGACAGGAGCCCATACATTCTGCTGCCTCCAATAACATATACCTGACAGGAGCCCATACATTCTGCTGCCTCCAATAATATATACCTGACAGGAGCCCATAAATTCTGCTACCTCCAATAATATATACCTGACAGGAGCCCATACATTCTCCTGCCTCCAATAATATACACCTGACAGGAGCCCATACATTCTCCTGCCTCCAATAATATATACCTGACAGGAGCCCATAGATTCTCCTGCCTCCAATAATATATACCTGACAGGAGCCCATAGATTCTCCTGCCTCCAATAATATATACCTGACAGGAGCCCATACATTCTCCTGCCTCCAATAATATATACCTGACAGGAGCCCATACATTCTGTTGCCTCCAATAATATATACCTGACAGGAGCCCATACATTCTGCTGCTTCCAATAATATATACCTGACAGGAGCCCATACATTCTGCTGTCTCCAATAATATATACCTGACAGGAGCCCATACATCCTCCTGCCTCCAATAATATATACCTGACAGGAGCCCATACATTCTGCTGCCTCCAATAATATATACCTGACAGGAGCCCATACATTCTCCTGCCTCCAATAATATATACCTGACAGGAGCCCATACATTCTCCTGCCTCCAATAATATATACCTGACAGGAGCCCATACATTCTGCTGCCTCCAATAATATATACCTGACAGGAGCCCATACATTCTGCTGCTTCCAATAATATATACCTGACAGGAGCCCATACATTCTGCTGTCTCCAATAATATATACCTGACAGGAGCCCATACATCCTCCTGCCTCCAATAATATATACCTGACAGGAGCCCATACATTCTGCTGTCTCCAATAATATATACCTGACAGGAGCCCATACATTCTCCTGCCTCCAATAATATATACCTGACAGGAGCCCATACATTCTCCTGCCTCCAATAATATATACCTGACAGGAGCCCATACATTCTCCTGCCTCCAATAATATATACCTGACAGGAGCCCATACATTCTCCTGCCTCCAATAATATATACCTGACAGGAGCCCATACATTCTGCTGCCTCCAATAACATATACCTGACAGGAGCCCATACATTCTGCTGCCTCCAATAATATATACCTGACAGGAGCCCATAGATTCTGCTACCTCCAATAATATATACCTGACAGGAGCCCATACATTCTCCTGCCTCCAATAATATACACCTGACAGGAGCCCATACATCCTGCTGCCTCCAATAATATATACCTAACAGGAGCCCATACATTCTCCTGCCTCCAATAATATATACCTGAGAGGAGCCCATAGATTCTCCTGCCTCCAATAATATATACCTGACAGGAGCCCATAGATTCTCCTGCCTCCAATAATATATACCTGACAGGAGCCCATACATTCTCCTGCCTCCAATAATATATACCTGACAGGAGCCCATACATTCTGCTGCCTCCAATAATATATACCTGACAGGAGCCCATACATTCTGCTGCTTCCAATAATATATACCTGACAGGAGCCCATACATTCTGCTGTCTCCAATAATATATACCTGACAGGAGCCCATACATCCTCCTGCCTCCAATAATATATACCTGACAGGAGCCCATACATTCTGCTGCCTCCAATAATATATACCTGACAGGAGCCCATACATTCTCCTGCCTCCAATAATATATACCTGACAGGAGCCCATATATTCTCCTGCCTCCAATAATATATACCTGACAGGAGCCCATACATTCTCCTGACTCCAATAATATATACCTGACAGGAGCCCATAGATTCTGCTGCCTCCAATACTATATACCTGACAGGAGCCCATACATTCTCCTGCCTCCAATAATATATACCTGACAGGAGCCCATACATTCTGCTACCTCCAATAATATATACCTGACAGGAGTCCATACATTCTCCTGCCTCCAATAATATATACCTGACAGGAGCCCATACATTCTGCTACCTCCAATAATATATACCTGAGAGGAGCCCATACATTCTCCTGACTCCAGTAATATATACCTGACAGGAGCCCATACATTCTGCTACCTCCAATAATATATACCTGAGAGGAGCCCATACATTCTCCTGCCTCCAATAATATATACCTGACAGGAGCCCATACATTCTGCTGCCTCCAATAATATATACCTGACAGGAGCCCATACATTCTCCTTCCTCCAATAATATATACCTATCAGGAGCCCATACATTCTGCTGCCTCCAATAATATATACCTGACAGGAGCCCATACATTCTGCTGCCTCCTATAATATATACCTGACAGGAGCCCATACATTCTGCTGCCACCAATAATATATACCTGACAGGAGCCCATACATTCTGCTGCCTCCAATAATATATACCTGACATGAGTCCATACATTCTCCTGCCTCCAATAATATATACCTATCAGGAGCCCATACATTCTGCTGCCTCCAATAATATATACCTATCAGGAGCCCATACATTCTGCTGCCTCCAATAATATATACCTGACATGAGCCCATACGTTCTGCTGCCTCCAATAATATATACCTGACAGGAGCCCATACATTCTGCTGCCTCCAATAATATATACCTGACAGGAGCCCATACATTCTCCTACCTCCAATAATATATAACTGACAGTAGCCCATACATTCTGCTGCCTCCAATAATATATACCTGACAGGAGCCCATACATTCTCCTGCCTCCAATAAAATATACCTGACAGGAGCCCATAGATTCTCCTGCCTCCAATAATATATACCTGACAGGAGCCCATAGATTCTCCTGCCTCCAATAATATATACCTGGTAGGAGCCCATACATTTTGCTGCCTCCAATAATATATACCTGACAGGAGCCCATAGATTCTGCTGCCTCCAATACTATATACCTGACAGGAGCCCATACATTCTGCTACCTCCAATAATATATACCTGAGAGGAGCCCATATATTCTCCTGCCTCCAATAATATATACCTGACAGGAGCCCATACATTCTGCTACCTCCAATAATATATACCTGAGAGGAGCCCATACATTCTCCTGACTCCAATAATATATACCTGACAGGAGCCCATACATTCTGCTACCTCCAATAATATATACCTGAGAGGAGCCCATACATTCTCCTGACTCCAGTAATATATACCTGACAGGAGCCAATACATTCTGCTACCTCCAATAATATATACCTGAGAAGAGCCCATACATTCTCCTGCCTCCAATAATATATACCTGACAGGAGCCCATACATTCTGCTGTCTCCAATAATATATACCTGACAGGAGCCCATACATTCTCCTGCCTCCAATAATATATACCTATCAGGAGCCCATACATTCTGCTGCCTCCAATAATATATACCTGACAGGAGCCCATACATTCTGCTGCCTCCTATAATATATACCTGACAGGAGCCCATACATTCTGCTGCCTCCAATAATATATACCTGACAGGAGCCCATACATTCTGCTGCTTCCAATAATATATACCTGACATGAGTCCATACATTCTCCTGCCTCCAATAATATATACCTATCAGGAGCCCATACATTCTGCTGCCTCCAATAATATATACCTGACATGAGCCCATACATTCTGCTGCCTCCAATAATATATACCTGACAGGAGCCCATACATTCTCCTGACTCCAATAAAATATACCTGACAGGAGCCCATACATTCTGCTGCCTCCAATAATATATACCTGACAGGAGCCCATACATTCTGCTACCTCCAATAATATATACCTGAGAGGAGCCCATACATTCTCCTGACTCCAATAATATATACCTGACAGGAGCCCATACATTCTGCTACCTCCAATAATATATACCTGAGAGGAGCCCATACATTCTCCTGACTCCAGTAATATATACCTGACAGGAGCCCATACATTCTGCTACCTCCAATAATATATACCTGAGAGGAGCCCATACATTCTCCTGCCTCCAATAATGTATACCTGACAGGAGCCCATACATTCTGCTGCCTCCAATAATATATACCTGACAGGAGCCCATACATTCTCCTGCCTCCAATAATATATACCTATCAGGAGCCCATACATTCTGCTGCCTCCAATAATATATACGTGACAGGAGCCCATACATTCTGCTGCCTCCTATAATATATACCTGACAGGAGCCCATACATTCTGCTGCCTCCAATAATATATACCTGACAGGAGCCCATACATTCTGCTGCCTCCAATAATATATACCTGACAGGAGCCCATACATTCTGCTGCCTCCAATAATATATACCTATCAGGAGCCCATACATTCTGCTGCCTCCAATAATATATACCTGACATGAGCCCATACATTCTGCTGCCTCCAATAATATATACCTGACAGGAGCCCATACATTCTGCTGCCTCCAATAATATATACCTGACAGGAGCCCATACATTCTCCTACCTCCAATAATATATAACTGACAGTAGCCCATACATTCTGCTGCCTCCAATAATATATACCTGACAGGAGCCCATACATTCTCCTGCCTCCAATAAAATATACCTGACAGGAGCCCATATATTATTGGAGGCAGGAGAATCTATACCTGACAGGAGCCCATAGATTCTCCTGCCTCCAATAATATATACCTGGTAGGAGCCCATACATTTTGCTGCCTCCAATAATATATACCTGACAGGAGCCCATAGATTCTGCTGCCTCCAATACTATATACCTGACAGGAGCCCATACATTCTGCTACCTCCAATAATATATACCTGAGAGGAGCCCATATATTCTCCTGCCTCCAATAATATATACCTGACAGGAGCCCATACATTCTGCTACCTCCAATAATATATACCTGAGAGGAGCCCATACATTCTCCTGACTCCAATAATATATACCTGACAGGAGCCCATACATTCTGCTACCTCCAATAATATATACCTGAGAGGAGCCCATACATTCTCCTGACTCCAGTAATATATACCTGACAGGAGCCAATACATTCTGCTACCTCCAATAATATATACCTGAGAGGAGCCCATACATTCTCCTACCTCCAATAATATATACCTGACAGGAGCCCATACATTCTGCTGTCTCCAATAATATATACCTGACAGGAGCCCATGCATTCTCCTGCCTCCAATAATATATACCTATCAGGAGCCCATACATTCTGCTGCCTCCAATAATATATACCTGACAGGAGCCCATACATTCTGCTGCCTCCTATAATATATACCTGACAGGAGCCCATACATTCTGCTGCCTCCAATAATATATACCTGACAGGAGCCCATACATTCTGCTGCTTCCAATAATATATACCTGACATGAGTCCATACATTCTCCTGCCTCCAATAATATATACCTATCAGGAGCCCATACATTCTGCTGCCTCCAATAATATATACCTGACATGAGCCCATACATTCTGCTGCCTCCAATAATATATACCTGACAGGAGCTCATACATTCTGCTGCCTCCAATAATATATACCTGACAGGAGTCCATACATTCTCCAGCCAACAATAATATATACCTATCAGGAGCCCATACATTCTGCTGCCTCCAATAATATATACCTATCAGGAGCCCATACATTCTGCTGCCTCCAATAATATATACCTGACATGAGCCCATACATTCTGCTGCCTCCAATAATATATACCTGACAGGAGCCCATACTTTCTGCTGCCTCCAATAATATATACCTGACAGGAGCCCATACATTCTCCTACCTCCAATAATATATAACTGACAGGAGCCCATACATTCTGCTGCCTCCAATAATATATACCTGACAGGAGCCCATACATTCTCCTGCCTCCAATAATATATACCTGACAGGAGACCATACATTCTGCTGCCTCCAATAATATATACCTGGCAGGAGCCCATACATTCTGCTGCCTCCAATAATATATACCTGGTAGTAGCCCATACATTTTGCTGCCTCCAATAATATATACCTGACAGGAGCCCATAGATTCTCCTGCCTCCAATAATATATACCTGACAGGAGCCCATAGATTCTCCTGCCTCCAATAATATATACCTGGTAGGAGCCCATACATTCTCCTGCCTTCAATAATATATAGCTGACAGGAGCCCATAGATTCTGCTGCCTCAAATAATATATACCTGACAAGAGCCCATACATTCTGCTGCCTCCAATAATATATACCTGACAAGAGCCCATACATTCTCCTGCCTCCAATAATATATACCTGACAGGAGCCAATACATTCTGCTACCTCCAATAATATATACCTGAGAGGAGCCCATACATTCTCCTACCTCCAATAATATATACCTGACAGGAGCCCATACATTCTGCTGTCTCCAATAATATATACCTGACAGGAGCCCATACATTCTCCTGCCTCCAATAATATATACCTATCAGGAGCCCATACATTCTCCTGCCTCCAATAATATATACCTGACAGGAGCCCATACATTCTGCTGCGTCCTATAATATATACCTGACAGGAGCCCATACATTCTGCTGCCTCCAATAATATATACCTGACAGGAGCCCATACATTCTGCTGCTTCCAATAATATATACCTGACATGAGTCCATACATTCTCCTGCCTCCAATAATATATACCTATCAGGAGCCCATACATTCTGCTGCCTCCAATAATATATACCTGACATGAGCCCATACATTCTGCTGCCTCCAATAATATATACCTGACAGGAGCTCATACATTCTGCTGCCTCCAATAATATATACCTGACAGGAGTCCATACATTCTCCAGCCAACAATAATATATACCTATCAGGAGCCCATACATTCTGCTGCCTCCAATAATATATACCTATCAGGAGCCCATACATTCTGCTGCCTCCAATAATATATACCTGACATGAGCCCATACATTCTGCTGCCTCCAATAATATATACCTGACAGGAGCCCATACATTCTGCTGCCTCCAATAATATATACCTGACAGGAGCCCATACATTCTCCTACCTCCAATAATATATAACTGACAGGAGCCCATACATTCTGCTGCCTCCAATAATATATACCTGACAGGAGCCCATACATTCTCCTGCCTCCAATAATATATACCTGACAGGAGACCATACATTCTGCTGCCTCCAATAATATATACCTGGCAGGAGCCCATACATTCTGCTGCCTCCAATAATATATACCTGACAGGAGCCCATAGATTCTCCTGCCTCCAATAATATATACCTGACAGGAGCCCATACATCCTCCTGCCTCCAATAATATATACCTGACAGGAGCCCATACATTCTGCTGCCTCCAATAATATATACCTGACAGGAGCCCATACATTCTCCTGCCTCCAATAATATATACCTGACAGGAGCCCATACATTCTCCTGCCTCCAATAATATATACCTGACAGGAGCCCATACATTCTCCTGCCTCCAATAATATATACCTGACAGGAGCCCATACATTCTCCTGCCTCCAATAATATATACCTGACAGGAGCCCATACATTCTGCTGCCTCCAATAACATATACCTGACAGGAGCCCATACATTCTGCTGCCTCCAATAATATATACCTGACAGGAGCCCATAGATTCTGCTACCTCCAATAATATATACCTGACAGGAGCCCATACATTCTCCTGCCTCCAATAATATACACCTGACAGGAGCCCATACATCCTGCTGCCTCCAATAATATATACCTAACAGGAGCCCATACATTCTCCTGCCTCCAATAATATATACCTGACAGGAGCCCATAGATTCTCCTGCCTCCAATAATATATACCTGACAGGAGCCCATAGATTCTCCTGCCTCCAATAATATATACCTGACAGGAGCCCATACATTCTCCTGCCTCCAATAATATATACCTGACAGGAGCCCATACATTCTGCTGCCTCCAATAATATATACCTGACAGGAGCCCATACATTCTGCTGCTTCCAATAATATATACCTGACAGGAGCCCATACATTCTGCTGTCTCCAATAATATATACCTGACAGGAGCCCATACATCCTCCTGCCTCCAATAATATATACCTGACAGGAGCCCATACATTCTGCTGCCTCCAATAATATATACCTGACAGGAGCCCATACATTCTCCTGCCTCCAATAATATATACCTGACAGGAGCCCATACATTCTCCTGCCTCCAATAATATATACCTGACAGGAGCCCATACATTCTCCTGACTCCAATAATATATACCTGACAGGAGCCCATAGATTCTGCTGCCTCCAATACTATATACCTGACAGGAGCCCATACATTCTCCTGCCTCCAATAATATATACCTGACAGGAGCCCATACATTCTCCTGACTCCAATAATATATACCTGACAGGAGCCCATACATTCTGCTACCTCCAATAATATATACCTGACAGGAGTCCATACATTCTCCTGCCTCCAATAATATATACCTGACAGGAGCCCATACATTCTGCTACCTCCAATAATATATACCTGAGAGGAGCCCATACATTCTCCTGACTCCAGTAATATATACCTGACAGGAGCCCATACATTCTGCTACCTCCAATAATATATACCTGAGAGGAGCCCATACATTCTCCTGCCTCCAATAATATATACCTGACAGGAGCCCATACATTCTGCTGCCTCCAATAATATATACCTGACAGGAGCCCATACATTCTCCTTGCTCCAATAATATATACCTATCAGGAGCCCATACATTCTGCTGCCTCCAATAATATATACCTGACAGGAGCCCATACATTCTGCTGCCTCCAATAATATATACCTGACAGGAGCCCATACATTCTCCTGCCTCCAATAAAATATACCTGACAGGAGCCCATAGATTCTCCTGCCTCCAATAATATATACCTGACAGGAGCCCATAGATTCTCCTGCCTCCAATAATATATACCTGGTAGGAGCCCATACATTTTGCTGCCTCCAATAATATATACCTGACAGGAGCCCATAGATTCTGCTGCCTCCAATACTATATACCTGACAGGAGCCCATACATTCTGCTACCTCCAATAATATATACCTGAGAGGAGCCCATATATTCTCCTGCCTCCAATAATATATACCTGACAGGAGCCCATACATTCTGCTACCTCCAATAATATATACCTGAGAGGAGCCCATACATTCTCCTGACTCCAATAATATATACCTGACAGGAGCCCATACATTCTGCTACCTCCAATAATATATACCTGAGAGGAGCCCATACATTCTCCTGACTCCAGTAATATATACCTGACAGGAGCCAATACATTCTGCTACCTCCAATAATATATACCTGAGAAGAGCCCATACATTCTCCTGCCTCCAATAATATATACCTGACAGGAGCCCATACATTCTGCTGTCTCCAATAATATATACCTGACAGGAGCCCATACATTCTCCTGCCTCCAATAATATATACCTATCAGGAGCCCATACATTCTGCTGCCTCCAATAATATATACCTGACAGGAGCCCATACATTCTGCTGCCTCCTATAATATATACCTGACAGGAGCCCATACATTCTGCTGCCTCCCATAATACATACCTGACAGGAGCCCATACATTCTGCTGCTTCCAATAATATATACCTGACATGAGTCCATACATTCTCCTGCCTCCAATAATATATACCTATCAGGAGCCCATACATTCTGCTGCCTCCAATAATATATACCTGACATGAGCCCATACATTCTGCTGCCTCCAATAATATATACCTGACAGGAGCCCATACATTCTCCTGACTCCAATAAAATATACCTGACAGGAGCCCATACATTCTGCTGCCTCCAATAATATATACCTGACAGGAGCCCATACATTCTGCTACCTCCAATAATATATACCTGAGAGGAGCCCATACATTCTCCTGACTCCAGTAATATATACCTGACAGGAGCCCATACATTCTGCTACCTCCAATAATATATACCTGAGAGGAGCCCATACATTCTCCTGCCTCCAATAATGTATACCTGACAGGAGCCCATACATTCTGCTGCCTCCAATAATATATACCTGACAGGAGCCCATACATTCTCCTGCCTCCAATAATATATACCTATCAGGAGCCCATACATTCTGCTGCCTCCAATAATATATACGTGACAGGAGCCCATACATTCTGCTGCCTCCTATAATATATACCTGACAGGAGCCCATACATTCTGCTGCCTCCAATAATATATACCTGACAGGAGCCCATACATTCTGCTGCCTCCAATAATATATACCTGACAGGAGCCCATACATTCTGCTGCCTCCAATAATATATACCTGACAGGAGCCCATACATTCTGCTGCCTCCAATAATACATACCTGACAGGAGCCCATACATTCTGCTGCTTCCAATAATATATACCTGACATGAGTCCATACATTCTCCTGCCTCCAATAATATATACCTATCAGGAGCCCATACATTCTGCTGCCTCCAATAATATATACCTGACATGAGCCCATACATTCTGCTGCCTCCAATAATATATACCTGACAGGAGCCCATACATTCTCCTGACTCCAATAAAATATACCTGACAGGAGCCCATACATTCTGCTGCCTCCAATAATATATACCTGACAGGAGCCCATACATTCTGCTACCTCCAATAATATATACCTGAGAGGAGCCCATACATTCTCCTGACTCCAGTAATATATACCTGACAGGAGCCCATACATTCTGCTACCTCCAATAATATATACCTGAGAGGAGCCCATACATTCTCCTGCCTCCAATAATGTATACCTGACAGGAGCCCATACATTCTGCTGCCTCCAATAATATATACCTGACAGGAGCCCATACATTCTCCTGCCTCCAATAATATATACCTATCAGGAGCCCATACATTCTGCTGCCTCCAATAATATATACGTGACAGGAGCCCATACATTCTGCTGCCTCCTATAATATATACCTGACAGGAGCCCATACATTCTGCTGCCTCCAATAATATATACCTGACAGGAGCCCATACATTCTGCTGCCTCCAATAATATATACCTGACAGGAGCCCATACATTCTGCTGCCTCCAATAATATATACCTGACAGGAGCCCATACATTCTGCTGCCTCCAATAATATATACCTGACAGGAGCCCATACATTCTGCTGCCTCCAATAATATATACCTGACAGGAGCCCATACATTCTGCTGCCTCCAATAATATATACCTGACAGGAGCCCATACATTCTGCTGCCTCCAATAATATATACCTGACAGGAGCCCATAGATTCTCCTGCCTCCAATAATATATACCTGACAGTAGCCCATACATTCTCCTGCCTCCAATAATATATACCTGACAGGAGCCCATGGATTCTGCTGCCTCCAATAATATATACCTGGCAGGAGCCCATACATTCTCCTGCCTCCAATAATATATACCTGACAGGAGCCCATACATTCTCCTGCGTCCAATAATATATACCTGACATGAGCCCATACATTCTGCTGCCTCCAATAATATATACCTATCAGGAGCCCATAGATTCTGCTGCCCCCAATAATATATACCTGACAGGAGCCCATACATTCTGCTGCCTCCAATAATATATACCTGACAGGAGCCCATACATTCTCCTGACTCCAATAATATATACCTGACAGGAGCCCATACATTCAGCTGCCTCCAATAATATATACCTGACAGGAGCCCATACATTCTGCTGCCCCCAATAATATATACCTGACAGGAGTCCATACATTCTCCTGCCTCCAATAATATATACCTGACAGGAGCCCATACATTCTGCTGCCCCCAATAATATATACCTGACAGGAGCCCATACATTCTGCTGCCCCCAATAATATATACCTGACAGGAGTCCATACATTCTCCTGCCTCCAATAATATATACCTGACAGGAGCCCATACATTCTCCTGCCTCCAATAATATATACCTGACATGAGCCCATACATTCTGCTGCCTCCAATAATATATACCTATCAGGAGCCCATACATTCTGCTGCCTCCAATAAGATATACCTGACAGGAGCCCATACATTTTCTGCCTCCAATAATGTATACCTGACAGGAGCCCATAAATTCTACTACCTCCAATAATATATACCTGACAGGAGCACATACATTCAGCTACCTCTAATAATATATACCTGACAGGAGCCCATACATTCTGCTGCCTCCAATAATATATACCTGACAGGAGTCCATACATTCTCCTGCCTCCAATAATATATACCTGACAGGAGCCCATACATTCTGCTGCCTCCAATAACATATACCTGACAGGAGCCCATACATTCTGCTGCCTCCAATAATATATACCTGACAGGAGCCCATAGATTCTGCTACCTCCAATAATATATACCTGACAGGAGCCCATACATTCTCCTGCCTCCAATAATATACACCTGACAGGAGCCCATACATCCTGCTGCCTCCAATAATATATACCTGACAGGAGCCCATACATTCTCCTGCCTCCAATAATATATACCTGACAGGAGCCCATAGATTCTCCTGCCTCCAATAATATATACCTGACAGGAGCCCATAGATTCTCCTGCCTCCAATAATATATACCTGACAGGAGCCCATACATTCTCCTGCCTCCAATAATATATACCTGACAGGAGCCCATACATTCTGTTGCCTCCAATAATATATACCTGACAGGAGCCCATACATTCTGCTGCTTCCAATAATATATACCTGACAGGAGCCCATACATTCTGCTGTCTCCAATAATATATACCTGACAGGAGCCCATACATCCTCCTGCCTCCAATAATATATACCTGACAGGAGCCCATACATTCTGCTGCCTCCAATAATATATACCTGACAGGAGCCCATACATTCTCCTGCCTCCAATAATATATACCTGACAGGAGCCCATACATTCTCCTGCCTCCAATAATATATACCTGACAGGAGCCCATACATTCTGCTGCCTCCAATAATATATACCTGACAGGAGCCCATACATTCTGCTGCTTCCAATAATATATACCTGACAGGAGCCCATACATTCTGCTGTCTCCAATAATATATACCTGACAGGAGCCCATACATCCTCCTGCCTCCAATAATATATACCTGACAGGAGCCCATACATTCTGCTGCCTCCAATAATATATACCTGACAGGAGCCCATACATTCTCCTGCCTCCAATAATATATACCTGACAGGAGCCCATACATTCTCCTGCCTCCAATAATATATACCTGACAGGAGCCCATACATTCTCCTGCCTCCAATAATATATACCTGACAGGAGCCCATACATTCTCCTGCCTCCAATAATATATACCTGACAGGAGCCCATACATTCTGCTGCCTCCAATAACATATACCTGACAGGAGCCCATACATTCTGCTGCCTCCAATAATATATACCTGACAGGAGCCCATAGATTCTGCTACCTCCAATAATATATACCTGACAGGAGCCCATACATTCTCCTGCCTCCAATAATATACACCTGACAGGAGCCCATACATCCTGCTGCCTCCAATAATATATACCTAACAGGAGCCCATACATTCTCCTGCCTCCAATAATATATACCTGACAGGAGCCCATAGATTCTCCTGCCTCCAATAATATATACCTGACAGGAGCCCATAGATTCTCCTGCCTCCAATAATATATACCTGACAGGAGCCCATACATTCTCCTGCCTCCAATAATATATACCTGACAGGAGCCCATACATTCTGCTGCCTCCAATAATATATACCTGACAGGAGCCCATACATTCTGCTGCTTCCAATAATATATACCTGACAGGAGCCCATACAGTCTGCTGTCTCCAATAATATATACCTGACAGGAGCCCATACATCCTCCTGCCTCCAATAATATATACCTGACAGGAGCCCATACATTCTGCTGCCTCCAATAATATATACCTGACAGGAGCCCATACATTCTCCTGCCTCCAATAATATATACCTGATAGGAGCCCATACATTCTCCTGCCTCCAATAATATATACCTGACAGGAGCCCATACATTCTCCTGACTCCAATAATATATACCTGACAGGAGCCCATAGATTCTGCTGCCTCCAATACTATATACCTGACAGGAGCCCATACATTCTCCTGCCTCCAATAATATATACCTGACAGGAGCCCATACATTCTCCTGACTCCAATAATATATACCTGACAGGAGCCCATACATTCTGCTACCTCCAATAATATATACCTGACAGGAGTCCATACATTCTCCTGCCTCCAATAATATATACCTGACAGGAGCCCATACATTCTGCTACCTCCAATAATATATACCTGAGAGGAGCCCATACATTCTCCTGACTCCAGTAATATATACCTGACAGGAGCCCATACATTCTGCTACCTCCAATAATATATACCTGAGAGGAGCCCATACATTCTCCTGCCTCCAATAATATATACCTGACAGGAGCCCATACATTCTGCTGCCTCCAATAATATATACCTGACAGGAGCCCATACATTCTCCTTCCTCCAATAATATATACCTATCAGGAGCCCATACATTCTGCTGCCTCCAATAATATATACCTGACAGGAGCCCATACATTCTGCTGCCTCCTATAATATATACCTGACAGGAGCCCATACATTCTGCTGCCACCAATAATATATACCTGACAGGAGCCCATACATTCTGCTGCCTCCAATAATATATACCTGACATGAGTCCATACATTCTCCTGCCTCCAATAATATATACCTATCAGGAGCCCATACATTCTGCTGCCTCCAATAATATATACCTATCAGGAGCCCATACATTCTGCTGCCTCCAATAATATATACCTGACATGAGCCCATACATTCTGCTGCC
Source organism: Phyllobates terribilis (assembly GCF_046119375.1). Lineage (NCBI taxonomy): Eukaryota > Metazoa > Chordata > Amphibia > Anura > Dendrobatidae > Phyllobates > Phyllobates terribilis. Next base: position 637,068,136 of record NW_027362765.1, read on the forward strand.
TCCAATAATATATACCTGACAGGAGCCCATACATTCTGCTGCCTCCAATAATATATACCTGACAGGAGCCCATACATTCTCCTACCTCCAATAATATATAACTGACAGTAGCCCATACATTCTGCTGCCTCCAATAATATATACCTGACAGGAGCCCATACATTCTCCTGCCTCCAATAAAATATACCTGACAGGAGCCCATAGATTCTCCTGCCTCCAATAATATATACCTGACAGGAGCCCATAGATTCTCCTGCCTCCAATAATATATACCTGGTAGGAGCCCATACATTTTGCTGCCTCCAATAATATATACCTGACAGGAGCCCATAGATTCTGCTGCCTCCAATACTATATACCTGACAGGAGCCCATACATTCTGCTACCTCCAATAATATATACCTGAGAGGAGCCCATATATTCTCCTGCCTCCAATAATATATACCTGACAGGAGCCCATACATTCTGCTACCTCCAATAATATATACCTGAGAGGAGCCCATACATTCTCCTGACTCCAATAATATATACCTGACAGGAGCCCATACATTCTGCTACCTCCAATAATATATACCTGAGAGGAGCCCATACATTCTCCTGACTCCAGTAATATATACCTGACAGGAGCCAATACATTCTGCTACCTCCAATAATATATACCTGAGAAGAGCCCATACATTCTCCTGCCTCCAATAATATATACCTGACAGGAGCCCATACATTCTGCTGTCTCCAATAATATATACCTGACAGGAGCCCATACATTCTCCTGCCTCCAATAATATATACCTATCAGGAGCCCATACATTCTGCTGCCTCCAATAATATATACCTGACAGGAGCCCATACATTCTGCTGCCTCCTATAATATATACCTGACAGGAGCCCATACATTCTGCTGCCTCCAATAATATATACCTGACAGGAGCCCATACATTCTGCTGCTTCCAATAATATATACCTGACATGAGTCCATACATTCTCCTGCCTCCAATAATATATACCTATCAGGAGCCCATACATTCTGCTGCCTCCAATAATATATACCTGACATGAGCCCATACATTCTGCTGCCTCCAATAATATATACCTGACAGGAGCCCATACATTCTCCTGACTCCAATAAAATATACCTGACAGGAGCCCATACATTCTGCTGCCTCCAATAATATATACCTGACAGGAGCCCATACATTCTGCTACCTCCAATAATATATACCTGAGAGGAGGCCATACATTCTCCTGACTCCAATAATATATACCTGACAGGAGCCCATACATTCTGCTACCTCCAATAATATATACCTGAGAGGAGCCCATACATTCTCCTGACTCCAGTAATATATACCTGACAGGAGCCCATACATTCTGCTACCTCCAATAATATATACCTGAGAGGAGCCCATACATTCTCCTGCCTCCAATAATGTATACCTGACAGGAGCCCATACATTCTGCTGCCTCCAATAATATATACCTGACAGGAGCCCATACATTCTCCTGCCTCCAATAATATATACCTATCAGGAGCCCATACATTCTGCTGCCTCCAATAATATATACGTGACAGGAGCCCATACATTCTGCTGCCTCCTATAATATATACCTGACAGGAGCCCATACATTCTGCTGCCTCCAATAATATATACCTGACAGGAGCCCATACATTCTGCTGCCTCCAATAATATATACCTGACAGGAGCCCATACATTCTGCTGCCTCCAATAATATATACCTATCAGGAGCCCATACATTCTGCTGCCTCCAATAATATATACCTGACATGAGCCCATACATTCTGCTGCCTCCAATAATATATACCTGACAGGAGCCCATACATTCTGCTGCCTCCAATAATATATACCTGACAGGAGCCCATAAATTCTCCTACCTCCAATAATATATAACTGACAGTAGCCCATACATTCTGCTGCCTCCAATAATATATACCTGACAGGAGCCCATACATTCTCCTGCCTCCAATAAAATATACCTGACAGGAGCCCATAGATTCTCCTGCCTCCAATAATATATACCTGACAGGAGCCCATAGATTCTCCTGCCTCCAATAATATATACCTGGTAGGAGCCCATACATTTTGCTGCCTCCAATAATATATACCTGACAGGAGCCCATAGATTCTGCTGCCTCCAATACTATATACCTGACAGGAGCCCATACATTCTGCTACCTCCAATAATATATACCTGAGAGGAGCCCATATATTCTCCTGCCTCCAATAATATATACCTGACAGGAGCCCATACATTCTGCTACCTCCAATAATATATACCTGAGAGGAGCCCATACATTCTCCTGACTCCAATAATATATACCTGACAGGAGCCCATACATTCTGCTACCTCCAATAATATATACCTGAGAGGAGCCCATACATTCTCCTGACTCCAGTAATATATACCTGACAGGAGCCAATACATTCTGCTACCTCCAATAATATATACCTGAGAGGAGCCCATACATTCTCCTACCTCCAATAATATATACCTGACAGGAGCCCATACATTCTGCTGTCTCCAATAATATATACCTGACAGGAGCCCATACATTCTCCTGCCTCCAATAATATATACCTATCAGGAGCCCATACATTCTGCTGCCTCCAATAATATATACCTGACAGGAGCCCATACATTCTGCTGCCTCCTATAATATATACCTGACAGGAGCCCATACATTCTGCTGCCTCCAATAATATATACCTGACAGGAGCCCATACATTCTGCTGCTTCCAATAATATATACCTGACATGAGTCCATACATTCTCCTGCCTCCAATAATATATACCTATCAGGAGCCCATACATTCTGCTGCCTCCAATAATATATACCTGACATGAGCCCATACATTCTGCTGCCTCCAATAATATATACCTGACAGGAGCTCATACATTCTGCTGCCTCCAATAATATATACCTGACAGGAGTCCATACATTCTCCAGCCAACAATAATATATACCTATCAGGAGCCCATACATTCTGCTGCCTCCAATAATATATACCTATCAGGAGCCCATACATTCTGCTGCCTCCAATAATATATACCTGACATGAGCCCATACATTCTGCTGCCTCCAATAATATATACCTGACAGGAGCCCATACTTTCTGCTGCCTCCAATAATATATACCTGACAGGAGCCCATACATTCTCCTACCTCCAATAATATATAACTGACAGGAGCCCATACATTCTGCTGCCTCCAATAATATATACCTGACAGGAGCCCATACATTCTCCTGCCTCCAATAATATATACCTGACAGGAGACCATACATTCTGCTGCCTCCAATAATATATACCTGGCAGGAGCCCATACATTCTGCTGCCTCCAATAATATATACCTGGTAGTAGCCCATACATTTTGCTGCCTCCAATAATATATACCTGACAGGAGCCCATAGATTCTCCTGCCTCCAATAATATATACCTGACAGGAGCCCATAGATTCTCCTGCCTCCAATAATATATACCTGGTAGGAGCCCATACATTCTCCTGCCTTCAATAATATATAGCTGACAGGAGCCCATAGATTCTGCTGCCTCAAATAATATATACCTGACAGGAGCCCATACATTCTGCTGCCTCCAATAATATATACCTGACAAGAGCCCATACATTCTCCTGCCTCCAATAATATATACCTGACAGGAGCCAATACATTCTGCTACCTCCAATAATATATACCTGAGAGGAGCCCATACATTCTCCTACCTCCAATAATATATACCTGACAGGAGCCCATACATTCTGCTGTCTCCAATAATATATACCTGACAGGAGCCCATACATTCTCCTGCCTCCAATAATATATACCTATCAGGAGCCCATACATTCTCCTGCCTCCAATAATATATACCTGACAGGAGCCCATACATTCTGCTGCCTCCTATAATATATACCTGACAGGAGCCCATACATTCTGTTGCCTCCAATAATATATACCTGACAGGAGCCCATACATTCTGCTGCTTCCAATAATATATACCTGACATGAGTCCATACATTCTGCTGCCTCCAATAATATATACCTGACAGGAGTCCATACATTCTCCAGCCAACAATAATATATACCTATCAGGAGCCCATACATTCTGCTGCCTCCAATAATATATATCTATCAGGAGCCCATACATTCTGCTGCCTCCAATAATATATACCTGACATGAGCCCATACATTCTGCTGCCTCCAATAATATATACCTGACAGGAGCCCATACATTCTGCTGCCTCCAATAATATATACCTGACAGGAGCCCATACATTCTCCTACCTCCAATAATATATAACTGACAGGAGCCCATACATTCTGCTGCCTCCAATAATATATACCTGACAGGAGCCCATACATTCTCCTGCCTCCAATAATATATACCTGACAGGAGACCATACATTCTGCTGCCTCCAATAATATATACCTGGCAGGAGCCCATACATTCTGCTGCCTCCAATAATATATACCTGGTAGTAGCCCATACATTTTGCTGCCTCCAATAATATATACCTGACAGGAGCCCATAGATTCTCCTGCCTCCAATAATATATACCTGACAGGAGCCCATAGATTCTCCTGCCTCCAATAATATATACCTGGTAGGAGCCCATACATTCTCCTGCCTTCAATAATATATAGCTGACAGGAGCCCATAGATTCTGCTGCCTCAAATAATATATACCTGACAGGAGCCCATACATTCTGCTGCCTCCAATAATATATACCTGACAAGAGCCCATACATTCTCCTGCCTCCAATAATATATACCTGACAGGAGCCCATACATTATGCTGCCTCCAATAATATATACCTGACAGGAGCCCATACATTCTCCTGCCTCCAATAATATATACCTGACAGGAGCCCATACATTCTCCTGCCTCCAATAATATATACCTGACAGGAGACCATACATTCTCCTGCCTCCAATAATATATACCTGACAGGAGGCCATACATTCTCCTGCCTCCAATAATATATACCTGACAGGAGCCCATACATTCTCTTGCCTCCAATAATATATACCTGACAGGAGCCCATACATTCTGCTACCTCCAATAATATATATCTGACAGGAGTCCATACATTCTCCTGCCTCCAATAATATATACCGGACAGGAGCCCATACATTCTGCTACCTCCAATAATACATATCTGACAGGAGTCCATACATTCTCCTGCCTCCAATAATATATACCTGACATGAGACCATACATTCTCCTGCCTCCAATAATATATACCTGACAGGAGCCCATACATTCTCCTGCCTCCAATAATATATACCTGACAGGAGCCCATACATTCTCCTGCCTCCAATAATATATACCTGACAGGAGCCCATAGATTCCCCTGCCTCCAATAATATATACCTGACAGGAGCCCATACATTCTGCTACCTCCAATAATATATACCTGAGAGGAGCCCATACATTCTCCTACCTCCAATAATATATACCTGACAGGAGCCCATACATTCTGCTGTCTCCAATAATATATACCTGACAGGAGCCCATACATTCTCCTGCCTCCAATAATATATACCTATCAGGAGCCCATACATTCTCCTGCCTCCAATAATATATACCTGACAGGAGCCCATACATTCTGCTGCCTCCTATAATATATACCTGACAGGAGCCCATACATTCTGCTGCCTCCAATAATATATACCTGACAGGAGCCCATACATTCTGCTGCTTCCAATAATATATACCTGACATGAGTCCATACATTCTCCTGCCTCCAATAATATATACCTATCAGGAGCCCATACATTCTGCTGCCTCCAATAATATATACCTGACATGAGCCCATACATTCTGCTGCCTCCAATAATATATACCTGACAGGAGCTCATACATTCTGCTGCCTCCAATAATATATACCTGACAGGAGTCCATACATTCTCCAGCCAACAATAATATATACCTATCAGGAGCCCATACATTCTGCTGCCTCCAATAATATATATCTATCAGGAGCCCATACATTCTGCTGCCTCCAATAATATATACCTGACATGAGCCCATACATTCTGCTGCCTCCAATAATATATACCTGACAGGAGCCCATACATTCTGCTGCCTCCAATAATATATACCTGACAGGAGCCCATACATTCTCCTACCTCCAATAATATATAACTGACAGGAGCCCATACATTCTGCTGCCTCCAATAATATATACCTGACAGGAGCCCATACATTCTCCTGCCTCCAATAATATATACCTGACAGGAGACCATACATTCTGCTGCCTCCAATAATATATACCTGGCAGGAGCCCATACATTCTGCTGCCTCCAATAATATATACCTGGTAGTAGCCCATACATTTTGCTGCCTCCAATAATATATACCTGACAGGAGCCCATAGATTCTCCTGCCTCCAATAATATATACCTGACAGGAGCCCATAGATTCTCCTGCCTCCAATAATATATACCTGGTAGGAGCCCATACATTCTCCTGCCTTCAATAATATATAGCTGACAGGAGCCCATAGATTCTGCTGCCTCAAATAATATATACCTGACAGGAGCCCATACATTCTGCTGCCTCCAATAATATATACCTGACAAGAGCCCATACATTCTCCTGCCTCCAATAATATATACCTGACAGGAGCCCATACATTCTGCTGCCTCCAATAATATATACCTGACAGGAGCCCATACATTCTCCTGCCTCCAATAATATATACCTGACAGGAGCCCATACATTCTCCTGCCTCCAATAATATATACCTGACAGGAGACCATACATTCTCCTGCCTCCAATAATATATACCTGACAGGAGGCCATACATTCTCCTGCCTCCAATAATATATACCTGACAGGAGCCCATACATTCTCTTGCCTCCAATAATATATACCTGACAGGAGCCCATACATTCTGCTACCTCCAATAATATATATCTGACAGGAGTCCATACATTCTCCTGCCTCCAATAATATATACCGGACAGGAGCCCATACATTCTGCTACCTCCAATAATACATATCTGACAGGAGTCCATACATTCTCCTGCCTCCAATAATATATACCTGACATGAGACCATACATTCTCCTGCCTCCAATAATATATACCTGACAGGAGCCCATACATTCTCCTGCCTCCAATAATATATACCTGACAGGAGCCCATACATTCTCCTGCCTCCAATAATATATACCTGACAGGAGCCCATAGATTCCCCTGCCTCCAATAATATATACCTGACAGGAGCCCATACATTCTGCTGCCTCCAATAATACATATCGGACAGGAGTCCATACATTCTCCTGCCTCCAATAATATATACCTGACATGAGACCATACATTCTCCTGCCTCCAATAATATATACCTGACAGGAGCCCATACATTCTCCTGCCTCCAATAATATATACCTGACAGGAGCCCATACATTCTCCTGCCTCCAATAATATATACCTGACAGGAGCCCATACATTCTCCTGCCTCCAATAATATATACCTGACAGGAGCCCATAGATTCTCCTGCCTCCAATAATATATACCTGACAGGAGCCCATACATTCTGCTGCCTCCAATAATATATAGCTGACAGGAGCCCATAGATTCTGCTGCCTCCAACAATATATATCTGACAGGAGCCCATACATTCTGCTTCCTCCAATAATATATACCTGACAGGAGCCCAAACATTCTGCTGCCTTCCATAATATATACCTGACAGGAGACCATAGATTCTGCTGCCTCCAATAATATATACCTGACAGGAGCCCATACATTCTGCTGCCTCCAATAACATATACCTGACAGGAACCCATACATTCTCCTCCCTCCAATAATATATACTTGACAGGAGCCCATACATTCTGCTGCTTCCAATAATATATACCTGACAGGAGCCCATAGATTCTGCTGCCTCCCATAATATATACCTGACAGGAGCCCATAGATTCTGCTGCCTCCAATAATATATACCTGACAGGAGCCCATACATTCTGCTGCCTCCAATAACATATACCTGACAGGAGCCCATACATTCTCCTCCCTCCAATAATATATACCTGACATGAGCCCATACATTCTGCTGCTTCCAATAATATATACCTATCAGGAGCCCATACATTCTGCTGCCTCCAATAACATATACCTGACAGGAGCCCATACATTCTCCTCCCTCCAATAACATATACCTGACAGGAGCCCATACATTCTGCTGCCTCCAATAATATATACCTGACAGGAGCCCATACATTCTGCTGCCTCCAATATTATATACCTGACAGGAGCCCATACATTCTGCTGCCTCCAATAATATATACCTGACAGGAGCCCATACATTCTCCTGCCTCCAATAATATATACCTGACAGGAGCACATACATTCTCCTGCCACCAATAATATATACCTGACAGGAGCCCAAACATTCTCCTGCCTCCAATAATATATACCTTACAGGAGCCCATACATTCTCCTGCCTCCAATAATATATATCTGACAAGAGCCCATACATTCTCCTGCCTCCAATAATATATACCTGACAGGAGCCCATACATTCTGCTGCCTCCAAAAATATATACCTGACAGGAGCCCATACAGTCTCCTGCCTCCAATAATATATACCTGACAGGAGCCCATACATTCTCCTGCCTCCAATAATATATACCTGACAGGAGCCCATAGATTCTGCTGCCTCAAATAATATATACCTGACAGGAGCCCATACATTCTGCTGCCTCCAATAATATATACCTGACAAGAGCCCATACATTCTCCTGCCTCCAATAATATATACCTGACAGGAGCCAATACATTCTGCTACCTCCAATAATATATACCTGAGAGGAGCCCATACATTCTCCTACCTCCAATAATATATACCTGACAGGAGCCCATACATTCTGCTGTCTCCAATAATATATACCTGACAGGAGCCCATACATTCTCCTGCCTCCAATAATATATACCTATCAGGAGCCCATACATTCTCCTGCCTCCAATAATATATACCTGACAGGAGCCCATACATTCTGCTGCCTCCTATAATATATACCTGACAGGAGCCCATACATTCTGCTGCCTCCAATAATATATACCTGACAGGAGCCCATACATTCTGCTGCTTCCAATAATATATACCTGACATGAGTCCATACATTCTCCTGCCTCCAATAATATATACCTATCAGGAGCCCATACATTCTGCTGCCTCCAATAATATATACCTGACATGAGCCCATACATTCTGCTGCCTCCAATAATATATACCTGACAGGAGCTCATACATTCTGCTGCCTCCAATAATATATACCTGACAGGAGTCCATACATTCTCCAGCCAACAATAATATATACCTATCAGGAGCCCATACATTCTGCTGCCTCCAATAATATATACCTATCAGGAGCCCATACATTCTGCTGCCTCCAATAATATATACCTGACATGAGCCCATACATTCTGCTGCCTCCAATAATATATACCTGACAGGAGCCCATACATTCTGCTGCCTCCAATAATATATACCTGACAGGAGCCCATACATTCTCCTACCTCCAATAATATATAACTGACAGGAGCCCATACATTCTGCTGCCTCCAATAATATATACCTGACAGGAGCCCATACATTCTCCTGCCTCCAATAATATATACCTGACAGGAGACCATACATTCTGCTGCCTCCAATAATATATACCTGGCAGGAGCCCATACATTCTGCTGCCTCCAATAATATATACCTGGTAGTAGCCCATACATTTTGCTGCCTCCAATAATATATACCTGACAGGAGCCCATAGATTCTCCTGCCTCCAATAATATATACCTGACAGGAGCCCATAGATTCTCTTGCCTCCAATAATATATACCTGGTAGGAGCCCATACATTCTCCTGCCTTCAATAATATATAGCTGACAGGAGCCCATAGATTCTGCTGCCTCAAATAATATATACCTGACAGGAGCCCATACATTCTGCTGCCTCCAATAATATATACCTGACAAGAGCCCATACATTCTCCTGCCTCCAATAATATATACCTGACAGGAGCCCATGCATTCTGCTGCCTCCAATAATATATACCTGACAGGAGCCCATACATTCTCCTGCCTCCAATAATATATACCTGACAGGAGCCCATACATTCTCCTGCCTCCAATAATATATACCTGACAGGAGACCATACATTCTCCTGCCTCCAATAATATATACCTGACAGGAGGCCATACATTCTCCTGCCTCCAATAATATATACCTGACAGGAGCCCATACATTCTCTTGCCTCCAATAATATATACCTGACAGGAGCCCATACATTCTGCTACCTCCAATAATATATATCTGACAGGAGTCCATACATTCTCCTGCCTCCAATAATATATACCGGACAGGAGCCCATACATTCTGCTACCTCCAATAATACATATCTGACAGGAGTCCATACATTCTCCTGCCTCCAATAATATATACCTGACATGAGACCATACATTCTCCTGCCTCCAATAATATATACCTGACAGGAGCCCATACATTCTCCTGCCTCCAATAATATATACCTGACAGGAGCCCATACATTCTCCTGCCTCCAATAATATATACCTGACAGGAGCCCATAGATTCCCCTGCCTCCAATAATATATACCTGATAGGAGCCCATACATTCTGCTGCCTCCAATAATACATATCGGACAGGAGTCCATACATTCTCCTGCCTCCAATAATATATACCTGACATGAGACCATACATTCTCCTGCCTCCAATAATATATACCTGACAGGAGCCCATACATTCTCCTGCCTCCAATAATATATACCTGACAGGAGCCCATACATTCTCCTGCCTCCAATAATATATACCTGACAGGAGCCCATACATTCTCCTGCCTCCAATAATATATACCTGACAGGAGCCCATAGATTCTCCTGCCTCCAATAATATATACCTGACAGGAGCCCATACATTCTGCTGCCTCCAATAATATATACCTGACAGGAGCCCATAGATTCTGCTGCCTCCAATAATATATATCTGACAGGAGCCCATACATTCTGCTTCCTCCAATAATATATACCTGACAGGAGCCCAAACATTCTGCTGCCTTCCATAATATATACCTGACAGGAGACCATAGATTCTGCTGCCTCCAATAATATATACCTGACAGGAGCCCATACATTCTGCTGCCTCCAATAACATATACCTGACAGGAGCCCATACATTCTCCTCCCTCCAATAATATATACTTGACAGGAGCCCATACATTCTGCTGCTTCCAATAATATATACCTGACAGGAGCCCATAGATTCTGCTGCCTCCCATAATATATACCTGACAGGAGCCCATAGATTCTGCTGCCTCCAATAATATATACCTGACAGGAGCCCATACATTCTGCTGCCTCCAATAACATATACCTGACAGGAGCCCATACATTCTCCTCCCTCCAATAATATATACCTGACATGAGCCCATACATTCTGCTGCTTCTAATAATATATACCTATCAGGAGCCCATACATTCTGCTGCCTCCAATAACATATACCTGACAGGAGCCCATACATTCTCCTCCCTCCAATAACATATACCTGACAGGAGCCCATACATTCTGCTGCCTCCAATAATATATACCTGACAGGAGCCCATACATTCTGCTGCCTCCAATATTATATACCTGACAGGAGCCCATACATTCTGCTGCCTCCAATAATATATACCTGACAGGAGCCCATACATTCTCCTCCCTCCAATAATATATACCTGACAGGAGCCCATACATTCTCCTCCCTCCAATAATATGTACCTGACAGGTGCCCTTACATTCTGCTGCCTCCAATAATATATACCTGACAGTAGTCCATACATTCTCCTCCCTCCAATAATATATACCTGACAGGAGCCCATACATTCTGCTGCTTCCAATAATATATACCTGACAGGAGCCCATACATTTTGCTACCTCCAATAATATATACGTGACAGGAGACCATACATTCTCCTCCCTCCAATAATATATACCTGACAGGAGCCCATACATTCTCCTCCCTCCAATAATATATACCTGACAGGAGCCCATACATTCTCCTCCCTCCAATAATATGTACCTGACAGGTGCCCTTACATTCTGCTGCCTCCAATAATATATACCTGACAGTAGTCCATACATTCTCCTCCCTCCAATAATATATACCTGACAGGAGCCCATACATTCTGCTGCTTCCAATAATATATACCTGACAGGAGCCCATACATTTTGCTACCTCCAATAATATATACGTGACAGGAGACCATACATTCTGCTGCCTCCAATAATATATACCTGACAGGAGCCCATACATTCTGCAGCCTCCAATAATATATACCTGACAGGAGCCCATACATTCTCCTGCCTCCAATAATATATACCTGACAGGAGCACATACATTCTCCTGCCACCAATAATATATACCTGACAGGAGCCCAAACATTCTCCTGCCTCCAATAATATATACCTTACAGGAGCCCATACATTCTCCTGCCTCCAATAATATATATCTGACAAGAGCCCATACATTCTCCTGCCTCCAATAATATATACCTGACAGGAGCCCATACATTCTGCTGCCTCCAAAAATATATACCTGACAGGAGCCCATACAGTCTCTTGCCTCCAATAATATATACCTGACAGGAGCCCATACATTCTCCTGCCTCCAATAATATATACCTGACAGGAGACCATACATTCTCCTGCCTCCAATAATATATACCTGACAGGAGGCCATACATTCTCCTGCCTCCAATAATATATACCTGACAGGAGCCCATACATTCTCCTGCCTCCAATAATATATACCTGACAGGAGCCCATACATTCTGCTACCTCCAATAATATATATCTGACAGGAGTCCATACATTCTCCTTCCTCCAATAATATATACCGGACAGGAGCCCATACATTCTGCTACCTCCAATAATATATATCTGACAGGAGTCCATACATTCTCCTGCCTCCAATAATATATACCTGACAGGAGCCCATACATTCTCCTGCCTCCAATAATATATACCTGACAGGAGCCCATACATTCTCCTGCCTCCAATAATATATACCTGACAGGAGCCCATACATTCTCCTGCCTCCAATAATATATACCTGACAGGAGCACATACATTCTCCTGCCACCAATAATATATACCTGACAGGAGCCCATACATTCTCCTGCCTCCAATAATATATACCTGACAGGAGCCCATACATTCTCCTGCCTCCAATAATATATACCTGACAAGAGCCCATACATTCTCCTGCCTCCAATAATATATACCTGACAGGAGCCCATACATTCTGCTGCCTCCAATAATATATACCTGACAGGAGCCCATACATTCTCCTGCCTCCAATAATATATACTTGACAGGAGCCCATACATTCTCCTGCCTCCAATAATATATACCTGACAGGAGACCATACATTCTCCTGCCTCCAATAATATATACCTGACAGGAGGCCATACATTCTCCTGCCTCCAATAATATATACCTGACAGGAGCCCATACATTCTCCTGCCTCCAATAATATATACCTGACAGGAGCCCATACATTCTGCTACCTCCAATAATATATATCTGACAGGAGTCCATACATTCTCCTGCCTCCAATAATATATACCGGACAGGAGCCCATACATTCTGCTACCTCCAATAATACATATCGGACAGGAGTCCATACATTCTCCTGCCTCCAATAATATATACCTGACATGAGACCATACATTCTCCTGCCTCCAATAATATATACCTGACAGGAGCCCATACATTCTCCTGCCTCCAATAATATATACCTGACAGGAGCCCATAGATTCTCCTGCCTCCAATAATATATACCTGACAGGAGCCCATAGATTCTCCTGCCTCCAATAATATATACCTGACAGGAGCCCATACATTCTGCTGCCTCCAATAATATATACCGGACAGGAGCCCATAGATTCTGCTGCCTCCAATAATATATACTTGACAGGAGCCCATACATTCTGCTGCTTCCAATAATATATACCTGACAGGAGCCCATAGATTCTGCTGCCTCCCATAATATATACCTGACAGGAGCCCATAGATTCTGCTGCCTCCAATAATATATACCTGACAGGAGCCCATACATTCTGCTGCCTCCAATAACATATACCTGACAGGAGCCCATACATTCTCCTCCCTCCAATAATATATACCTGACATGAGCCCATACATTCTGCTGCTTCCAATAATATATACCTATCAGGAGCCCATACATTCTGCTGCCTCCAATAACATATACCTGACAGGAGCCCATACATTCTGCTGCCTCCAATAATATATACCTGACAGGAGCCCATACATTCTGCTGCCTCCAATATTATATACCTGACAGGAGCCCATACATTCTGCTGCCTCCAATAATATATACCTGACAGGAGCCCAAACATTCTGCTGCCTCCAATAATATATACCTGACAGGAGCCCATACATTCTCCTCCCTCCAATAATATGTACCTGACAGGTGCCCTTACATTCTGCTGCCTCCAATAATATATACCTGACAGTAGTCCATACATTCTCCTCCCTCCAATAATATATACCTGACAGGAGCCCATACATTCTGCTGCTTCCAATAATATATACCTGACAGGAGCCCATACATTTTGCTACCTCCAATAATATATACGTGACAGGAGACCATACATTCTCCTCCCTCCAATAATATATACCTGACAGGAGCCCATACATTCTCCTCCCTCCAATAATATATACCTGACAGGAGACCATACATTCTGCTGCCTCCAATAATATATACCTGACAGGAGCCCATACATTCTGCAGCCTCCAATAATATATACCTGACAGGAGCCCATACATTCTCCTGCCTCCAATAATATATACCTGACAGGAGCCCATACATTCTCCTGCCTCCAATAATATATACCTGACAGGAGCCCATACATTCTGCTGCCTCCAATAATATATACCTGACAGGAGCCCATAGATTCTGCTGCCTCCAATAATATATATCTGACAGGAGCCCATACATTCTGCTGCCTTCAATAATATATACCTGACAGGAGCCCATACATTCTGCTGCCTCCCATAATATATACCTGACAGGAGCCCATAGATTCTGCTGCCTCCAATAATATATACCTGACAGGAGCCCATACATTCTGCTGCCTCCAATAACATATACCTGACAGGAGCCCATACATTCTCCTCCCTCCAATAATATATACCTGACAGGAGCCCATACATTCTGCTGCTTCCAAAAATATATACCTGACAGGAGCCCATACATTCTGCTGCCTCCAATAATATATACCTGACAGGAGCCCATACATTCTCCTGCCTCCAATAATATATACCTGACAGGAGCCCATACATTCTCCTGCCTCCAATAATATATACCTGACAGCAGACCATACATTCTCCTGCCTCCAATAATATATACCTGACAGGAGCCCATACATTCTCCAGCCTCCAATAATATATACCTGACAGGAGCCCATACATTCTCCTGCCTCCAATAATATATATCTGACAGGAGCCCATACATTCTGCTGCCTCCAATAATATATACCTGACAGGAGCCCATACATTCTGATGCCTCCAATAATATATACCTGACAGGAGTCCATGCATTCTCCTGCCTCCAATAATATATACCTGACAGGAGCCCATACATTCTGCTGCCTCCAATAACATATACCTGACAGGAACCCATACATTCTGCTGCCTCCAATAATATATACCTGACAGGAGCCCATACATTCTCCTGCCTCCAATAATATATACCTGACAGGAGCCCATACATTCTCCTGCCTCCAATAATATATACCTGACAGGAGCCCATAGATTCTCCTGCCTCCAATAATATATACCTGACAGGAGCCCATAGATTCTCCTGCCTCCAATAATATATACCTGACAGGAGCCCATACATTCTGCTGCCTCCAATAATATATACCTGACAGAAGCCCATAGATTCTGCTGCCTCCAATAATATATATCTGACAGGAGCCCATACATTCTGCTGCCTTCAATAATATATACCTGACAGGAGCCCATACATTCTGCTGCCTCCCATAATATATACCTGACAGGAGCCCATAGATTCTGCTGCCTCAAATAATATATACCTGACAGGAGCCCATACATTCTGCTGCCTCCAATAACATATACCTGACAGGAGCCCATACATTCTCCTCCCTCCAATAATATATACCTGACAGGAGCCCATACATTCTGCTGCTTCCAATAATATATACCTGACAGGAGCCCATACATTCTGCTGCCTCCAATAATATATACCTGACAGGAGCCCATACATTCTCCTGCCTCCAATAATACATACCTGACAGGAGCCCATACATTCTCCTGCCTCCAATAATATATACCTGACAGGAGACCATACATTCTCCTGCCTCCAATAATATATACCTGACAGGAGCCCATACATTCTCCAGCCTCCAATAATATATACCTGACAGGAGCCCATACATTCTCCTGCCTCCAATAATATATATCTGACAGGAGCCCATACATTCTGCTGCCTCCAATAATATATACCTGACAGGAGCCCATACATCCTGATGCCTCCAATAATATATACCTGACAGGAGTCCATGCATTCTCCTGCCTCCAATAATATATACCTGACAAGAGCCCATACATTCTGCTGCCTCCAATAACATATACCTGACAGGAACCCATACATTCTGCTGCCTCCAATAATATATACCTGACAGGAGCCCATACATTCTCCTGCCTCCAATAATATATACCTGACAGGAGCCCATACATTCTGTTGCCTCCAATAATATATACCTGACGAGAGCCCATACATTCTGTTGCCTCCAATAATATATACCTGACAGGAGACCATACATTCTCCTGCCTCCAATAATATATACCTGACAGGAGCCCATACATTCTCCAGCCTCCAATAATATATACCTGACAGGAGCCCATACATTCTCCTGCCTCCAATAATATATATCTGACAGGAGCCCATACATTCTGCTACCTCTAATAATATATATCTGACAGGAGTCCATACATTCTCCTGCCTACAATAATATATACCTGACAGGAGCCCATACATTCTCCTGCCTCCAATAATATATACCTGGCAGGAGCCCATACATTCTGCTGCCTCCAATAATATATACCTGACAGGAGCCCATACATTCTGATGCCTCCAATAATATATACCTGACAGGAGTCCATGCATTCTCCTGCCTCCAATAATATATACCTGACAGGAGCCCATACATTCTGCTGCCTCCAATAACATATACCTGACAGGAACTCATACATTCTGCTGCCTCCAATAATATATACCTGACAGGAGCCCATACATTCTCCTGCCTCCAATAATATATACCTGACAGGAGCCCATACATTCTGCTGCCTCCAATAATATATACCTGACAAGAGCCCATACATTCTGCTGCCTCCAATAATATATACCTGACAGGAGCCCATACATTCTGCAGCCTCCAATAATATACACCTGACAGGAGCCCATACATTCTCCTCCCTCCAATAATATATACCTGACAGGAGACCATACATTCTGCAGCCTCCAATAATATATACCTGACAGGAGCCCATACATTCTGCAGCCTCCAATAATATATACCTGACAGGAGCCCATACATTCTGCAGCCTCCAATAATATATACCTGACAGGAGCCCATACATTCTCCTGCCTCCAATAATATATACCTGACAGGAGCCCATACATTCTCCTGCCTCCAATAATATATACCTGACAGGAGCCCATACATTCTCCTGCCTCCAATAATATATACCTGACAGGAGCCCATACATTCTGCTGCCTCCAATAATATATACCTGACAGGAGCCCATACATTCTGCTGCCTCCCATAATATATACCTGACAGGAGCCCATAGATTCTGCTGCCTCCAATAACATATACCTGACAGGAGCCCATACATTCTGCTGCCTCCAATAACATATACCTGACAGGAGCCCATACATTCTCCTCCCTCCAATAATATATACCTGACAGGAGCCCATACATTCTGCTGCTTCCAATAATATATACCTAACAGGAGCCCATACATTCTGCTGCCTCCCATAATATATACCTGACAGGAGCCCATACATTCTCCTGCCTCCAATAATATATACCTGACAGGAGCCCATACATTCTCCTGCCTCCAATAATATATACCTGAAAGGAGACCATACATTCTCCTGCCTCCAATAATATATACCTGACAGGAGCCCATACATTCTCCAGCCTCCAATAATATATACCTGACAGCAGCCCATACATTCTCCTGCCTCCAATAATATATATCTGACAGGAGCCCATACATTCTGCTACCTCTAATAATATATATCTGACAGGAGTCCATACATTCTCCTGCCTACAATAATATATACCTGACAGGAGCCCATACATTCTCCTGCCTCCAATAATATATACCTGACAGGAGCCCATACATTCTGCTGCCTCCAATAATATATACCTGACAGGAGCCCATACATTCTGATGCCTCCAATAATATATACCTGACAGGAGTCCATGCATTCTCCTGCCTCCAATAATATATACCTGACAGGAGCCCATACATTCTGCTGCCTCCAATAACATATACCTGACAGGAACCCATACATTCTGCTGCCTCCAATAATATATACCTGACAGGAGCCCATACATTCTCCTGCCTCCAATAATATATACCTGACAGGAGCCCATACATTCTGCTGCCTCCAATAATATATACCTGACAGGAGCCCATACATTCTGCTGCCTCCAATAATATATACCTGACAGGAGCCCATACATTCTGCAGCCTCCAATAATATACACCTGACAGGAGCCCATACATTCTCCTGCCTCCAATAATATATACCTGACAGGAGCACATACATTCTCCTGCCTCCAATAATATATACCTGACAGGAGCCCATACATTCTCCTGCCTCCAATAATATATACCTGACAGGAGCCCATACATTCTCCTGCCTCCAATAATATATACCTGACAGGAGTCCATACATTCTCCTGCCTCCAATAATATATACCTGATAGGAGCCCATACATTCTCCTGCCTCCAATAATATATACCTGACAGGAGCCCATACATTCTGCTGCCTCCAATAATATATACCTGACAGGAGCCCATACATTCTGCTGCCTCCAATAATATATACCTGACAGGAGTCCATACATTCTCCTGCCTCCAATAATATATACCTGACAGGAGCCCATACATTCTCCTGACTCCAATAATATATACCTGACAGGAGCCCATAGATTCTGCTGCCTCCAATAATATATACCTGACAGGAGCCCATACATTCTGCTGCCTCCAATAACATATACCTGACAGTAGCCCATACATTCTCCTCCCTCCAATAACATATACCTGACAGGAGCCCATACATTCTGCTGCCTCCAATAATATATACCTGACAGGTGCCCATACATTCTGCTGCCTCCAATAATATATACCTAGTAGGAGCCAATACATTCTCCTGCCTCCAATAATATATACCTGACAGGAGCCCATACATTCTGCTGCCTCCAATAATATATACCTGACAGGAGCCCATACATTCTGCTGCCTCCAATAATATATACCTGACAGGAGTCCATACATTCTCCTGCCTCCAATAATATATATCGGACAGGAGCCCGTATATTCTGCTGCCTCCAATAATATATACCTGACAGGAGCCCGTACATTCTGCTGCCTCCAATAATATATACCTGACAGGAGCCCATACATTCTCCAGCCTCCAATAATATATACCTGACAGGAGTCCATACATTCTGCTGCCTCCAATAATATATACCTGACAGGAGCCCATACATTCTGCTGCCTCCAATAATATATACCAGACAAGAGCCTATACATTCTCCTGTCTCCAATAATATATACCTGACAGGAGCCCATACATTCAGCTACCTCTAATAATATATACCTGACAGGAGCCCATACATTCTGCTGCCTCCAATAATATATACCTGACAGGAGCCCATACATTCTGCAGCCTCCAATAATATACACCTGACAGGAGCCCATACATTCTCCTGCCTCCAATAATATATACCTGACAGGAGCACATACATTCTCCTGCCTCCAATAATATATACCTGACAGGAGCCTATACATTCTCCTGCCTCCAATAATTTATACCTGACAGGAGCCCATACATTCTCCTGCCTCCAATAATATATACCTGACAGGAGTCCATACATTCTCCTGCCTCCAATAATATATACCTGACAGGAGCCCATACATTCTCCTGCCTCCAATAATATATACCTGACAGGAGCCCATACATTCTGCTGCCTCCAATAATATATACCTGACAGGAGCCCATACATTCTCCTGACTCCAATAATATATACCTGACAGGAGCCCATAGATTCTGCTGCCTCCAATAATATATACCTGACAGGAGCCCATACATTCTGCTGCCTCCAATAACATATACCTGACAGGAGCCCATACATTCTCCTCCCTCCAATAACATATACCTGACAGGAGCCCATACATTCTGCTGCCTCCAATAATATATACCTGACAGGAGCCCATACATTCTCCTGCTTCCAATAATATATACCTGACAGGTGCCCATACATTCTGCTGCCTCCAATAATATATACCTAGTAGGAGCCCATATATTCTCCTGCCTCCAATAATATATACCTGACAGGAGCCCATACATTCTGCTGCCTCCAATAATATATACCTGACAGGAGCCCATACATTCTGCTGCCTCCAATAATATATACCTGACAGGAGCCCATACATTCTCCTGCCTCCAATAATATATATCGGACAGGAGCCCGTACATTCTGCTGCCTCCAATAATATATACCTGACAGGAGCCCGTACATTCTGCTGCCTCCAATAATATATACCTGACAGGAGCCCATACATTCTCCAGCCTCCAATAATATATACCTGACAGGAGCCCATACATTCTGCTGCCTCCAATAATATATACCTGACAAGAGCCCATACATTCTCCTGTCTCCAATAATATATACCTGACAGGAGCCCATACATTCAGCTACCTCTAATAATATATACCTGACAGGAGCCCATACATTCTGCTGCCTCCAATAATATATACCTGACAGGAGCCCATACATTCTGCTGCCTCCAATAATATATACCTGACAGGAGTCCATAGATTCTCCTGCCTCCAATAATATATACCTGACAGGAGCCCATACATTCTGCTGCCTCCAATAATATATACCTGACAGGAGCCCATACATTCTCCTGCCTCCAATAATATATACCTGACAGGAGTCCATAGATTCTCCTGCCTCCAATAATATATACCTGACAGGAGCCCATACATTCTGCTGCCTCCAATAATATATACCTGACAGGAGCCCATACATTCTCCTGCCTCCAATAATATATACCTGAGAGGAGCCCATACATTCTCCTGCCTCCAATAATATATACCTGACAGGAGACCATACATTCTGCTGCCTCCAATAACATATACCTGACAGGAGCCCATACATTCTGCTGCCTCCAATAATATATACCTGACAGGAGCCCATACTTTCTCCTGCCTCCAATAATATATACCTGACAGGAGCCCATATATTCTCCTGCCTCCAATAATATATACCTGACAGGAGCCCATACATTCTGCTGCCTCCAATAATATATACCTGAGAGGAGCCCATACATTCTGCAGCATCCAATAATATATACCTGACAGGAGACCATACATTTTCCTGCCTTCAATAATATATACCTGACAGGAGCCCATACATTCTCCCGCCTCCAATAATATATACCTGACAGGAGCCCATACATTCTGCTGCCTCCAATAATATATACCTGACAGGAGCCCATACAATCTGCTGCCTCCAATAATATATACCTGACAGGAGCACATACATTCTCCTGCCTCCAATAATATATACCTGGTAGGAGCCCATAGATTCTGCTGCCTCCAATAATATATACCTGACAGGAGCCCATACATTCTGCTGCCTACAATAATATATACCTGACAGGAGCCCATACATTCTCCTGCTTCCAATAATATATACCTGACAGGAGCACATACATTCTCCTGCCTCCAATAATATATACCTGACAGGAGCCCATAGATTCTCCTGCCTCCAATAATATATACCTGACAGGAGCCCATACATTCTGCTGCCTCCAATAATATATACCTGACAGGAGCCCATAGATTCTGCTGCCTCCAATAATATATATCTGACAGGAGCCCATACATTCTGCTGCCTCCAATAATATATACCTGACAGGAGCCCATACATTCTGCTGCCTCCCATAATATATACCTGACAGGAGCCCATAGATTCTGCTGCCTCCAATAACATATACCTGACAGGAGCCCATACATTCTGCTGCCTCCAATAACATATACCTGACAGGAGCCCACACATTCTCCTCCCTCCAATAATATACACCTGACAGGAGCCCATACATTCTGCTGCTTCCAATAATATATACCTGACAGGAGCCCATACATTCTGCTGCCTCCAATAATATATACCTGACAAGAGCCCATACATTCTCCTGCCTCCAATAATATATACCTGACAGGAGCCCATACATTCTCCTGCCTCCAATAATATATACCTGAAAGGAGACCATACATTCTCCTGCCTCCAATAATATATACCTGACAGGAGCCCATACATTCTCCAGCCTCCAATAATATATACCTGACAGGAGCCCATACATTCTCCTGCCTCCAATAATATATATCTGACAGGAGCCCATACATTCTGCTACCTCTAATAATATATATCTGACAGGAGTCCATACATTCTCCTGCCTACAATAATATATACCTGACAGGAGCCCATACATTCTCCTGCCTCCAATAATATATACCTGACAGGAGCCCATACATTCTGCTGCCTCCAATAATATATACCTGACAGGAGCCCATACATTCTGATGCCTCCAATAATATATACCTGACAGGAGTCCATGCATTCTCCTGCCTCCAATAATATATACCTGACAGGAGCCCATACATTCTGCTGCCTCCAATAACATATAACTCACAGGGACCCATACATTCTGCTGCCTCCAATAATATATACCTGACAGGAGCCCATACATTCTAATGCCTCCAATAATATATACCTGACAGGAGCCCATACATTCTGCTGCCTCCAATAATATATACCTGACAGGAGCCCATACATTCTGCTGCCTCCAATAATATATACCTGACAGGAGCCCATACATTCTGCAGCCTCCAATAATATACACCTGACAGGAGCCCATACATTCTCCTGCCTCCAATAATATATACCTGACAGGAGCACATACATTCTCCTGCCTCCAATAATATATACCTGACAGGAGCCCATACATTCTCCTGCCTCCAATAATATATACCTGACAGGAGCCCATACATTCTCCTGCCTCCAATAATATATACCTGACAGGAGTCCATACATTCTCCTGCCTCCAATAATATATACCTGACAGGAGCCCATACATTCTCCTGCCTCCAATAATATATACCTGACAGGAGCCCATACATTCTGCTGCCTCCAATAATATATACCTGACTGGAGCCCATACATTCTGCTTCCTCCAATAATATATACCTGACAGGAGTCCATACATTCTCCTGCCTCCAATAATATATACCTGACAGGAGCCCATACATTCTCCTGACTCCAATAATATATACCTGACAGGAGCCCATAGATTCTGCTGCCTCCAATAATATATACCTGACAGGAGCCCATACATTCTGCTGCCTCCAATAACATATAACTGACAGTAGCCCATACATTCTCCTCCCTCCAATAACATATACCTGACAGGAGCCCATACATTCTGCTGCCTCCAATAATATATACCTGACAGGAGCCCATACATTCTCCTGCTTAAAATAATATATACCTGACAGGTGCCCATACATTCTGCTGCCTCCAATAATATATACCTAGTAGGAGCCCATACATTCTCCTGCCTCCAATAATATATACCTGACAGGAGCCCATACATTCTGCTGCCTCCAATAATATATACCTGACAGGAGCCCATACATTCTGCTGCCTCCAATAATATATACCTGACAGGAGCCCATACATTCTCCTGCCTCCAATAATATATATCGGACAGGAGCCCGTACATTCTGCTGCCTCCAATAATATATACCTGACAGGAGCCCGTACATTCTGCTGCCTCCAATAATATATACCTGACAGGAGCCCATACATTCTCCAGCCTCCAATAATATATACCTGACAGGAGTCCATACATTCTGCTGCCTCCAATAATATATACCTGACAGGAGCCCATACATTCTGCTGCCTCCAATAATATATACCTGACAAGAGCCCATACATTCTCCTGTCTCCAATAATATATACCTGACAGGAGCCCATACATTCAGCTACCTCTAATAATATATACCTGACAGGAGCCCATACATTCTGCTGTCTCCAATAATATATACCTGACAGGAGCCCATACATTCTGCAGCCTCCAATAATATACACCTGACAGGAGCCCATACATTCTCCTGCCTCCAATAATATATACCTGACAGGAGCACATACATTCTCCTGCCTCCAATAATATATACCTGACAGGAGCCTATATATTCTCCTGCCTCCAATAATATATACCTGACAGGAGCCCATACATTCTCCTGCCTCCAATAATATATACCTGACAGGAGTCCATACATTCTCCTGCCTCCAATAATATATACCTGACAGGAGCCCATACATTCTCCTGCCTCCAATAATATATACCTGACAGGAGCCCATACATTCTGCTGCCTCCAATAATATATACCTGACAGGAGCCCATACATTCTCCTGACTCCAATAATATATACCTGACAGGAGCCCATAGATTCTGCTGCCTCCAATAATATATACCTGACAGGAGCCCATACATTCTGCTGCCTCCAATAACATATACCTGACAGGAGCCCATACATTCTCCTCCCTCCAATAACATATACCTGACAGGAGCCCATACATTCTGCTGCCTCCAATAATATATACCTGACAGGAGCCCATACATTCTCCTGCTTCCAATAATATATACCTGACAGGTGCCCATACATTCTGCTGCCTCCAATAATATATACCTAGTAGGAGCCCATACATTCTCCTGCCTCCAATAATATATACCTGACAGGAGCCCATACATTCTGCTGCCTCCAATAATATATACCTGACAGGAGCCCATACATTCTGCTGCCTCCAATAATATATACTTGACAGGAGACCATACATTCTCCTGCCTCCAATAATATATATCGGACAGGAGCCCGTACATTCTGCTGCCTCCAATAATATATACCTGACAGGAGCCCATACATTCTCCAGCCTCCAATAATATATACCTGACAGGAGTACATACATTGTGCTGCCTCCAATAATATATACCTGACAGGAGCCCATACATTCTGCTGCCTCCAATAATATATACCTGACAAGAGACCATACATTCTCCTGTCTCCAATAATATATACCTGACAGGAGCCCATACATTCAGCTACCTCTAATAATATATACCTGACAGGAGCCCATACATTCTGCTGCCTCCAATAATATATACCTGACAGGAGCCCATACATTCTGCTGCCTCCAATAATATATACCTGACAGGAGTCCATAGATTCTCCTGCCTCCAATAATATATACCTGACAGGAGCCCATACATTCTGCTGCCTCCAATAATATATACCTGACAGGAGCCCATACATTCTCCTGCCTCCAATAATATATACCTGAGAGGAGCCCATACATTCTGCTGCCTCCAATAATATATACCTGACAGGAGCCCATACTTTCTCCTGCCTCCAATAATATATACCTGACAGGAGCCCATATATTCTCCTGCCTCCAATAATATATACCTGACAGGAGCCCATACATTCTGCTGCCTCCAATAATATATACCTGAGAGGAGCCCATACATTCTGCAGCATCCAATAATATATACCTGACAGGAGACCATACATTTTCCTGCCTTCAATAATATATACCTGACAGGAGCCCATACATTCTCCCACCTCCAATAATATATACCTGACAGGAGCCCATACATTCTGCTGCCTCCAATAATATATACCTGACAGGAGCCCATACAATCTGCTGCCTCCAATAATATATACCTGACAGGAGCACATACATTCTCCTGCCTCCAATAATATATACCTGGTAGGAGCCCATAGATTCTGCTGCCTCCAATAATATATACCTGACAGGAGCCCATACATTCTGCTGCCTCCAATAATATATACCTGACAGGAGCCCATACATTCTCCTGCCTCCAATAATATATACCTGACAGGAGCACATACATTCTCCTGCCTCCAATAATATATACCTGACAGGAGTCCATACATTCTGCTGCCTCCAATAATATATACCTGACAGGAGCACATACATTCTCCTGCCTCCAATAATATATACCTGACAGGAGCCCATACATTCTCCTCCCTCCAATAACATATACCTGACAGGAGCCCATACATTCTGCTGCCTCCAATAATATATACCTGACAGGAGCCCATACATTCTCCTGCTTCCAATAATATATACCTGACAGGTTCCCATACATTCTGCTGCCTCCAATAATATATACCTAGTAGGAGCCCATACATTCTCCTGCCTCCAATAATATATGCCTGACAGGAGCCCATACATTCTGCTGCCTCCAATAATATATACCTGACAGGAGCCCATACATTCTGCTGCCTCCAATAATATATACCTGACAGGAGCCCATACATTCTGCTGCCTCCAATAATATATACCTGACAGGAGCCCGTACATTCTGCTGCCTCCAATAATATATACCTGACAGGAGCCCATACATTCTCCAGCCTCCAATAATATATACCTGACAGGAGTACATACATTCTGCTGCCTCCAATAATATATACCTGACAGGAGCCCATACATTCTGCTGCCTCCAATAATATATACCTGACAAGAGCCCATACATTCTCCTGTCTCCAATAATATATACCTGACAGGAGCCCATACATTCAGCTACCTCTAATAATATATACCTGACAGGAGCCCATACATTCTGCTGCCTCCAATAATATATACCTGACAGGAGCCCATACATTCTGCTGCCTCCAATAATATATACCTGACAGGAGTCCATAGAGTCTCCTGCCTCCAATAATATATACCTGACAGGAGCCCATACATTCTGCTGCCTCCAAGAATATATACCTGACAGGAGCCCATACATTCTCCTGCCTCCAATAAT
Organism: Phyllobates terribilis; assembly: GCF_046119375.1. Classification (NCBI taxonomy): domain Eukaryota; kingdom Metazoa; phylum Chordata; class Amphibia; order Anura; family Dendrobatidae; genus Phyllobates; species Phyllobates terribilis. The sequence continues at coordinate 637,095,407 of NW_027362765.1, forward strand.
ATATACCTGAGAGGAGCCCATACATTCTCCTGCCTCCAATAATATATACCTGACAGGAGACCATAAATTCTGCTGCCTCCAATAACATATACCTGACAGGAGCCCATACATTCTGCTGCCTCCAATAATATATACCTGACAGGAGCCCATACTTTCTCCTGCCTCCAATAATATATACCTGACAGGAGCCCATATATTCTCCTGCCTCCAATAATATATACCTGACAGGAGCCCATACATTCTGCAGCATCCAATAATATATACCTGACAGGAGCCCATACATTCTGCTGCCTCCAATAATATATACCTGACAGGAGCCCATACAATCTGCTGCCTCCAATAATATATACCTGACAGGAGCACATACATTCTCCTGCCTCCAATAATATATACCTGGTAGGAGCCCATAGATTCTGCTGCCTCCAATAATATATACCTGACAGGAGCCCATACATTCTGCTGCCTCCAATAATATATACCTGACAGGAGCCCATACATTCTCCTGCCTCCAATAATATATACCTGACAGGAGCACATACATTCTCCTGCCTCCAATAATATATACCTGACAGGAGCCCATACATTCTGCTGCCTCCAATAATATATACCTGACAGGAGCACATACATTCTCCTGCCTCCAATAATATATACCTGACAGGAGCCCATACATTCTCCTGCCTCCAATAATATATACCTGACAGGAGCCCATACATTCTCCAGCCTCCAATAATATATAGCTGATCGGAGCCCATAGATTCTCCTGCCTCCAATAATATATATCTGACAGGAGCCCATACATTCTGCTGCCTCCAATAATATATACCTGACAGGAGCCCATACTTTCTCCTGCCTCCAATAATATATACCTGACAGGAGCCCATATATTCTCCTGCCTCCAATAATATATACCTGACAGGAGCCCATACATTCTGCTGCCTCCAATAATATATACCTGAGAGGAGCCCATACATTCTGCAGCATCCAATAATATATACCTGACAGGAGACCATACATTTTCCTGCCTTCAATAATATATACCTGACAGGAGCCCATACATTCTCCCGCCTCCAATAATATATACCTGACAGGAGCCCATACATTCTGCTGCCTCCAATAATATATACCTGACAGGAGCCCATACAATCTGCTGCCTCCAATAATATATACCTGACAGGAGCACATACATTCTCCTGCCTCCAATAATATATACCTGGTAGGAGCCCATAGATTCTGCTGCCTCCAATAATATATACCTGACAGGAGCCCATACATTCTGCTGCCTCCAATAATATATACCTGACAGGAGCCCATACATTCTCCTGCCTCCAATAATATATACCTGACAGGAGCACATACATTCTCCTGCCTCCAATAATATATACCTGACAGGAGCCCATACATTCTGCTGCCTCCAATAATATATACCTGACAGGAGCACATACATTCTCCTGCCTCCAATAATATATACCTGACAGGAGCCCATACATTCTCCTGCCTCCAATAATATATACCTGACAGGAGCCCATACATTCTCCAGCCTCCAATAATATATAGCTGATCGGAGCCCATAGATTCTCCTGCCTCCAATAATATATATCTGACAGGAGCCCATACATTCTGCTGCCTCCAATAATATATACCTGACAGGAGCCCATAGATTCTGCTGCCTCCAATAATATATACCTGATAGGAGCCCATAGATTCTGCTGCCTCCAATAATATATACCTGACAGGAGCCCATACATTCTGCTGCCTCCAATAACATATACCTGGTAGTAGCCCAGACATTTTGCTGCCTCCAATAATATATACCTGACAGGAGCCCATACATTCTCCTGACTCCAATAATATATACCTGACAGGAGCCCATAAAATTCTACTACCTCCAATAATATATACCTGATAGGAGCCCATACATTCTCCTGCCTCCAATAATATATACCTGACAGGAGTCCATACATTCACAGGCCTCCAATAATATATATCTGACAGGAGCCCATACATTCTGCTGCGTCCAATAATATATACCTGACAGGAGCCCATACATTCTGCTGCGTCCAATAATATATACCTGACAGGAGCCCATACATTCTCCTGCCTCCAATAATATATACCTGACAGGAGCCCATACATTCTGCTGCCTCCAATAATATATACCTGACAGGAGCCCATACATTCTGCTGCATCCAATAATATATACCTGACAGGAGCCCATACATTCTGCTGCCTCCAATAATATATATCTGACAGAAGCCCATACATTCTGCTGCCTCCAATAACATATACCTGACAGGAGCCCATACATTCAGCTACCTCTAATAATATATACCTGACAGGATCCCATACATTCTGCTGCCTCCAATAATATATACCTGACAGGAGCCCATACATTCTGCTGCCTCCAATAATATATACCTGACAGGAGTCCATACATTCACCGGCCTCCAATAATATATACCTGACAGGAGCCCATATATTCTGCTGCCTCCAATAACATATACCTGACAGGAGCCCATACATTCTGCTGCCTCCAATAATATATACCTGACAGGAGCCCATACTTTCTCCTGTCTCCAATAATATATACCTGACAGGAGCCCACATATTCTCCTGCCTCCAATAATATATACCTGACAGGAGCCCATACATTCTGCTGCCTCCAATAATATATACCTGAGAGGAGCCCATACATTCTGCAGCCTCCAATAATATATACCTGACAGGAGCCCATACATTCTCCTGCCTTCAATAATATATACCTGACAGGAGCCCATACATTCTCCCGCCTCCAATAATATATACCTGACAGGAGCCCATACATTCTGCTGCCTCCAATAATATATACCTGACAGGAGCCCGTACATTCTGCTGCCTCCAATAATATATACCTGACAGGAGCACATACATTCTCCTGCCTCCAATAATATATACCTGGTAGGAGCCCATAGATTCTGCTGCCTCCAATAATATATACCTGACAGGAGCCCATACATTCTGCTGCCTCCAATAATATATACCTGACAGGAGCCCATACATTCTCCTGCCTCCAATAATATATACCTGACAGGAGCCCATACATTCTGCTGCCTCCAATAATATATACCTGACAGGAGCCCATACATTCTGCTGCCTCCAATAATATATACCTGACAGGAGCCCATACATTCTGCTGCCTCCAATAATATATACCTGACAGGAGCCCATACATTCTGCTGCCTCCAATAACATATACCTGACAGGAGCCCATACATTCTCCTCCCTCCAATAATATATACCTGACAGGAGCCCATACATTCTGCTGCTTCCAATAATATATACCTGACAGGAGCCCATACATTCTGCTACCTCCATTAATATATACCTGACAGGAGTCCATACATTCTCCTGCCTCCAATAATATATACCTGACAGGAGCCCATACATTCTCCTGCCTCCAATAATATATACCTGACAGGAGCCCATACATTCTGCTGCCTCCAATAATATATACCGGACAGGAGCCCATACATTCTTCTGCCTCCAATAATATATACCTGACAGGAGTCCATACATTCTGCTGCCTCCAATAATATATACCTGAGAGGAGCCCATACATTCTGCTGCCTCCAATAATATATACCTGACAGGAGCCCGAAGATTCTGCTGCCTCCAATAATATATACCTGACAGGAGCCCATAGATTCTGCTGCCTCCAATAATATATACCTGACAGGAGCCCATACATTCTGCTGCTTCCAATAATATATACCTGACAGGAGCCTATACATTCTGCTACCTCCAATAATATATACAGTACAGACCAAAAGTTTGGACACACCTTCTCATTTAAAGATTTTTCTGTGTTTTCATGACTATGAAAATTGTACATTCACACTGAAGGCATCAAAACTTTGAATTAACACATGTGGAATTATATACTTAACAAAAAAGTGTGAAACAACTGAAAATATGTCTTATATTCTAGGTTCTTCAAAGTAGCCACCTTTTGCTTTGATGACTGCTTTGCACATTCTTGGCATTCTCTTGATGAGCTTCAAGAGGTAGTCACCGGAAATGGTTCTCACTTCACACTTGCGCCCTGTCAGGTTTAATAAGTGGGATTTCTTGCCTTATAAATGGGGTTGGGACCATCAGTTGTGTTGTGCAGAAATCTGGTGGATACACAGCTCATAGTCCTACTGAATAGACTGTTAGAATTTGTATTATGGCAAGAAAAAAGCAGCTAAGTAAAGAAAAACTAGTGGCCATCATTACTTTAAGAAATGAAGGTCAGTCAGTCCGAAAAATTGGGCAAACTTTGAATGTGTCCCCAAGTGCAGTTGCAAAAACCATCAAGCGCTGCAAAGAAAGTGGCTCACATGAGGACCGCCCCAGGAAAGAAAGACCAAGAGTTACCTCTGCTTCTGAGATTAAGTTTATCCGAGTCACCAGCCTCAGAAATCACAGGTTAACAGCAGCTCAGATTAGAGACCAGGTCAATGCCACACAGAGTTCTAGCAGCAGACACATCTCTACAACAACTGTTAAGAGGAGACTTTGTGCAGCAGGCCTTCATGGTAAAATAGCTGCTAGGAAACCACTGCTAAGGACAGGCAACAAGCAGAAGAGACTTGTTTGGGCTAAAGAACACAAGGAATGGACATTAGACCAGTGGAAATCTGTGCTTTGCTCTGATGAGTCCAAATTTGAGATCTTTGGTTCCAACCACCGTGTCTTTGTGCGACGCAGAAAAGGTGAACGGATAGACTCTACATGCCTGGTTCCCACCGTGAAGCATGGAGGAGGAGGTGTGATGGTGTGGGGGTGCTTTGCTGGTGACACTATTGGGGATTTATTCAAAATTGAAGGCATACTGAACTAGCATGGATACAACAGCATCTTGCAGCGGCATGCTATTCCATCCGGTTTGTGTTTAGTTGGACCATCATTTATTTTTCAACAGGACAATGACCCCAAACACACCTCCAGGCTGTGTAAGGGCTATTTGACCAAGAAGGAGAGTGATGGGGTGCTGCGACAGGTGACCTGGCCTCCACAGTCACCAGACCAGAACCCAATCGAGATGGTTTGGGGTGAGCTGGACCGCAGAGTGAAGGCAAAAGGGCCAACAAGTGCTAAGCATCTCTGGGAACTCCTTCAAGATTTTTGGAAGACCATTTCCGGTGACTACCTCTTGAAGCTCATCAAGAGAATGCCAAGAATGTGCAAAGCAGTCATCAAAGCAAAAGGTGGCTACTTTGAAGAACCTAGAATATAAGACATATTTTCAGTTGTTTCACACTTTTTTGTTAAGTATATAATTCCACATGTGTTAATTCAAAGTTTTGATGCCTTCAGTGTGAATGTACAATTTTCATAGTCATGAAAACACAGAAAAATCTTTAAATGAGAAGGTGTGTCCAAACTTTTGGTCTGTACTGTACCTGACAGGAGTCCATACATTCTCCTGCCTCCAATAATATATACCTGAGAGGAGCCCATACATTCTCCTGCCTCCAATAATATATAACTAACAGTAGCCCATACATTCTGCTGCCTCCAATAATATATACCTGACAGGAGCCCATACATTCTCTTGCCTCCAATAATATATACCTGACAGGAGCCCATACATTCTCCTGCCTCCAATAATATAGACCTGACAGGAGCCCATACATTCTCCTGCCTCCAATAATATATACCTGACAGGAGACCATACATTTTCCTGCCTCCAATAATATATACCTGACAGGAGCCCATACATTCTGCTGCCTCCAATAATATATACCTGACAGGAGCACATACATTCTGCTGCCTCCAATAATATATACCTGACAGGAGCCCATACATTCTCCTGCATCCAATAATATATACCTGACAGGAGCCCATACATTCTCCTGCCTCCAATAATATATACCAGACAGGAGCCCATACATTCTCTTGCCTCCAATAATATATACCTGACAGGAGCCCATACATTCTCCTGCCTCCAATAATATAGACCTGACAGGAGCCCATACATTCTCCTGCCTCCAATAATATATACCTGACAGGAGCCCATAGATTCTGCTGCCTCCAATAATATATACCTGACAGGAGCCCATAGATTCTGCTGCCTCCAATAACATATACCTGACAGGAGCCCATACATTCTGCTGCCTCCAATAATATATACCTGACAGGAGCCCATACATTCTCCTGCCTCCAATAATATATACCTGACAGGAGCCCATAGATTCTGCTGCCTCCAATAATATATACCTGACAGGAGCCCATACATTCTCCTGCCTCCAATAATATAAACCTTACAGGAGTCCATACATTCTGCTGCCTCCAATAATATATACCTGACAGGAGCCCATACATTCTGCTGCCTCCAATAATATATACCTGACAGGAGCCCATACATTCTCCTGCCTACAATAATATATACCTGACAGGAGCCCATACATTCTCCTGCCTCCAATAATATATACCTGACAGGAGCCCATACATTCTGCTGCCTCCAATAATATATACCTGACAGGAGCCCATACATTCTCCTGCCTCCAATAATATATACCTGACAGGAGCCCATACATTCTGCTGCCTCCAATAATATATACCTGACAGGAGCCCATACATTCTCCTGCCTCCAATAATATATACCTGACAGGAGCCCATACATTCTCCTGCCTCTAATAATATATACCTGACAGGAGCCCATACATTCTCCAGCCTCCAATAATATATACCTGACAGGAGCCAAGAGGTTCTCCTGCCTCCAATAATATATACCTGACAGGAGCCCATACATTCTCCTGCCTCCAATAATATATACCTGACAGGACCACATACATTCTCCTGCCTCCAATAATATATACCTGACAGGAGCCCATACATTCTCCTGCCTCCAATAATATATACCTGACAGGGGCCCATACATTCTCCAGCCCCCAATAATATATACCTGACAGGAGCCCATACATTCTCCTGCCTCCAATAATATATACCTGACAGGAGCCCATACATTCTGCTGCCTCCAATAATATATACCTGACAGGAGCCCATACATTCTCCTGCCTCCAATAATATATACCTGACAGGAGCCCATACATTCTCCTGCCTCCAATAATATATACCTGAAAGGAGCCCATACATTCTCCTGCCTCCAATAATATATACCTGACAGGAGCCCATAGATTCTGCTGCCTCCAATAATATATACCTGACAGGAGCCCATAGATTCTGCTGCCTCCAATAACATATACCTGACAGGAGCCCATACATTCTGCTGCCTCCAATAATATATACCTGACAGGAGCCCATACATTCTCTTGCCTCCAATAATATATACCTGACAGGAGCCCATAGATTCTGCTTCCTCCAATAATATATACCTGACAGGAGCCCATACATTCTCCTGCCTCCAATAATATAAACCTGACAGGAGTCCATACATTCTCCTGCCTCCAATAATATATACCTGACAGTAGCCCATACATTCTGCTGCCTCCAATAATATATACCTGACAGGAGCCCATACATTCTGCTGCCTCCAATAATATATACCTGACAGGAGCCCATACATTCTGCTGCCTCCAATAATATATACCTGACAGGAGCCCATACATTCTCCTGCCTCCAATAATATATACCCGACAGGAGCCCATACATTCTCCTGCCTCCAATAATATATACCTGACAGGAGCCCATACATTCTCCTGCCTCCAATAATATATACCTGACAGGAGCCCATAGATTCTCCTGCCTCTAATAATATATACCTGACAGGAGCCCATACATTCTGCTGCCTCCAATAATATATACCTGACAGGAGCCCATACATTCTCCTGCCTCCAATAATATATACCTGACAGGAGACTATACATTCTCCTGCCTCCAATAATATATACCTGACAGGAGCCCATACATTCTCCAGCCTCGAATAATATATACCTGACAGGAGCCCATAGATTCTCCTGCCTCCAATAATATATACCTGACAGGAGCCCATACATTCTGCTGCCTCCAATAATATATACCTGACAGGAGCCCATACATTCTGCTGCCTCCAATAATATATACCTGACAGGAGCCCATACATTCTCCTGCCTCCAATAATATATACCTGACAGGAGCCCATACATTCTCCTGCCTCCAATAATATATACCTGACAGGAGCCCATACATTCTCCTGCCTCCAATAATATATACCTGACAGGAGCCCATAGATTCTCCTGCCTCCAATAATATATACCTGACAGGAGCCCATAGATTCTCCTGCCTCTAATAATATATACCTGACAGGAGCCCATACATTCTCCTGCCTCCAATAATATATACCTGACAGGAGACTATACATTCTCCTGCCTCCAATAATATATACCTGACAGGAGCCCATACATTCTCCAGCCTCGAATAATATATACCTGACAGGAGCCCATAGATTCTCCTGCCTCCAATAATATATACCTGACAGGAGCCCATACATTCTGCTGCCTCCAATAATATATACCTGACAGGAGCCCATACATTCTGCTACCTCCAATAATATATACCTGACAGGAGCCCATACATTCTCCTGCCTCCAATAATATATACCTGACAGGAGCCCATACATTCTCCTGCCTCCAATAATATATACCTGACAGGAGCCCATACATTCTCCTGCCTCCAATAATATATACCTGACAGGAGCCCATAGATTCTCCTGCCTCTAATAATATATACCTGACAGGAGCCCATACATTCTGCTGCCTCCAATAATATATACCTGACAGGAGCCCATACATTCTCCTGCCTCCAATAATATATACCTGACAGGAGACTATACATTCTCCTGCCTCCAATAATATATACCTGACAGGAGCCCATACATTCTCCAGCCTCGAATAATATATACCTGACAGGAGCCCATAGATTCTCCTGCCTCCAATAATATATACCTGACAGGAGCCCATACATTCTGCTGCCTCCAATAATATATACCTGACAGGAGCCCATACATTCTGCTACCTCCAATAATATATACCTGACAGGAGCCCATACATTCTCCTTCCTCCAATAATATATACCTGACAGGAGCCCATACATTCTCCTGCCTCCAATAATATATGCCTGACAGGAGCCCATACATTCTCCGGCCTCCAATAATATATACCTGACAGGAGCCCATACATTCTCCTGCCTCCAATAATATATACCTGACAGGAGCCCATACATTCTCCTGCCTCCAATAATATATACCTGACAGGAGCTCATACATTCTGCTGCCTCCAACAATATATACCTGACAGGAGTCCATACATTCTCCTGCCTCCAATAATATATACCTGGTAGTAGCCCATACATTTTGCTGCCTCCAATAATATATACCTGACAGGAGCCCATACATTCTCCTGACTCCAATAATATATACCTGACAGGAGCCCATAAATTCTCCTGCCTCCAATAATATATACCTGACAGGAGCCCATACATTCTCCTGCCTCCAATAATATATACCTGACAGGAGCCCATACATTCTCCTGCCTCCAATAATATATACCTGACATGAGTCCATACATTCTCCTGCCTCCAATAATATATACCTATCAGGAGCCCATACATTCTGCTGCCTCCAATAATATATACCTGACATGAGTCCATACATTCTCCTGCCTCCAATAATATATACCTATCAGGAGCCCATACATTCTGCTGTCTTCCAATAATATATACCTGACAGGAGCCCATACATTCTGCTGCCTCCAATAATATGTAACTGACAGGAGCCCATACATTCTGCTGCCTCCAATAATATATACCTGACAGGAGCCCATACATTCTCCTGCCTCCAATAATATATACCTGACAGGAGCCCATACATTCTGCTGCCTCCAATAATATATATCTGACAGGAGCCCATACATTCTGCTGCCTCCAATAATATATACCTGACAGGAGCCCATACATTCTCCTACCTCCAATAATATATACCTGACAGGAGCCCATACATTCTGCTGCCTCCAATAATATATACCTGACAAGAGCCCATAGATTCTGCTGTTTTCCAATAATATATACCTGACAGGAGCCCATACATTCTCCTGCCTCCAATAATATATACCTGACAGGAGCCCATACACTCTGCTGCCTCCAATAATATGTACCTGACAGGAGCCCATACATTCTGCTGTCTTCCAATAATATATACCTGACAGGAGCCCATACATTCTGCTGCCTCCAATAATATATACCTGACAGGAGCCCATACATTCTCCTGCCTCCAATAATATATAACTGACAGGAGCCTATACATTCTGCTGCCTCCAATAATATATAACTGACAGGAGCCCATACATTCTCCTGCCTCCAATAATATATACCTGACAGGAGCCCATACATTCTCCTGCCTCCAATAATATATACCTGACAGGAGCCCATACATTCTGCTGCCTCCAATAATATATACCTGACAGGAGCCCATACATTTTGCTGCCTCCAATAATATATACCTGACAGGAGCCCATACATTCTGCTGCCTCCAATAATATATACCTGACAGGAGCCCATACATTCAGCTACCTCTAATAATATATACCTGACAGGAGCCCATACATTCTGCTGCCTCCAATAATATATACCTGACAGGAGTCCATACATTTTCCTGCCTCCAATAATATATACCTGACAGGAGCCCATACATTCTCCTGCCTCCAATAATATATACCTGACAGGAGCCCATACATTCTGCAGCCTCCAATAATATATACCTGACAGGAGCCCATACATTCTGCAGCCTCCAATAATATATACCTGACAGGAGCCCATACATTCTCCTGCCTCCAATAATATATACCTGACAGGAGGCCATACATTCTGCTGCCTCCAATAATGTATACCTGACAGGAGCCCATACATTCTCCTGCCTCCAATAATATATACCTGACAGGAGCCCATACATTCTCCTGCCTCCAATAATATATACCTGACAGGAGCCCATACATTCTCCTGCCTCCAATAATATATACCTGACAGGAGCCCATACATTCTGCTGCCTCCAATAACATATACCTGACAGGAGCCCATAGATTCTGCTGCCTCCAATAATATATACCTGACAGGAGCCCATACATTCTCCTGCCTCCAATAATATATACCTGACAGGGGCCCATACATTCTCCTGCCTCCAATAATATATACCTGACAGGAGCCCATACATTCTCCTGCCTCCAATAATATATACCTGACAGAAGCCCATACATTCTGCTGGCTCCAATAATATATACCTGACAGGAGCCCATACATTCTGCTGGCTCCAATAATATATACCTGACAGGAGCCCATACATTCTGCTGCCTCCAATAATATATACCTGACAGGAGCCCATACATTCTCCTGCCTCCAATAAGATATACCTGACAGGAGCTCATACATTCTGCTGCCTCCAATAATATATACCTGACAGGAGCCCATACATTCTGCAGCCTCCAATAATATATACCTGACAGGAGCTCATACATTCTCCTGCCTCCAATAATATATACCTGACAGGAGCCCATACATTCTGCTGCCTCCAATAATACAGTTATATGAAAAAGTTCGGGCACCCCTATTAATCTTAAGCTTAATGTTTTATAAAAATTGGTGTTTCTGCAACTGCTATTTCAGTTTGATATATGTAATAACTGTTGGACACAGTAATGTTTCTGCCTTGAAATGAGGTTTATTGTACTAACAGAAAATGTGCAATCTGCATTCAAAGAAAATTTGACAGGTGCATAAGTATGGGCACCCCACCAGAAAAGTGACATTAATATTTAGTAGATCCTCCTTTTGCAAAAATAACAGCCTCTAGTCGCTTCCTGTAGCTTTTAATGAGTTCCTGGATCCTGGATGAAGGTATTTTTGACCATTCCTCTTTACAAAACAATTCCAGTTCAGTTAAGTTTGATGGTCGCCTAGCATGGACAGCCCTCTTCAAATGATCCCACAGATGTTCAATGATATTCAGGTCTGGGGACTGGGATGGCCATTCCAGAACATTGTAATTGTTCCTCTGCATGAATACCTGAGTAGATTTGGAGCGGTGTTTTGGATCATTGTCTTGCTGAAAGATCCATCCCCTGCGTAACTTCAACTTTATCACTGATTCTTGAACATTATTGTCAAGAATCTGCTGATACTGAGTGGAATCCATGCGTCCCTCAACTTTAACAAGATTCCCGGTGCCGGCATTGGCCACACAGCCCCAAAGCATGATGGAACCTCCACCAAATTTTACTGTGGGTAGCAAGTGTTTTTCTTGGAATGCTGTGTTTTTTTGCCGCCATGCATAACGCCTTTTTGCATGACCAAACAACTCAATCTTGGTTTCATTAGTCCACAGGACCTTCTTCCAAAAAGAAATGGGCTTCTCCAAATGTGTTTTTGCATACCTCAGCCGACTCTGTTTGTGGCGTGCTTGCAGAAACGGCTTGTTTCGCATCACTCTACCATACAGCTTCTCCTTGTGCAAAGTGCGTTGTATAGTTGACCGATGCACAGTGACACCATCTGCAGCAAGTTGATGCTGCAGCTCTCTGGAGGTGGTCTGAGGATTGTGCTTGACTGATCTCACCATTCTTCTTCTCTGCCTTTCTGATGTTTTTCTTGGCCTGCCACTTCTGGCCTTAACAAGAACTGTCCCTGTGTTCTTCCATTTCCTTACTATGTTCCTCACAGTGGAAATGACAGGTTAAATCTCTGAGACAGCTTTTTGTATCCTTCCCCTGAACAACTATATTGAATAATCTTTGTTTTCAGATCATTTGACAGTTGTTTTGAGGAGCCCATGATGCCACTCTTCAGAGGAGATTCAAACAGGAGAACAACTTGCAAGTGGCCACTTTAAGTAGCTTTTCTCATGATTGCATACACCTGGCTATGAAGTTCAAAGCTCAATGAGGTTACAAAAGCAAAAAAAGTGCTTTAGTAAGTCAGTAAAAAGTAGGTAGGAGTATTTAAAACAAGAAAATGATAAGGGTGCCCATACTTATGCACCTGTCAAATTTTGTTTGAATGCAGATTGCACATTTTCTGTTAGTACAATAAACCTCATTTCAAGGCAGAAACATTACTGTGTCCAACAGTTATTACATATATCAAACTGAAATAGCTGTCGCAAAAACACCAATTTTTATAAAACATTAAGCTTAAGATTAATAGGGGTGCCCAAACTTTTTCATATAACTGTATATACCTGACAGGAGCCCATAGATTCTGCTGCCTCCAATAATATATACCTGACAGGAGCCCATACATTCTCCTGCCACCAATAATATATACCTGACAGGAGACCATACATTCTCCTGCCTCCAATAATATATACCTGACAGGAGTCCATACATTCTCCTGCCTCCAATAATATATACCTGACTGCAGCCCATACATTCTGCTGCCTCCAATAATATATACCTGACAGGAGTCCATAGATTCTGCTGCCTCCAATAATATATACCTGACAGGAGCCCATACATTCTGCTGCCTCCAATAATATATACCTGACAGGAGTCCATACATTCTGCTGCCTCCAATAATATATACCTGACAGGAGCCCGTACATTCTGCTGCCTCCAATAATATATACCTGACAGGAGCCCATACATTCTGCTGCCTCCAATAATATATACCTGACAGGAGCCCATAGATTGTGCTGCCTCCAATAATATATACCTGACAGGAGCCCATACATTCTGCTGCCTCCAATAATATATACCTGACAGGAGCCCGTACATTCTGCTGCCTCCAATAATATATACCTGACAGGAGCCCGTACATTCTGCTGCCTCCAATAATATATACCTGGTAGGAGCCCATACATTCTGCTGCCTCCAATAATATATACCTGACAGGAGCCCATAGATTGTGCTGCCTCCAATAATATATACCTGACAGGAGCCCATACATTCTGCTGCCTCCAATAATATATACCTGACAGGAGCCCGTACATTCTGCTGCCTCCAATAATATATACCTGGTAGGAGCCCATACATTCTGCTGCCTCCAATAATATATACCTGACAGGAGCCCATAGATTGTGCTGCCTCCAATAATATATACCTGACAGGAGCCCATACATTCTGCTGCCTCCAATAATATATACCTGACAGGAGCCCGTACATTCTGCTGCCTCCAATAATATATACCTGACTGCAGCCCATACATTCTGCTATCTTCCAGGTCCTGACTGCAGCCCATACATTCTAGGCTCAACCATGCCTCTACCCTCAAACCGAAGGATATTTGCGTTCCAAGTCTCAATTCCAAATTGTCCATGTGCGTTGCAAGTGACGCATACGTCCTACTATTTAGCGCAAGAGCACGACTCTTGCGGAATAGTTTTGTCCCTGATATGCTTATGGAAAAAAATACGAGAGCAGCCATGTTATAGAAGCCCAAAACGCTAAGACAATAATGGCAAGTGAAAGAGGTCAGAAAAGAGACGGTAATCCTTCTCCGTTTAGCTCTAACCTTTCAGCTTCACGACTCAGCTGTCCGGCGCGCTCAGTGTCGGTGTCCGGTTGTCATAGCTTCGCTAGGCAGAGTCCCCAGCCGGCACTGTGCAGGACAGTGAACGCCCAGTCACATACAAACCCCAGAGCCTGTGAGGCGGCCTGTTGCGGTGTGAACGGTGAGTCTAGTCACGTCTGCCATGTACTTCTCTATCGTAGTTTGCATTGTCTGCGCTGGTGTATAAGTCCAACTGGGAAAAGCATGAGCATCAGACATCTCACCTCCAGGTGGTCCACTGAGCGGAGCCGTGCTGGTCATCGCTGACAGCCAGCCCTTGCCGGAGGATCACCCCACTGAGCGGAGCCATACTGGTCAGCGCTCACAGCCAGCCCTTGTCAGAGCATCACCCCACTGAGCAGAGCCGTGCTGGTCAGCGCTCACAGCCAGCCCTTGCCGGAGGATCACCCCACTGAGCAGAGCCGTGCTGGTCAGCGCTCACAGCCAGCCCTTGCCGGAGGATCACCCCACTGAGCAGAGCCGTGCTGGTCAGCGCTCACAGCCAGCCCTTGTCAGAGGATCACCCCACTGAGCAGAGCCGTGCTGGTCAGCGCTCACAGCCAGCCCTTGTCAGAGGATCACCCCACTGAGCAGAGCCGTGCTGGTCAGCGCTCACAGCCAGCCCTTGCCGGAGGATCACCCCACTGAGCGGAGCCATACTGGTCAGCGCTCACAGCCAGCCCTTGTCAGAGGATCACCCCACTGAGCGGAGCCGTGCTGGTCAGCGCTCACAGCCAGCCCTTGTCAGAGGATCACCCCACTGAGCAGAGCCGTGCTGGTCAGCGCTCACAGCCAGCCCTTGTCAGAGGATCACCCCACTGAGCAGAGCCATGCTGGTCAGCGCTCACAGCCAGCCCTTGTCAGAGGATCACCCCACTGAGCAGAGCCGTGCTGGTCAGCGCTCACAGCCAGCCCTTGTCAGAGGATCACCCCACTGAGCAGAGCCGTGCTGGTCAGCGCTCACAGCCAGCCCTTGCCGGAGGATCACCCCACTGAGCGGAGCCATACTGGTCAGCGCTCACAGCCAGCCCTTGTCAGAGGATCACCCCACTGAGCGGAGCCATGCTGGTCAGCGCTCACAGCCAGCCCTTGTCAGAGGATCACCCCACTGAGCAGAGCCGTGCTGGTCAGCGCTCACAGCCAGCCCTTGTCAGAGGATCACCCCACTGAGCAGAGCCGTGCTGGTCAGCGCTCACAGCCAGCCCTTGCCGGAGGATCACCCCACTGAGCGGAGCCGTGCTGGTCAGCGCTCACAGCCAGCCCTTGTCAGAGGATCACCCCACTGAGCGGAGCCGTGCTGGTCAGCGCTCACAGCCAGCCCTTGCCGGAGGATCACCCCACTGAGCAGAGCCGTGCTGGTCAGCGCTCACAGCCAGCCCTTGTCAGAGGATCACCCCACTGAGCGGAGCCGTGCTGGTCAGCGCTCACAGCCAGCCCTTGCCGGAGGATCACCCCACTGAGCAGAGCCGTGCTGGTCAGCGCTCACAGCCAGCCCTTGTCAGAGGATCACCCCACTGAGTGGAGCCGTGCTGGTCAGCGCTCACAGCCAGCCCTTGCCGGAGGATCACCTCACTGAGCAGAGCCGTGCTGGTCAGCGCTCACAGCCAGCCCTTGCCGGAGGATCACCCCACTGAGCAGAGCCGTGCTGGTCAGCGCTCACAGCCAGACCTTGCCGGAGGAGCAACCCACTGAGCGGAGCCGTGCTGGTCAGCGCTCACAGCCAGCCCTTGCCGGAGGATCACCCCACTGAGCGGAGCTGTGCTGGTCAGCGCTCACAGCCAGCCCTTGCCGGAGGATCACGCCACTGAGCGGAGCCGTGCTGGTCAGCGCTCACAGCCAGCCCTTGCCGGAGGATCACCCCACTGAGCAGAGCCGTGCTGGTCAGCGCTCACAGCCAGCCCTTGCCGGAGGATCACCCCACTGAGCGGAGCCGGTTTGGTCAGCGCTCACAGCCAGCCCTTGCCGGAGGATCACCCCACTGAGCGGAGCCGTGCTGGTCAGCGCTCACAGCCAGCCCTTGCCGGAGGATCACCCCACTGAGCAGAGCCGTGCTGGTCAGCGCTCACAGCCAGCCCTTGCCGGAGGATCACCCCACTGAGCAGAGCCGTGCTGGTCAGCGCTCACAGCCAGCCCTTGCCGGAGGATCACCCCACTGAGCGGAGCCGTGCTGGTCAGCGCTCACAGCCAGCCCTTGCCGGAGGATCACCCCACTGAGCAGAGCCGTGCTGGTCAGCGCTCACAGCCAGCCCTTGCCGGAGGATCACCCCACTGAGCAGAGCCGTGCTGGTCAGCGCTGGTCAGCGCTCACAGCCAGCCCTTGCCGGAGGATCACCCCACTGAGCGGAGCCGTGCTGGTCAGCGCTCACAGCCAGCCCTTGCCGGAGGATCAACCCACTGAGCGGAGCCGTGCTGGTCAGCGCTCACAGCCAGCCCTTGCCGGAGGATCACCCCACTGAGCGGAGCCGTGCTGGTCAGCGCTCACAGCCAGCCCTTGCCGGAGGATCACGCCACTGAGCGGAGCCGTGCTGGTCAGCGCTCACAGCCAGCCCTTGTCAGAGGATCACCCCACTGAGCGGAGCCGTGCTGGTCAGCGCTCACAGCCAGCCCTTGCCGGAGGATCAACCCACTGAGCGGAGCCGTGCTGGTCAGCGCTCGCAGCCAGCCCTTGCCGGAGGATCACCCCACTGAGCGGAGCCGTGCTGGTCAGCGCTCACAGCCAGCCCTTGCCGGAGGATCACCCCACTGAGCGGAGCCGTGCTGGTCAGCGCTCACAGCCAGCCCTTGCCGGAGGATCAACCCACTGAGCGGAGCCGTGCTGGTCAGCGCTCACAGCCAGCCCTTGCCGGAGGATCACCCCACTGAGCGGAGCCGTGCTGGTCAGCGCTCACAGCCAGCCCTTGTCGGAGGATCACGCCACTGAGCGGAGCCGTGCTGGTCAGCGCTCACAGCCAGCCCTTGTCAGAGAATCACGCCACTGAGCGGAGCCGTGCTGGTCAGCGCTCACAGCCAGCCCTTGTCAGAGGATCACGCCACTGAGCGGAGCCGTGCTGGTCAGCGCTCACAGCCAGCCCTTGTCAGAGGATCACGCCACTGAGCAGAGCCGTGCTGGTCAGCGCTCACAGCCAGCCCTTGTCAGAGGATCACGCCACTGAGCGGAGCCGTGCTGGTCAGCGCTCACAGCCAGCCCTTGTCGGAGGATCACCCCACTGAGCAGAGCCGTGCTGGTCAGCGCTCACAGCCAGCCCTTGTCGGAGGATCACCCCACTGAGCAGAGCCGTGCTGGTCAGCGCTCACAGCCAGCCCTTGTCGGAGGATCACCCCACTGAGCAGAGCCGTGCTGGTCAGCGCTCACAGCCAGCCCTTGCCGGAGGATCACCCCACTGAGCGGAGCCGTGCTGGTCAGCGCTCACAGCCAGCCCTTGCCGGAGGATCACCCCACTGAGCGGAGCCGTGCTGGTCAGCGCTCACAGCCAGCCCTTGCCGGAGGATCACCCCACTGAGCGGAGCCGTGCTGGTCAGCGCTCACAGCCAGCCCTTGCCGGAGGATCACCCCACTGAGCGGAGCCGTGCTGGTCAGCGCTCACAGCCAGCCCTTGCCGGAGGATCACTCCACTGAGCGGAGCCGTGCTGGTCAGCGCTCACAGCCAGCCCTTGCCGGAGGATCACCCCACTGAGCGGAGCCGTGCTGGTCAGCGCTCACAGCCAGCCCTTGCAGGAGGATCAACCCACTGAGCGGAGCCGTGCTGGTCAGCGCTCACAGCCAGCCCTTGCCGGAGGATCACCCCACTGAGCGGAGCCGTGCTGGTCAGCGCTCACAGCCAGCCCTTGCCGGAGGATCACGCCACTGAGCGGAGCCGTGCTGGTCAGCGCTCACAGCCAGCCCTTGTCGGAGGATCACCCCACTGAGCGGAGCCGTGCTGGTCAGCGCTCACAGCCAGCCCTTGCCGGAGGATCAACCCACTGAGCGGAGCCGTGCTGGTCAGCGCTCACAGCCAGCCCTTGCCGGAGGATCACCCCACTGAGCGGAGCCGTGCTGGTCAGCGCTCACAGCCAGCCCTTGCCGGAGGATCACCCCACTGAGCGGAGCCGTGCTGGTCAGCGCTCACAGCCAGCCCTTGCCGGAGGATCACCCCACTGAGCGGAGCCGTGCTGGTCAGCGCTCACAGCCAGCCCTTGCCGGAGGATCACCCCACTGAGCGGAGCCGTGCTGGTCAGCGCTCACAGCCAGCCCTTGCCGGAGGATCACCCCACTGAGCGGAGCCGTGCTGGTCAGCGCTCACAGCCAGCCCTTGCCGGAGGATCAACCCACTGAGCGGAGCCGTGCTGGTCAGCGCTCACAGCCAGCCCTTGCCGGAGGATCACCCCACTGAGCGGAGCCGTGCTGGTCAGCGCTCACAGCCAGCCCTTGTCGGAGGATCACGCCACTGAGCGGAGCCGTGCTGGTCAGCGCTCACAGCCAGCCCTTGTCGGAGGATCACGCCACTGAGCGGAGCCGTGCTGGTCAGCGCTCACAGCCAGCCCTTGTCGGAGGATCACGCCACTGAGCGGAGCCGTGCTGGTCAGCGCTCACAGCCAGCCCTTGTCGGAGGATCACCCCACTGAGCGGAGCCGTGCTGGTCAGCGCTCACAGCCAGCCCTTGTCAGAGGATCAACCCACTGAGCGGAGCCGTGCTGGTCAGCGCTCACAGCCAGCCCTTGTCAGAGGATCACGCCACTGAGCGGAGCCGTGCTGGTCAGCGCTCACAGCCAGCCCTTGTCAGAGGATCACGCCACTGAGCGGAGCCGTGCTGGTCAGCGCTCACAGCCAGCCCTTGTCAGAGGATCACGCCACTGAGCGGAGCCGTGCTGGTCAGCGCTCACAGCCAGCCATTGTCAGAGGATCACGCCACTGAGCGGAGCCGTGCTGGTCAGCGCTTACAGCAAGCCCTTGCCCGAGGATCACCCCACTGAGCAGAGCCATGCTGGTCAGCGCTTACAGCAAGCCCTTGCCCGAGGATCACCCCACTGAGCAGAGCCGTGCTGGTCAGCGCTTACAGCAAGCCCTTGCCGGAGTCATAAGTTACTTACCGGTAATGGGATTTTTCGGAGACCATGACAGCACCATGAGAGAGAGGGGATCCGCCCACCAAGGACAGGAAACCTACAGGCTTAAAAGGGGGCGGTCCTCCCTCTATCCTCAGTTTGGTTTCCTGTCCTTGATGGGACCCTTCAGGCTTACCTGCAGATGCCTTGCCTGACTGGCCGGGTGTTAGTGGGAATGCCTACTCCACTTAGGTTGGCTCAGTTGATGGTGTTACGGTGGACTCAAGGGGGTCTGCACCGTGTGCGCGCGGCTGCGAGCTGCCTGGGAGGAGAAACTCCGGCGCAGCCCACCATCCCCTGCTGCCCCAGAGCTCACTGATGCTCTCTGGACTTCATACCCCCCCCACTTGGTGCGGTGTGAGGGGCATGGTTACGGTCTGGTATCGTGGGACGCAGATCCGGGGACGAGGCCTCGGCTGACGCACTTCCGGGTGTGCATCCTCCTGAGTCCTCACATGTGTTGCGGCGGCAGAATGCCGGCGAGGGGGAGCGCGTCAGCAGGGGCAGAGGGGCAGAAATCTTCAGTGCCCGGTATATGTATGAACCGGGTTCACTGAAAGATTGCTTCCTGTTGGTCTGCATGATGGAAGTGCAGGGAGAGAACGTGCAGCAGGAGAACGAGCCACAAGAGCAGCTTCGGCATCAGCTGCTTTCTGGGAAGCACCATGAGGGCTCGGTAAAATCCATGGTTAAAAACCATCACCTTCGCTCTGGCAGTCTGAGTGACCAGTCTGGAGTCATGCCTGGGGGCAGCCAGGGGAGTTCCGGCAGACGTGATGATTCGACAGCCTCTAGGGAAGAACCCTCGGCTGCGAGAGATCCTTCGTCCATCCTGGTACTAACCTGTTGGTGGGGTAAGTGATCTTTGTGAAAATTCACTAGGGTAATGGCGTCCCCTTCTTTTTCCTGTCTTTCAGGGGAAGAAGTGTGCCTCTAAAGTAAAACCCAAGTAATGCTTTTTATGTAGAGCCCCATTACCAGACGCGTACCCTAAGAGGCTCTGTCTGTCATGTATTAGAGAAATGGTGACTGAAGAGACCCCCAACCTCTCAGCGAAGTTAAAATCCCTTGTTAAAACAGAAATCTCCAAAGCCCTGGCAAGCCAGAAAAGTTCGGTGGACTCCCCTTCAGACAGTTCCCCGGTTTCGGAGGGTGCAGTTGGGTCAGGGGCATCATCTGAGTCAGCATCCTCTTCAGACAAAGGCTCAAGTTGCCATTGCTTTCCCCTGAATGAAGTGGATGTCTTAGTAAATGCAGTCCGCTCTACAATGGGAATTGTGGATACAAGGGCGGAGAGTTCGGTGCAGCACCTGATGTTTAGGAGATACGAGCCCCGCAGGGGCAAAGGTAGAGGGCTATTAATTGGTTCCTCCTCCCAAGGACCCGGGCTGTCATCCTTTCTTCCTGCCTGGGAACGTATTTCTAACAGTTGGATCCTAGGTCTGGTCAGTTCGGTTAAGATTGGATTTCCAATATGCACCCCCACAGAGATTTATGGTAACCTCCTCTCGTTCTGCCCCCGTGCAGCAATTAGCTCTGGATTCGGAAGTTCAGGAACTCATACAGAAGTCTGTCATGCGGGAGGTTCCGGGTCCAGAAAGGGAGAAAGGGTTCTATTCCTCTCTTTCTGATCCCAAAGCCCGATGGTTCCTTCAGAACGATTATAAACTTGAAAGCCCTAAATAAGTATTTGAGTGCCTTCGTTTAAAATGGAGTCTTTCAGTTTAACAATAAAACTTCTGTTTCCTGAGTGTTACATGGCTGTCCTGGACATTAAGGATGTGTATTATCACATACCCATTCATGAGGGATATCAGAAATACCTCAGGGTGGCAGTTAAATTACAGGGGGTGGTAAGACACTTTCAGTACACGGCCCTTCCACCGCGCGCTCTCCCTCTCCTCATTCATTGGGAAAGCGCCCAGTGGATGCTGGGAACTATAATTATATATCTTTACCTTAGGTAGGCTATAATCTCTGCGACCAATTTTGTAAAAATTCGAGGCGCCTATGCCAGACCGAAAGGAAGACATTGAAATTGGAAGTGGCAATTCTGATTTCCTTGCTTTAATGCAAAGCGCAGAAACTCTGGACAACAGGGATGGATAGGAACGTGATGATAAGCATTCTTTAGATCTGTTGTACACATCACCGAATCTCTGTCTATGAGGGGAATGGTGGACTTTTTTAGACTCCATCCTGTATCTCTTGTATCTTAACCACTGATTTAGTGGTTTTAAATTTATTATGGTGCGATTTTCTCCTGATGTTTTTTTGATAGTGAACAGACTTGAGTAATGACCTTGACCTAGCTCCGATTTGGCAACTGGAATTACTACTCCTGACTTTATCAGTTCTCTTATGTCTGACGACATAGGAGAATGGAAGGTCTTAGACAGTGGATATGTGACTACTACGAATCTCTCTGAAGGTTCCCGGATGAATTGTAAAATGTACCCCTGGGAAATATTTTTTTTGTACTCACAGATTTCGGGAGATGAGACGCCAGGAGTCTGCAAACTCTGAGACATCCTCCTACAGTTATGTTGTCATTGTCTCCTACCTCCTGAACCTGACCCAAAGGGAGGGGATCTACCTCTACCCCCTTTGGGGTAGCTCCACCGACCGATTTTAGCTTTTCTCTGGTATTCTTGCCTCTTGGAGGGGTGTGACTTCTGAAAGGGAAAAGATCTTTTTAACCTATCCTCAGGGAACCCCTTCTTTCTATCCGAGGCACTTTCCAGAACATTATCCAGTACTGGACCAAACACCCTTGACCCCGAAAAGGGTATAGAACAGAGCTTATTCTTAGACTGATTGTGTTCATCCAAATGGCTCTACGAGCTGCTTTGGATATAGAGTTGTTCTGGCCGCAAACCTAACAGATTCTTAAGATACGACAGCTGAAAAGCCTGTCTCTAACTTCATTAAGAGGAGACATTCTAGCATGTGTTCCCTGGATGTTTTCCCTCTTAACTGTTCCTCCAGTTGATTGATCCACAGGTGCATGGATCTAGCAACTGAAGTGGCAGCTATATTAGCTTTCATAACTGCGGCTGATGCCTCCTAGGCTCTCTTCAGGAACAGTCAGCATTTCTGTTCATGGGTTCTCTAAGATTTGACTAATCTTCAAACGGATTTGAAGTTTTCTTAGCCTCTCTGGCAACTGGGACATCGATCTTCGGGATCTCCTCCCAAGTCTTAATATCCTCTGGTTCAAATGGCAGCTGAAGTCTGAAATCTCGAGGCATGACTAGACGTTTTTCCGCATCTTTCCACTCCTCCAGAATCATCACCTGGATGTGGCTGTTTACAGGAAAAACTCGATGCTTCTGTGACCTCAGGCCCGCAAACATCTTGTCCTGGATCGACTGGGTTTTCAGGGTTTCCATCTACTTGTTGTGGCTAGGGCTGGTACTGCACATCTGCCTTCTATTCAAAGCAATAGGAGGCAGATGTGCAGTTACCCTGCGGCAACCACTACAAGTAGACTGTGCAGCTTGCAAGTGAGTACTGTCGGCCAGTGGCCGCCGACACCTGGATCAGACATTGATGACCTATCCTAAGGGTAGGCCATCAATGTAAAAGTAGTGGACAGTCTCTTTAAAGGGAACTTCCTAAGCAATGCTACCCAAGCCATGAGGAGCATGAATCGGAGCCTGGCTGCACTATTTATTTATTTTACTCAATTACAGTCATATGAAAAAGTTTGGGCACCCCTATTAATCTTAAGCTTAATGTTTTATAAAAATTGGTGTTTTTGCAACAGCTACTTCAGTTTGATATATGTAATAACTGTTGGACACAGTAATGTTTCTGCCTTGAAATGAGGTTTATTGTACTAACAGAAAATGTGCAATCTGCATTCAAACAAAATTTGACAGGTGCATAAGTATGGGCACCCTTATCATTTTCTTGTTTTAAATACTCCTACCTACTTTTTACTGACTTACTAAAGCACTTTTTTTGGTTTTGTAACCTCATGGAGCTTTGAACTTTATAGCCAGGTGTATGCAATCATGAGAAAAGCTACTTAAAGTGGCCACTTGCAAGTTGTTCTCCTGTTTGAATCTCCTCTGAAGAGTGGCATCATGTGCTCCTCAAAACAACTGTCAAATGATCTGAAAACAAAGATTATTCAACATAGTTGTTCAGGGGAAGCATGCAAAAAGCTGTCTCAGAGATTTAACCTGTCAGTTTCCACTGTGAGGAACATAGTAAGGAAATGGAAGAACACAGGGACAGTTCTTGTTAAGGCCAGAAGTGGCAGGCCAAGAAAAACATCAGAAAGGCAGAGAAGAAGAATGGTGAGATCAGTCAAGGACAATCCTCAGACCACCTCCAGAGAGCTGCAGCATCAACTTGCTGCAGATGGTGTCACTGTGCATCGGTCAACTATACAAGGCACTTTGCACAAGGAGAAGCTGTATGGGAGAGTGATGCGAAAGAAGCCGTTTCTGCAAGCACGCCACAAACAGAGTTGGCTGAGGTATGCAAAAGCACATTTGGAGAAGCCAATTTCTTTTTGGAAGAAGGTCCTGTGGACTGATGAAATCAAGATTGAGTTATTTGGTCATACAAAAAGGCGTTATGCATGGTGGCAAAAAAACACAGCATTCCAAGAAAAACACTTGCTACCCACAGTAAAATTTGGTGGAGGTTCCATCATGCTTTGGGGCTGTGTGGTCAATGCTGGCACTGGGAATCTTGTTAAAGTTGAGGGACGCATGGATTCCACTCAGTATCAGCAGATTCTTGACAATAGTGTTCAAGAATCAGTGATAAATATGAAGTTACAAAGTGGATGGATCTTTCAGCAAGACAATGATCCAAAACACCGCTCCAAATCTACTCAGGCATTCATGCAGAGGAACAACTACAATGTTCTGGAATGGCCATCCCAGTCCCCAGACCTGAATATCATTGAACATCTGTGGGATCATTTGAAGAGGGCTGTCCATGCTCGGCGACCATCAAACTTAACTGAACTGGAATTGTTTTGTAAAGAGGAATGGTCAAAAATACCTTCATCCAGGATCCAGGAACTCATTAAAAGCTACAGGAAGCGACTAGAGGCTGTTATTTTTGCAAAAGGAGGATCTACTAACTATTAATGTCACTTTTCTGGTGAGGTGCCCATACTTATGCACCTGTCAAATTTTGTTTGAATGCAGATTGCACATTTTCTGTTAGTACAATGAACCTCATTTCAAGGCAGAAACATTACTGTATCCAACAGTTATTACATATATCAAACTGAAATAGCTGTTGCAAAAACACCAATTTTTATAGAACATTAAGCTTAAGATTAATAGGGGTGCCCAAACTTTTTCATATGACTGTATATAGTGCCATTAATTCCACAGCGCTTTACAGACATTATCTGAACTGTCCCCATTGGGGCTCACAATCTAGATTCCCTATCTGTATGTCTTTGAGTATGGGAGGAAACCCATGAAAACACTGGGAGAACATACAAACTCCTACAAACTCCTTGCAAATGTTGTCCTTTGAGGGATTTGAAACCAATACCCCAGTGCTGTAAGGCTGCAGTGCTAACCACTATTGCGGCAAGTTATGTTTTTCTCAAACGGTCCGGTTTGTCAGAAAAAACATAGTTTGAAAACCTGGCTGGGAGCCATAGGGAGATACTGGACTAGTCCGATACCGTCCATAGCCAGCTTCTCCATACCCCACTGCAGGTGGTTGACAGGTCTGTTGCTAAGTACACATCGGGAGACCTGTCAATCAACTAGAGTGGAAGAAGAACCCTGCTGGCGACTCTTCAAATCTGTTTTCTCTGAAATGCATAGTGTCGCAGAAAAAACCCATACCCGGGCTGCTGTTGTGCATCCGGGATCTGAGTCCTGCTGCCTGTAGTTTGGGCAGTATGAATTTAGTGACAGGTTCCCTTAATCTTTTGTACAGGGCTTTTAATTAAGTCATTACTGCTATGTATGTGTCTTCTATTATGTTCTACCTGTTTAGGTCGTTAGAAACACCCATTATCTACTACTACTGTTATTTTACGCAATGATATATAACACTGAGTAATTAGAATCGGGTAGTGGGGAGGGGTAACTGTCTAGTTGCCCAGAGCCCTGTCTCCCCCAGGGCTCTCATTAGGGGTGGTAATGTCGCTGTCACACCTGGGGCAGGGATGGGGGGGCCAACGCTGCAGGCAAGTAGCCTTTTCCTTTCAATGAGACAGGAGCTACGCTGTTCCTGCACTCTCAATAGAAACTGCTAGGCAGCGCTGAACTCGACCCCCTCCAGCCTCTGCCTGTCACTTCGGTCTGAGGCTGAGCTCTTTTTTTCTGGGCAATTGACAGGATGCTGAAGAAATCAGATGAGACACAGATATATACCAGCAGAGCTGCCACCAGGAATTTCAGGGCCCCATACTGGCAACATTTTTGGGCCCCCAAGAACTCCGCCCAGCTTCCACACCAGCTCTGCCTCCACTCCTCAAACCTTCCACAATCCCACCGCCTACTCTTCGAAAAACTCCACTTCTGCACCAAGTCCTCACCAATCATACTTTAACATTTCCCATCGAACACTATATCACATACATAGCCATCAACTTTTGTTTTGGCCAAAAGGTTTTTTAACCTGCCACCACAATAAGGTAGACTTTTTTTTGTCAAAGCCCTTCTCTACGCTAATGTGGAGGTTTCACCAATTTAAGATATACTAGGTAACTGCTCTCCTCTAAATTAAAGATGTCCGAGTGCATGCAGAGAAGCTAATTAACCAAATCTACTAATCTGGTTGATAAACTTCACTCAGACACTGAACCATGCAAATGGCATAATGGCCCACTTTATTACGTAGACATGGGGTTAAATAGCATTCTCCTTCTAGGTGGGATTAGTAAAATTCCTTGCTCTTTTCTGATAACTCTGCACGCTGTAATTTGTTCATCCATGTATCTTTTGACTTTAGTGACGCCTTAGGAATTCCGATGGGAGGGGGTGAGTTTGTCTCTCAGCTCCATCTTTGCCAACTCGACATGAATCTCTCTGTTATCAGCTGAGCACATGCATATGTCATTCCCAGGAAATCATTTAGTTGTTCATGTCTACAAATTAGAACAGAAGCTGTTAGTTATATATTCATTAACTATTAACATAATCCATGTGCATATACACATTTGCATAAATACATACACATAGATTATTCCATCATCGGTATATTGATTCACACTGATTAGGTAATCTATTAAAAGAAATGAATTCATTTTCTATAATATATATATATTTACCTTGACACTAACCTATTAAAAATGTCTTAAAATAGCCAATACTCTTTTTAGATATATTTTTATTTAAGGAATGTGTCACATAATTTTGTTAAAATGACCAATAATACCACATATAAGGGACAAATCACACCATGGCCCGACCACATATTACCAACGCCACCACAACTTTGTGACCGAATACTACAATACTGACCATTAAAAAAATAAAAAAGATAAAAGTAAATCTAAATAGACCATGTAATTATGGGCTCTCCTGTCAATAAACAAAACCTATACAGAGACTAGGAGTGATGGCCAGATATGTTTAAAAATGATCCTTTTATCAGTACAAGTAATTAAAATATGCCCACATAATAAATAAGTAATTACGTTAAAAGGAGAATGTCAGACAAAGGCTTTATCCATGCAGGTAATTCCCAAGATGTATTACCAATAGAATGTATGTGAACACATATTAGGTTACAAGTATTCAAAAGAGGCTACACAAAGTATTTGGTGGAATTAAAGGGGTTGTCCGGTACTTTTTTAAAATTGCCCAATGTATTGAGCATGTGGGTATAAGTATCAGTGTAAATACCTTGTGTTGCAGATACTGCCTGTGAGCGGCGCTATCGGTGGCCACTCACAGGCATCACGTGACCCCGTGCTGATGTCACCACAAGTGAGGCGTGACTCAGCACTGGGGTCCCTGCTGCTGGATTTTGGGCAGGGTTATTCCCTGCGTCACATCCGGCATCCACCGCGCGCTTTCCCAATGAATGGGGAGAAGGAGTGTGCACGGTGGACGCTGGGTGTGACGCAGGGGAATAACCCCGCCCACAACCCAGCAGCCACCGGTGGAACGCGGAAGAGGGACAGCCGGGGGTCACGTGATGCCTGTGAGTGGCCAGTGATAGCGCCGCTCACAGACATTATCTGCAACATAAGGTATTTACAGAGTTACTTATGCCCACATGCTGAATACATTGGGCAACTTATAAAAAGTACTGGACAACCCCTTTAAAGCGCACTTGTCAGCAGGATTGTGCTCAGTAAACCACATACAGTGAAGGAAATAATTATTTGATCCCTTTCTGATTTTGCAAGTTTGCCCACTGACAAAGACATGAACAGTCTATAATTTTAAGGGTAGGTTAATTTTAACATTGAGGGATAGAATATCCAAAAAAAAACCAAGAAAATTCCATTCCTCTGGCAAACAACACTTAATACTTAGTGGCAAAACCCTTGTTAGCAAGCACTGCAGTCAGATGTTTTTTGTAGTTAATGATGAGGTTTGCGCACATGTCAGGAGGATTTTTGGTCCACTCCTCTTTGCAGATCCTCTCTAAATCATTAAGATTTTGAGGCTGTCGCTTGGCAACTCGGAGCTTCAACTCCTTCCATAAGTTTTCTATGGGATTAAGGTCTGGAGACTGGCTAGGCCACTCCATGACCTTAACGTGCTTCTTTTTGAGCCACTCCTTGTTGCCTTGGCTGTATGTTTTGGGTCATTGTATTGCTGGAAGACCCAGCCATGACCCATTTTTAATGTCCTGGCGGAGGGAAGGAGGTTGTCACTCAGGATTTTACGGTACATGGCTCCATCCATTCTCCCATTGATGTGGTGAAGTAGTCCTGTGCCCTTAGCAGAGAAACTCCCCCAAAACATAATGTTTCCACCTCCATGCTTGACAGTGGGGACGGTGTTCTTTGGGCCATAGGCAGCATTTCTCTTCCTCCAAACATGGCGAGTATAGTTAATGCCAAAGAGCTCAATTTTTGTCTCATTTGACCACAGCACATTCTCCCAATAACTCACAGAATCATCCAGGTGTTCCTTGGCAAACTTCAGACTGGCCTGCACATGTGCCTTCTTGAGCAGGGGGACCTTGCGGGCACTGCAGGATTTTAAATCTTTAAGGCGTAATGTGTTACCAATGGTTTTCTTGGTGACTGTGGTCCCAGCTGCCTTGAGATCATTAACAAGTTTTCCCCCGTGTAGTTTTAGGCTGATCTCTCACCTTCCTCATGATCACGAATACCCCACGAGGTGAGATTTTGCTTGGTGCCCCAGATCAATGTCGATTGACAGTCATTTTGTATTTCTTCCATTTTCTTACTATTGCACCAACAGTTGTCTCCTTGTCACCCAGCATATTACTTATGGTTTTGTAGCCCATTCCAGCTTTGTGTTGGTCTATGATCCGTGACATCCTTAGAGAGCTTTGTTCTTGCCCATGTGGTAGAGGTTAGAGTCTGATTGATTAATTGAGTCTGTGGACAGGAGTCTTTTATACAGGTGACTATGTAAGACAGCTGTCTTTAATGCAGGAAACGAGTTGATTAGGACCGTCTAACTGGTCTGTAGGAGCTAGAACTCGTAATGGTTTGTAGAAGATCAAATACTTATTTCCTTCACTGTACACTGTCAGGTGGACCCAGGTACACTGAGTAAAATTATACCTTGCAGGATGAAATCCGTCCTGTGGTTCTTTTCTAATCTTTATTTTCAGTTTTGAGATAATGGTAGGCTCCTGCTTCGGGGCAGCTTTTGTAGAGGGGCTTTATCTGGCGCTCTGCTTATGTATTCCACTGTAAGCCTTCTGACAGGTCTCTGTATATGCAGTGACCTGCCTTTTATTTTAAATCCTTCATGTGTAATTGTGGTAAAATGGCCCCACACATGCGCAGCAGCATCTCTCATTTGCCGAGAGATGGTACTCGGCAAGCGCAGCGCCACATTGCTGCAGGCAAATTTCTTTTTCCTCCATCAAAATGGCGCCGCTCTCGTTATTCTCAGGCTAGGTCCCGCTTTCCTACCAATAGTAGTAACAACTTTCCACATGAGTGAGGAGATATTCTTGCCCTCCTTCTGCCAGGGCCAGAAAATAGTCAAGAACTGACTTTTCACTCCTTAGGTGTTAAGAGTAGTTTTCCAATACCTGGAAACCACAAAGGACTGGCGAATAGATCCCAGTTTTGTTTTTACGGTTTGGAGGTAAAAACAAGGGGAAAAAGATGTCAAAAGCAACGCTGGCAAGGTGGGTTAGGTCAGTGATCAGCGTCAGAAGGAAGATCTCCTCCAGATAACCTCAGAGCCCATTCTACTAGCAGAGCGCAGAATAAATGTGACCCGTGCCTTATTACGATTTTTGGGAGGCAGAATGAGCAAATACATAGCAGTACAAGAATAGTTCTTATTTTTATGCCGTTTTTCATGTGGTGTAAGTGATAAGACGGTTTCATTCTTCAGGCCAGTATAATTAGAGATACCAGTTTTCTATGTTTTTTATTTTTGTTTTTTTTATACTTTCACACAGTAAAAATGCTTTTTTATTAAAAAAAATAGTATTTTCGTTGCCATATTCTGAGAGTTGTAACGGGTTTAACTTTTTTTGGTGAACTGAGCTGTATGAGGGCTGATTTGCAGAACATGCTGTTGAAGGCTCGCCTTGTGGAAAAGAAGCCTCTGCTCTCTAGGGTGACATCAGCCGAGGCAGCTGAATCCCCGGCAGGAGCCGTCTGTGACTTTTATGCCAGGGAAGAACGGCACTTGGCACAAGTTGCATTTACCTGCCTGTTGGTGCTTAGGCACATTTTTTTTTTAACTATCTTTTTATTTAGTTTTAAGAAAATAACAAAAAGTGTATACAATACTTTAGACTGACAAACGTTGACGTCTACATAGAAATTAAACCTACAGAAAACGAAATACAACATAACATACAGGGCTGGTTTCAACAGATTTCAAGGATTACATTGATTAATGACTATTAAAGTAGAACAATATTTTCTGGATGATTCAACCAAACTTTCCAATTAACATTGTATTATTTGTGTGTGCTATAATTTTTTCGAAAGCACAAGTTTTATTTATCGGTTGTATTATCTCTTCGTTGGCAGGAATACCTGGGGATTTCCAATATCTTGTAATCACTATTTTTGTGGCTAGAAGAATATGTGAAGCAATTACTCTGCCATTGGAGGGAATGTGTATCTAGCAAAAGTATTGTTAAAGAAGGACAAGTTTTCTTTTTTTTTTTGGTGGAGTAGAGAAGAGATCAGGTGAAAAGTAATCATCCAGGTGGAAGCGGTTACTGGACAGCTCCAAAATGTTTGGATTAAAGAACCTTTTTGGCCACAATTATGCCAACAGAGTTGAGTAGAGGGAGGGGAACAGAGATTGAAGCCTCATTAGGGTGTAATACCATCTTAAAACTGTTTTCATATTGGACTCAAGATAAAAGGCACATTTGAAGGTGTGAGCTTGTCCATTCAATACTCCAGAATGTCTTATTCAATTATTTTTCCCACGATAAAAAGGGAGTACACTTTATAAAAACATTTTTCATGTCTATTAAAATATTTATAGGTTTTAGGCCCCCTTTATTGGATGAAACATTTGAAAGAGTCCATATTAATCCTGAGTTTACCATTCCTTCTGAGATAGGAAAATGTTGTAATGCATGCCAGACCCGGAGATTTATGTGGAACTCTTCATTGGGAGTTTTGAAATGAGAATGTAAATAAGCAAAAGAGAGGAGGTTAGGACCTTCATACAAATCTTCCACTAGTACAATGCCTCGTTTTGTCCAGTTTTTAATATTAAGATCTGGTATTACGAGTTCAAAGGTTTTCAGTGGAGTTATGGACATAACGGGCTGAGGCATTAGTACCTTTTGATGGAATTCTTTCCAGCTGGAGATGGATGAAACTGTAATATACCTGGCGGCGTCCTTGCATAGTGGTCCATCTCCCACTGTGCAAGAGCGCGCACTTGATCTCCTGTCCAGAATGTCTCTCTGGCTTCCCTCCATGCTGTCTGTTTGTGTCTGTTTCTGCTGCTTAAGGGCGGCGCCCGATCACTTCCTGCTTTTTGTACCTGCTGTGGGTCACACCTCTTGTGCGTCCTCAGCCTATTGCTGTCTGTCACCTGGTATATAGCTCAGCTGCGCCCATCTATCCCTGCCTGAGCATAGTGTTTCTTTCAGTGTGTGCTTGCACTCTGAAGGTGCCAGGTCCCGTTCTGTGTTCTCTTGTCTGCCTATCCTGGAGGCTGTATTTCCAGGCCTGTCTGAACACGCTCCTAGCCTGTTCCTCCTGCCTTCTAGGGGCCGATTACCTAGACCTGTTCCTGTATCTTGTCTGACCTGTCTGAACACGCTCCTAGCCTGTTCCTCCTGCCTTCTAGGGGCCGATTACCTAGACCTGTTCCTGTATCTTGTCTGACCTGTCTGAACACGCTCCTAGCCTGTTCCTCTCGCCTTCTAGGGGCTGATTACCTAGACCCGCTCCTGTATCTTGTCTGTCCTGTCTGAACACGCTCCTTGCCTGTTCGTCCTGCCTCTCTGGGGGCCGTATTCCCAGACCCGCTCCTGTATCCCGCTGCAGTGTCGGTCTCCTCCGTACACTCAGTTCCAGTCTGAACTCTCTCCTATCCTTTACCTGTTTTGCCTCTATGTCCGTTCCCTTCCTTTTTCTGCAGAGTCTGAACTCGTACCTAACTCCTGCTTGTTGTCTCTGTACTCCCGTTTGTGAGTTTGTGGTCCACTCGCTACTTCACTGCAAGTACCCTGTGGGTGTCTGGCTCTGCCTTTCCCTTCCTGTCTGTTCCGTGTGAACAGAGCCCTGTCCCCCCTACTCAGCCTAGCCTGCTCTGACTCCTTTGCTTACCGCTCCGGCGGTTCTAGCCTGCTCTGACTCCTTGCTCACTGCTCCGGCAGTCCAGTCCTGTCCTGCCCTGCTTCTGCCCGCTGCTCCGGCAGTCCTGTCCTGCCCTGCTTCTGCCCGCTGCTCCGGCAGTCCTGTCCTGCCCTGCTTCTGCCCGCTGCTCCGGCAGTCCTGTCCTGCCCTGCTTGTGCTCGCTGCTCCTGCAGCCCTGTCCTGCTCTGTTCTTGCCCACCGCTTCGGGCGTTCCCTCTCTGCTGTGGTTGTCTACCGCATCTGCGGTTCTGTGACCCAGTCTGTACTGGGTCTTAACCTTTCTGTGCTCCAGCCCGTCCTTTCGGCCAGTACCTCCCTGCCTGCATACTCGCCTGTATCCACCCATCTGCATACCTGCCGTGTTTGCTTATATCCACCAGTCTGTGCCAGCCTAACCTGCCTGTTCCTGAGTCCCAGTGTGTACTGGGTCCTATCCCGCCTGTGTTCCTACCTGCTAGTGCCTCCCTGTCTGCACTCTAGCTGTGCTTGCCTGTACCCCTCTACCTGTATTGTTCCTGAGTCCCAGTGTGTACTGGGTCCTATCCCGCCTGTGTTCCTACCTGCTAGTGCCTCCCTGTCTGCACTCTAGCTGCGCTTGCCTTTACCCGCCTGCCTGCATACCAGTCGTGCCTGCCTATACCCTCCAGTCTGTGCGCCAGCCTAACCAGCCTGATCCAGTAATCCCTGTGTGGGTCAACCCCCGTGTCCGGAGTTTGACCTGGAGTAGCACCTGGTCCCTCTGCCCGGTTTCTCCCTGGTGCACTGGCGTCGTATGCCGTCGTGCCATCTTGGTCGGATCGGCCAGATACTTAGTCACGCCCCTCCAGGCACTCTCCGGTTCATGGTCCAGTGGAATCACTACAATCACACGCACACGCCGCTCAGCCCGGGCGTGTGCATAACAGAAACAGTAAGAGGATGAGCGTCTATCTTATTAGTTGGAGCAATCAAAGATGCATTAAAGAAGTTGTCCACTATTTTTACATTGCCCTATCCATAGGCTAGGGCATCAATGTATGATCGGCCGGGATACTGCATGCCGCACCCCCGCCGATCAGCTGTCAATTGAATGTGAGGCGGATCTGCAGTACACCGCGGCGGCCACTGCCAGTATATCTTGGACCCGGTGAGTGATTTTGCTGCATGGAGGGACCCAGGATCCTGCACTCGCTGTGGGCGGGGAGCGCAACTCTGCTGGAGGTGTCTGGGTCACGGGGGCAACATGCCGTCAGCAGAGACACGGCATGGAGGTCTCGGTGCCATCTTTGCTCCGGTCTTCTGTAAAGTAAAACTTCAATTTTCCTTGGTTCTTCTGATTTCTTTTACCTCAGGTCATTATGCCCGGTGTTAGGTGAGAGGGATGAGACATAAAAAGTAGAATGAACACTGCATACGTTGCTGAACAGGCTCTGGGTGAGGGAGGTCAGTACTCACACAGCCATGTTAGTCAGCTGCCAGGCCACGCCCCACATTTTTATTTTTATAAAGTGCCGTATATACTTTTTAGGGCAGCTTGGGACTCACAATATCTCAGGCTCAGCAGATGGTACTTACTGTGAGGCAGCCATGTCATAGCTGCCTCACTTGCTTTTTTGGTGGATTGAGTTGGAGCTTTTATTGGGAACGTTTTACATAACATTTTGGCTCACATTTATCCTGCGCTCTACACTGAGCACTT
Organism: Phyllobates terribilis; assembly: GCF_046119375.1. Taxonomy (NCBI): domain Eukaryota; kingdom Metazoa; phylum Chordata; class Amphibia; order Anura; family Dendrobatidae; genus Phyllobates; species Phyllobates terribilis. The sequence goes on from NW_027362765.1 coordinate 637,129,612, forward strand.
TGATCAGTGTTTCCATCTAAATCTCCAAATGACACAATTCAGATGAAACCCCTTAGGGATCCCTGCACCATAATGAGGCAGCAGAGTTACTTTGGACTCCGTCTGGCCTCCGTTGCACCTGGCTGTGAGAGCCGGGTCTCAGCTGTCATGTAAGCTGAGTTTTGGCGGCGATAGTCCGGGCACTGCTCTTGTGCCCGTACGATCGCATGGAGATATGTCTTAGGCAGGAGAAAATTCACAGCACACTCTCTTGTTTCAGGTTATGCAAAGAAATTTTATTATCATTGAAAGTAGACATATGCAAAAATGTCACAAGGTGCTGGGAGATTTGCGGCAAAGTTATGTAGGACTTTTCGACCCCTTTCAGGTGCTTTATCACAATGTCGCTGTAAAGGAAAGAGACCAGATATGAGAGTTGTGCACTGAAAGACACAGAACAACAATCTATAGTCAATCAATATCCCAATTAGTATGTATAAAATATATTCAATAGATATACAAGCTATATACAGGTCCATAGATCAATAAAGACTTGTAGGTATGGTGGCAAAAAGTGCCAACCTTGAAATATACAGGTAAATGTATAGATGCGGAGGGATTACACATGTGATAGAAAACCCCGGAGGGAAGATAACCGTGGGTGTTATATATCTCTCTTGCCCAAGGGATTTGTAAGGGAAAAATAAATTAGTGGTTGTATACACTGCTCTACCAGAACCTCAGAATATGCCAATCTTCTGATATTCTTTCCATACGTCCTAGGTCTGACACCCCTTCCCAACCAGGACATAAACCAAGGTTGTGAAGAGGTTAAAATATTGTCTGACTCCCTTTTGTTCATCCTGAAATTCACTTTATTCTCTGCATAGACTTTATTAACTTACCGGCTGGCAGCTACCTGTTTTTTTTTTTCTAAGCTCATAGCCGGAGCTAGCAGGCCCCCCTCCACCCTCTTCTTGGCCTCAGTGTACAGGACCACCCTCTGCTCTTCCACTACACACTCATTGGCTGTTGGTATCTGCCTCTGCACTGCCCTCTGCCCACCCAATGCATACTCATTGACAGTGTCTTCCCCAGCATTGACCTCTGTCATTCATCCCAGCATTGAAAGTGATAGAGCAGTGATCATCTCCTCCTCAAATCACATCTATAGTGTTAATAAAGTTGTTACTTGTCCCCTGCATTGCCCGTCAATGCCAGTTGTAATTAATTGGGCCCATACTGTGTCCAGAGATGGGGCTCAATCTCTGGTACTTTGTAATATACAGTCATGGCCGAAAGTGTTGGCACCCTTGAAAAAGATCAAGAAAATGAAGTATATCTCCCACAACATTATTGCAACTACACATATTTTATTATACACATAATTATTTCCTTTGTGTGTACTGGAACAGCACACAGAATCAGAGAAAAAGGCAGCATGGACATAATTTCACAAACCACCCCAAAAATGGGCCCGACAAAATTGTTAGCACCCTCAACTTAATATTTGGTTGCACACCCTTAGGAATAAATAACCGCACTCTATTGTTTCCTATAACCATCAACAAGCTTCTTAGACCTCTCAACACTGGAATTTTGGACCAATCTTCTTTTGCAAACTGCTCCAGGTCCCTGATATTTGAAGGATGCCATCTCCCAACAGCAATTTTAAGATCTCCCCACAGGTGTTCAATGGGATTTAGATCTAGACTCACTGCTGGCTATTTACAAACTCTCCATCGATTTTGTTTCCATCCATTTCTGAGTCCTTGTTGAAGTTTGTTTTGGGTCATTGTCCTGCTGGAAGACCCATGACCTAGGACACAAACCCAGCTTTCTGACACTGGGCACTACACTGCGACCCAACTCCTTTGCCTTGCACACAGTGTATCCATACTGCAATATAAAAACGCCTTTCGTAAAAGGAGGTGTAATAGGAACAAGTTCTCCAGAGAACAGTGAAAATGAAAGGACAGAAAGCCAAAAAGTAGAGGTATCATGTTCGGTGGTCCTTCCTTGGAGAGTAGGAAGCCTTCTAAAAGGCCGGCTTCCCCAGGTAGGAGGAAGACTGTCCCATTTCCTGCCTGCCTGGGAGAAGATTACATCCAGCACCTGGATTCTGGAAATAATAAGATCATAACTAGAACTGGAGTTCAGATCTGTCCCTCGGCAAACCTTCAGGATCTCATCTCCCAGAGGGTCCAGGGAGCGATCAGCCTTAGAAATTGAAGTGTTAAACTTGGTAGAAAAACAAATTCTGACGAAAATACCGATTTTAAGGAACAAGGGAAGGGATTTTATTCTCCCTTATTACTAATAAAAAAAACAAACAAAACCGATGGCACCTTCAGGACCATGGTCAACCTTAAGGGGCTGAACAAATTCTTGGTTTACAGACCCTTAAAGATGGAATCCATAAAATCGGCCATAAAAATGCTGTTTCCAGGATATTATGAGTGTGCTGGATTGGAAGGACCCTTATTAGCAGGTTCCAATCCGCGTGAAAGATCAACAATTCCTGAGAGTTGCCTTGTATATCATCAAGCAAGTCATGCATTTCAGTACACACCTCTACCCTTTGGCCTGTCTATGGCCCCAAGAATATTTACAAAGATCATTCTGGAAATCGCAGTGTATCTTTGGGAACAAAATACCCTGCTAATCCCGTACTTGGATGATTTTCTGGTGCTATGCAGGTCAGTAGAGCACCTCAATCGCCAACTGACAGAAGTCAGAGCCAGTCTGACCAAGCTAAGATGGATGCGAAATCTAGATAATTCAAGACTGGAGCCACAGAGGGTTCAGTTTTTCTTAGGGCTTACCTTAAACTCAAAAGAATAGACTTGCCTTCTACCAGATGGAACGAAGCATAAAATTTTGACCTTAGTCTCAGCAGCGGTCACATAGCCAGCTATGACCCTAAGAAAGGCAATGTCTCAACTAGGGACAATGACTTCATCTATCCCAGCAGTCCAGTGTGCTCAGATATGCTCCAGTCATTTGCGACAGGATATCCTAGGAGCAGAAAAAAGACTCAAAAGCTATTTAGAGGGGAAGATAATGCTTTACCAGATGTCTATCAATTCCATCACATGGTGGCTGGAATTAGAGAACCTGTCGCAGGGAGTTCCTTGGTGTTATCAGGTCAAAGATATTATTACGACATGGGGATCACATCTGAGGGATTGTGTAGGCCAGGAAGTTTGGTCAGAGACTGAAAAAAAATATTATCTTCAAATATGGAAGAGTTGTCAGAAGTGAAAAATGCAATGAAACTCCTTTCCTGCCTGCAAGGGCATCATGTTCGCATAATTTCGGACAACTGCACAGCAGTCACCTTCATCAACCATCAAGAGGAGCAAGCAAGAATCATTTTAGTGGCTCCATTCTGACCCAAGAGACCGTGGTTCACCTGGATAACGATGATGTCCGAATCAGATCCATGGGTCCTTCAAGATGTTCTGGATCTTCTCAGACAGGGTCCAATCTTCCATCCTCAGAGGTTGGGCCTGCACTTGACGGCCTGGAGTTTGAAAGGTCATTGCAGATCCAAGAAGCTTTTTCCCCTAACTTAGTCACCACTGTTTAAAAGCAGAAAACCAACAACTAAAATATATGGTAGAACATGGGCGAAGTTCTTGTCTAGTTCGAGGCAGTCTGCAAAAGGTAAAATTTCTATAAAGTCCATACTAGAATTTCTCCAGAGGGAGTTGGAAATGGGGGTGAGCTACCAGCACCCTTAAGGTGCAGGTGTCGACCCTAGTAGCCTTGTATAATTACAATTTGGCTGTAGATTAGTGGATCATTAGATTCATCAAGGCATGTGACATAACCAGACTGATTACTGCTCCAAGAATGCCTCCATCGAATCTGAAACTGATCTTGTAAGCATTAACTAAGCCTCCATTTGAGCTTTTAAAATAATTAAATCGGGACACTCACTTTGAAAACAGTGATATTGGTGGCCCTGATGTCAGCTCGCAGAGTCAGCGACTTACAGGCACTATCAGTCAACCACCCGTTTACACAAGTCACTGAAGATAGGCTGGGTCTGGTCTTAATGTAACTCTATCTTATGAAAATTGGCATCCAAATTCCATAGAACACAAGAAATCATTCTCCCTTCATCTTCTTTTTTTTTTATTTTATTTTATTTTTTTTTAGTATTACTAAGAATTCAGAGGAGCAGAAACTTCACACCCTAGACGTTAGACTGGTTTTGATAGAATTTTTGGCAATACTCAAATAATGGAGGAAAAATTAAGCTTTGTATGTGTCCTTTCAGGGAGCTAGGAAAGGCCTCCACTATAGCTAGCTGCAGCGGGAACCCGATTCGCTTAGCCTATTTTTCTAGTAATGTGTCAGTTCCAGAGAACTTGAGGGCTCATTCCATCAGGGCGGTGGCGACCTCCAGGGCTGAAAAGGCGGAAGTGTCTACCGACAAGATATGTAAGGCAGCAACATGGTCATCTTCTTCCACCTTCTATAAACATTACCGACTTGATCTGTCTTCCTCTGATGATCTGTCTTTTGGGAGAAAGGTGTTACAAGCAGTGATCCCTCCCTAAGGTGTCTGTTTTATATAAATCTCTCAGGTGGTGCTGTCATGTGAGAAGGTGAAAAAATCTTACCGGTAACTGGATTTTAAAGAGCCTATGACAGCACCCATATTCCCTCGCTTTCATCACTGGTTGGTGTGTACTACGTATGGGTGTATAGTGAGAAATGTTTGATTGGTGTTGGTTTGTATTCATAACTGTCTCTAGGTCCTCTCATGCTCTGAAACCCAACTGATGCTGAGAAGAGGTACCTCCCTTTTATATCAGTAGGTTTCTTGTCCTTGATGGGCGGATACCGTCTCTCAGGTAACTAAGATTTTTTTTCAACAATTTTGGTTCCTAAGTCCTCTGACTTATCCTTCTATTCTCCACTCTTAGTGTGGCACACACAGACACACAATTCAAAGATTGAGTTAACTTCACCCCTTTTAATCTGGTTTCAGGTATGATTTTTATATTGCCCACATCTGTTACTTGCCACAGGTGAGTTAGAATAAGCTTCACATGCTTGAAAGAATGGAATAAAACGCGATAAAAACGACGAATGTAAATAAAAATGGTACCGCTGAAAACATCATCTTCTCCCGCAAAAAACAAGCCGCCATACAGCTCCATCAGCCGAAAAATGAAAAAGTTATAGCTCTCAGAATAAAGCGATACAAAAAAATTATTTTTCTATAAAATAGTTTTTACTGTGTAAATGCGCCAAAACATAAAAAATCAATAGAAATGTAGTATCGGTGTAAATGTACTGACCCGAAGAATAACTCTACCTTATCAATTTTACCACACACGAAATGGCATATAAAAAAACCAAAAAAAAATTCTTGAGTTGTTGGTTTTTGTTTATACTGCCTCCCAAAAATCGGAATAGAAAGCGCTCCAAAATGTAATTTGCCCGAAAATGGTACCAATAAAAATGTTAACTCGTCACGCAAAAAACAAGCCCTTACATGACTGTTGGCCGAAATATGGAAAAATGTTTGCAAAAACTAGTCTTTGCAAAAAAAAGTGTGTGACTGCTGCCAAACATAAAAACCCAATATGAATCTGCTATCGCTGTAATCGCACTGACCCAAAGAATAAAGTCGTCTAATCACTTATACCGCACGAGGAACGGCGTAAAAAATAAACTCTAGGGTTGGGGTTGTGCTAGGGTTGTATTAGGGTTGGGGTTGAGATTTTTTCAAAAGTAAAGAAAAAAATGATGACGATATGGCGACTTGTCTTGAGCGCAGTTGCTCGCTACTTGAGTTTGCATCGAGTGCTTGAGTATGCACCGAGTATCGCGGGTGCTGGAGTGACATGCTCGAGTCTCCGTCCCATATGTTTTGCAGCTGTTATACAGCCAAAAAAACCTTGCGGGGATTGCCTGCCATGCACGAGCGATCCTCGCATGTTTTTTTGGGTGTTTAATAACCGTAAAACATGCGGGGTCGGGGACTTGAGCATGGTGCATACCTGAGTACCTGATGCAAACTCAAGTAGCGAGCACTCGCGCTCAAGACTAATGACAACTTATTCAATATGATGACCTAATGTTATCAAATTCTGTGTTGTACCTCTGGGTTCAAATTGTTCACTATACCGCTTGATAACATCCTACAGGGGTCTAATCTCCAAAATGGGGTCACTTGTGGGTGGGGTTCTATTGTTTAGGCGCATCAGGGGTTTCCCAAATGCGACATGGCCTCCGCTCTCTACTCCAGACAATTTTGTGTTCAAAAAGTCACACAGTTCTCCTTCCCTTCTGAACCTTTCCCGAACAGTGTTCTTTCCCCACATATGGGGTAGCGGCGTACTCAAGAAAAATTGCTAAACAGTTTTTGGGGTCCACTTTCTCCTCTTACCCTTGTGAAAATAAAAAATTTGGGGCTTAAAGATCTTTTTTTTTTTTCATTTTCACAGCTCTACGTTATTAACTCATGTGAAGCACTTGGGGGTTTAGGGTGCACACCAAACATCTAGAAAAGTTTTTTGAGGGGTCTAGTTTCCAAAATAGGGTCAGTTGTGGGCGGTTTCCACTGTTAAGGCACATCAGGGGCTCTCCAAACGCGTCCGCTAATTATTCAAGCTAATTTTACATTCAAAAAGTCAAATGCCGCTCCTTCCCATCCAAACCCTGCCGTGCGCCCAAACAGTGGTTTTCCCCCACATATGGGGTATCCGCTTACTCCGGAGAAATTGCACAACAAATTGCATGGTGCAATTTCTCCTGTTACCCTTATAAAAATGCAAAATTGGAGGCTGAAAAACATTTTTTGAGAAAAATGTGAAAATTAGATTTTTACGGCTCAATGTTGTAAACTTATGTGAAGCAAATAAAAAATTTGGGGCTAAAAGATCATTTTTGTAGAAAAAGTTTGATTTTTTTTTTTTAATTTTCACAGCTCTACATTATTTACTCATGTGAAACACTTGGGGGTGTAGGGTCCCCGTCACACATCTAGATAAGTTCCCTGAGGGGTCTAGTTTCCAAAATGTGTGACTTGTGGGGGGTTTCCACTGTTAAGGCACATCAGGGGCTCCCCAAACATGACATGGCGTCCGCTAATTATTCAAGCAAATTTTTCATTCAAAATGTCAAATGGCGCTCCTACCCTTCCGAGCCCTGCTGTGTGCCCAAACAGTGGTTTTCCCCAACATATGGGGTATCCACATGCTCACAAGAAATTGCACAAAAATTTTGGGGTCCATTTTTTTCCTGTTACCCTTCCAAAAATAAAAAAATTGGGTCTAAATTAACATTTTTGTGAAAAAAATTTAAATGTTTATTGTTTTCTACCAAAAATTCATGTGAATCATCTGAATGGTTAATAAACCAATTGAATTTGGTTTTGAACACCTTGTGGGGTGCAGGTTTTTTTAGAATTGTCACTTTTGGTTATTTTCTGTCATATAGACCCCTCAAAGTGACTTCAAATGTGATGTGGTCCAGGTTCGCTGAACGGCTGTGGAGAAAATCGAATCTGCCCGAAGATTTCCTCCATTATAAATTTATGTTGAAAACATATAACTCTGCCCTTCACCTCTCCAAACAAACCTGCTTTAACAACCTCATCATCTCGCTTTCCAATAATCCTAAATGCCTCTTTGACACGTTTCACTCTCTCCTCAATCAAATAGTACAGGCCCCGTCCACCTACCTCAGCGCTGACGATCTGGCCAATTATTTCAAAGAAAAAAAAAAAATGACCATATCCGACAGGAAATTTTCTCCCAATCCCCAAACGTTATGCATGCTTCCCCCCCCCCCACATTGTATCTTGCTCATTTTCTGACTTCAAACCAGTCACGGGAGATGAAGTGAATCAGGCTCCTTGCATCTTCTCGCCCTACCACCTGCACCAGTGACCCTATTCCCTCACATCTCTTCCAGTCTTTCTCCAGCTGTCACCACTCCTCTAACTAAAATTTTCAACCTCTCTCTCTTATCTGGTATCTTTCCCTCTTCTTTTAAACACGCCATCATACATACATTACTTAAAAAAACATCCCTTGACCAGAACTGCACGGCCAACTACAGACCTGTTTCCATTTATCTCTAAACTCCTGGAACACCTGGTCCATTCCCATCTAATCCGCTGTCTCTCAGACAACTCTCTTCTTGACCCTTCACAATCTGGTTTCCGCTCTTTACATTCTACTGAAACTGCCCTCACTAAAGTCTCTAATGATCTACTAACAGCTAAATCTAATGGTCACTACTCCCTGCTGATTCTCCTGGATCTCTCTGCAGCATTCGACACTGGATCACCAGCTCCTCCTCACTATGCTCTACATTATTGGTCTCAAAGACACTGTCCTCTCATGGTTCTCCTCCTATCTCTCTGACCGCTCCTTCTCTGTGTCTTTTGCCGACTCCTCCTCCTCTCTCCTTCCTCTTACTGTCGGGGTTCCTCAAGGATCAATTCCAAGCCCCCTTCTTTTCTGCTTATACACCGCTCCTATTGGACAAACAATCAGCAGATTCGGTTTTCAGTACCATCTCTATGCTGATGACACCCAATTATACACCGCTGCTCCGGACATCACCCCTTCATTACTACAAAAGACCAGTGCTTGTCTTTCTGCTGTGTCTAACATTATGTCCTCCCTCTATCTAAAACTGAATCTGTCAAAAACTGAACTACTCGTATTTCCTCCCTAAACTACCGGACCTGTGCCTGATATTGCCATTTCCATTTCTGGCTCAACCATTACTCCCCAGCAACAAGCCCGCTCTCTTGGGGTCATTTTTGATTCAGATCTTTCCTTCACTCCTCACATCAAATCACTCGCTCGTTCATGTCATCTACACCTCAAAAACATCTCAAGAATCAGGAGTTTTCTCACCTTTGACTCAGCAAAAACTCTTACTGTAGCTCTTATTCATTCTCGTCTCGACTATTGCAACTCTCTACTAATCGGTCTCCCTCTTACTAAACTCACCCCTCTCCAATCCGTCCTGAACGCAGCAGCAAGGATCATATTACTCGCCAACCGCTACACCGATGCCTCTTCCCTGTGCCAGTCATTGCATTGGTTGCCCATCCAATACAGAGTTCAATTTAAACTTATCACGCTAACCCACAAAGCGCTCCATGCTTCGGTACCCCCCCTACATCTCTTCTCTTATCTGTCTACCACCCTACACGTGCCCTCTTTCCTGCCAATGACTTAAAACTAAAATCCTCCATAATCCGAACTTCCCACTCCCGTCTCCAAGATTTCTTGCGTGCTGCGCCAATTCTTTGGAATGCACTACCCAGGACAGTTTGATAATTCCCAATACCCACAGTTTCAAGCGGACCCTAAAAACCCATTTCTTTAGACTGGCCTATCACCTCAACACACTATCTGTCCGTCCCAGTTTTGGCCCATATTAAAATCTTCTTCAATTTCAGGTTCATACCATCCATGTACTTAATAGCCTCGGTCAGGACTCTATACATACTGGCTGGCGACCAGTCCATGTATTATTATTTATCCTATTTAGTATATCAAGGCTGCATTATACAATATATGTACATTTTACCTTTTGTGTCTCCCCCATTTCCTCATAGACTGTAAGCTTGCGAGCAGGGCCCTCACTCCTTTTGATTTGAGAAATGCTTATTCTGTATTGTTTGTATAAGTCCCCCCTAAAATTGTAAAGTGCTGCAGAATATGTTGGTGCTATAAAAATAAATATTATTATTATTTATGTGATGTCCCAAAAAAAAAAAAAAAAAAAAAAGATTTTGTAAATTTAGTTGGAAAAATGAGAAATCGCTGGTCAACTTTTAACCCTTATAACTTCCTAGCAAAAAAGAAATTTTGGTTCCAAAATTGTGCTGATGTAAAGTAGACATGTGGGAAATGTTATTTATTAACTATATTGTGCTACATATCTCTCTGATTTAAGGGCATGAAAATTCAAAGTTTGAAAATTGCTAAATTTTCAAAATTTTTGCCAAATTTCCTTTTTTTTTCACAAATAAACGCAAGTGATATCAAATAAATTTTACCACAATCATGAAGTACAATATGTCATGAAAAAACAATCTCAGAACCAGGGGGATCCATTGAAGCGTTCCAGAGTAATTACCTCATAAAGTGATGGTGGTCAGAATTGTAAAAATTGGCCTGGTCATTAACGTGCAAACCACCCTCGGGGGTAAAGGGGTTAAGAGATGGCTACGAACCATTTTGTCCATGTGTGTAAATGCAATATTAGAATGGAAAAAATTTGTATGGAGGAAGGTGCATTTGTGAAAGTGACTCAAAGTATTGGTTTCTTGTCACAGGAGACACAGATAATATTTTTCACTTTTATTTAAAGGGAACCTGTCATTAGGTTTTCCCTGTAAAATACCTTTTCAACCTATTGTGCAGCATTTTAACTTGTTTCTAAATAACCCTGTATATTTCTCTTACTGTGCTGCATACTTTGAGTAAAAAAACCACATTTTTTTATAATGAGCACTCAGTAGTCTAATGAACTTCTCAGGACTGTTCTCCATCCACACAGTTAGCAAATTCTTTAGTCTGTACATGCACACTTTTTCTACTGAAGTAAGAGTTACTGGCTGTGTAGATAATGTCATTCACTTAAACCATAGGTGGAGAGTGATGTTACAGGGCAGTGAGAGAGCTCCGAGTGAAGTCTGGAGATGCTCAGTGCTCATTAAAGTACAACATCACTCCAAAGCTTTTTAAATAACCTATGCTGTTCTGCCAAAGTGATAAACAGGACTTATTAGGAATATATTAATAGGCTGCACAACAGGGTGGCAACAGTGTTTAAATGGAAAATACAATGACACGTTCCCTATAATTAGTCTATGTTCAAGGGCTAATAGCATGCTTCTTCATGACAAAGAACACCGCAGCATGTTATTGCAGAGGAGCCATTGCTGTGGGTTCTGACCATTCCTCTAAGAATCAGCACAGTTGATTACAGCCCTATAGTGTATATTAATTTGGAAAACTTTTAAATGAGATGTGCTCTCAAGAAATGCTTTTTAGCTGAAGGTAAAGGATTAATGTGCGGGTAATTAGCGTCAACATAATGTTAGTCTTCCTTAATGTAGCAGCAGCTACAGGGAGACATTAACTTTTATCTTACCTGCGGCGGTTGTCTTCCAGTCATAAGGGCAGTGCAAGGAGCTGTTAGTCATCGCTCACTATTCACTGAGTTCTCTGTAATCACTCCCTGCGATTTTAATTGATTGCCTATGATGTGAAGACAGCAGCCACAAAGAGGATATAAATTCATTTTCTCCCTGTAACCTCTGTTCCAGTAAGGTGAGCCAACATGATTTTAACACTATTTACCCCCAGTCTATTCCTATATCTGTATGTAAATGGCATCTCTGGACATTACCGGTTCTCGTCACAGTGCCCGGTGACGTGCAGTTCACGCCCCCGGATCCCTCGAAGGGAAGGCAGAGTTACGCGCCTGCGCACAAGTTTCCTGCTCCTCAAGGCTACACAGACGGCAGGGATTACTGCGCCTTCCGTACAAGGTAAATTGCGCGGGATCCGGCCACGGGAACTGCACGTCATAGGGCCCTGTGACGTTCAGGGGAGTGGGGGAATATGGAAATTAAGTTAATAGGTGGGGATTTCTTTGCCTCCCCCGGACGGGAAGCTTGTCAAAACAAATTTAATAAAAAGCTATTTCAAAGCAAGCAAACCTCTAATATGGGCCATACAGGTATGTATAGACTCACATTTCTGTCACCTGTATGCCCATAGTAGAGGTCTGATATCACCGGGGGGGGGGGACAGGTTCCCATCAGACCTCTACTATTGGCCATACAGGTAGTATAGAGTTACTTTTCTATAACCTGCATGCCCATAGTAGAGGTCTGATATCTCCCAGGGGGTGACAGATTCCCATCAGACCTCTACTATGGCCATACAGGTAGTATAGAGTTACTTTTCTATAACCTGCATGCCCATAGTAGAGGTCTCATATCTCCCAGGGGGGACAGACTCCCATCAGACCTCTACTATGGGCCATACAGGTAGTATAGAGTTACTTTTCTATAACCTGCATGCCCATAGTAGAGGTCTGATATCACCGGGGGGGGGGGGGGGGTGACAGATTCCCATCAGACCTCTACTATGAGCCATACAGGTAGGTATAGAGTTACTTTTCTATAACCTGCATGCCCATAGTAGAGGTCTGATATCACCCAGGGGGTGACAGGTTCCCATCAGACCTCTACTATGGGCCATACAGGTAGGTATAGAGTTACATTTCTATCACCTGTATGTCCATAGTAGAGGTCTGATATCACCGAGGGGGTGACAGGTTCCCATCAGACCTCTACTATGGCCATACAGGTAGTATAGAGTTACTTTTCTATAACCTGCATGCCCATAGTAGAGGTCTGATATCACCGGGGGGTGACAGGTTCCCATCAGACCTCTACTATGGGCCATACAGGTAGTATAGATTTACTTTTCTATAACCTGCATGCCCATAGTAGAGGTCTCATATCTCCCAGGGGGACAGACTCCCATCAGACCTCTACTATGGCCATACAGGTAGTATAGATTTACTTTTCTATAACCTGCATGCCCATAGTAGAGGTCTGATATCACCGGGGGGGGGGGTGACAGGTTCCCATCAGACCTCTACTATGGGCCATACAGGTAGTATAGAGTTACTTTTCTATAACCTGCATGCCCATAGTAGAGGTCTGATATCTCCCAGGGGGTGACAGGTTCCCATCAGACCTCTACTATGGGCCATACAGGTAGTATAGAGTTACTTTTCTATAACCTGCATGCCCATAGTAGAGGTCTGATATCTCCCAGGGGGTGACAGGTTCCCATCAGACCTCTACTATGGCCATACAGGTAGTATAGAGTTACTTTTCTATAAGCTGCATGCCCATAGTAGAGGTCTGATATCACCGGGGGGGGTGACAGGTTCCCATCAGACCTCTACTATGGGCCATACAGGTAGTATAGAGTTACTTTTCTATCACCTGCATGCCCATAGTAGAGGTCTCATATCACCGGGGGGGGGGGGGGTGACAGATTCCCATCAGACCTCTACTATGGGCCATACAGGTAGGTATAGAGTTACTTTTCTATACCCTGTATGCCCATAGTAGAGGTCTCATATCTACCAGGGGGTGACAGATTCCCATCAGACCTCTACTATGGGCCATACAGGTAGGTATAGAGTTACTTTTCTATCACCTGCATGCCCATAGTAGAGGTCTCATATCTCCCAGGGGGTGACAGGTTCCCATCAGACCTCTACTATGGGCCATACAGGTAGTATAGATTTACATTTCTATAACCTGCATGCCCATAGTAGTGGTCTCATATCTCCCAGGGTGTGACAGATTCCCATCAGACCTCTACTATGGGCCATACAGGTAGTATAGAGTTACTTTTCTATAACCTGCATGCCCATAGTAGAGGTCTGATATCACCGGGGGGGGGTGACAGGTTCCCATCAGACCTCTACTATGGGCCATACAGGTAGTATAGAGTTACTTTTCTATCACCTGTATGTCCATAGTAGAGGTCAGATATCTCCCAGGAGGGACAGACTCCCATCAGACCTCTACTATGACCATACAGGTAGGTATAGAGTTACATTTCTATAACCTGTATGCCCATAGTAGAGGTCTGATATCTCCCAGGGGGTGACAGATTCCCATCAGACCTCTGCTATGGGCCATACAGGTAGTATAGACTCACATTTCTATCACCTGTATGCCCATAGTAGAGGTCTGAAAAGTCCCAAGGGGGTGACAGATTCCCTTTAAGTTTTCATATGTTGTCCTTCTATTTTTTAGGACCTAACAGGTACTATTGAAAAGTTGAATAATGGTGTTTAGTTTTTTTTAGGGATGTGTTACAGACTTTTGAAACAAAGGAAAACTTTATCAAAAGAACCCAAAATTCTTCTTCTGTCCCATTTTCATAAGACTGCAATTTTCTTCATCATTTTGTTTCAGATAATCTACAATGAGTGAGTTTCGAATTCATCATGATGTAAATGAGCTCATCAGTCTGCTCCATGTGCATGGAACTGAAGGAGCTGAGCTTTACATAGATCTACTGCAGAAGAACCGTACACCATATGTCACCACTAGTGTGTTTGCTCACACTGCCAAGGTAAATCCCTTAAAAATATTGAATTATGAAGGCAGAATACTTCTGCTCACATTTTGTACCTCGGCTCCATCATAGACCTAATTAAGGGGCAGCATTTAAAGATTTTATGCCATGTTGACTGTTAGTCTGTAAAAGGAACGTATGAATCAGGATATAGAACACCACTCCAGTGTTTATTTTTTTTTTAAATTTCAGCGCTAGAGTGATTACACTAACTTATGGTCCCTGAACCTAGTATTCTACTCGCCAGCCACAGTCTTCAGCTGTTCCCTGCGTCACTCCTATCCCAAACTGCTGTCTTGTGACTGCAACTTCTGACTGACCGGAAGTCAGAGTGTAATGATCACAAGCTCTCACTGTAAGTCTAAGAGAGTCTCATTCTGACTCTCGTAGACTTGGATTGAGTTTTGACTTTCAAATAACTCCAGCAAGCACAGAATAGCTTCTGTTAATTCTATCTGTAAAGCTCCTGCTTTTCACGTTCATCATAACGCATTTATTTTGCTTATCACTACAGATTAAATATGTTTATTTCTTTGGAACTTGCCTTTGGCTGCAAAGTTCTCTTATCTGTAGTCCTAAAATAAATTATTCTTCTGGTGCTATCATTCTGAAGGGAAAAGTGGTAATTACACTAATTTTATATCCTCGAAGCATAAGAGCACCCTAATATACCCTTCCTTTTTTTTAAACCTGTAATTTTTATAAAAATTTTTGAAAAATTACAAAAAAGATGTATATAGAAACAACAGTCATATAAAGTTTGTAAAACACAATGAAACTTTTATCCATGAGAGTGAATAAACAGCAGAAAACTACTGGCAAAATCTCAGCAAACCGATAACATAAGCAATCATCATAATTAACTAGATTCTATTACCCAGCCATGTTCAATCTAGAACATAACCAAAGACTGACAATAGATAAAAGACACAAACACATGGCGAGAATGAGGAAATAGGGGAGGTATAAAAGAATTAACCATTGTGTTGAGCACAAAAATAATCTCAAGGCGCCCAAATTGACTCAATTCAATCCCTGCATTCAGGACAGCCATCATATTTTCCATTCTCCTAATATCAGAAATTCTGTAGAGCAAGTTCTGAAAAAAGGGGGTGTTCTTCTTCCAATGGACAGCAATCCGGCATCTAGCCACCGTTAACATATGAAGGAGCTTTTACCTATCCCTCTGGGAGGATTGTTGAGAATAAAGAACAAAATATCCAGAGTTACCTTAGAGTACAGTACCTTGTGGATCAGGGATTTAACTAAGAGCCAGAACCCTATAATTCCTGGACATGACCAGAAGATGTGAGTTAGCATACCTGACGAGGTCCCACAGCGCCAGCAGATATCTGGAAACAGTGGGTTAAACTTATGTAGGAGAACTGTTGTGTGATACCAAGATTAAGATTTTATATTGATTTTCCTTATATAATGTACAAATTGATGTTTTTGCTACCCTATCCAGATTATCTGCTAAATCTGCAGTGACATTTCATTCCCCAAGAAAGATTCCCACCTGACCATATAAGAGTGCTTAGCCTATGAGGACCCTGGCAATGGACCTAGCATCCTAGAAGTATCTGAGAGCAAATCTTTGGTAGAAGGGCCCCTCCTACACAATTTCCCAAAGTTCATTGGTTGAGACACTCCCTCGAAGCCAAACAGAGAAGACGCCAAATGTTTAATCTGAATATGTTGAATAAATTGGGTAATGGTAATTGTAATGCTAAACTTAGATTTAATATATTCAAAGGTGTGGATTTCCAGTGAGTCTCCATCAACTATATCTGCATATCTAAACAACCCCGCTGAAATCCACAGATGGACCATAGAGCCTTCTAAACTATTCGGAATCATTGGTTGATAGATGAATGACGTCATTGGTGAATTTGGAGATCTTAGCCTAAACTTATTTGTGCAAAAGTGCCAGTGGTAGACTGCAAGGGGCCTAATAAAGGAAGTGGGAACCTAATGTGGCTACCAGACCACAGAAGGGAATTCGGATGGATGGGGGGGGGGTCCAACTACAATTTCTCAATCTCCGTCCACTTGTTAAAGGCCCACAGCGATGCCAAGGATGGAATCTTTAGACGAGTGTCCCAATAGTGGTTAGAAATGTTTGAGACCGAGAGACCTCCCAAGATTTGTGGGCCGTAACTATTTGCTTAGAGATCCTATGGCGTTTATCATTCCATATGAATCTCATTATGCTAGGTTGAAGTGATTTAAGGTCTTCCAAGGTGACCTTTAATAGGAGGGTCTCAATGTAATAAGTATGTTAGGGTAGAGTGTTATGTTCACAGCGGCTATACGATACAAAAGTGAAATGGAGTAGGGTTTCCATCTAGCTAGCAAATTCTTCAAGTCTCTAAAAAGGGTTGGGAAATTACCCAAATACAAGGTATTATAGGAAGAGATTATGTTAACTCCCAGATATTGTATTACATCTATTTTCCAGCGGAACTTTTAATTTGTTTTGAGATTGTCCAATACGTCTGGTGGAATATTAAATGTGATAAGGAAGTTTTATAGAAGCTGAGGCCGATTTATAAAGTGCCTTGTGTAACGGGTCTGGGAGGCGGAACCTCTGAGCAACTATACAAGGGGGCGGTCCTTGTAAGGAAGCGGGTGGCTCCCAGGGAAGACGGGCAGGTAATCACGGCAAGTGACAGGGACAGTCTCTGGGTAGAAGGGCAGGTAGTCACGGCAAGTGACAGGGACAGTCTCTGGACAGGCAGGTGGTCACGGCTAGTGACGGCAGAGCCTCCAGGTAGGCTAGCAGGCAGGTAGCAGGTGAGCGCTCCTAGATGAGCAGGCGAGAGTCTCTGGACAGGCAGGTGGTCACGGCAAGTGACGGCGGAGCCTCCAGGTAGGCTAGCAGGCAGGTAGCAGATGAGCGCTCCCAGGTGAGCAGACAGGAGTCTCCGGACAGGCAGGTGGTCACGGCAAGTGACGGCGGAGCCTCCAGGTAGGCTAGCAGGCAGGTAGCAGATGAGCGCTCCCAGGTGAGCAGACAGGAGTCTCTGGACAGGCAGGTGGTCATGGCAAGTGACGGCGGAGCCTCCAGGTAGGCTAGCAGGCAGGTAGCAGATGAGCGCTCCCAGGTGAGCGGGCAGGCTGGTCCATAGACAGACTGACAGGTGTCGGAAGGCAGACCGTCGGACCGCAGGCTTGCAAGCAGGTAAACGGATATCTGTCAGGTAACAGGCAGGAATCTGTCAGGTGACTGGCAGGTAACAGGCAGGAATCTGGCAGGTGACTGGCAGGTAACTGGAAACAGGACCTGAGGGCTGAAGCAGAGTGAAGGCTTTGCAACAACATTGCTCGGGCACCTCCATTTTGGAGGAGGTGCCTTATATATGGTGAAGTCCTCCGGCCATTGGCCGGGGACTCCTTAGGACGGCGCGCGCGGCCCCTTTAAGAGAGGGGGAGCGCGCGTGCGCCCTAAGCACCGTGGCCGGGAAGCAGCGCGCTCTGCCAGCAGAGCGGGAGGAAGACGCCGGGCACAGAGCGGAGAGGTGAGGGGAACAGCGTCCCTGCCTAGCAGGAGGCAGGGACGCCGACGCTACAGTACCCCCCCCTTTAGGCCCCCCCTTTTTTAGGCCAGAGAGAAATTTATCAAGGATGAGAGGGGCATGGATGTTCTCCCGGGGCTCCCACGTTCTCTCCTCAGGACCAAACACCTTCCAATCTACCAGAAAAAAGGTTTTTCCTCTTACCCCTTTGGTGGCCAGAATGTTCTCTACCTCAAACTCGTTCTCAGCGGAAACCGGAGCAGGAGGCGTACCTGTAGACTTGGAAAAAGAGTTAAGTACCACGGGTTTGAGGAGAGATACATGGAAGGAGTTAGGGATTCGTAAGTTGGCCGGGAGTTTTAATTTATAGGCCACCGGGTTGATCTGTTTGATAACTTCCAGTGGGCCGATGAACCGAGGCCCTAACTTGTAGGAGGTAATCTTGAGCCGGACATATTTGGACGAGAGCCAGACTTTATCTCCAGGACGGAATTGTGGAGGATCCAGGCGTTTCTTCTCAGCGTGTTTTTTCATCCGTTCGGACGACTGAAGGAGTGCGGATCGGGTACTCTCCCAAATGGAGGAGAATTCGCGAACGAGAGATTCCGCAGCCGGATTGTCCACCGAGGTGGAGACGGGAAATGGGATCCGAGGATGCTGACCGAAGACTACAAAAAACGGGGATTTGGAGGAAGATTCGCTCTCGTGATTATTGTAAGAGAACTCGGCCCATGGTAGGAGATCCACCCAGTCCGAATGGTGGGCATTAACGAAGTGCCGGAGGTAACTGGTCAGGTTCTGATTGATCCGCTCCACTTGACCATTGGACTGTGGATGGTAAGCGGAGGAGAAGTCCAGAGTGACGTCAAGCAACTTATATGTGGCTCTCCAGAAGCGTGAGGTGAACTGAACCCCACGATCTGACACAATGTGGAGGGGCAGGCCATGGAGACGGAAGATGTGGCGGATAAAGTCTTTAGCCAGTTCGGGTGCAGACGGGAGACCCGGCAGGGGAATGAAGTGCGCCATCTTGGAGAAGCGATCAGCGACCACCCAAATGACCGTACAACCGGCAGAGACAGGAAGATCCGTTATAAAGTCCATAGCAATATGCTGCCACGGGGCAGCAGGTATTGGAAGAGGAAGAAGGAGACCGGCTGGCAGGTGTCTCGGAACTTTGTTGCGGGCGCAGGACACACAGGCAGAAACAAAGTCTATTATATCCTTGTGCAGGGTAGGCCACCAGTAATGCTGGGTAATGAGCTGGAGGGTCTTTTTCTGACCGGCGTGGCCAGCTAGCTTAGACGAATGACCCCAGTGTAGGACCTTCTTCTGATCAGGTACAGTTACAAACTTCTTACCGGGAGGGAGACTATTTAGATTCACGGGAGCCACTTGCATTACTCTGGCGGGATCAATGATGTGCTTAGGTTCCTCCTCTAGATCAGACACCAGGAAGGATCGGGACAAGGCGTCAGCTTTGATGTTTTTGTCTGCCGGGCGAAAATGAAGAACAAAATCAAAGCGGGCAAAAAACAAGGACCACCGGGCTTGGCGCGGGTTAAGTCTCTGGGCGCTCTGAAGGTAAGCCAAGTTCTTGTGGTCCGTGTAAATTATTACCGGGTGAAGAGCCCCCTCGAGCAGGTAACGCCACTCCTCCAGTGCCAGCTTAATGGCTAACAATTCACGGTCTCCAATAGAATAGTTGCGCTCAGAAGAGGAGAAGAGTTTGGAGAAAAAACCGCAGGTTACCATTCTCCCGGAAGATGACTTTTGGGTAAGTACCGCCCCGGCTCCGGAGGAGGAAACGTCAACTTCTAGGAAGAATTGTTTGTTGCCGTCCGGACGATGCAGCACCGGGGCGGAGGAGAAGGCCTGTTTTAAGGAAAGAAAGGCCTCCTCAGCTTCGGGCGGCCATCTTCTGGGATTAGTACCCTTACGGGTGAGCGCAGAGATAGGGGCAGTCCGGGAAGAGAAGTGCGGTATGAAGAGGCGGTAATAGTTGGCGAAGCCCAGGAACCGCTGAATAGCCTTCAACCCCTCTGGTCGGGGCCACTTCTGGATGGCAGACAGTTTCTCAGGATCCATTTGTAGGCCGGTCTGAGAGATTATGTAGCCCAGAAATGGAAGAGAGGTCTGCTCAAAGATGCACTTCTCATATTTAGCGTAGAGGTGGTTCTGCCTGAGCCTGAGCAGGACCTGACGAGTATCCCTCCGGTGAGTAGGAAGGTCTGGAGAGAAGACCAAGATGTCGTCCAGGTACACCACCACGCAGGAGTAGAGAAGGTCACGGAAGATGTCATTGACCAACTCTTGAAAGACGGCAGGAGCGTTACAGAGACCGAAGGGCATTACAAGGTACTCATAGTGGCCGTCCCGGGTGTTGAATGCCGTCTTCCACTCATCCCCCTGACTGATACGGACCAGGTTATACGCCCCACGGAGATCCAGTTTGGTGAAGATTTTAGCCCCCCTCAGGCGGTCAAATAATTCAGGAATGAGCGGGAGGGGGTATTTATTCTTCACTGTAATCTGGTTAAGGCCTCTATAATCTATACATGGACGGAGTGAGCCGTCCTTCTTTTTGACGAAGAAGAAGCCTGCTCCCACCGGGGAGGTAGATTTCCGGATAAATCCCCGGGCCAGATTCTCCTCAACATATTCTGACATGGACCGGGTCTCCGCTGCGGACAAAGGGTAGATACGCCCACGGGGAGGAGTAGAGCCAGGAATCAGGTCGATTGGACAATCGTATGGTCTATGAGGGGGTAATGTCTCTGCTTCTTTTTTATTGAAGACATCCGCATAAGACCAATAGGGAACCGGTAGACCGGGTAGACTGACTGGGGTAGGAGAAGGACGAGCAGGATGAACGGGAACTAGACAAGTCCTATGGCAGTCCTGTCCCCAGCGAAGGACTTCTCCGGTCTGCCAGTCAAGCACGGGTGCATGTTTCTGGAGCCAAGGTAGGCCTAACGAGTGCGTGAGAGAGTCCAGGCAGAACATGAAAGGAGATGCTCTCAGAATGCAGCATTCCCACCTGCAGAGTTATGGATTCGGTGATGAGTTGGATGGGATGTGGTAAGAGGCCCCCATCCACGGCGGCGACAGATAAAGGTACGGCCAGAGGTTTGGTGGGAATGCGGTATTTCTCTACCAGAGACTGAGAAATGAGATTTCCAGCAGCTCCTGAGTCAAGTTGAGCCAGTTCGAAATAGCGGTTCTCTCCGCAGGTGATAGAGACTGACAGCATCAGAGATGGAGAGGGTTTACTTTTGTCTAGGGCGACCTCTCTGAGCGATCCTAGACACAGGCGTTTCCCGACCTCTCTGGGCAGGAACGGATCCGGTGCTCCTTACTGCCACAGTAGAAGCAGCTCCCCTCGGCATGGCGTAAGTCTTGACGGGTTTTGACCATCTTGGTCTGGTCGACCTGCATAGGCTCAGGTGAGTGTGCCTGGGGAGTAACGGAGGGAGTGACGGGTTTCTGGAAGGTGGGGGCTAGACGTGGAAACCTCCTCTCACGGGTAACCTCTTTGGCGCACTCCTGGAATCGGATGTCAATCCGGGTGGCAAGTGTTATTAAGTCGTCGAGAGTGGTAGGAATGTCCCGACCGGCGAGTTCATCTTTAATACGGCCGGACAGATCCTCCCAGAAGACAGACACCAGAGCGTCGTTATCCCAGGCCAGCTCCGAAGCAAGGGTACGGAACCGTATGGCATATTGGCCCACGGTGAGATCTCCTTGATGGAGGCGTAGCAGAGACGATGCGGATGAGGTCTTCCGTCCGGGTTCGTCGAAGACTTTCCGGAAAGCCGTGAGAAAGGCTGGCAGGTCGGACACCAGGGGATCTCCTCTCTCCCACAGAGGATTTAGCCAAGCCAGAGCCTCCCCCGTGAGGTGGGACATGATAAAGGCTACTTTGGACCGGTCGGAGATAAACTGGTGGGACAAGAGTTCAAAGTGCAGGGTGCACTGGTTTATGAAGCCCCGAGCTTGAGCGGTGTCACCTCCGAAACGAGGAGGTGCAGAAAACCGGGGTCCGGGACAGGATACCATGGTATTGGTGGGCAGCGGCGCTGCTGGGTTGCGAGTCATGACACTAGCGGTGGTTGCAGGTGGAGCAGACAGAGTGTCCAGGCGAGAGTTGACACTCCGCAGGTGACTCAGGATGGACTCCTGTTGGGACCTCTGACGGGACAGTTCATGACATAGGTCCGAGAGCGAGGGAGCTTGGGTGCCACCGGATTCCATGGCCCGAGCAAACTGTAACGGGTCTGGGAGGCGGAACCTCTGAGCAACTATACAAGGGGGCGGTCCTTGTAAGGAAGCGGGTGGCTCCCAGGGAAGACGGGCAGGTAATCACGGCAAGTGACAGGGACAGTCTCTGGGTAGAAGGGCAGGTAGTCACGGCAAGTGACAGGGACAGTCTCTGGATAGAAGGACGGGTACTCACGGCAAGTGACAGGGACAGTCTCTGGACAGGCAGGTGGTCACGGCTAGTGACGGCAGAGCCTCCAGGTAGGCTAGCAGGCAGGTAGCAGGTGAGCGCTCCTAGGTGAGCAGGCGAGAGTCTCTGGACAGGCAGGTGGTCACGGCAAGTGACGGCGGAGCCTCCAGGTAGGCTAGCAGGCAGGTAGCAGATGAGCGCTCCCAGGTGAGCAGACAGGAGTCTCTGGACATGCAGGTGGTCACGGCAAGTGACGGCGGAGCCTCCAGGTAGGCTAGCAGGCAGGTAGCAGATGAGCGCTCCCAGGTGAGCGGGCAGGCTGGTCCATAGACAGACTGACAGGTGTCGGAAGGCAGACCGTCGGACCGCAGGCTTGCAAGCAGGTAAACGGATATCTGGCAGGTATCAAGCAGGAATCTGGCAGGTGACTGGCAGGTAACAGGCAGGAATCTGTCAGGTGACTGGCAGGTAACAGGCAGGAATCTGTCAGGTGACTGGCAGGTAACAGGCAGGAATCTGTCAGGTGACTGGCAGGTAACAGGCAGGAATCTGGCAGGTGACTGGCAGGTAACTGGAAACAGGACCTGAGGGCTGAAGCAGAGTGAAGGCTTTGCAACAACATTGCTCGGGCACCTCCATTTTGGAGGAGGTGCCTTATATATGGTGAAGTCCTCCGGCCATTGGCCGGGGACTCCTTAGGACGGCGCGCGCGGCCCCTTTAAGAGAGGGGGAGCGCGCGTGCGCCCTAAGCACCGTGGCCGGGAAGCAGCGCGCGCTGCCAGCAGAGCGGGAGGAAGACGCCGGGCACAGAGCGGAGAGGTGAGGGGAACAGCGTCCCTGCCTAGCAGGAGGAAGGGACGCCGACGCTACACCTTGCTTCTCTTTCTACTGTTCACTAGGTGTGTGGAGATATCATTTGGTGTTTATCCCCTTTGAGACTGAAATTTTTTTTTAGTTTTTTCCCTCCCCTATTTCAAGAGCCGTAACTTTTTTCCATTGACCAAGCCATATGAGCACTTGTTTTGTTTTGAGGTCTCCTATAATTACCGTAGCACACTGACAAATTCCTAAATTCCTGCCCTTTCTCTGTAGCAAATAGACAGAAGCGGCAGCTGCATGGAGTATATACAGCAGTATTGATCTGTGTTACTGTGAATCCATTACTGAAGTGAGGAAAATAATGGAGCACGATCTGCCTGCTATCTTGCTGTGCTGAGTGTTCCTTCTAGTCCTTCACACTCGCCTCTCCATTGTAATAGGAGCTGTAATGAGAAAATTTAGTGATATTGCAGTCTATTTTGCTTTTTTTACAAAATATATTTGAGCTGTTTGTCAGCATGAATTATTAGTTTGAGGTGGGTAGGGACATGTCGCTTGCGTGGAGAAAGGCTTCTAGTTGACTGTGCCTTCCTGCCCTCCAGAACCAGGTGTATACAGCGAAAGTGATGCACGACAAAGCACACTGTGACTCCGTTTGCATCATTATAGTCAATGGCCCCATCAGCACAATCGTCAAAATCCCATTTTGTGGGGGCTTGGACGTAAGCCAAGATGAAGCCATTAACGTAGAGACAAATGTGATGTGAACCCTACCTTAAATACATTTTACTTGTTATTTAATGTGTTCATGAAATGTACATTTTTATGTAAATACTTTCAAATTAACACTATTTTTTCATAGGTGAAAATAGCAGAGTTCTCCAGGACACCAGAAGATTTTCTAAAGAAATATGAAGAATTAAAGTCGAAGAATACACGTAATCTTGACCCAATAGTATATCTACTTTCCAAACTTACAGATGACAAAGAGGTATGACAGTGATTGGACAAATGTAGAGCTTTAAAAAGGGTATATGAAAAGGGATTCTATTTTCAATCACATGATTTATGATAAACATTATTTTTATAAACAAGAAAAGACGTGGAGTAACCATGAAGGACCAAATAGAGTAAAAACCGATATTTTATTAACAACATTATTAAAAACGTTACATATAGTAAACAAGAGGTCTCAAAGTAAAAGGAAAAATCCACCCAAGAATAACCTCAGGTCATACAGCAGCCAAAAGTACTAGTGAGCCCCCATCAGCAAGTAAACATTGTCAAATGTGAATAGAAAAGGCCATATGTATAAATAAATAGGAGGTAAATAATACACAAGTAGTATATAGTGTACACGAGGGTACGATATGCACTATGCCGAGTGTCAGAAGCAACACTGTATGATTAGTAAACATATATACCCTCTAAAAACAATACTTTTATTTTTTACTGTTTAAAACATACCTATGCCCGTGTATATAAAATACAGAATATTTCTAGAATTGTCAGAAATTCAATAATGACACATCTCCCTGAGGAGGATAATTGCGCCAAGATATAGCAAGGATGTATATAGCCCTAATATGCCGCTTTTTGGCGCCTCCGCTCACCGGCGGCTGTCCTTACCTATCCCTGGTACACCCTACGGGGTGAACTAAACATGATATAGAAAGGTGACTGCCTAATCTAATACATAGATATTCCTGGTATACAAATGATAAAAAATACATAGACAAAGGTCAATTGGTAGACTTCTCTTTCATTCAAAGTATGCCTCGACGCGTTTCTCCCATCATTGGGTTCATCGGGAGGCCGATAC